>NC_138552.1:280781032-281381032 GCF_964273705.1 Natrix helvetica | reverse complement strand
GCTGCCTCACCGTGGATGACTCTGCTTAACTGTTTAAAAAAGCCTCTAAAAAAGCGCCCTCTACTATGAGGCAGGAGAACTGCATGCCTCATCTAGTCTGACTTTAGGCGTTTTGTGATCACTCGAGCAGAGATAAGCAAGGCTTAAAAGCCTAAAAATTCCTGACGTAGGTGAGGCACGCAGTTCTCCTGCCTCATAGTAGAGGGCGCTCATTTGGGCAGGGCTTCTTCAGAGGACCCGAGGCAAGAGCAGAGTTGAAATCCTCTCTGAAACAGCTGGAAAAGGTACGTGTGGGTCGGAGGGAGGGGGAGGAATTCAAACTTCATCCTCCTGGTGCGGGGCTTTGGGCAAAGGCTGGAGGGAAGGACTCTGGCTCGCTTGTGCTCTCCCTCCCCAAATGTAGTTTGATTGCAGGCAGAGCCACGTTGCCTTTTCAAACCTGTAATCAGTGAAACTGGGCTGGATCCTTCCGGGGCTGGGGGTAAGTGTGTGTGCTCCAGTATGGCTCTTTGACTGCCTCCCTGCCTCCTCCTGTGGTCTCCTCGCTGGTGCTCTTCCCTCCCTCCAGTGTGTGTGTGTGTGTTTGAGAGAGAGTGAGTGAGTGAGAGAGAGGAAAGGGGGTAGGAGAGATAGTCCAATCCAACTTCTCTGTGTGTCTGTGTGTGTGTGTTTGAGAGAGCGGGGAGGGAGGGAGAGAGGGAGGAAGGAGGGGAAGGGAGAAGAAAAAGAAAGAAGGAAACTTCTTTCGCGAAGAAGAAAAATAAATGCTGTCGCTTTAAATCGGAACTGAGCATGCCTGGCTGCAGAATTCTGGGAGTTCAAGTCCACAAATTTAAAAAAAATTGAAACCCACCACTGTGTCAGTGCCTCAGCGACCATAAACCTCACCGCACGTCACTGGTTCCTGTACTGGTTGGTGCTGGTTCACTTCGCGCGCACTTGCCTGCCGCGTGTTGCTTGTGCATGCACAGTTGCATGCGCAGAAATGTGCCAGCAACGGCAGAAGAGACTGGGGAACCAGTTTGGGGGCATGGAGAGCCTGGGTCACTGCCGGTTCTGCGACCCAGGCCAAATCACCACTACTGGTTTGGCCAAACCGGGCCGAATCAGGAGCAACCCACCTCTGGTATAGGGTTTCCTGCCTAAGCAGAGGGTTAGACTAGAAGATCTCCAAGGTCCCTTCCAACTGTTATTCTAAACTTCAGGGACTTCTAAAAAAGGGTCTAAGCTCAACCCCTCTTGATTTCCAATGACCCTTATCTGGCACCAATTTAGCACTGAACCTTAGTTAACTAGATTCGTGTGTATAGATTTGAGCAATGAATCTTCTTAACAGCAACTTAACATACAGTCCTGATTATTTGTGCCTGAAAGAAAAACTTGATCCTTACTTCATCATATTCGTTCCTCTTCTACAAACGGTCCTTGTCTTATAATTACAATTACAATCGGGGACCTAAATTGCCATTGCTAAGCAAGGCAATTGTTAAGTGTATCATGACCGATTGTACGACCTTTTTGTCATAGTTGTTAAGTGAATCACGGCAGAGGTGGTATTATGCCAGTTTGCCCCGGTTCAGGCGAACCGGTAGTGGCGACGGCGGGAGGCTCTTCCCACCGGCCTAGACGTCATCACGGACACTCTGCACATGCGCAGAAGCTCCGCACACAAGCGAAGCAAGCACAGCACGCTCCCAGTTCCGAACCAGTAGCAAAGATCAGAGGATTTCATGCCTGCTGCAGTTGTTAAGTGAATCACGTGGTTGATAAGCAAATCTGGCTTCCCCCGTTGACTTTGTTTGTCAGGAGCCAGCTGGCAAGGTTGCAGATGGCAACCACATGACCCTGGGATGCTACCCCTCCTGTAAATACACACCAATTGCTAAAGGCCCCAATTTGGATCAGGTGACTGTGGGGGATACTGCAATGGTTGTAAGTGTGACGATTGGTTTAAATCACTTTTTTTTCCCGTGCCATTGTAACTATAATCATCACTAAATAACTGGTTGTAAATTGAGCTGTTGTTCAAGCTGTCCTTGTGCGGATATAGCGTAGTGTTTCTAGCCTAAGCAGGGGGTTGGACTAGAACAGGGGTGTCCAAACTTGGCAACTTTAAGACTTGTGGACTTCAACTCCCAGAATTCCCCAGCCAGCTCTGCTGGCTGGGGAATTCTGGGAGTTGAAGTCCACAAGTCTTAAAGTTGCCAAGTTTGGACACCCCTGGACTAGAAGACCTCCAAGGTCCTTTCCAATTCCGTTTTTCTATCCTATTCTAGATAGTCCTCAACATGCGGCTACAATCGAGCCCAAAATTTCTGTTGCTAAGTGAGTTTTTCCCCATTTTACGACCTAGCTTGCCACAGTTGTTGAGTGAATCACTGCAGGTATTAAATTAGTAACACCGTTGTGAAGTGAATCTGGCTTGTCCATTGAGTTTGCTTGTCAGAAGGTTGCAAAAGGAAATCACATGACCTTGGGACACTGCAACAGTCATAAATATGAGTCAGTTCCCAAGCAGCGGAATATGATTACATGACCATGTGGAAGCTACAAAGGTTTTAAATATGAAAAATAATTATAAGTCAGTGCTTTGTAACTTCGAACGGTCCCTAAATGAAGAGTTGTAAGTCAAGGACTACCTCTATAAAGTAAACGCTGCTTTCTCATAGAATACTAGTACAATGTACACACTAGGGGTGGGTTTCAAATTTTTTTTTACTACCTATTCTGTGGGTGTGGCCTATTTTGTGGGTGTGGCTTGGTGGTCATGTGACTGGGTGGGCATGGCCAACTTGATGTCACTCAGCAGGAGTTGTCATGGATTGGGTCAAATATGGTGAGGCTCACTTAACAACGCTCTTGCTTATCAACCAAAATTTTGGGCTCAATTGTAGTCATAAGTCAAGCACTATCTCTGCCTTCCTCTGCATGGCAGCCTTGTCCTAGTAAACTCCTTCTCCTTTCTGGCATTTTCCTTCCTTTAGAGGCACTAAAATAATCCAGACAATGTAAGGTTTCCTGCTGCAGCAGGGGGTTGGACTAGATGACCTCTGAATAGCCTTCTAGCCCTAAATTGCTGTGCTGTTTTTCTTTCTTTCTTCCTTCCTACCTTCCTTCCTTTTTCTTTCTTTCTTTCTTTCTTTCTTTCTTTCTTTCTTTCTTTCTTTCTTTCTTTCTTTCTTTCTTTCTTTCTCCCTTCCCTCTGTGGGAAGCAATCAACCCCACCCCCCCAAAAAAAATATTACTCCCAGAAAGACTCATTCCACATTCCTGCCAGATAGAGATAATGAGCTTATAGAAAGTTTGGCTCCATTCACAAGTAGGGAATGATCCAAACCAAAGCCCATATTGCACAAACCCCAAAACTTCAAAAACACAAAACCATATAAGAATCCTATCTTTTATCCAGTTTGTAGTTTCCTTCTTTCTTTTTCTTTCTCTTTCTTTCTCCCTTCCCTCCCTCCCTCCCTCTCTCTCTCTCTCTCTCTCTTTTAGTTTTTAAAATCTCTTTTCCCTTGCCTGAACTGGCAAGGAATAAGGGCTTAAAAAAAAAAAAAAGCTTCTGACGAAGGTTTGGGGGCATGGCCAAGCCACCATTACTATCAGTCCGTTCCAGTCCGATATGCCAGATTTTCACTACCTCTTCTGGCGTACCGGACCGGACTGGGAGGAACCCACCTCTGGTACACTTACACACTAATTTTTTATATTCATCACATCATTAATTATCATGTATTGGAAATACTGTCAGGCAAAAACAGGGAGGAGGGGGAAAACATTATTATCAAAACAGAAAAATATTTACCAAACATAAGGCAATTACTGAAATTATTTTGGGGAAGTAAATAGCTTCAGATAACTTTCATTACATGCCAGGAATGAATAAATAATCTAGCTTCCCTCCTAGCGTACTTTTATTTCTTAACACTTGCATCCAATCTTTACACCAAATGGTACTTCGGTGTTAAAATACAAATAGAGAAAAATGTTGGATTCATACCAGATGCAAATCATTTATTTATCAGACAGATGCTACTAATTTCTGGTTTCCCTCAAAACTAGGGCATTTAAGATACTTTATGCAGTTCTTTATAAGGTCAAAATATTTTGGGTCTTTTGTTCATACAGGATAAACTGCATATGACTAATATGAGCTGTTCAGGTTTTAACCCTTCCAATGACAGAAGTCTGTAGAGAGTCACTTGACCCCCTTTTGCGACCTTCTGACAAAGCAAATGGGAAGGCCAGATTCACTTAACAACTGCAGGGATTCACTTAACAAATGTGGATGTCAACGCCTAAAGCGTTTCCATGACTACTATCACCTTGAGAAGGGGGGGGGAAAGGCCATGCATACTTTTGGCCAGAGTAAAAGTCTCATATTTCTGTACTGGGATGTGAATGCGCATGTCCAGAACCCTGCCATAACGTCCTGTTGGAAAATGTGATTGATGACCTCAGCCAGAGGGGAGGGGGCACAGGGGTAAAGTTCAGACGCCATTAAGTGGGATTTAGTTTCGGCGACACAGAAGTCTGTGCCAAGATGTTAGTCCTAATAAATGAATGGGGGTTTTTTTAACGTTGTCTCAGGGCTCGTAAATTAATTAGGCCAACTCTTAGAAACTTCACAAGAAAAGTCATAAAATGGGGCGAAACTCACTTAACAAATTTCTCACTTAGCAACATAAATTATGGTCTCAATTGTGGTCGAACATTGAGGACTACCGGTATAGTGAAGTGTGAATACTAGCCTTTAGGTAGTTGTGAGTGTGTTGCCTATAGGTCAGGTGGGGTTGGCCTGGCTTCCTTAGAGTTTTGGAGCCCACTAACCTGGATGTAGGGACGCAGTGGCTGAGTGGCTAAGACACTGAGCTTGTCGATCAGAAAGGTAGGGAGTTCAGCAGTTCGAATCCCTAGCACAACGTAACGGAGTGAGCTCTCGTTACTTGTCCCGGCTTCTGCCAACAGTTCAAAAGCACATTAAAAAATGCAAGTAGAAAAATACGAACCACCTTTGATGGGAAGGTAACAGCGTCCCGTGTGCCTTTGGCATTTAGTCATGCTGGCCACATGACCACAGAGATGTCTTCAGACAGCGCTTGGCTCTTCGGCTTTAAAACAGAGATGAGCACCACCCCCTGGAGTCAGGAATGACTTGCACATATGCGCCAGGGGAATCTTTACCTTTACCTTCACCTGGATGTAGCTAAGAACCCATGACAGGGAGACTATAATGACTTACGTTCACCTTTTCAAAGAAATATTGGAACAACGGCGTGCTAATCGGAGTGCGTTTAGCATCCATCGTTTAATGGTATTTTCCAACAGCGCAAAGCATTGCTCTGAAAATGAAAACAATCAAGAATTCATTGGAGCCATATTAAATATTTAGTTGATATATTTTCTTCCCGGTGTCTGGTACCCCAGGCAATTGGGAAGAGAAAAATCCATGCATTTGGGAAAAGGAAGTAAGGAGATGCAATTGTCTTTTTGGTGGTGGTGGTGGGGAATGATATTTTAGGATGGAGCTGGGCTGTCCCTCAGAACAGTCGTGTGACATGGATAGACATTTATCCACATACAACAGCTCTCATTTGCTCTCTAATTTTAACAGTCATGCAAATGCCAAGATAATCAGCTAGGGATACGCTCTCTGAAGAGCTTCTGACGACTCAAATAATTGGAAAGGGCAATCATTCCCCAAAGACCTCATTTGATCCATAATAAGACATAAGGTAAACTTTCATAACTATATTTCTCTGCAAGGAGGAGGAGGAGGAGGAGCAGTTATCTCATGCCAACTTCATTCACCAGCTTCTATTCTCCAATCTAGAGCCTCATTGATTATCAAAGTTTCCATCATGTTATTTCCCATGGAGATTCTAGTTCAGGAAAGAATTGGAAACAATTAAATAAAGTTATTATGAAGTCTTGACCTCCATGTTATACCGCTTACGAAACCAGCTCATACTAGGCCAAAAAAACAAAAGATCCAAAAACGACCTCTCCCATTCCTTCCATTCCTAAAATATTCCCCTTCTACAAGAGAGACAGAACTTGGACAAGTTTAATGGCCCATCCAGAGAATGCTTCCCTGGGCATTTCAAGAGCTGTGTGTTCACTCAAGAGACTTCAAATGAAGTGGGGGTGACAATGCAAACTTCAGCCATATGTAGCCCTAGGACTAATGTTAGGAACCCTCAGGAGGAAGGCAATGCGGTCTCCTGTAATAAATCATTGTCCCTTCTCCTAAGCCCATGATGGCGAACCTATGGCACGTGTGCCAGAGGTGGCACGCAGCACGTCTCTGTGGGCACCTGAGCCGCAACCTCAGCTCAGCTCCGTCGTAAATGTGCATGTACCTCCCGCTGGCCAGCTGGTCTTCGGGTCTCTGCTGTATGTGCAAAAGGGGTGGGGCACATGTGGCGGTGGGGTGCATGCATGGGGGTGCAAGCGTGGGCCCCCACACCAATGTGCCTGGGTGGGGCGCATGCAGGGGGCCGCACACGCATTGCATTTTGGGGGGCTCAGGCGCACATGCGTGCTTTGGGCACTCGGTCCAAAAAAGCTTAGCCATCACTGTCCTAAGCCAAATGCATTTTGAAGGAGGAAGAATACAGGTAGTCCTTGATTTACAACCATTCGTTTAGTGACTGTTCAAAGTTACACCACCACTGAAAAAAGTGGCTTATGACTGTTTTTCACACTAGTGACTGTTGCAGCCTCCCCATGGTCACATGATCAAAATTTGGATGCTTGGCAACATATTTATGACCGTTGCAGCGTCTTGTGAGCTCCTTCGGCCACCTTCTGACCAAGTCAATGGGGAAGCCAGATTCACCTAAAAACCATGTTACTAATTTAACAACTGCAGTGATTTACTGAACAACTTTGGCAAGCAAGGATGTGAAGCGGGGCAAAACTGACTTAACAAATGTCTCACTTAGCAACCATGTTGGGCTCAGTTGTGGTCATAGGTCGAGTACTACCTGCATCAAAGAAAAAAAGTAGCGGAGACAGGATGGACTATCCATCCAATTGGTGGTTCTTGTCTAACATCAGGGTGGATAAAAAACAATGATTTAAAAAAAAAGCTTTAAAAAATCAGATTTTTACAATTTAAATTTAAAAAAATATTTTCATCAAATTTATTTTAATAAAATGCTTTTGGAGTAAAAAAAAATCTATCTAAAGATAGTTTTCCATTTAAGACACATTAATAATTTAGTTTATTCAGCATGTAAGGGCACTTAGTTACTTAGCATGAGGCTGCATATTCTGCAATGTTTACATTTTTGGTAAACTCATTCAATGAATCCAAGCTCTGCAAGCTGAGATAACATGCCCTGCATTGATGCATTCACTCAATTTCAAAGTAACCATGAGATAAATCATAAAACAAAGTTCAGGAATATTCCTTTATCCCAGTGACGATGAACCTTTTCGGAACTGAGTGTCGAAATTGGAACGCATGTGAATGTATGTGCATGTGTGTGCACCAGAAACCCATAGACCAACTGGCTTGATTTTTGGCTGTTTTGGGAGCCTTTTTTAGGCCATTTTGGGGGGCGTTTTCAGGTGCATTTTCTGGGCTGTTTTTTTTCCCCAGACTGTTTTCCAGTGCTCCAGCAGCCATGAAGACCAGCTGGCCAGGGCGCATGTGCGGGCCAGAAACCAGAAAAGCAGCTGGCGACAGTGTGCATGCCATAGGTTCACCGTCACAGCTTTACCCCATTGTTTTGCAAATCTATGTACACTACAAACTGTATGATTGTTTGAAGAGAAATGCATTTGTACCATCGGGCTCTAAGGGTGAGGAGGAAAGGCAAGCAGTAAAAATGAAAGTGAAATCTTCTAAGCAGCTTATAAATACCGTATTAAAGAGCATTGCAGATCCATCATGGTGGTGCCTGTCAGCGGGCATCCACTCACCTGCTGCCCGCCACGTCCCTCACCTTGTTGTGTCACGGCCGCATCACCAGCCATCCAGTGACGTGCGGTGAGGTTTATGGCTGGTGAGGCACTGACCCAGTGATGGGTTTCAAATTTTCTTAGACTTGTGGACTTCAACTCCCAGATTTCCACAGCCAGGCATGCTCAGTTCCGATTTAAAGCAACAGCATTTGTTTTTCTCCCTTGCGAAAGAAGATTCCTTCTTTCTTTTTCTTTTTCTTCTCCCTTCCCCTCCTTCCTCCCTCTCTCCCTCCCTCCCACCTCTCAAACACACACACACACACACACACACACACAGAGAGAGAGAAAGAGAGAGAGAGAGAGAGAGAGAGAGAGAGAGGAAGAAGTTGGATTGGACTACACACACTTTCCCCCAGCCCCGGAAGGATCCAGCCCAGCTTCACTGATTACAGGTTTGAAAAGGCAACGTGGCTCTGCCTGCAATCAAACTACACTTTGAAGTTTGAATTCCTTCCCCTCCCTCCGACCCACATGTACCTTTTCCAGCTGTTTCAGAAAGGATTTCAACTCTGCTCTTGCCTCCGGTGCTCTGAAGAAGCCCCGCCCAAAAGAGTGCCCTCTACTATGAGGCAGGAGAACTGCGTGCCTCACCTACGTCAGGAATTTTTAGGCTTTTAACCCTCTGCTCGAGTGATCATAAAACGCCTAAAGTCAGACTAGATGAGGCATGCAGTTCTCCTGCCTCATAGTAGAGGGCGCTTTTTAGAGGCTTTTTTAAACAGTTAAGCAGAGTCATCCACGGTGAGGCAGCAACTAGCTCAGCCTGACCTCAGGTCTCGCCTTTTTCCTTTTATATATTTTTTTCTTTTCATGACAGTGGTGAGGCTGTGCCTTCCCTGCCTCACCTGACTGCACATCACTGCAGCCATCCCATTAAAATGAATGGGACTGTCGGTGAGTCAACAGCGAGTCAAAGGAGGAGCCACTGAGGGGCAGAAATGGCAGTTCAGTTGCTCTTTAAATATTACGATTTAAATTGAGTTGATTTAAATCAAGCCTTTTTACCAGTGATTTAAATCGACTTGATTTAAATCAAATCCACCCTGCCTAACATCATGCAAGTTATAGCAGAATGTTACTTTTATTTACCTGTTTGACGTTTTAGCTTTATTCTTTATTAGCCCAAAGAAATGTGATTTATTTAATTAATGGCAAATATGAAACCATACACCTGTAGCCAATTACATCTTATGGCTGTTTTTTAGTGTTTTTGAATCATGATATTAAATAATCAGCCATAATGCAAAAGCCTTAAGAATAATCTTGGCTTTTCTTGTCTTTCAAAACTGCGCCAATTTCTAATTTAATTATCACCCTTTCCAGGATTTGAATTGTTTAATTCAAATTATACTTAGCCATTCCACAATTATATTTTATTTTTGATCACTGTTAAAAGTTCTGAAGTTCTCATTCCTTCTTTAAACAAAAGCATTAAATATGAGAAGAGCAGTCATAAAAGATGCTTAGCAGCTGGACAGTTTTAGGATTTTTCTCTTCTATTTGGTAGTGATCTTACAGGGACATCTGGTGGCGATGTGCTATCAAAACATTAAAATGTCATAGATTTTTTTAAAAATACTGTAAATTTCATTCTTTCCTCACCACAATTTTTGAGATACCTCAGAGAAAGGAAATAGTATCTAAGACAAATACAATAGCTATCAAGAAAATGAAAGGCAGACTGGCTAATTTTTTTAAAAGATATATTAAAAGGTGTAAATATGCTGGCCAAAAATTACCTCCCTCCTTTAGAGGGAAAATGGGTTGAGAAAACTATAAATATAATATTCATCAAAGTCTCCTTCCCTTTCTTCCCTTCCTTTCCCTTCCCTTCCCTTCCACTTACTTTTCTTCCTTCCTCCCTCCCTCCCTTCCTTCCTTCCTTTCTTTCATTCTTTCTTTCTTCCTTCCTTCCTTCCTTTCTTTCTTTTCTTACATATCTTGCATCAGCTGATTGTGTTTTACTCCTGAGATCATACCTATATAATTCTATGGACTTGTGGGTTTTTAAAAAAATTGTTTTTATTGTAATTAATCCAGGTTAGGAAGCGAAATTGTTAGCCACTCAAAGTCACTTGCAGTTGAAACAGCCTACAAGCCCTGTAACTAAGCAAATAAGTAAATAAAACAATACAAAATAAGGGAAACAGAAGGGGAATGAAAAAAAGATCATGTTTAGTCAAGTTGGAAGCTGCAACCATGCGATAACATCACAATGCATGTATAAAAGTGGAGGAGCTTTTGACGGCACAGCCGTGTCGGCCATTTTGACCTTTTTTTAATCTTCCTGCAGACAACTACCCTGATTCCCCGAAAATAAGACCTCCCCGGATAAGAAGCCCAATTGGCTATTCAGTTAGTGTTAGATCTGGGCAACGAGAGAACAGACTGCGGACACGAAGTGACTTAACAGCTCTTTATTAGTAGTAGTAGTGATCCAGCTTGCTCTGTGGCCAGAGGGTTCCCCTTTTATAAGAATCGGGTACTCCTCTCGACCAATCAGAACGATACCTGTTTCCCGCGGTAGCAGCGGACCAGAGATATATGTTAATATCTAACAGTTAGTAAGACAGTTGTGAAGTGAATCTGACTTCCCCATCGACTTTGTTTGTCAGAAGATCTCAAAAGGAGAACAAGTGACCCTGCAATGGTCATAAATATGAATCAGTTGCCAAGCTCGTGAATTTTGATCATGTAACCATGGGGGTGCGGCAATGGTCCTAAATGTGAAAAACAGTCACAAGTCTTTTTTTCAGTCCCGTTATAACTTCTAATGGTCACTAAATGAACTGTTGTAAGTCGAGGACTACCTGTATACATACTGTATTTCACTTAATTCAAAATCAGGTTTGGACTCATAGGGTGCTATTCTGCCAAAGAAAGCTTAGGATCTTCACCTCTAAGTCACACACACACACACACACACACAAACACACACACAGAGATTAAACTCAACAATTTCCTAGGGGTTTTCAAACTATGGGTCCCAAAGCTGCAGAACATCGGAGATACAAATTTGCACATCAAATACAAATTTGTATCTCTCAGTAGACATTTCAGCCCTTGAATAACAAAACAAGGTTGCATTTGCAAAATGTTAAAATTGAGAATAATAAAGAGTGCTCATACATTATGAATGCAAGCAGCTGTATGGATAAGTGCAAAAACAACTTACTTGCATGTGGGGGAGAGGGGTTCGCACACACCCAGAGCTCTCTTATTAAGGAAAATCAAAATGAGGAAGAACTGAATGGAACCACACCACAGAATCACGCTGACCCCCAGCGCCGTTGTTCATAAGCTGCATCTTCATTTGTTTGAGGCTGGGCATGAGGAACCCATGTAATAGGCCCTGTGTATTTATTAAAGGTAAAAACCAAGGTCATGATTGACCTTATTTGAGATTTGTCTTCTACTAACACGACTCAGGCTCTTGGCGGAACACAGGGGTGGGCTTCAAAAATTTCAGCAATGGGTTCTCTGCCCGGTTGCTGAGCGGCCTGGTCATGGTGGGCGTGGCCTAGTCGACCTTCTGCACCATGGCAGGGAGTCGTTTTTGCCCTCCCCAGACTCCGGAAGCTTTTCTCGAGCCTCTGAGAGGGCGAAAACCTCCTCCTCGAGCTCCAGAGGCCCTCCAGAGGCCGGAAATGGGCCAATTTCTGGCCTCCAGAACTTCCAGGAGCCTTTTTTTCTCTTCCACTTGGCCCCTGCACTTACCTCGCATCCAAAATGGGCTATGTGGAGACTCTGGGGAGGGGCGGGTTAGCAGGGCAAGCCAGAGGTGGGATTTGGAGGTTCTCCAAACCAGCCATAATGTTAGCTACAGATTCTCTGGAATCTGGGTGAACCCGTAGCAGCCCACCCCTGGGAGAACAGCAAGATAAGTACGGTGGGGTTTTTTTTTTTAAAAAAAAACCGCAACCAAAAATCAATATCAGCATTTTAAATGAACACTCATAAATCTGACCCCTTATCCTATTAAAAAAAAATCCTCTCACTTTTATCACACGCAAACTATTGAGACACATCAGAATCACAAGTCAGCTCGATAATTGAAGTCTCATCAACACCACTCCGCCCAGCTGATTTGCTGAAACAAGGCAAATTGTCACTCGCTGGCAGGAGGTGAGAACACAGGCTGTCTAACACAAGTGACTGTTTCCATAAGTAATACTTAAATAGCAGTAACTCAAGCTCCTTTATTTTGGCCTGGAGCCAAAACAAGAGCTTAAATAAGTCCATTTTAATTTATTGAATAGCACTGTTTGTACCGAAGCTTTTTTTTTTTTAATCAATGTTGCTTTTGGAACTTTCTCAGAAAAACCGTTTAAGCAACATAGAAATGTTGTGTTGGTGTGGTTTCTGAATAAATCCACCTTTTGGCGACATAAGCCTTCTAGCTATAAGCTCAAAAACAATATATGATGCTTAAAAAGTCCAGATAACACCCACAACAGTCCAATGGAATTCTGTCCATATATCTACGTAATAGTGAGTGGAGCGGTGGCCTAGAGGTGAAGATGCTGGCCTCCCACTCGGAAGGTTTACAGTTCAATCCTAGGCAGCAACAGATATTTCTCTACCAGGGCAGAGAGAAAATATCTGCTGTGAACTCCATGTAGGCATCAGGAAGGGTATCCGGCCAGTAAACGCTCAACTTCATTCAATTGCCCTGACTCCAACCCAGTAAAAGGGATTATGGGGTTGTAAAAAAAAAATCATATGTATGTAACAGTAAGAAAAGATATTGGCAAAAACAACTGCTGTTGCACAGAAGCACTATTCAAAAATAAGCATAGCTACTCCTCATTTAGCAATTGCCTCTTTTAACGATGATTCACAGTTACAACAATGATGAAAAATTAACTAGACAATCCTTGCAGGGGTGGGTTGCTGCCGGCATTACTGCCGGTTCGGTGCACACGCAATTTTGCCGCTTCCAACGGCCCAGGCCAGAAAACCACTACCGGTTCGGCTGAACCAGTCCGAACCAGTAGGAACTCACCTCTGAATCTTTGCATGTATAACCTTTGCAGGCCTGTAAAGCAAAGGAAAGCTGAAGTTAGATTGTTAAGTACAGCTACAGTTTCACTTAGCAACCACTTCACTCAGTGACGTGCGGTGAGGGTTATGGCTGGGGAGGCTGGTGACGTCATCAGGAAGGTGGGGAATGGGACCACGTGTGCAGACCACGTGTGCAGACCACGTGGTCTCGTTCTCCGCCTTCCTGAGTGAACATTAAGGGGACCGCGGCGTAGCATTACTTCCTCCACCGGCACCAGTCCCTTTCACCCCGCTCAAGCCTTGCCGCCTGCAGCCACCGCCCGCCCTCGCTGCTCCTTTCGTTGCTTGCCCGCCCGCCTCTAAGGCACGCCAAAGCCTCTTTCGTCCCCCCCCAGCGCGCGCCCTTTTTATTTCCCGCGACACCCCCCCCCCATTTCGGGAAAGCTTTCCCCATTGCCTGGGGGGTGAGGGGGGCGGCTCCTCTCCCCCCACTCCCTCCGTCCCTGCCTCTCTCCTCAGCCCCAAAGCTCCGTCCACGCGACTCACTTCCAAGGCGGTGGCTGCTCCATCCCGCTCCAGCTCTGGAAGCGACCGAAGATCAGGCTGCGTCGCTCGCTCGCTCGCCGGACTGCTTCAGCGCCATTCTGGCTACCTTCGTCCATCCGCGCCCGGGAGATGCGGAAGCAGTCCAGTGGACGAGTGACCGAAGATCTCGCTCACTCGCTCGCTCGCCGGACTGCTTCGGCGCCATTCTGGCTACCTTCGTCCATCCGCGCCCGGGAGACGCGGAGGGAGAAATGTTGTCGGCGCCTCCAGATGACGAACCAGTCGCTTGCTTTCGTCATCGGGAGGCCGATAACATTTCTGCCTCCACGTCTCCCGGGCGCGGATGGACGAAGGTAGCTAGAATGGCGCCGAAGCAGTCCAGCGAGCGAGCGAGCAAGGCAGCGAGATCTTCGGTCACTCGTCCACCGGACTGCTTCCGCATCTCCTGGGCGCGGATGGACGAAGGTAGCCAGAATGGCGCCAAAGCAGTCCGGCGAGCGAGCGAGCGAGGCAGCGAGATCTTCGGTCACTCGTCCACCGGACTGCTTCCGCATCTCCCGGGCGCGGATGGACGAAGGTAGCCAGAATGGCGCCGAAGCAGTCCGGCGAGCGGGCGAGCGAGGCAGCGAGATCTTCGGTCACTCGTCCACCGGACTGCTTCCGCATCTCCCGGGCGCGGATGGACGAAGGTAGCCAGAATGGCGCCGAGGCAGTCCGGTGGACGAGTGACCGAAGATCTCGCTGCCTCGCTCGCTCGCTCGCCGGACTGCTTCGGCGCCATTCTGGCTACCTTCGTCCATCCACGCCCGGGAGATGCGGAAGCAGTCCGGTGGACGAGTGACCGAAGATCTCGCTGCCTCGCTCGCTCGCCGGACTGCTTCGGCGCCATTCTGGCTACCTTCGTCCATCCGCGCCCGGGAGACGCGGAGGCAGAAATGTTGTCGGCCTCCCGATGACGAAAGCAAGCGACTGGTTCGTCATCTGGAGGCGCCGACAACATTTCTCCCTTCGCGTCTCCCGGGCGCGGCCGGACGGATGTATATAATATTATATATATAGTATATAATATTATATACTATTATTCCATGAAGAGAGGTGAGGCCCTGCCTCCCTTGCCTCTACTGACCGCACGTCACTGACTTCACTTAACTGTCAAGTTGCCGATCACTAAATGAGGACTACATGCATCTGAATAGGTCAACCAGCCGATCAAACCTTTAATCAGAAGGTGTAAATTCTTGGGAAGGCAACAGTAATTTTTAATAGAAACCAGAACCCAAAAGTCTGTGCAAATATAAAGGTTTCAATAACGACATTAAACAGGGATGTGCTATTTATTTCAAATACATTTTGGGGAGGCAGAGGGGTGAAATGCTTAAGGAGTTGAACTAACACTGGGGAGACATATATCTCATAAAATCTTAGGATTGGATGCATCCTTAAGACAGGGGTGGGCTTCAAAAATTTTAGCCAGGGATTGTCTGCCCGGTTGCTGGGTTGGCATTGCCATGGTGGGCGTGGCCTACTTGGCCTCCTGAACCACAGCGGGGTGGGGGCAGTTTTGCCCTCCCTGGGCTCCGGAGGCTTTGCTTGAGCCTCTGGGAGGGCAAAAATGGCCTCCCCAGGCTCGGGAGGCCCTGTGGAGGCCAGAAACACACCCATTTCCCACCTTCCCGAACTTCCGGTGTGCCCGTTTTTCGCCGTCCCTGAGCCTCTGTGCATGCCCTGCACTTATCTTGCATGCAAAATGGGCTACGTGGGTACTCCTGTGAGGAGAGAGTAGGGGTGTGCGGGGCCTGCTAGAAGTGGGATTGGGGGTTCTCTGAACTGCACAGAATCTTAGCTAGAGGTTCTCCCGAACCCCTGCGAACCCCCAGCAGCCCACCCCTGCTTTAAGGTCTTCTAGGCCAACTTCCTGCCCAAGGAAGGGCTCCTAAACCATCCTGGACAACCAGTTACCCAGTCCTTTTTTTAGAACCTCCAGTAATAACTTCATGAGTCAGGCTGTTCCACAGTTTAACAACTCTCCTAGCCAAGAAATTCCTTCTTGTTTTTAATATGGATCTCTCATTATAAAGCTTCCACTCATTGGTTCTTGTCTCAGCTTTAGCTGCTAGGGAGAATAGATCTATTCCCTCTTCCCTGTAACATCCCTTCATGAATTAGAAGACTGCTATCATGTCTCCTTTTAGCTTCCCTTCTTTAAACCAAATATACCATGTTCCTTTAACCACTCCTCATAAGCTTACTTAGTTTATCTTCAAGCTAAATATGCACAGTATTGCAAGTGCCTTATGTTGAATGTTTCAGATCTTTATCTAAGAGAGCAAGTTCACTCACAGATCATCAGCTGTGCTTTTAACCATCAATCCAGCAAATTAATAAACTTTTGAAATCCTGTTGGTTAAAAAATAATAATTCCTCTTAACTGCCTAGGACAGTGGTGGGCAACCTTTTTTTTCAACTGAGCCAAATCTCGCCAAAACCACGATTGAAATTTATTTTGAGAGCCATATTTTTAAAACCGAAAATACATAGGATGGTACACTGTTTTTAGTTTCAATAAACTCTGGCATTTGAAGCACGCAAGTCTTAAAGCTGTCAAGTTACAAGATCCTTGCATCCCTAACCCTTTAGGAAAAAAACCCCAAGGGGTCTTCAAACCTGACAGCTTGAAGGCTTGTGGACTTCAACTCCCAGAATTCCTCCTCCAGTCATGTTGGCTCAGGAACTCTGGCATTGAAGCATGCAAGTCTTAAAGCTGTCAAGGTGCAAGACCCTTGCACCCCTAACCCTTTAGAAAAAAACCCAGGGTCTTCAAACCTGACAGCTTGAAGACTTGTGGACTTCAACTCCCAGAATTCTGAGAATTGAAGTCCACCAAGGGCATCAATCATATTAGCCCAGGGATCTGCAAAATTGGCTCTTAAGACTGGTGGACTTCAACTCCCAGAATTCTGAGAGTTGAAGTCCACCAAGGGCATCAAATCATATTAGCCCAGGCAGGGATCTGCAAAATTGGCTCTTAAGACTGGTGGACTTCAACTCCCAGAATTCTGAGAATTGAAGTCCACCAGTCTTAAAACAGCCAACTTTGCAGACCTCTGTGTTAGCCCAAAGCCTGGCGCTGGGCGGGCCTTGCTCCCCCATTGGTGGAGCCCCAGGAAGCGAGGAGGGAGAAAAAGAGACGGAGGCCAAGGAGCTTCTCCCCCCCCCCGGCAAAAATCTTATCAGGGAGCCGGCGGGCAGTAGCAAATTAGCTGATCACGCGGCGTGATCGGCTAATTTGCTACTGCCCGCCTGGCTCCCCGGTTAGATTTTTGCTGGGAGGAGGCGGGGGGGAAGCTCCTTAGCCTCCGTTTCTTTTTCTGCCTCCTTTCCCTTTTTTCTTTTCAAGCGCCCCTTTCCCTTTTTTCTTTTCGACCCACAATGATTAGGGAGGATCCTGAAGCGAGGAGGGAGAAAAAGAAATGGAGGCTAAGGAGCTTCCCTCCCGCCTCCTCCCAGCAAAAATCTAACCTGGGAGCCGGGCGGGCAGTAGCAAATTAGCCGATCACGCCGCGTGATCAGCTAATTTGCTACTGCCCGCCGGCTCCCTGATAAGATTTTTGCGGGGGGGGGGAGAAGCTCCTTGGCCTCCGTCTCTTTTTCTCCCTCCTCGCTTCAGGATCCTCCCTAATCATTGTGGGTCGAAAAGAAAAAAGGGAAAGGGGCGCTTGTTTTGAAGTGCCCGAGAGGAGGGAGGGGAGCGGGCGCCCGGCACACAGAAGAGCCACATTAAAGTGTGTAAAGAGCCGCATGTGGCTCGCGAGCCGTGGCTTGCCGACCACTGGCCTAGGAGAATCTAAAAGTATTAAATTCAGTATTTTCACTCCTTCTACATCCAGGCTGGCAGGAGATCTGAGAATGGGATCATTGAAATCTCATGAGATTTGACCCTCAATAAATTTGGGAGGTTTTTGTTTTTTTTACCATCAGTACAGATACTCCTCGACTTACAACTTTTCATTCAGTGACTGTTCAAAACAACGACTTCAGACTATTTCTGACTATTGTAGCATCCCCAGGGTTGGGTGACCAAACTTTGGATGCTTGGCAACTGGCATGTACTTATGACAGTTGCACTGTCCTAAGGTCATGTGACCACCAGTTGTAAGCATCTCAGCTGCTTTCTGACAGGCCAGGTCAATGGGGAAGCCAGATTAACGACTGTTTGATTCGCTTAACAACTGCAGTGATTGGCTTAATAACTGTGGCGAAAAAGATGGTAAAATGAGGCAAAACTCACTTTACAACTGACTTGCTTAGCCATGGAAATTTTCCATTTAATTGTAGTTGTAAATCAAGGATTACCTGCAAGCTGATTCTTAAATGGACAGCCCCAACTGAGCCTCAGCAGAGCATATCTGAGCATATTTACAATAGAGTGAGAAACTTGGAGCACACACAATCAGAACGGTACTACTATATATTGTTTCTAATAAGGTAGTCCTGGACTTACGACCACAACTGAGCCCAAAGTTTCCATGGTAAGTCACTTTTTTCAGTCCATTGTAACTTCGAACGGCAGGAAATGAATGGGTGTAAGTCAAGGACTGCATGAGCCACAGGGGCGCACTGGTTAGAGTGCAGTACTGCAGGCTACTTCTGCTGATCACCGGCTGCCAACAGTTCAGCAGTTCGAATCTCACCAGGCTCAAGATTGACTCAGCCTTCCATCCTTCCGAGGTGGGTAAAATGAGGACCCAGATTGTTAAGTGCTAAGTGCTATATACCAATCTCTAGTCTAATGTGGCTGGATAGGGAATTCTGGGAGTTGAAGTCCAACTTGCCAAGGTTGAGAAACACTGCTCTAACCCCAACTTGTACAATAGGTAGATGTAGTTGTTTGTGGAAAAAAAGAAACAATATCCAGTCCGACTGACTGCAGGCTCAGTTCGCAATCTCTACCAGTGGTGGGTTCCAGATCCCGTTGCAACCGGTACAGTGCAACGGGGGTGCACGTCCACCACATGCACGCACGCAGCACATGCATAGTGCACGCATGCATACTTACCACCTGTGATGCTCCGCGATGGCTCCGCGACACTCCAGCTGCTCAGTGGAGCATCGCACAGGCCATGCGTGAAAGCCCCGATCGGCTCAAATACAGTACAGGTAAGGAGCGCAGGTGGGCGGGTGGGTCCTCTGGAGAACCAAACCGGAACGGTACCTGGTGCTCCCAGCCGGCAGCAGTATGCCCGTACCGGGGCATACCGGTCGTATCCCACCACTGATCCCTACCTATGCTGGATCTAGATAAAACCTGAAATAGAGAATCCTATATCTTGATATATGGACTGAATCCTTTCCATTTCTGCAATAGCAAGCTTGAACATTCATCACCCCAAAATATATGTATCACTTATTTATAACCTCACACACAAAAAATTCACTCTGACACTTGAGACTTTTACAATGCCCCATTTATTATCCTTGGAGGATAGACTTCATTTCTCTGCAAATTATCCAAGCTAACCTTAAGAGGCAATTGCACACTTCCTTTTACATGACCGCAAAAATCTCTAGATAGATGGCCAGATTCTGTGCTGTAGCAATGGCAGTCAAAAACCTTGGATGCAAAGATTAACAGTTATAACTTAAAAGTGTGATAGTTTTGCTATTTATTTTATTTATTTTCTTCGCATTTCTAGACCCCCCCCCCCTCTCCCAAAAAGGACTCGCTAATCTTACTTCTAGATCAGGAGTGTCAAACTCGATTTCACTGAGGGCCACATCAAGGTTGTATTTGACCTTGGGGGGGTGGCATCCAGGGGGGTGGCCAACTCAATGTCACTCATGTCGTGGGCGCCTGTGGTGGCCTGAGCACTCTGCCAGTGAAAGCAGACTCCTGAGCTTCGTTTTCAGCTGCAATGGCCTCCTACAACCCTCTGCCACTGAAAATGGAGCTCAGGAGGGGCGCGGGCAAGATTTGTTTTATCTGGCAGAGGCACCGTGGGCCAGTCCTTCGCTGTTTTCAGGGCAGCCCCGTGCCCAGATCTGGCCCCCGGGCCTTGAGTTTGACACCCCTGTTCTAGGGGACTGGAGGCTAAAACATATGAAGAATGGTTGCAGGAACTGGGTATGTCTAGTTTAATTAAAAGAAGGACTAGGGGAGACATGATAGCGGTGTTCCAATATCTCAGGGGCTGCCACAAAAAAGAGAGAGTCAAGCTATTCTCCAAAGCACCTGAAGGCAATACAACCAGCAATTGATGGAAACTAATCAAGGAGAGAAGCAACCTAGAACTGAGGAGAAATTTCCTGACAGTTAGAACAATTAATCAGTGGAACAACTTGCCTCCAGAAGTTGTGAATGCCCAACACTGGAAGTCTTTAAGGAGATGTTGGATATCCATTTGTCTGAAGGGGTGTAGGGTTTCCTGCCTAAGCAGGGGGTTGGACTAGAACATCTCCAAGGTCCCTTCCAATTCTGTTATTCTATTCCATTCTAAAAAGCTCTTTTAAGGCATTCTTTTAACACAGGTTAAGAAATGCATTGTTTCTTTCTTTTTGTTTTGACTGTAAATTAAAACTTAGTTATGATACACAAGGATTGTTACGCACCTGGGACTTGGGGGGGAAATGGCCCAGTTGTTTGTTAAATTAGCATTAGTTGTGTTACGCACTATATGTGTTATAAATAAACAGGGTTCTAATAAATAATAAGTGGCCAGAACCAGAAAATTGGTGCAGGATGATGCAAAGAAAAGTCCCTACACAGCAAAATATAACAACAACAAGCAAGTATCTTATCTGTGTAATTCACCCTAGACTATTATAGGGCACTCCCCTTAACCAAACAACCCTTGAAATCTTAATGTTGTAAACCTTGCTTGTTTGGGCTGGCTTTTAATCACTAGGATTAAGCAGGAGTGGTGTAATTCTAATCATTTTTTTTAAAAAAATCTGCAAACATGCATATCCCTGGGGTTTCTCAGAAAAAGATTTAAGTGGGCACTGTCTTCAAAAGGTTCTGGGAAGCATTTGTGGGGCACAGGAACCCCCTATTCTGTGCAAATTAAGCTGCATAGTTTTTCTTCAGCTCTCTTTCTTCACTTCAACTCTGGGTGCTACAACATAAATACAACATTGTTTGTACAGTCCTATCCTTATGCAGAGACAGGTGGTCATCTCAATTTATGGATAATGGAGTGAAGAGATTATACCCAGTCTTAAAGAGCAGAATTGTGAAGATCATAGATTTTACTTTATTTTTTAAATCTGCTAACCTCCATCTGCTGTATGAAGGCAAATCAAGGGAGAAAGGAATTATAATATTGGCACTGTATTTACTGCATCCATCCATCCCCACGTTTCAAGCCAACCTTCAAGGATAAGCTCTAGAGCAGAGTTGTCAAACCCGTGGCCCATGGGCCAGATGTGTCACGCACTGGCCACGCCTATGACCGGTTTAGTGAAGGGGGGAAAGGTCATGTGCCGTGATGACATGAATTTGACACCCTTGCTCTAGAGGATGATGTCAAAACTGAAGCTGGCCTGGCCAAAGCCATCTTGGAGTTTCAGTGCTGCCACATTGGAGCTGAGGGATAGGGAGGGGGGGATTAGAGATAGCTGGGATTATCTAGTCAAAATAACTTTGGGAATCAAGAACGTTCTCACACCTGGTCAGAGGATGGAGGAGTGGTCACCAGACCACTAGACAGCGCCTTGATTGGACCATGTGACTGATTGTTTGGGGTTGAGAGGAAATCTTTTACTTTTAATTAGGTGATAAACTCCGGGACCTTTCAGAGTCGGTTTTCACCAAATACGTGCCAATATATTTCCAATAAAGCTATTCTTTGAGGAATCTACTTGCCTTGGAGTTTTGCTTGATGTGGACCTATTACTTGGAACCCTAACAGATGATACACACATCTTAAATAAAAGATTAAGCAACAGGTTCCAGGCAGCAGAGTTGGTTCCTGTGTTTGAGGAAACATCTGCCTTATCAGCAGTAACCTAAGAAAAGTTGAGTGGCCAGATCTAATATTTCAAAATTCGCTTGCTGGCCCTGCCTGACAACAAAAGAAAAAGTTCTGCAACAAGATACCGATCAACATAAGCCAGGATATTCTCCCAATGTAAGGCAGGTCACAGGTGGTATACGAAATGGGATGTGTTTGCAGGAAATTATCGTCACATCCTTGCACTTCAACAAACCATGGCGATGAGAGAAAGTGTTCCAAGTGGTATTAAGAATTCTCCCACCAGCGGTGTCATTTTTGACAGCCAAGGAATCAAAGGTGAAGGCCCCTAAATATCCTTAGTATTTCACTGGGATAAAAAATCTAAAATGCCACCATTTGAGTCCCTGACTTACAACAGTTCGTTTTGTGTCTAGGTCAATTGTGTTAATTGGAGCTTTCTGGTTCCACGGTAAAGGAATAAGCAGATTTTCTCTTGTTAAGCAAGGTGGCTAAGCGAGCCGTGCCCAATTTTACAATCCTTTTTGCCACAGTGGTTAAGAAAAATAATTATAGTTGTTAAGTGGATCATGCAGTCATTAAGCAAATCTGCCTTTCTCCATTGACTTTACTTGCCTGAAGCTAGCTGAGAAGGTCACAAATGTCATTCACATGACCCTGGGACTCTGCAACTATTGTAAAAACATGCCAGTTGCCAATCACCCAAATTCTGATCACATGACTGTGTGGATGTTTTAATCTTTGTTAAGTGTGAGGACCAGTTGTAAGTCACTTTTATCAGTGTCATAGTAACTTTGAACAGTTACTAAGCAAAAGACTGTAATTCAAGGATTACCATATTTTTCGGACAATAAGACGCACTGGTGTATAAGACGCAACAAGATTTCGAAGAGGTAAGTAAGAAAAAAAAGTTTTTGACCTCCCCGGCCCCCGGAAGCACTCTGCAGGTTTCAGCAGGACTGGGGGAAGGCAAAAATGCCCCCATTTTTGCGAAAAACGGAGGGGAAATGGGTTGTTTTTTGCAAAACCGGGGCCATTTTCCCCTTCCCCCAGCCCTGCTAAAGCCTGCAAAGTGCTTCTGAGGGCTGGAGGAAGGGGGAAATGCCTCAGTTTTTTCCAAAAAACAGCCTGTTTTTCACCCATTTTTCGCAAAAATGGGATTCGTGGGCGGTGCTTCAGGAGGCCAAAAATGGCTGTATTCGGTGTATAAAATGCACCAACATTTCCACACTCTTTGGGGGGGGGGGAAGGTGCATCTTATGCTCTGAAAAATACAGTACCTGTATGAAAACTATAACAATGATGCTCAAAATGGAACAATTGGCAAGTGTCCATAGACTCCATCCCTTTCACTAAAGTGATGAAAGCATTAATGCAATTTCATAAGGCACACCCAAAAGACGCAGAGCTGCATCTTATCTATATGGGACTCTGTTGAACATACACATCAGATGCTTCTAAACCAGGGGTGTCCAAACTTGGGAACTTTAAGACTTGTGGACTTCAACTCCCAGAATTCCCTAGCCAGCCATGCTGGCTGGGGAATTCTGGGAGTTGAAGTCCACAAGTCTTAAAGTTCTCAAGTTTGGACACCCCTGTTCTAAACTATTAGCTAGGAGCTAGAATTATTTGTCCTCCTATTTGTTCTTCTTCGGTGTCCCACAAACATGGTGTTCATCCAACATGTCAAACTATAAATCATTCCCCAAGGTTATGCCCAAACACAACAAATTATAAAGTGTCTGCACAACACCTTTATACATGGTTGAAAGTCATTTAGTCAGTCCAGTTCACTGAGCTTGTGCAATGCAATGAATAATAAACTAACCACACTTTAGTGCAGTGTTTCTCAACTTTGGCATCTTTCAAGATGTCTGCACTTCAACTCCCAGAATCCCCCAGCCGGGATAATTCTGGGAGTTGAAGTCCAAATATCTTAAAAGTTGCCGAGGTTGAGAAACATTTCACTGGGATAAAATGTAGTTGCCTAGTTTCTTGTATATTATTAAGAACGCTGTGATAAGGTATGTGTGTGGAACAGGTTATCATGTTAAATCATAGTATGGTTTATTTCAGCTAAGCTTGTTGTAAGAATACTGCAATTGTTATTAATTAAGGTAAAGGTTCCTCTCACACATATGTGCTAGTCGTTCCCGACTCTACGGGGCGGTGCTCATCTCCGTTTCAAAGCCAAAAAGCCAGCACTGTCTGAAGATGTGTCCATGGTCATGTGGCTGGCATGACTAAACACCGAAGGTGTACGGAACACTGTTACCTTCCCACCAAAGGTGGTCCCTATTTTTCTACTTGCATTTTTACACACTTTCAAACTGTTAGGTTGGCAGAGGCTGGGATAAGTAACGGAAGCTCACTCCGTTACGTGGCGCTAGGGATTCGAACTGCCGACCTTTCTGATCTTTACTTTACTTTATTTAGATTTATAAACCGCTCCCTCTCCCCGAAGGGACTCGCGTCTTAACAAGCTCAGCGTCTTAGCCATTAAGCCACTGTGCCCCTTTGTTATTAATTAACCATAATTTAAAATTTAGCCCATTGTGCAAACTCTGCTAGAACTTGGGTGATGAAAGGGTGAAAGGCTTGTGAAATCAGCCACAGGTCATCAAAGGAAATTGCACCCAAAGTAAAACAGTAAACAGATCCTGAAGTCAAAATTCAGGAGTCAGCAACACTGTAATACAAGAACTCTTAACAAAGCTGGCTACGTACTGTCAAGTTAAGAGTGCTATCTACTCATCCTTGAGTTGGTACAAAAGTATGCCAGCTTGAAATTTATTGTACCCATTTTTGACATCTATTAGAGGTGGGTTCTGGCTGGTGCTACTGCTGGTTCATTCAGGGACGTGCTACGCATGCATGAACAGTACTAAAAAATACAAGATGTTGGCACCTACGGCGGCGCCAGTAGAACCAGTTCGGGGGTGTGGCAGGTCAAGTTACTACCTACGCAGCCAAATCGGTCTGAACTGGTAGGAACCCAGCACTGACCTCTATCCTACTCCTGTCAGCTCTAGCTTGGTTTGCCACTAGAGGTGATCCTCAGGTTACAACTAGTTGCCTAACAACTCTTCAAAGTTACGATGGACTCGAAAAAATTTACTTACAACCCATCCATCCACAAAGGTGCAACTGCCATATCATCCTCCCCATGGTCACATGGTTGTATTTTAGGCACTTGGCAACCGGTTCACATTTACAACTGGTTGCAACAACTTGATCACATGATTGCACTACCCAAAACCACCAATTGGGAATACGGACTTAGCACCATATGATTCACTTCCCTGATTTGGTTAACGAGTGTTGCAAAAATGGCAAAAAAAAGTCGAATCCAATCATGTGGTGACTCTATTTGTGACCAAAATTCTGGGCTCAATTGTGATCATAAGTCAAGGACTACCTATATGTGGTGTTGTCCTGATTTTGCATATGTATTTATTTATATGACACCTCTCGTATAATGATAATCATATAATGCATATTTATTTCTGAAGAAGCTTTTTTCTTAATGTCCCTAGGTTAAGCAAGTAGTAATCAGTAGAATGAAGGACATGGAGCTCCAGAAAGAACTAAATAGGTTGCCTCTCCACAGTAGGGACAGAATCAAACAGGGTGTGTGGGAATCGGCAAGATATCTAAATGATCCGATCTTCCCAAAACAAAGAATAGCTTTCTTCAGTGCCAGATTTAACATTCTCCCCTCAGCACTCCTCCAGGGCAGGTATAAGAGGACACCAATAGCAGAACGGGTATGTACCGTATCTTTCGGAGTATAAGACGCACCTTTTCCCCTCAAAAACAGGCTGAAAATCTGGGTGTATCTTATATACTGAATACAGCATTTTTTGCCTCCCAAAACCCCACCCCTTCACCAAAATGGCCGTACATAGCCTTTAGGAGCCTTGCCGAGTGCTCCTGGGGGCTGGGGAGAGCAG
Source organism: Natrix helvetica (assembly GCF_964273705.1). NCBI lineage: Eukaryota > Metazoa > Chordata > Lepidosauria > Squamata > Natricidae > Natrix > Natrix helvetica. The sequence continues at coordinate 281,355,585 of NC_138552.1, read as the reverse complement.
AAATGAGTAAAAAACAGACTGCTTTTCGCTCATTTGGCCGGAAGGGGGGGAGAGTTTCCAGGGGGCTTATTTTAGGGGGAGGGCTTATATTTTTGCCCACCCGAAAAATGTGGCATGGCCTTATTATCAGGATATGTCATATTTTCGGGGAAACACGGTAAAGAGATTGCCAGCGAGGGGAGACAATTTTTATGCAGGATTTCCCCTCCAGGACTCAAACCCGTCTACCACGCATGCAGTGACAAAATTCTGTGTTGCTGCAATATCCCCAAGAAAAAAATTGGTTACAGAATTATAGCTGTCAACTTGTACCAATTTTCTGGAGATATCTCTAACAATTTTGGGAACATTATATTTATTCACATACTTATCGGCTTTGCACCCACATAAACAAGGGAGTGACCCCGACAGTTTAAGAACGTATATTTTTTTAACAGGGATGTTATTATCCACTATTAATGTTAGTATTATTTTTTTAATATATTGTAAAAAGTTATGTCTATTGCAGGTCAATGACCGTAATAAAGATATATTCTATTCTATTCTATTCTGAAGAAGCTTCTTGGTTGAGAAGCAAAACATTTTCAAAGGAAAAAAAACCCAAAGTAAGTACAGTTGCCTTTTGGAAAAAGCACCTTTGGGACAATCATGACCTGGATGATTGAGGATCTCCATAGACACCCTACCTAAGGCAAGACCAGAACTCAAAGTCTCTTGTTGGTTTCTATCTTGTTACTTTTGCCACCATACCAAACTGGCTGTGGCTAATTTAATAGGCCATCCAAATAACTTTCTTGGGGAGCATTTAAAAGAAGGCCAGACACGGAATAATGGGTGGAAACTGATCAAGGAGAGATTCAACCTAGAAATAAGAGGACATTTTCTGACAGTGAGAACAATCAACCCATGGAACAGAAGTTGCCTTCAGAAGTTGTGGGAGCTTCATTACTGGAGACTTTCAAGAAGAGACTGGACTGCCATCTGTCAGAAATGGTATGGTGTCTCCTGCTTGGGCAGAGGGTTGGACTAGGTGGCCTACAAGGTCCCTTCCAACTCTGTTAATCTGTAACATCTAAAGTAGCTTCCCTAATCTTCCTTCAGGTTTTTTCCCCAACTTTTAAGCCTTTGGTTGTCTCCTGTCCAAATATTAAACCAGAGAAAATCCCGCTTAGCTTCCCTGCCTAGATAGAATTAACCTGGTGGGGTGCCACCTAGTAAACTAAAAAAAAGCCTACACCCCCCCCCCCCAATATAACTCTCTGTTGAGCAAAGGATAAAATTATAGTATTTTCAACAGATGGCAACTCAACCCATGCTTTTAATCCCTCCAGCAGAGGAGACTTTACCGCCACCTCTGGCAGTCTTGCAGTGACAAACAGCTTTCATTTGAAGGAAATGTTTAGCTCAAACCCTGACATTTCTACCCATTAATTCTCATTTACCCCCTGGAGCAAGTGAGACAATTGTTCCATCTTCAGCAAGGCAACTCCCAGACATCTAGAGAGGATTCTTGCCTCTTTTCTCCCAGCTATAAGCAATTGTACAACAGAATAGTCCATTTAAAAAAATTAAAAACCCCACATCTGTAGTCTGTTAAATGTTTCAATCAATTAGTCCAACAATTAAATAGTGCAGCTATGGTTCTCAGATCTGTAATATTTGAAAGCACCAACTTTTTTTGTCTCTGGGATATAAAGAAAACTGCCTTTCTCTGAACAGATTTGCAACGTTACTGTTGGAAGAAATCTCCTTCAGTTCCAAGTGGGGAAAAAGACACTGGAAACATGGCGGCTGTTTGGAAAGAGGGTTTTTAATGGTGGACAGGACCACATGGACTGAGGTCCTGGGGGGAAAGGGACATGGGTGAGAGAGAGAGAGATTTATACCCTCTCCTGGGCCCCACTTTAGAGCTTCCTCTTCCTGTGTAAGAAATGTATTCTGATTGGTGGCCAGACTCCCAGGGGGTGGGGGGTCTTAACCAGTGGTGGGTTCCGGATCCCGTCACAACCAGTATGCTGCGATGGGGCCGGGCTTCCACCATGAGCATGCGCACTGCACGCATTCGTACCCACTGCCCACGATGCTTCAGCTGCTCAACGGAGCATGACGCAGGCGCCGTACACTCCATGCATGTACACAAATGGCCCGGTTGGGTCAAATACAGGTAAGGACGGCAGGTGGGCAGGTGGGCCCTCCGGAGCACCATACTGGAACGGTACCTGGTGCTCCCAGCAGGTACTGGTATGCCCGTACCGGGGCGTACCAGGCATAACCCACCACTGGTCTTAGCTAACTTTGTAGGCTATCTGTCTCCCAGGATTGGTTCAGCCTTGCTGGGTGATGATGTAATGAAAGGGCTTTGGGATTCCTATTATGGCTCTGCCTGAAGGAGGTAGGTCTTTGTTATGTAGAATAGACTGGCTCAGGCCTTAATGGCCCATTGACAAAGATGGGGGCTGAGTTTCTGCCTCCCTTTTAGGAAGAATATTCTGTCCTTTTAATATTTCATTTTTCTAGGAGAGGGGTGGGTGCTAACTTCCTACATTAGCAGGGTGTTTTTTTAAGGAAAACAATAGTGATAACAGTTTCACAGGATGATCGTCTCACTGTATTATTAATATTTCATACTTTAATCAACCAGAACCTCAAACTGCTGCTTCATTAAAAAAAAAAGGAGGAAAAAAACCCCCTCCAAAGTATTTAGATTTAACCTGCAGATTAATGGGGGATGAAATCAGGAATGACATTTTAGTGCTGATGTTGCAAAAACAACATTGCTGAAAAAAGAGACAGAATGGGAAAGTAAATAAAAGAATAATTGAAGCCCGGTATACAAAGGTGGGGCGAAATGGAATGCCTCCTGACACATGAAGTGATTCGTGGTTAAGCAGGAGCTTATTTAGTGACTTAAATCATGGTAATAGATTGGGCTGCAAAAGCTGTCCGGGGTTATTCATAGAGACTACAGTCACACAAAAGGATGCCTTGCTTATTTATTTGCTAAGGTTTATGTCCTGCCCAGCTCCAGAGGCTCTAGTCTAGGTAGTTAAAATTAAACTAAAAGTCACTGTATAATCCTCAGCATATAAATGTCACAATCTATCTATATCTATATCTATCTACATCTATCTATCTATCATCTACATACATACATACATACATACATACATACATACATACATATATATATATATATATATATATATATATATATGGCTGTGTATAAGTATAGTATGTATAATCTTTATTGTCATTGTACTTAAATACAATGAAATTGGTTTTAACCACACTGGTGCAAAATTATAACAGAAACAAAGAAAGAAAGAAAAAGGAAAAAAAAACCTAGCGTGTGCATGGAGTGATTGTGGTTGTATTTAAAAGTCTCACAGCCCAAGGATAGAAACTATCTTTAAACCTGTTTGTTCGGCTGGCTATACTTTGATGTCTTCTGCCTGATGGTAGAAGTGCAAAGAGACACTGACCAGGGTGTGAATCATCTCTGAGTATCTTCCTTACTCTGCTAAAGCAGCGTGATCTGGCGATGTCATCCAGCAGTGTCAGAGGGCATCCAATGGTTTCTTGTGCCGAATTGATCACTCTCTGTAGTGCCTTCCTGTCTGCAGCTGTTAAACCAGCATACCATACTGTAATACAATATGTGAGGACACTTTCTATGGTGGACCGATAGAAAGAGGTCATCGGCCGTTGTTCCACCTCATTTTTTCGCAGGACTCTAAGGAAATGAAGTCTCTGTTGGGCCTTTCCAATCACCAGAGATGTGTTGCTTTTCCAGGTGAGATCTTGACTAATAAGCACTCCCAAGAATTTAAAAGAAGAGACCCTCTCCACACAGCCCCCCTCGATATACAGTGGGGCAGGTTCCTCTCTGTGCTTCCAGAAATCTAGCACCATCTCCTTTGTCTTACTAGTATTTAGATGTAAGTTGTTTCTTGAGCACCGTGCGGATACCTTCTGGACTTCCCTGTATGCTGATTTGTCCACTCCAGTTATGAGACCCAGCACTGATGTGTCATCTGTAAATGTTATTATGATGTTGGATGGATCAGAGAATATGCAGTCATATGTATACAGCGAATACAGGTATGGGCTGAGCACACAGCCGTGAGGGGAGCCTGTGCTGAGCTTCAGCGTGGGAGATGTAAAGGACCCAACCCTTACTGTATGTGGACGATCTGTTAGGAAGTCTTTGATCCATTCACAAGTGAGGGGAGGGAAATTCAGGTCAGTCAACTTTTCAATGAGAATTCCTGGTAAGATGGTGTTAAAGGCCGAGCTATAATCTATAAAAAGCATTCTGACATAATTCCCAGATTTCTCAAGGTGGCTCAGTGCAATATGTAGAGCAGTGGTGATGGCGTCCCCTTTCGACCTGTTGCTTCTATAAGCAAACTGGTGTTGATCAAAATTTGGTGGAAGACAGGACCTGAGGTGTTGTAGGACCAGTCTCTCAAAGCACTTCATCACTATAGACGTCAGTGCAATGGGTCTATAGTCAATCAAGCTTTTTACGGCTGCTTTCTTCAGAACTGGGATAAGTGTGGCTGCTTTCAAGCATGATGGGACTCTAGCCTGTTGCAGGGAGAGGTTAAAAATCCTTGTCAGGACCCCTGTTAATTGGTCAGCACAGGGTTTCTACCACTTTCCCCAACACCCCGTCTGGACCTGCAGCTTTGTTGGGATCTACAGCCTTTAGTTCAACTCTCACTTGATGTTCATCCAGGGTGAGTGGCTGGAGGTCAGAGGGTCTTTGGGCTAGAGCCACAGAGACTGATCTTTTGACCTCAAAGCGGGTGAAGAAGCTATTTAGCTCCTCTACTAGCAGGGCATTAGCAGTGGCTATTTTTTCGTATTGCCCTTATAGTTGGTTAGGTGTTGTAGCCCCTGCCACACCTGTCTTGAGTTATTATCTTCCAGATACTTCTCTACCTTTTGTTTGTATTCCTGTTTAGCCACCTTAATCCCTCTTCTCAAGTTTGCCCTGGCTTCATTGTATTTGTCTTCGTTTCCTGCCTTGAAGGTGGAGTTTCGGGCTCTCAGAAGTGATTGTACCTCTGCTGACACCCAGGGTTTACGATTACTATAAACTCTGATGCACTTATTCACTGTTACCTTATATCTGTGCATGTTTTAATGTATGAGAGTATAGTATCAGCAAATTCTTGCAGCTCCAAATGTTCAAATATACTCCACTCGGTAGTCTCAAAGCAGTCCTGCAACTGGCAGAGTGCTTCCTCCGGCCAGATTTTGACAGTTTTCAAGACTGGTAGTATCCTTTTCCTAAGAGAGATATACTTTGGGCACAGTAGCAGAGAGATGTGGTCAGACGTACCCAGATGGGAGAGGGGGATTGCTCTATATGCCTGTCTTAAGTTTGGGTAAATATGGTCTAGAGTATTCTTACCTCTGGTGGTACACTGCACATACTGCACAAACTTAGGGAGAACAAACTTTAGACTGGCTTGATTAAAATCCCCAGCCACAATAAAAGCGCCCTCAGGGTAAGTTTGCTGCTGCCTCTCGATGGCGTCATGTAACTTAGAGAGCGCTGCGCTAACATCTGCATCAGGTGGAATATAGACAGCAGTGATAATTATAACAGAAATCTCCCTAGGTAAATAAAATGGCCGACAAATGACAGTTAAGAATTCTACATCTGCAGAACAGTGAGTATAAGCAACTCTACTGTTAGTACAACAGTTATTGTGTGTGTAAATACAAAGTCCTCCGCCTTTGCTTTTACCAGAGTTGCTGTTTCTGTCAAAGCGGTGTGTGGTGCGGTTAGTTAGCTCCACTGATGCATCTGGTACAAGTGGATGAAGCCAGGTCCCTGTGATGATCATCACACAGCAGTCACGAATGAGCTTATTAGCTGCCATCGATAGCTCTAGTTCATCAGTTTTGTGGACAAAGGATCTAGAGTTGGTTAGAAAAATGCTTGATAATGCTGGTCTGTGAGGCTGCTTCCATAACCGAACTAGCAAACCAGCTCTGCATCCCCGCTTCTGCTTTCGCTCTCTTCGCTGCCTCCTAGGCCCAACAATGATCCATGGAGAACCTGGCAGTCTTACTATGTCACTCGGTATATTATGAGACTGCTGGAAGACGCTGGTAATATCTAGTCGACTAGAAGATCCAATCTTTAATAACTCCCTGCGGGAATAGATTAGTTTTTGCCTAACTCTACTGTGGCACCAGGAGCTCAAAGCCGCAGCATCTAAGCACGCCGCCATCTTGGGGGGGAGTGTGTGTGTGTGTTTGTGTGTGTGTTTGTGTGTGTGTGTGTGTGTCTGTATGTTCCAGCATAACTCTGGAACGCCTTGAGCAAACCTGGTACATAGATGACTTACTCTCTGGAAAAAAATACTGTGGGGGTAAGACACTCATAACACTCCTCGGGGTTTGTGTTCTGTTAAGATACAGCCTGTTGTGCCTTAAAATGGCTTCTACTGTACAGCACCGTGGAGTTGCCATGGTAACGGCTTCACAGTACTCCATAAGGGGGCTCACTCTGGTAAGGGGGAAAATCCAACGTTAGAAATTACGTTTGTTCCAGACAATTTCCCGCTATAAATAAATAACTGGGCAACACCGGGTTATTGGCTAGTAATAATATAAAAAAACAGGGGGAAGATCAATCACAATTGCATACATAAAAGGTAAAAAATTATGGGAGAGTTATGGATGATCATGTTTTGGACCTGAGTCTTCAAATGATTTCTTAAACATCCAGGACTTTGTTGCTTCAGCTTCATACTGAATTAATTCCTCAACTTAATGTCAGCGTTCCAAATATCATGCAGAATTAAATCAGAGTCCAAGGCAGAGCTATCCTTAAAGTTCCAATTTAATAAGGCAGACATGTTGGCAACAAACTGTGGAATCCCAAATCTAAAAGCTTCCTCGGATTCCACCCAGTTGAAAGTTCATGATCCTATCCCAACACCCATAAATCCATCACATGGTCCAATCTTCTTCAGCCACGCTGATATCTCCACCCAGCTGGTTCCGGTCAGGTGCAGAGGTGCGGAGACAAAAGATGATCCTGGCTTCTAGAAAGGAATGACAACAACACATTCCACAATTCTACTCCTTTCTATTCCCCCTCCCAATTACTACACTAATGAAGCAGTATAGGAAAATAATAGAGAGTGTAGCAGGCCAAAAATCCTAAAAGGAATATAACTGCAGGCCTGACACTTACGACCACAACCAGGACAGAAAATGAAACACTGACATATATATGAATAATTTAGATTTTTTTTGTTATAAAATGAAGGATAAAGATAATAAATGAACCAATGTACATTTGATAGAAGATTGGTAATATAATATATAACTCTAAGTGCATACCATAAAGATATCCCGTTGAAAGTAGTGAAAGATATATAAACATAAACACTTGGTAAATTCTTTTATACTGTAAAAATATTTAAAATGAGACAATGATTGCATAAAGGTATGTTGTTGTTAAGCAGACAATCAAGAATTTAAGAGAATTAAGCTTATTGAAAAGAACGAAATATTAATCGTAATTGAACATATGCTGTACAATGAAAGTGAGGTTTTGGGCTATATTGGATGGAAAAACTGTGATTGTATATGTGATTGAAAATACAGATGCAAAAACACTTGTAACCAAATGACATACTGTATGTAATGGATGAAAATTTTTCAATGTTGTCTTTTATGTTTAAAAATAAAAAAACAGGTGGGGAAAAAAAGAAAATTCAGTTGTTAAGCAATGCGGTGATTAAAGTCAGACATCATGTGACCTGACCCGATTGTATGACTATTTGAACCATGGACATTAAGTAAATGGGACGATCATTATTTGAATCTGGCTTGCCCCATTGATTTTGTTTGTCAGAGGTTAGCTGAGATGGTCACAAAACTTGATCATGTGACCGGATGGTGCAACCATCGTAAATGGAAGTCAATTGCCAAGCGCCAAAATCATGATCCTGTGATTACAGCAGTAGTGCAATAGTCCTATCTTTGAGGACCGGTTGTAAGTCATTTTCTTCAGTGCGGTTGTAACTTCAAACAATCACTAAGCAATGGGTGTAAGTTGAGGACTGCAGGACTAATATATTTTCCAAAAGTAAGATGACTTTTTAACCCCAAAAAATTATTTCAAAAATCGGGGGTCGTCTTATACGCCGGGTATAAGAAAGACCATACCAAAAATCCCAAAGAAAAGAAAAAGCAACACCGTCAAGCAAAAAGCTGCGCCGCCAGTTTTTTGTAGCATTTGTACTACCAGTGCAGGCGAACCGGTCCGAACTGGTAAAATTTCACCCCTGGTCCAACCCCCTGCTCAAGTAGGAGACAATATACCATTTCAGAGAAGTGATTGTCCAGTCTCTTCTTAAAAGTCTTCTTAAAAGTCTCCAGCGATGGGGCACCGTTAGGAAATTCCTCCTTAGTTCTAGGTTCGATCTCTCCTTGATTAGTTTCCATCCATTGCTTCCTGTCCTACCTTCAAGTGTTTTGGAGAATAGATTGACTCCCTCTTCTTTGTGTCAGCCCATCAAATATTTGAACACTGCTATCTATTTATTTATTTATTATTTTGACTTCTTAGTCGCCCCCTCTCCCCCAAGGGACTTGGGGCGACGTACACCAGCAGCGGTTACAACGATACAATATGGAGGAGGTGGAACAATAAATAAATAAATTACAATAATTTAAAACAATTAAAAACCCCAATGATAGTTAAAGTTAAAAATTAAAATTAGAAATGCCCAAGAGGTGGAGAAGCTCTAAGTTAAGCCAGGACGGCTAGTCGGAACAGGTGGGTCTTAAGTATCATGTCACCCCTAGTCCTTCTTCTCTCTAGACTACATACCCAATTCCTGGTTTTCCCCCTCCTTCCTTGTTTCCTTCCTTCTTCCTTGTGAACCTGGGATGGGCTTGTCTGAGTCATTGAGTCTCATTATTTTCCTTGGTCTTGGCTCCAACCCTGCTGATCTATCCATTGCCTTGGAAGCAGCTTTCTTTCTGTCCTTCAAATCCATTCTCCATTTTCTCTACAAGAATTCATTAAGCTATCAGCTATGATTTGGGTCAGCCTGCCCTCTATCAAAGTCACCAACCTTGCCTTACCTCCACCACAAGGCACATTTTCCCACCAAGAGCCTAGATTTTTAAAAAAATATCTCAGTAATATTCATAAAGAAGCTCTGATATTCCATGGCAACAATATGCAGCAATTCAGAAAATCTAAAAAGGGGCAAATACTTCTTTACAAAACTAAAATGTCAAGGGAAACTATAATGAGGAAAATTTTTCCATTACATTGGTTCAGACTGCAGAAGCAAAGAGAAGTATCAGAATAATAGAAAAATACATACAGGAGGCACAAGCTAACCTCCAATAATAAAAATCAGCTCAAAATATTGGTGAGGAGAAACTTGGGAGAAATTCGCAATGAATCTGAGAATCAGATTAAGATAAAAAGCAAATCCTTCTTTCACAGGAAAACTTTCCTAAAAATCTGTCTGTCTGTTTCTCTCTCTCTCTCTCTCTCTCTCTCTCTCTCTCTCTCTCTCTCTCTCCCTCCCTCCCTCCCTCCCTCCCTCCCTCCCTCCCTCCTCAGGGTTTGTGTTCTGCTAAGATACAGCCTGTTGTGTCTTAAAATGGCTTCTACTATACAGCACTGTGGAGTTGCCATGGTAATGGCTTCACAGTACTCCATAAGGGGGCTCACTCTGGTAAGGGGGGAAATCCAACATCAGAAATTACATTTGGTCCAGACATTTTTCCCCTATAAACAAATACTCGGGCAACACTGGTTTATCAGCTAGTCAGAAATAAAAAGCAATAAATTTGCTAGTGTCCATAATCACCCAACCAACCAAGGGAAATATGTGAATGATACCTTCCCAAAGAAAAATGCACGTTTTTCAAAGAGGGATGAATTTGTCATGATGGAGTTTTTAAATTATCTCAATATCTCTAGAATACAAACTCTCCCAGGTAGGTTTCTTCTAGAAAATTCCTGACAAATTTCATTTTGTAGTCCTCAACTTACAACCATTTATTTAGTGACCACTCAGAGTTACAATACTGAAAAGTTACAACCGGTCCCACCACTTACAATTGTTACAGCATTCCCCACAGTCATGGGATCAAAATTTGACTGCTTGGCAACTGGCATGTATTTGCAATAGTTGCAGAGTCCCAGGGTCATGTGAATGACATTTGTTCTCAGCAAGCTTCAGGCAAGCTGAGTCAATGGAGGAAGCCAGATTTGTTATTGACTGCATGATTCACTTAACAACTGTGGCAAGAAAGGTCGTAAAATGGGTCAAACTCACTTACAGATTATACAGATTAACAGAGTTGGAAGGGATCTGTAGTCATCTAGTCCAACACCACCACCCCAAACAGGAGACCCTACATACCATTTCTGACAAATGGCAATCCAGTCTCTTCTTGAAAGCTTCCAGTGATGAAGCTCCCACAACCTCCAAAGGCAACTTCTGTTCCATTGGTTCAAACCCAAAGACCAGCTGGCTGGCACACACATGGCTGTTTTTGGCCATTTTTGACTGTTTTTCAGGCCTAAGCTGTTCTACTTTTCAAATGTTTTCCCTCTTCTTACAGCAACAACCATGTCACGGAAAGGATCTATGATATCTCATCTGTGACATATGTGCTGACTTGGTCTGAAGGTGACACCTGCCACAAATCAATTGGTTGATGTCCCCCTTCTGGTTCCTGGCCAGTTTTCTGGAGACAGTACTCGCTGCGGGGAGGCGGAACCGGAAAGCACTAGATGGTTCCGCCCCAGGTTCCACCAGATAGGTTCCAGACGGAGCTTGGGCCACCTCCTGTAACCTTGACCCGCCCCCGGGTAGAGGACCTGGTGGTCGCGTGGAATAATGCGACTACCGGGGCCTTGAACCGGGTGGCGCCTTTGTGGCCTCTCCGGCGGCAACGATCCACCCTGGCCCCTTGGTTTACCGAGGAGCTGGGGGTGATGAAATGCCGCAAGAGACGTCTAGAGAGTCGTTGGAGATCCTCTCGTTCCGAACTTGATCGAACACAGGCACGAGCCCATTTAAGGACGTACCTTGTGGCATTGAGAGTGGCCAAACGCCAATATTGTGCCACTCTCATTGCATCCGCAGAGAACCGCCCTGCCGCCCTGTTTCGGGTGTCCCGCTCCCTCTTGTTTCAGAGGCCGCGGGAGGCCCCTCTACAGGGCAGAGCAGAGGAATTTGGGAAATATCTGCAGGATAAAATCGCTCAAATCCGGAAGGATTGGGTCCCTGTTAGTGGTCCAATGGAGACATCCGTGGCGAGTCTTGAGGAATCGACCTGGGAGGAGTTTGACTTGGTTGCCATCGAGGATTTGGACAGAATGCGTGGACGACTGCGACCCACCACATGTTTATTGGACCCGTGCCCCTCCTGGCTTGTACTGGCATCCTGGGAGGTTACACGAGACTGGCTCCTGGACCTAGTGAACGCTTCGCTGAGCGAGGGGTCTCTCCCGGCCGCCTTGAAAGAGGCGGTGGTGAGACCCTTGCTCAAGAAGCCTTCCCTGGATCCTTTGGAGCTGGCCAATTATCGTCCTGTCTCCAACCTTCCCTTTTTGGCGAAGGTTGTAGAGAGTGTGGTGGCCTACCAGTTTCCACGGCATCTGGAGGAAAATGATTATCTAGACCCGCGCCAGTCCGGCTTCCGCCCCGGTCACAGCACGGAGACGGCCTTGGTCGCGTTGGTGGATGATCTCTGGAGGGCCAGAGATAGAGGTTGTTCCTCTATCCTGGTCCTATTAGACCTCTCGGCGGCTTCTGATACCATTGACCATGGTATCCTGCTGCGCCGGCTGGAGGGGTTGGGGGTCCGGGGCACCGTTTTGCGGTGGTTCGGCTCCTACCTTTCTGGCCAGACGCAGCGTGTGTTGGCAGGGGAGGAGAGGTCGACCCTTCGCCCCCTTACTTGTGGGGTGCCACAGGGGTCGGTCCTCTCGCCACTCCTGTTCAACACATATATGAAGCCGCTGGGTGAGATCATCCGTGGTTTCGGGGTGGGATACCATCTGTACGCTGATGATACTCAGCTGTACTTTTCCACCCCGAACCACCCCAACGAGGCCATCGAAGTGATGTCCCGGTGTGTGGAAGCCGTACGGATCTGGATGGATGACAACCGACTCAAACTCAACCCCTCCAAGACGGAGTGGCTGTGGGTACCGGCTCCCCGGTTCAGCCAATTAATTCCATCATTGGCCATCGGGGGCATTCAACTTGCCCCCGTGGAGCGGGCGCGCAATTTGGGCGCCCTCCTGGATGCCCGGCTGTCCATGGATGACCATGTGACAGCCGTGGCAAGGGGGGCGTTCCACCAGGTTCACCTGGTGCGCCAATTGCGCCCCCTACTGGACCGGGATGCCTTACGCACAGTCACTCATGCGCTGGTGACGTCTCGCTTGGACTACTGTAACGCTCTCTACATGGGGCTTCCCTTGAAATGCACCCGGAGGCTACAGTTGGTCCAGAACGCAGCCGTGCGGGTAATTATGGGGAGTACTAGGTACTCCCATGTGACACCGTTCCTGCGCGAGCTGCACTGGCTTCCTGTGGTCTATCGGGGGCGTTTCAAGGTTTTGATAACAATCTTTAAAGCGCTCCATGGCTCAGGACCTAGTTACTTGCGGGATCGTATTCTGCCCCATACATCCCTGCGACCAATCCGCTCGCACAGAGAGGGCCTCCTCCAGGTGCCGTCCACCAGACAGTGTCGAGGGGCGGCGCCTAGGAGTAGAGCCTTCTCTGTGGCGGGCCCAGCCCTGTGGAATGACCTCCCCCCGGATATTAGGAATACCTCTGACCTCCGCTCCTTTCGTGTAAAGCTCAAGACCCACCTTTTTCAAGTTGCTGGCCTGGCTCAACTTTGATCCAACTATATCGCTCCTGACGGGTTTTTTATTTGGGGTATTTTAATTGCATTCAATTTATTTAGGGGTTTTTAAACATTGTGTTTTTACTTGTTTTTATCTATCAGTTCACCTCCTCCTTGTATATGTCGTATATATGTCTTGGTATATGTTTTGTTATATGTATGTCGATATATTTATTTCCTATGTTTTGTTGTACGCCGCCCCGAGTCCTTCGGGAGAGGGTGCGGCTAAGAAATAAATATTTATTTATTTATTTATTTATTTATTTATTTATTTATTTATTTATTTATTACTTGGCAATGGGAAAATCCATGAAGTTGATCCATGGGATTAAAGAACTGCTGGAGAAGAGGTGGAACATGTGTCCAATCCTATAAAAAGTTGCCAATAGCCTGTGAATCATACATACAATATCTTATCTTCAGAGTCATTGAAATATTTTTGAAGACCTCTAAACATGATGAAAAATGGATAGATCTGTTTGCCTTACCCGGCTATGTCGTGTGTCCTTTTCTAGTTGGGAAGTGGGAGGAAGAACAACGTCATAAATCAGTTTTGCAATCACACACACACACACACACACACACACACACACACACTGACAAGGGAAGCTTGAAGGCTCTTTAGCTACAGTAATGCCCATCTTGCTGGTCGACTTTTGCTCAGTCTTCTCCAACAGCAGGGTAAATGTTGCACCACGCAATTATGATGAGGGGATGGGACTGAAACTTGAGACTGACAGAAACATAGTCAAGAAATATCTACTGCCTTGCCTATGGAGATTCTCAGTCATCCAGGTCATGGTTGTCCCAAAGGTACTTTTTCAAGAGGCAACGGGACTTTCTGGTTTTTCTTTGAAGACGTTTCGCTTCTCACCCAAAAAGCTTCTTCTGCTCTGACTGGAAGAATTTATACTCCTTGCAGACCGCTGGCCATTTGCATTCTTTTAGTGAGTCATTAAGGTCGCCTGGAGATTTATGTGTGTCATCAGGGTCACCAGAGTGCTGCAAATGGCTGTAGAGCCTTCTTGGAACTATTGAAAGGACTGTGTTGCAGATTAGAGATAGATGATGTTGTATCCCTCCCCTTCTATTAAGAGACAGCTGTTCAATTTTGACAAAGATGGCTTCTTTGACCCCTCTTTCAAACCAGTGGTCCTCTCTGTCCAAAATATGGACTTTGGTGTCTTCAAAATACCTCAGGGGTTGCCACAAAGAAGAGGGAGTCAAACTATTTTCCAAGGCACCTGAGGGTAGAACAAGAAGCAATGGGTGGAAACTAATCAAGGAGAGAAGCAACCTAGAACTGAGGAGAAATTTCCTGACAGTTAGAACAATTAATCAGTGGAACAGCTTGCCTCCAGAAGTTGTGAATGCCCCAACACTGTAAGTCTTTAAAAAGATGTTGGATAGACATTTGTCTGGAACGGTATAGGGTTTCCTGCCTAGGCAAGGGGTTGGACTAGAAGACCTCCAAGGTCCCTTCCAACTCTGCTATTGTATTGTATTGTAAAAGAATGGCCTGTGTCTTTTAAATGCAGATGGGCTGCTGAATCTAGTCCTGATGGGTTTGTTCTCCTATGTTGTGCCATGCCCTTATAAAGTGGTTGTTTTGTTTCCCCAATGCACAGATCTGCACATGGCTCACTGGCTTGTACTGCATATACCACGTTGCTCAGTTTTTGTTTGGGTGTTGTCACGTTCCGGCGTTCACGTTGCATACAAACAGAGATTCAGTTTGTTTGGTGAAAAACTTTTATCTCTATCTAACAAACTACGTGATAACCAGCACTAAATGACAATGATACAAAGGTAATCAAATCCAAGTCAGTTCTAACCAAGTTAACACCATCACCCATATATATATATATATATATATATATATATATATATATATATATATATATATATATATATATTAGGCATACCAGGGGTTGTAACACAAATATATATACACGTCTGGTTGTTCGGGTTTTCTCCCGTGTAGAATTGGAAGTATCTTCACGACGTTTCGATGAAGTCTCATTCATCATCTTCAGGCTGGTGCTTCCGGCTTGGTGCTTCCAGGAGCAATGTGAGATCTCAGCCGGTTCCTCTTTTTAACTGCCAGTGGGGGTTTGAGCTGATTGGGTGGGAGCTTGGCTGCATTCTGATTGGGTGGAGGTGTATTCTGATTGGTAGGGGGCTTGGCTGTGCTCTGATTGGATGGGAGTTTGGCTGTGCTCTGATTGGATGGGGGCGTGTTCTGTTTGGGTGGGGGCCTGGTTGTGCTTGTGTTAGTCTGAGTTGCAGAGGGATTTGAGCTGGTGAGCTGCGTTACTGTGGTTTGGCTTTGCGTTTGTGGTCGTGCCACATCTCCGTGGTGGGCATCAGTTTGCTTCATGTATGGATTGGAAGGGTTTAAAGTGGCTAATAATGCAGCTGTGGTCTAGCTTCTGGTTTGTGGTCAGGCTTCTGGTTTGTGGTCTTCATCGGTGTGGGTTTGGGCTTGCTTTTTGCGTGGATGTGTGATAGTGACATCCTGTGTGGTTTTCGTGAGTGTGGGTCTGGTATCATTCTTTGTGTTAGGGACTCGTTTGTCAGTGAAGGCGGGTTTCCAAATGGCTGGCAGGCGGGAGGTATCATCTCGTTTGTTCATGCTGTGTGGTCGTTTTTCTATCTCAATAGCTTCTCTGATTATTCTGTTGTTAAAGTGTTCAATTTTGGCAATAGTTCTGGTCTTTTTAAAGTCTATATCATGTCCTGTGGCTTTGAGGTGTTGGACCAGGGAAGAAGTTGGTTCCTCCTTTCTGACTGAGTTTTTGTGTTCTTCAATGCGTGCCTTTATTCTTCTGTTGGTTTGTCCGATGTAAGAACACAAAAACTCAGTCAGAAAGGAGGAACCAACTTCTTCCCTGGTCCAACACCTCAAAGCCACAGAACATTTGCCATGGTCGAATCCCCGTAGTCGTTAAGTTAGTAACACTGTTGTTAAGTGAATCTGGTTTCCCTCATTGACTCTGCTTGGCAGAAGGTCGCAAAAGGGGTCACATGACCTCAGGGTACTGCAACCATCATAAATATGAACCAGTTTGCCAAGCATCCAAATTTTGATCACATGACTATAGGGATGCTGCAATGGTTGCAAGTGTGAAAAATGGTCATGAGAGGAGTGGGATTCTACCGGTTCGGACAAGTTTCGGTGAACCAGTAACTCCGATGATCAGCTGGGAGCGAACCGATTCACTTCGATGATCAGTTGGGAGCAAACCTGTAGCTCCGAAAATCAGCTGGGAGTGAACTGATAGCTCCAACAATCAGCTGGGAGCGAACCGGTAGCTCTGACGATCAGCTGGGAGTGAACCGGTAGCTCCGACGATCAGCTGGGAGTGAACCGGTTCACTTCGATGATCACTTGGGAGCAAACCTGTAGCTCCGAAAATCAGCTGGGAGTGAACTGGTAACTCCAACAATCAGCTGGGAGCAAACCGGTAGCTCTGACGATCAGCTGGGAGTGAACCGGTAGCTCCGACGATCAGCTGGGAGTGAACCGGTTCACTTCGATGATCAGTTGGGAGCAAACCTGTAGCTCCGAAAATCAGCTGGGAGTGAACTGGTAACTCTAACAATCAGCTGAGAGTGAACCGGTAGCTCCGACGATCAGCTGGGAGTGAACCGGTTTGCTTTGACAATCAGTTGGGCCCGCCCACCTGCCCCTGCTCTATCCTGTCCTTTATTTCCTGCTTTCTAGCTCATCTCAATCGTGCGGCACAGCTGATTTCCCCCCCCCCCCAGCTGTTTTACTTACCGTTGCTGACTTGGAAGGTAAGCAGTTGAGCTTCCAAATGCTCCAGTTTCAGTGCTGTGTGCGCACGCAAAGTACACGTGCGCACAAAGCACACGCTCACCGAACCGGTTGTTCAATCGGCAGCATCCCACCGCTGCTCATAAGTAACTATTTTCAGTGCCACTGTAACTTTGAATGGTCACTAAACGGATGGCTACAAATCGAGGGCTACCTGTAAATTCCAAGTGAGCACTAGAGAAAAAAGTTCTCAACCATAAAAGCAATTTGACAGTGCAGCCAATGACCCAGAGAGGGGATGGGTCTCTCTTGGCTGGATGTGTGGAGCCTAGAAAACTCTCCCTTCAATCTGGATTCTTGCAATGAGCAGATAGTTGGACTCATAACTAGCCCTTTCCACCTCTATGGTTCCATGAAACCTACAATTTAGTAAGAATGGCATGTCATATTCTGCAGCATATTTGTCATCTATGCTCCATCACAGACGCATATTGAAAAGCTTCTAGACTACAGGAAAAGTCTATGTTTGCAACAGGGGTTAAACACATGACCCACTGAACCAGAAACTTGCTATGCTAGCTGCTTTTGCATTAAAAGCTAGACTAAAGTTGATTGACCTGTTTGTGGTTCAGTGAATCGTGCACCTACTGCAAAGGGTTAATAAACATGGCATCATCATATTTTTATTCTATTTATTAATCCTGGTCACATATCTCTGCAGCCAGTGGTGGGATTCAAAAAATTTTTACTACTGGTTCTGTGGATGTGGCTTGGTGAGAGTGGCTTGGTGGGCATGGCAGGGGAAGGATACTGCAAAAGCCCCATTTCCTCCCCACTCCAGGAAAAAAATACTGCAAAATCCCCATTCCCTCCCGATCAGCTAGGACTCGGGAGACAGAGAATAGATGGGGACGGGGCCAGTCAGAGGTGGTATTTCCCCACTCCAGGGGAAGGATACTGTAAAACCTCAATTCCCTCCCCACTCCAGGGGAAGGATACTGTAAAATCCTCATTCCCTCCCCACTCCAGGGGAATGATACTGTAAAATCGCCGTTCCCTCCCCACTCCAGGGGAAGGATACTGTAAAATCCCCATTCCTTCCCCACTCCAGGGGAAGGATACTGTAAAACCCCCATTCCCTCCCCACTCCAGGGGAAGGTTACTGCATAATCCCCATTTCCTCCCGATCAGGTGGGACTCGGGAGGCAGAGAATAGATGGGGGTGGGGCCAGTCAGAGGTGGTATTTACCGGTTCTCCGAACTACTCAAAATTTCTGCTACCGGTTCTCCAGAACTGGTCAGAACCTGCGAAATGCCACCTATGTCTACAGCCCTTCAGGGTAGGTCAGATCAGAATATCATAAGGACAGAGGCAACACTACTTCACTGCTAAAATATACCATAACAGAATCTCAAATTTCTTCTTTAGGGTCAGCTCCATACTGAACACGTGTTTTATTGTTTTATTTATTTATTTATTTATTTATTTATTTATTTATTTATTTATTTATTTATTTATTTATTTATTATTTATTTATTTATTTATTTATTTATTTATTTATTTATTTATTTATTTATTTATTTATTTATTTATTTATTTATTTATTTATCGAATTTGTATAGCCACCCACCTCTACAAAATGTGAATTTGGGTGGCATGCAACAAAATATGTCTCATTAACCATCATCGTAGCAGTGTCGTGAAGTAGTGAAGGCATCAGTCTAGAAACTGGGGGACCATGAATTCATGGTCCCTTCTTGGACACAACACAACACCAAAAGTGCACTGTGACATCATGTTAGCCACATGACTGCAGAAACATCTTCAGACACCATTCGCTCAATGGCCTTCAAATGGAGATGAGCACCGCCCCCTAGAGTCAGCCATGACTAGCGGAGTGACATCCACCGGAATGTCTTAGATCAGTGATGGCTAACCTTTTTGTCATTGCGTGCCCAAAGTGGGTGCGCATGTGCAACAGCATGCATGCGCATGCCCACACCCATAATGCAATGCACGTGCGCCATGCCCCCTGCGCATGTGACCCCCCCATGCCCCCTATGCATGCGCACGTGACCCCCGCATCCCTCTTTGGACCTAGCAGGCCTCCCTGCAGCCTCCTGGGACCAAAAATGGGGCACAGGGGCCCCCGGTGCTCCCCCTGCCCCTCATGCATGCACACGCAGCCCCTATGCATGTACGTGCATCTCCAACATACATCCCGACCCCCATGCATGTGTCAGCAGAGACCCAAAAATCAGCTAGCTGGCGGGAGATGTGTGCGCACACGCAGTGGAGCTGAGCTGGGGTGACAGCCGACGTGCCTGCAGAGAGGGCTCCGTGTGCCACCTGTGGCATGCGTGCCATAGGTTTACTATCATGGTCTTAGATACAAAGACAGCTGGATAACCTTCCACCAGTCACTTTCTCTCAGTCCTAGGAAGGAGGCCATGGCAAACTACAGGTAGACCTCAACTTGAGTCTGTTCAAAATTATAACAACCCCCCAAATTGGTACTTACAAGTTCCAATGGTCGCCCCCTCCCCTAATGGTCCCATGATCACATTTTGAGAGCTCAGCAACTGGCCTTCATTTATAGATGTTTGTAGAATCACATGGTCCAGTAACTGCAGTTTATGACCTTTTTTGCTGAAAACTGTTGTTTACTTCTAGTTTTTGGCAAAACATGCTCATTGAGGTCAATGGGTTTTCTTAACAGCTGCATTATTCACTTAGCAGCCTCGAATCTAACGATCATGATGATTCATTTAATGACTGCCACAAAATAGTGTTGCAAAATCAGGTCGGTCACATGATGGCCTACATAACAACGGGCATGACTTCTGGCCATAATCTCAGGCTCAATTAAGTCGAGGAGTGTTTGAACTTCTGGAAAACCTTGCCAAAAAAAATCCTCCTGAGATTTGTCCAAGCAGTCTCTGAAAATCAGACACATGGAATGGAATTGTTATGGCCCACCAGCGGCCAGCGGGGCTGGTGACAGGCTCAGACCGTGAGGAGGTTGGGGAGGAACATGGGCCAGTCCTGGAGTCTGGGGAAGGTTCTGATGAGGGCTCTGCGTCAGAGGCAGAGATGGGGCCAGAGCCGTATGCCAGTTATCAGCTGCCTTTAGAGTCAGACATCAGTGAGGTAGACAAACAGCTGGAGCCCCTTTCCAGTGTGCGCATGCGCAGAGGTGCCAGGAGAAGGGAACAGTTAAGGAACAAGGGCCAACTCTGGAGTAAAGGCACAGGTGAATGGTGAATGGCCTCTCCCAGAGGGAATAAAGAGGAGCCAACGGGGAGTGGAGTTTGCAGGAGACAATTTGTCCATTTAATTCGTGTAAAGATTTGTTCGTAATTCTCAGAGACTCCTTGCCAAGTATTTTCTTGTACAGCATTGCTTGTACAGTGTTTGGAAGATATCAACCTGGCAGCTCTTCAAGCCTGATAAGATCCGTGGTAGTAAATTCCCTCTTGAACGATTGTTTGCTGGGACTTTGCTGAATGTGAATGAGAGGAATTCACATTAGCTTAATAAAAGGGGTTTTTGTCCGGACAAGGAGTCTGCTTCGTGATTTTGTGACGCCTGGGTCAGAACAGGAAGAAAGAGAAAATGGGAATAGAGGCTTGCCTATGGCTTATACAATGACAGGGCTGAAAAGGACCTTAGAGGTCTTCTAGTCCAACCCCCTGCCGAAGAGGGTCTTATAACATCTCAGACAAATGGATGACCAGCCTTTTCTTGAAAACCTCCACTGATCATCATTTGATTTGTTCTCAGGTTGTCCGCCACCATTGATTTACAGAAGCCAGAATGCAAATTCAGATCTTGCTAAGTTTAAATATAAAGGGCCTCAGTGAAGGCACTGTTTCTAGTAGTTAAACAGGCAAACATGAGAGGGTGTGAGCTGGAGGAACATGACATCATTATCTCTTTATAGTGAGTTAATTGTACAAGCACAAAGAATTCATTCTCCTCTGGCTTAAAATTACCACATTCTTGCTAATCCACTCAAACTTTAGTTGATTAATCGACGAACTAAATGGATCAAAACGTTCAGTCCTTTAACAATGGCTCAGTGACTTGTCTCAAGTTCCTCGCAGTTCAAAAACACAGTGATTTACTTTGTATTCAAGCTGCCCAGTCAACAAAACATCTGGAATCTTTTTCCAGCAACGCAAGTCGATCAAGGAACTTAATCCATATTTGTGATCCAGCTATCCCCCACTTTGCTTCATGTTAGAATTGTGTGTCAGCTGCTGCAAAAGGTTGCCAGGAATAAAAGATTAAGCGAAGTGTGTTGGGGGGGGGGGGGAAGCAACACAACAATTTGGTAGGATTTACAACCATTTGTTTAGTGAAATGTCTGAAATTATAACAGCACTGAAAAAAGTGACTTATGACCTATCCTCACACTTCAAACCACTGCAGTATCCCCACAGTGACATGATCAAAATTTGGTTGCTTATCAACTGGCAGGAATTGATTATGATTACAACATCCCAGACCATGGGATTGAAATTTGCAGCGGCCTCAGCCAGCTTCCAACAACTAAAATCAATGGGGAAAGCTGGATTCACTTAATGACACCCCCCCCACACACACTGCAGTGATTCACGTAACCTAAGGTCATAAAATTGCTCGTGACTCACTCAACAACCGCCTTGCTTAGCAATGGAAATTTTGCTCCCAATCGTGGTCTTAAATTGAGGACTCTCTGTAGATAATCACACACAACCATAGATGTAAATTGATGTCGTTGCCCGCTTCCTCATTCTGTCTAGTCCTCCAAATATGCCCTCTTTCCAGACTTTCAATTTTCCTGGTTGGTTGAACTCATTTTCCAAAAAAAAATCCCAAGCACGGGGCTATAGCCACCCTGCATTTTCATTTGTTTATTTAATAATTTATGTTACTTAAAAATGTCTATGAGCAGAGATCCATAGAGATGCTGGGCAGGAAGCCAAGATGGTGGACACAAAGATGGGGCTTATGAGGGCTAGTAACAGATTAACGGAGTTGGAAGGTCATCTAGGTCATCTAGTCCAACCCACTCCCGCCCAAGCAGGAAATCCTATACCATTTCTGACAAATGGTAGTCCAATCTCTTCTTGAAAGCTTCCAGGGATGAAGCTCCTTACAATGGCAAGCTGTTCCATTGGTTGATTGTTCTCACTGTCAAAAATATTTCTCCTTATTTCTAGGTTGAATCTCTCCTTGTTCAGTTTCCATCCATTATTCCTTTTCTGGCCTTCAGGTGCTTTGGAAAATAGTTTGACCCCCTCCTCTCTGTGGCAGCCCCTCAAATATTGGAACACTGCTATCGTGTCTCCCCTGGTCCTGTGATCAAAATCTTCCCCATTTGAAGATGTATTAGCATATGAATGTACACAGAACCAGGATTCAAACATATTGTCATACCATCTTAGCTTTGGACACTGGTTCCTCTAAATTCACCCCTGCCCACTCAGCATATATATGAATCTTCCCATCTTCATGACTGACTTTTATCTGATTTGTTATGACTTTTATCTGATTTGTTTTTATTAGCTATCCTCCGCCAGTTTACTGATTAGTCTCTGTTCCCCATGTTGGATGTGGGGAATTCTGGGAGTTGAAGTCCACACCTCTTAAAGTTGCTAACCTTGAGAAACACAGGCCTAGAACATTGCTGATGAAAAAGAACCAGCCCAACTGAATATAATTAAATATAAGGCTTCCAAAAGAGGTGTGCTAGAAGGCAGAAACTGCCCCAAAGGTTAGAAGTCAGATTTGAACCTGGCATAAACAGATCAAGATAACTGTGCAAGATAAGGCATATGCAGCATACATCAACCCTGCGTATTTGGGGGGGAGGCTAAACACATGAAGGGTTCATTGACTAAATTCTACTGCATAACAATATATTAAATGTAATATCAGGTAGAGCCCAGTTTAAGGCTTGGGGGAGCTGGCTACAATCATTTACTGGATAGATAATACAATGCTAATGATTGCCTTTGGGTTTAATTTACCTTGTAAGAGTGCTTTGGAAATAAAAGTAGGGAAATGGCAGATGTTACCATTTGCTCCATGGAGATAACAGATGCAAGGTTTGATGGTTGGTGGTTTGCAGCTTTCTATGTATTTAAAGACATCCTGAAGTTAAGTTGAACTCCTAGCGACTCTACATTGATGTTGTAGTATTATCAAAAATTGAGAAATTCCACCACCGACAACTCCCTTGGAGTAGGGGCAAGGGCTAGACATCATGTAAAACCAATGTACACAGAGCATAACTTATCTGTATTTCTCTGCTCTGACATCTTAAGGAAAGATTATGTCCAATGTCCCAAAGGTGCTTTTTCAAAAGGCAACTAGACTTTGTTTTTCCTTGAAGATATTTCACTTCTCGCTTAAGAAACTTCTTCAGTTTTGACCAAGTGGTAGAGGATGGAAGGGGTTTAATATTCCTTGCAATCATCTGTTCATTAGCATGTTACAGAAAAAGACAGACTTAGTCTTCTCAGGATACAGGAAGAGTTTATTTGGCAGCCAGGTTCAGAAAGCTAGCCCATGGCTAGCATTGCAAGTTCTGAACATCCTTCATTATCGAAGCACGCATTCTTATACATTCTCAAAGGCAGCGTAACACGGAAACACTTAACTCATTTCTTATTGGTTACCTTGAGGAAAAAGCCTTATAAGGAGATGGGGTCTTACTTACTTGTATTGTATTGTATTCTCCTTTTGTCTTGGGCCATAGGTACTGACTATGTGTCTTTATGCGAACTTTCATTGAACCTTGTGGTTTTGGACTTTTGACATAGGGACATTTGCTGGAACATGTTGTGATTGAATGCTGATGACATTTCCCTATCGCTTTAAGCAAGCTTCTAACTGTCCCTTTTATGCCACGTCTTCATTCTTATATTTTAATCCATATTTTATTCTACTTTACGCACTCTTTCTGAGAGTAGTTGAGGCCACTTGGAGGTTTATTTGTTCCCTCAGGGTCACCTGAATAATGCAGATGAGGTAAGATTCAGCCGGTTCGGACCAGATCAGGCGAATCGGTAGTTCCGGTGAGTAGTTGTCCCCGCCCACCCGCCCCTCCCCTTTCCTGTTCTATATTTCTCTGTTCTTTAGCTCAACTGATTCGCGCAGCACTGCGGATTGCTGGGCGTCAGCTGTTTTACTCACCGGTGCTGACATAGAAAGTCAGTTTTTAAGCTTAAAATGGACACTGTGTGCATGTGCACATTAGACGTGTGTGCATGTGCAAAGTGTGCATGCACACGCTCACAAAACCAGTTGTTAAACCAGTTGCATCCCACCACTGATGTGAAACCTCCTTGGAACTGCAGAAAGGATCATGTAAACAGGAAATAAGTGATGTCCTATCCCTGCCCCTCTTTTGGGAGAGGGCGGTTCAATCTTTTTTTAAAAGTTTTTATTTTTAGACAGATATAGAAAAACAAAACATAAAACATACAACCATCTTCCATTACATACAGTGTGTCAATTGGTTACAAATTTTTTGTGCATCCTTTTCATGGTCCTCACTTACAATTGATATGAAGTCACATATTACCAATCAAACATATATGTATACATTATTATCATTGTACATCATTTATTTGACTATAACTATTATTCCTTCATTTTAAACGAGGTATTCTAGATATTGGATTCATTTATATTATAACAATTCATACATCATCTTAAATCTATCCAAAAATAATGTATCTTTATATTGTATTCTGTATCATTCTATAATTCTTGTATTATAAAATTCTCTAATGTCTTTCATTTCCATGTTTTTTTTATCTAACCACTGATAAAATAAATCCCATATCTTGTAATATTGTTTATCTTCTTGTTCTCTAATTTCAAATGTCAATTTACTCATTTCAGCACATTCCATTATTTTCTGAATAACTTCCTCTTGTGTTGGTATTTTCTCGTGGGCTGTTCAATCTTAATGTAGATAGCCTCTTCGTAGATGGCTAAAGACCAGATGACTGCAAGGAGTATAATGAGATGAGAAGCGAAATGTCTTGAAAGAAAAACGAAGTCCAGTTGTCTTTGGAAAAAGCACCTTTGGGACAACCATGACCTGGATGACTGAGAATCACCATAGATATGCCTGCCTAATCAGGGTTTATTGAATAAACCGCAACTGGGTGAATTCACACAACCATGGTTCATAAATCCACAATGGCTCGATTCCTACAATCCCCAAGCAAAACCAAACAGGCAATATTTTCCATCACTTTCAAACTATGGCCTACATGCCAGACCGGGTATTCAGCTGGTTTCTCTCCCAGTTCAGGCGAATCAGTAGCGGCGGCTGCGGGAGGCTCCGCCCACCCACCACAATGTAATGCGCGAGCACTGCACATGCACACTCACATTTACAAACTGGTAAGGAAGGTAAGTGAATTGCCCCGCTGCTACATGCCCTCCAGATTTACATTTATCATGTAAATCTTCAACTTTCAAGGGAAAAAAATTAGAACCTTATCTTAATTAATTTTAGCTGTGCTTTCTCGGGGCTTAACTTTTTAATCTTTTCCATTTTGCTTGAAATGTTAGCCGTTTTGAGAACCGACAGGAAAATGGGCAAGATATTTAAATCCAAACATGCCATCAGCATCTTATCTTTAAAATACTGATGTTTGTAGCCCTGGGGGGATTGGAATATACAGCATAGACTTTCTGCATTTCTAAGATATTATCATTTATTGCAATGTTGTATCTGCCACCTGCCCTCTCCATTTCTCTAAAGGACTTTTCTCTTTCTAAAGATCAGAGTTTTTTCGCCAGCCAAAGACAGGACAAACAGAATCCTTTGTTCAAAGAGCAGCCCCAGTGAAGTGGGAGGACGGGGAGGAACATGGGAAAAGCCTTGGGGGGTCCTGGGTCCTTGCCAGCCACTCCTGCTTCCTCTCAAAATTTCAGCCATGCTGAACTCAGCAGAATCTTTGCACGCCTGGTGTTGTAGCCTCCTATAACCAGCATCGCAACTTTTCCTGTAGCAGCAAGGAGGGGGTGTCGATTTATATCCAGTTCAGTTCAGGATCAGGACACAGCTTTGAAAATCTGCATTAACCCAAAAATGAACAAACAGGCAGAAGACTAGCAGAGGGCATCCCTAAACACCAACCGGCAGCCAGAAAACATGTTGAAAACTCCTTAATCTCGCAAAATGCATGGACAGATTCAACCAGTGGTTCAATTGGGAAACCATTAGCATTTTAAAACCGAGCCAGATCCAAAAATGCTAGAGAATTCCTGGAAGCTTGGCATTCAGACAAATCAGCCCTCAATAGATACATAGAGATAAACCAAATTTACAAGCCATTCAAAAGAGACAATTAAAAAAAAATGAGGAGGGGAACAAAAAGGCTGGAACACATCCTCTTCGGCAGCCCACATTCAAATAAGCTGGATTCTCACACACTGAACAATACAACCCATTTGTGCAAACTAGCCACAGTGGCAGAAAAGACAGCAGGCAGCAGTCGACCATTTAAGGGACCCTGGATTAATGGATTCACACATCATGCTGTTCCGAGATTTAATGTGGAACATACCTTAGGTTAGCAAATTTAGGCTGCAGAATCACACCACCACTACATAGCAGAAAGATGGGAGTTTCTATACCTCTGGTAGCCCCCCAGATTTTTGCAGTCTACTGCCTTAATTCACTGCCAATGGCTTCTTCATAGGACAGAATCAACATAAAAGAAATCATACTATGGCTAGGTAAAACATGGCCTACCAACCCAAGTGAATGAAAGACCTAGGTTGCATTCATGCAACACACTGTATCACAAACTAGGCAACCACTATTTAATTACTGTTTTTTGTAAAGCCAACCCATGTGGTTATTTTATGATTCAGGGTGTCAAACGGGCTCTAAAAATT
Source organism: Natrix helvetica (assembly GCF_964273705.1). Lineage (NCBI taxonomy): Eukaryota > Metazoa > Chordata > Lepidosauria > Squamata > Natricidae > Natrix > Natrix helvetica. Next base: position 281,328,952 of record NC_138552.1, on the reverse strand, counting down.
CGATTCAATAAATCACTGGGCATCTTGCCATGTAGACATAATAGGTCTAGCACAGGGGTGTCAAACTCAAGGCCCACGGGACAGATCCAGCCCACGGGGTGCTTAGATCTGGCCCACGGGGCCACCCTGGAAACAGCAAAGGGCCAGCCCGTGGTGCCTCCGCCAGTGAAAATGGAGCTTGGGAGGGCTGCACATGGCCCACCAGAGCACCATTTTTGGCTGTGATGGCTTCCTGCAGCCTTCTGCCAGTGAAAACAGAGTTTCTGAGGGCTGCGTGTGGCCCTCCTGAGCTCCAATTTCGCAGACAAAGTGCTCGGGACAACACAGGTGTCCCTGACACGAGTGACATTGAGCTGGCCATGCCCATCCTGTTTCTCTGAGATAAAACACAATCCTGATACAGCCCTCAATGGAATTGAATTTGACACCCCTGGTCTAGCATGTCATGTGAATCTATGTCTTGAGTCAAAACAAGGTTAAAGCAGAGTATCTTATGTAAGCGTTGTACTAAGTTTTATTATTGGGTCACTTCCTCAACTCCATTTCTATATATAATCTGTGTCTGAAGAAGAAGACGATTTCAAAGTTAAATATTCATTCTGCTAGTCTTCGCATACACATCCAGGGCAGGCATGAAATTCAGCAGGTTCTGACCAGTTCTGGAGAATCGGTAGTGGAAATTTTGAGTAGTTTGGAAAATCAGCAAATACCACCTCTGGCTGGCCCCAGAGTGGGGTGGGAATGGAGAGTTTGCAATATCCTTCCCCTGGAGTGGGGAGGGAATGAGGATTATGCAGTATCCTTCCCCTACCATGCCCACCAAGTCACGCCCACAGAACCGGTAGTAAAAAAATTTGAATTTCACAACTGATCCAGGGGTCTAAATTAGTACAGTGGTACTTTGATATTCAACTGCTTTGAACCTCACCGAATTTGGAATTCAATGCATTATGACGCAAAAATGTGGTCCCAGTACTCATTTGTTTGGTACTCAACACACAAACTAGAACTTGTTGATGTTGGCTGTCTTATGACTCACTACATTATTCTTATAAGAAAAGTTAGTTTGGCACTCATCATTTTTCATACTTATCACGCCTCCTGGAACCAATTAACAATGAGTACCAAGATACCACTGTAATTGAAACTCCAGAAACTTTTCAGCCAGTTAACCACCACAAACAATTTGTGTTCCCACCAAACCTGACAATCCCACTTTTTAAGTGTGAAATGTTACCCAGGCCTACGGATAGATTCTATAAACACAAATAATATATAGTAGGCTAAGTGTATTGCGGAAATCCAATGTATGGCTTAGTATGACGTGTAAACCAAGCTCCTGTGAATTTTAAATCGTGGTTTGTGACACACTGTGTTATGCAAAGTCAAACAACTGTTGTTTGTTCAAACCATGGTTAAGCTATGTCTGGTTTTAATCACTTTCCAATCCAATTAAAAAAAATCAAACCTCCAATATATTGAACCCCAATGCACTGCCAGACAAGGATCACACAATATCAACACCCCATCCTTTCCATCAGGGATGGTCAACTACCCCCCCTTTTGTAGGGAATCCGGCTTTAAAAAAAAATCAGAAGAAACAACTACAGAAAAACAACCACAGCACCCGAAAACACATGCGGCCCTGTGTATAACAAGATAATATTTATTCGAGGTTAGATCTGCTGCGGCTGTGAGAGTCCCCCCTCTCGCAGATATAGCCCTCTGCCCTTTCAAGGGCCCACCTTAATGACGGGTTTGTTAACCCAGAGAGGTGGAGGAAACGGAAGCTCAGGGTTTTTTTAATAAAAAGTTTTTTAACTGTTTTAAGGGGCTCTAAAGGGGAGGGGTGGGTTAAACCGACCAGGAATGGGATTAGTGCCAGGCGAACAGGTGTGGTCAGGAGGGGAGTGAGCGGAGCGAGGGAGAGGGGGGGAAATAACACTCCTACAGAGGGCTTTAGTATACCAACGGTCGTAGGGAGGGGTAGGTGCGAGGACAGACATAATACCTGCAGTCGGTTGGGAGACCGTGGTCGTTGGACACGCCCGGTCATTTGTACCAACCCCCGCATACTAGGTGGCCAGGATCAACAGAGCCCGGGCCTGAGGCTGATGCTGTGTAATGCGAGGTCTGTTGTTAATAAGGCCCCCCTCATAAAAGACTTGATCTCTGAGGGGGAGCCTGACCTCGCAGGAATAACGGAGACCTGGCTGGGCCACGAGGGTGGCTTGCCCCTCGTGGAAATGTGCCCACCAGGCTACCGTGTATTCCACCAGCCATGGGCCCAGGGGAGGGGTGGTGGGGTAGGGGTGATCATACGGGAGAGTCTGGAACCGAGAGAGCTCACTGTGCCACAGACATCCGGGTGTGAGTCTCTGAGTGTGAGGTGGGGCCCAGGGAGACAGTTGGGCCTGCTGATTGTATACTTGGCTCCTCGCTATACATCAGCGGCCCTGCCCGAACTCCTCGAGCTGATCGCAGAGATGGCAGTAGAGACCCCCAGACTGTTAGTTATGGGGGATTTCAACTTGCCGTCGATGGGAGAAGCATCCGAGGTGGTTCAGGAGTTCATGGCTTCCATGACAGCCATGGACCTGACTCAATTAATTCAGGGCCCCACGCACGAGGGAGGTCACACACTGGATCTTGTTTTTGTCTCTGGCCAGTGGGCGAGTGATCTGGGAATAGGGGACTTAGCCATCACACCCCTGTCATGGTCAGATCACTCACTTCTCCGGCTTGACTTCCCTGGTACTACCCCGCACCGCGGGGAGGCGGAACCAGAATGTCCCAGATGGTTCCGCCCCAGGCGCCTGATGGAACCGGAAAGGTTCCAGACGAAGCTTGGGCCACTTCCTGTCGACCTGACCCGCTCCCGGACGGAGGACCTGGTGGCCGCATGGAATAGTGCGGCCGCCGGGGCCCTAGACCAGGTTGCGCCTTTGCGGCCTCTCCTATGGCAAAGAACCACCCTGGCTCCCTGGTTTACCGAGGAGCTGAGGGTGATGAAACGCCATAAGAGACGCCTAGAGAGCAGATGGAGATCCTCTCGTTCCGAATCTGACCGAACACAGGTAAGAGCCTACTTAAGGACATACCTTGTGGCATTGAAGGTGGCCAAACGTCGATATTGTGCTGCTCTCATTGCATCCGCAGACAACCGCCCTGCCGCCCTGTTTCGGGTGACCTGCTCTCTTCTATCACAGAGGCCACGGGAAGCCCCTTTGCAGGGCAGGGCAGAGGAATTTGGGGAATATCTGCAGGATAAAAATGCTCAGATCTGGAGGGAATGGGTCTCCCTCAGTGATCCAGGGGAGACATCCGTGGCCAGTCTTGAGAGACCATCTTGGGAGGAGTTTGACTCTGTTGCCTCCGATGATTTGGACAGGTTGCGTGGGCGACTGCGAGCCACCACATGTTTATTGGACCCATGTCCCTCCTGGCTTGTACTGGCATCCTGGGAGGTCACACGAGGCTGGCTCTTGGGAATGGTGAACGCTTCGTTGAGTGAGGGGTTCCTACCAGCCGCCTTGAAAGAGGCGGTTGTGAGGCCCTTACTCAAGAAGCCTTCGCTGGACCCAACTGAGCTAGCTAATTATCGTCCGGTCTCCAACCTTCCCTTTTTAGCGAAGGTTGTAGAGAGTGTGGTGGCTACGCAGTTCCCATGCCACCTGGAGGAAACTGACTATCTAGACCCGCGCCAGTCCGGTTTCCGACCCGGGCACAGCACGGAGACGGCCTTGGTCGCGTTGGTCGATGATCTCTGGAGAGCCAAAGATAGGGGTTGTTCCTCTATCCTGGTTCTGTTAGACCTCTCAGCGGCTTTCGATACCATCGACTATGGTATTCTATTGCGCCGACTGGAGGGGCTGGGAGTAAGGGGCACCGCTTTACGGTGGTTCTGCTCCTACCTCTCCGACCGGACGCAATGTGTGTTGGCAGGGGAGCAGAGGTCGACCCTGAGGCCACTCACTTGTGGGGTGCCACAGGGGTCGGTCCTCTCGCCTCTCCTGTTCAACACATATATGAAACCGCTGGGTGAGATCATCCGTGGCTTTGGGGTGGGATACCATCTGTACGCTGACGATACTCAGCTGTACATTTCCACCCCGAACCAGCCCAACGAAGCCGTTGACATGATGTCCCAGTGTTTGGAAGCTGTACGGGTCTGGATGGGAGACAACAGACTTAAACTCAACCCCTCCAAGACGGAGTGGCTGTGGCTACCGGCCTCTCGGTTCAACCAGCTGACTCCATCGCTGGCCATTGGGGGTGACCAACTGGCCCCCGTGGAGCGGGCACGCAACTTGGGCGTCCTCCTAGACTCCCATGTGACACCTCTCCTGCACGAGCTGCACTGGCTTCCTGTAGTCTTTCAGGTGCGTTTCAAGGTATTGATCACTATCTTTAAAGCGCTCCATGGCACAGGACCTAGCTACTTGCGGGATCGTATCCTGCCCCATACATCCCTGCGACCAATTCGCTCCCACAGAGAAGGACTTCTCCGGGTGCCGTCCACTGAGTAATGCCAGAGGGCGGCGCCGAGGGGTAGGGCCTTCTCTGTGATGGGGCCAGCCCTCTGGAATGACCTCCCCCCCCGACATTAGGACAACAACCGATCTCCGCTCCTTCCGTATGAAACTCAAGACCCACCTGTTCCAATTAGCCGGCCTGGCCTGAATTATAACTATTTTCTAATCCCTCTGGATAAAATTTTAAATTAAGTTTGATTTTGGGTATTTTAATTGTTTTTAATTGCATTATGCTGTTCTTAACTAATTGATTATTTATTTATTATGTATTGTACAATGCTTTTGTATATCTCCTCCTTGTTATTTATTTGTTGTGTAATGAATTGTACGCCGCCCCGAGTCCCTTGGTGGAGAGGGTGCGGCCTATAAATTGGATTAATAATAATAATAATAATAATAATAATAATAATAATAATAATAATAATAATAATAATAATAATAATATGCTATATATCAAAATAAAAACCGAATGAAATCTATTTCAGCGTAGCATGTGGTATAAACACAGCTACTTCTTTAATTGACTTAGTTGTGTGTTATGTGAATCCAGCCACTATACAGAAATGACTTTTTTTAAATGTCCCATTGGTTGTAGATAGGGTTACTAAGTATGAGCTGCAAAGATCAGGATGACTGACTAATTGATTATTTGTCAACTCTCCAGAATGATCTGGTCCTTCAGATCTTCCAATGGGACATTTGTCAACACTGCAACTGAATCCAGGGGACAATAATAATAATAATAATAATAATAATAATAATAATAATAATAATAATAATAATAATAATAATAATAATAATAATAAATTTTTATTTGTTAGCCGCTCCCTCTCCTAAAAGGACTCGGGGCGGCGTACAATAAAAACACATAAAATATACAAATGAACAATACATATACAAATAAAAATAAACACATACACGTACGTACACATATACATGGAGGAGGTAACAAATATATAAAATAGAATTTAAAATTGACAATTTAAAACACCCCCAATTAAATTACAAGATTTAAAAAAACCCGTCAGGAGCGGTAAGGTAAAACTATGGTTGAGCCAGGCCAGCTAATTGGAAGAGGTCCAATTGTGGGGCTTGACGTCGCAACAACACAACATGCAATCTTGGGGCTCCAGGATTGCTGTCAATATCTCTGTTCCTGGATGGTCCTTTTAGACCTAAATTGTCCTGAAGGAACAGTGATAGAGAAGAGCATGTCCTGCTGATCTCAGGGGCATCCAGGAGAAAGCTCTTTTTGCCAGCTACAAGAGAAGCAAACAAAATGGCTGCAGAAGGTTTGGACAAGCCTCTGAAACAGAAGCAGTACAGGAGTGTGTGGAAATGGTGAGAAAATGTTTATTATTATAAGAGAAAACCCAAAAGACTTGGAATTTAAAATAAAATTGAAGTCAGAAGAAAATAAGTGGTGAATTAATCCTGGTTTAAGACTATCTTTTCTGTTATCTTTTCTACCTTAATTTTGTTTGCTTTTAATGGATGAACTTTTTACAAATGCCTCTTACTTTTAAACTGCACTGGTCTCTTTTTTTCCTTCTTCCTCTATACTTTTTCCATTTTTTGTATTTGTGGATTAAAAGCTTCTTCTCTCATAAGGCTTGGACGGAGCGTAATTTTTAAACATTTTTTTACCTTTCTGGGATCTTGGTGTTTTCAGAGAGAGACAAAAACAGATGGAAAAGAGGTAACACAGCCATCTAGTGGCTAGAGGCTTGGCAATATCTGATAAAGCTATAAGCTTTGTTTACTGAAAGGGTCAGTGGAAAATGTTTTGTTCATACAGGTGTTCCTTTGAAGGAAAGAGAAAGCTTTGATTTGAAAAACTCCACTGAATTTGTTTGAAACCTAAAAAGTCTCGGATGTTTTGGCAGTGTTTATAACCTGGAAAATGGTACAACGTGAAGAAAAAAAGGCACTAACTTTGCAAAGAATTCTCTTAGAAATTCAAAAAGTTTTAATAATTACAGAGAGAATTGAAAAGAGACTTGAAATTATAGATCAAAATACAGAAAGTACGGGGGCAATGATGAAGTTTGAGGACAGAGCTGAAAAAGTAACAGAGACATATTTAAGTGATAAGAAAATTGTTGACACTGACAGCAAACTCAGAGTGGAGGGAAATGACAAGTGTGAAATACAGAAAGGAGAAATTGATGAACCGGAACTTTATTTCAGATGTCAGAAAATAGATGAAGAAAGGAGATAAAATTTGGCAGAAATAATGAGAGTAATCTCGGCAGAAGCACTAATGATAATAAAAGTTAAGCTGGTAAAAAGAACAGATAGAGGGTTTCACTTTCTTATAAGACATGCAATGAACAACACATTCTTAAGAGAAGTCCACATAAGACTTATCAAAAAAACACTTAAGAATACAGACTTTACAAATGGCAAGAGATATTGGACTACACTATCTCTGGAAGGATACAGGATGATGAAATGAAATGTCACAATACATTTTAGTTAAATGTAGTTACATTTTGAGTGCTATGTACAACGTAATAATAGCTATAGTCAAATAAATAATTAATAATGATAAAGCATTTATATATACTAGATTGATAATATGAAATTTTATACAATACTGTAAGTGAGGATTATGGAGATGATGTTGAAAAGCCTTTTTATAAAAGATAAACAATTTTATATAGAACAGAATATAAAGATAAAGTATCATTGGATGATTTCAGGATGATGTAATAAAATGTCATAATATAAATTTACTTTAAATTTAATATGCCTTATGTTGAAAGGATGTAATAATAGCTAGACTTAATGGATGTTTAATAATTATATCAATTTGTATACAAGTATATTGTCAGCGTTCCAATTATCATGCAGAATTAAATCAGAGTCCAAGGCAAATCTTTCCTTAAAGTTCCAATTTAATAAGTCAGACATGTTGGTACATCTGTGGAATCCCAAATTTGAAAACTTCCTGGGATTCCACCCAGTTGAAAGTTCATGATCTTATCTCCACACCCATAAGTCCATCACATGGTCCAATCTTCTTCAGCCACGCTGGCATTTCCACCCATCTAGTTCCGGTCCGATGCAGAGGTGCGGAGACAAAAGATGACCTTGGGCTTCTAGAAAAGAATGACAACAACACATTTCACAATTCTACTCCTTTCTATTCCCCGCTCCCAACTACTACACTAATGAAACAGCATAATGAATAATAGAGAGTGTGGCAGGCCAAAGATCCTAAAAAGGAATATAACTGCAGGCCTGACAGATATTAGATTGATGATACTAATAATGGGGAAAAACATGGAATTGAAAATTATTAGAGAATGTTATCAATGCTAAAATAATAGAATGATGTCACAATAAATTTTAGTTAAATATAGTTAAAGTTTCAGTGCTATGTACAACGTAATAATAGCTATAGTCAAATAAATGATTAAGTGAGGATTATGGAAATGATGTTGAAAAGCCTTTTTATAAAAGATAAACAATTCTATATTGAATAGAATATAAAGATGTAATATCATTGGATGATTTCAGGATGATGTAATAAAATGTCATAATATAAATGTACTTCAAATTTAATATGTCTTATGTTGAAAGGATGTAATAATAGCTAGGCTTAATGGATATTTAATAGTTATATCAATTTGTATAAAAGTATATTAGATTGATGATACCAATAATGGGGGAAAAACATGAAAATTATTAGAGAATGCTATCAATGCTAAAATAATAGAATGACTTAGAATAGGAGGAAGCATAATAACAATGTATACAAAGATATCTTGATTGTCAATATGTGAATTTTGATAAAATTCAAATGATGACTATGGAAAGGACACAGAAAGACCTTGTAACCAATCGACACACTGTATGTAGTGGAAGAGGCTTTTATGTTATATGTGTTGTGTGTTTGTGTTTGTCTGAAAATAAAACAAAATATTTAAAAAACAACAACACTGCAACTGAATCCATCCACCTTACTGCTGGTCATCATTTTCTGCTTCCTGTCACATTTCCCAGCATTATAGATCCCAGAGAGCTATGGCAAAGCATAATATGTCCAAAGTACTCTTATTTGTGCCTAGTCATTTGTGCCTTGAGTAAGAACTTCTGGGTTGATTTGTTCAATGATCCATTAGTTCTTTTCTTGGCTCTCCGTAGAATTCTCAGAGTCTTCTCTAACCTCAAAGTTCAAAGGCATCATTGCTTTTTCCATCGTATTTCTTCAAAATCCAACATTCCCATCAATGGAGTGTCACCGCTCTTTGTACGTACAGACACATCAAAGCATCTGAATATCTTTTTCGAGTCCTTCATGTCTATTTTATCAACTGCAGTGAGTGTTTTGACTGCTGGTTCCTTTACTGTTGATAGCTGATCCTAAAAGGCAAAAGTTATCCATTTCAACATCTTCATTATCAGCTGTAAAGCTAGTTCCTCTATCTGTTGTCATGAGTTTGATCTTCTTTGTATTTAATCACATTTTTTTCCATTGTGCTCCTTGAATTTTATTACTAGAGCTTGCTTGTAGATCATTTTCATTTTCATCTGAGTAGTGACAGTAGCATAATGCAGCTTATTGATGCTTCTCCCTCCAAACTTAAACCAAGTTTATCTTCCTCCAATTCACATTGCTCAATATATATTCAGCATATAGGTTGAATAAATAAGGGGGGAGTATACAGGCTTGTCTCAAAAGGGACATTGTAGCTCAGTGGCTAAGACACTGAGCTTGTCGATCAGGTCGGCAGTTCGGCGGTTCGAATCCCTAGCACCGCGTAAAGGAGTGAGCTCCCGTTACTTGTCCCAGCTTCTGCCAACCTAGGAAAGCCTATGAGATGGGTTGGGCTGAGAGAGACGGACTGGCCAAAAGTTACCTAGTTAGCTTTCATGCCTTAAGTGGAACTAGAATTCACAGTCTCTTGATTTCTAGCCTGGTGTCTTAACCACTAAAAGGCTCTTCCTTTTACAATAATACAATACAATAGCAGAGTTGGAAGGGACCATGGAGGTCTTCTAGTCCAACCCCCTGCCTAGGCAGGAAACCCTATACCACAGATGGCGAACCTATGGCACGCGTGCCACAGGTGGCACGCGGAGCCATTTTTCAGGCCACGTGAGGTGCTGCCCTGTCAGCTGGCCAGCGCACATGCTTTTTTTAAAGCCGTTTTTCACCCTCCCCAGGCTCCAGAGCCTTTATAGGAGCCTGGGGAGGGCGAAAAGAGCCTCCCCCCCCCCCGGAGTCCTTCCAGAGGCTTCATGAGCTTCCCTGAAGCCTCTGGAGTGCAAAAAACCGGCCCTACAGGCAAACCGGAAATTCGGGAATGGACTTCTGGTTTGCTCGGAGGGTCATTTTGACTGCTCCTGAGGCTTCAGGGAAGCGTCCTGAAGGTCCCTGAAGCCTTCGGAGCGCTCAAAATGACCCTCCGAGCAAACCGGAAGTCACTTCCGGTTTGCTCGGAGGTTCATTTTGACTGCTTTGGAGGCTTCAGGGAAGCATCCTGAAGGTCCCTCAAGCCTCCGGAGGGCTTCTGGGGGGGTGGGGGAGGCTGTTTTCGCCCTCCCCAGGCTCCTATAAAGCCTCTAGAGCCTAGGGAGGGCAAAAAAAGCATGCAGAAAATGGGGGGAGCGCCTGTAGTGCGCGCATTGCATTATGGGTGCAGCACGCCCACAAACGACCCCCCTGCACTCCCCCCACTTATGGCACATGAGCCAAAAAAGGTTCGCCATTGCTGCCCTATACTGTTTCAGACAAATGGCTATCCAATATCTTCTTAAAAACTTCCAGTGTGGGGCATTCACAACTTCTGGAGGCAACTTCTGTTCCACTGATTAATTGTTCTAACTGTCAGGAAATTTCTCCTCAGTTCTAAGTTGCTTCTCTCCTTGATTAGTTTCCACCCATTGCTTCTTGTTCTACCCTCAGGTGCCTTGAACAATAGTTTGACTCCCTCTTCTTTGTGGCAACCTCTGAGAGATCTGTTGTGTTCCAAGCACGTCAACCAGCAGATGGCACTGTTCCCGGCACCTCTGATTGGTCTAGACGCGCTGGCAAGCCGGCCGGAGAATCGCTGCAATGCTATTGGTTCCCCATCTGACAGCTACCTGTATAAATAGCTGTCAGACGGTGTTTGAGTTGTTCTGTTCCTGTCAGGTTTCTACTGTTAATAAACGGTTAAAGATTCTGTAGCCACCTCACTTATTGTTCCCTCAGAATATAAAACTGGCGACAAGGACTGGCAAAACAGACGCACAATTACTTACTACTATGGCTACCGCTACGCTTTTTTCTCCATTTCGCCCTGAGGCTGAATCATGGGAAGCGTTCCTCGAATGCTTCGAATGCTTTCTCTTAGCCCATGATCTCACCAGCCTTTCGTTTGACAGGAAGAGGGGCATCTTCCTGAACTACTGCGGACGGGAGATGTTTGCCACGGCTCGGGCATTCTCTGCCCCTACCCCAGTCCACACGATGCCTTGGGACCTGCTTATGACCAAGCTCAAGACCCACTACGAACCTGCTCCCTCACGATTTGCGCGGCACCAATTCTTCCGCCGCTTTGTCCAGTCTGAGGGCCAATCTATTAGCCACTATGTGGCTGCTCTCAGGGCTGCTGCCATATCCTGTGAGTTCGCTGACCTTGACGAGGCTCTCCTTGAACAATTTATTTACGGTCTCAGAGATGTCCATCTCCATCTCCGCATTCTCTCCCGCTCTGAGCTGACCCTAAAGATAGCCGTGGATGAAGCCCGCGCATCTGAAATGGCAGACCAGTCCATGCCTGATCTCCGCCGTTTCCCTCAGCCTACGGTTCCGGGAATTCCTGCCTCTTCTGTTCACAGCCAGCAAGCCTCTGACTCCTTCCAGTCCGAGTTGGACCTGGAAGGAAGGGAGATTTTGCAGTATCCTTCCCCTGCCACGCCAACCAAGCCATGCACACAGAACTGTTGGTAAAAATTTTGGAATTTTACCACTGGATTGCAGGGTTTGTAAAAAGGGAGAATATCTCCACCGTACAATGTACTCACAGCATACTCTTTCCATCTTTGTTTGATCTTCCTGAAATCAATTATTATCTATCCACTGGCATCCAATTTGAAGGTTAGAACTGCCTTCTGAATTCATAAATCTTTGGGGAGATTTTCCATGTCTGTTTCCATCTTTAATACCTTTTCAGATATCCTTGTAATACTGTTTCTTCTCTCTTCTAACAGCTCTCTGGAAGTCTTTGCTAAGTTTCTTTCTGAGATCGTTATCTTTCTTGGCTTCAAGCCCTTTTCCTTTTGGCAAACTTCCACCACGTGCACTGACATCTAGTTTACGTTTTCCTGTTCTTGGTCTCTGCCATCTATTTTCACATTCATCCTTAACAATTTCGTTGATTTAATTCTACGGTTCCTCTGATTCCTATCAATGGAGTTCAGAGCTTCAAAGCAGTTCCTGATGTTCTCCCTGAAAACTGTGCATATATGGTCATGATCAGATGGTTGGAAACCAGCTGGCTTTCATTTGCTGCTTTAGCTCAACGTAGAAGTGACACACAAGCAATTCATGTTCTGTTCCACAGTCAGCCCCTGATCACAGCTTCATGGTTACACACATAGCCCTCGACCTATGACCACAATTGGAACCATAATTTCCACTGCTAAGCAAAGCAGTTGTTAAGTGAGGAATGCCCGATTATTGCCATGATTGTTAAGCAGAGATGGGATTCAGCCGGTTCAGACCAGTTCGGGTGAATCGGATGCTAATTTTACATCTGGTTCGCCGAACCCATAGTTGCAAAGACTGGCTGGCCCCTCCCACCCTGCCCCTCCCCTCCCAGGAGTCTCAACGTGGCCCGTTTTGGATGCCAAGTAGGTGCACGGAGGCTCTAGAAGGGCGAAAAATAGACCTCCCGGAAGTTCCTGAAGTCCGGAAACAGGCTTGTTTCTGGCCTCCGGAGGGCCTCCGGAGTCTGGGAGATGACGTTTTTGCCCTCCCGGAGGATCCAGGAAAGCCTCCAGAGCCTGGGGAGGGCAAAAAATGGGCCTCCCAGAACAGGCCTGTTTCTGGCCTCCAGAGGCTGGGGAGGGTGAAACACACACACCCCAGTGCAGGAGGCCAATTAGGCCATGCCCACCATGGCCACGCCCACCCAGCAACTGAGCAGAAAACCAGTTGCTAAAATTTTTGAATCCCACCCCTGTTGTTAAGTGAATCCCTGCAGTTAAGTGCTTTTTATCAGGGCAACCTGGCCTACCCAAATATGGGACGGAGCATACTGCTTTCGCTTTCACCTTTCAGCTCCAGTCCAGGAGTCTTCGCAGGCAGTCACTTTTGCAACAACCATTAAGTGCTGGACCTTATGATTCTTGACGAATGTATCTTTTCATGTTTTTTATGTACACTGAGAGCATATGCACCAAAGACAAATTCCTTGTGTGTCCAATCACACTTGGCCAATAAATAATTATATTCTATTCTATTTTTGTGTTAAATTTATATTTACTGACAAAGAAATAAAGGGAGACTATTATAGGTCTATTTCAAGCTATTTAGCTCTCATCAGCTAGCCATGCGCAGGTTCGAATCCCAGAAGGGCATGGCTAGCTGATAAGAGCTAAATAGCTTGAAATAGATCTATACTAGTCTCCCTTATTTCTTTGTCAGTAAATATAAATTTAACACAAATCCCTGCAGTTGTTAAGTTAATGGGCTTTTGTTAAGTGAATCTGGCTTCCCTCATTGCTTTCGCTTATCAGAAACTGGCTGGGAAGGCCAGAAATGCAAATCGTGATTCAGAGGTGGTATTCAGCCGGTTCGGACCAGTTCGCTGAACCGGTAGCAGAGATCACAGGTGAGCCTGCCCGCCCTGGCTCTATGCCATCCTATTTAGCCATGTTTTTGAGGCTGGGTGCATGCGCAGAAGGCCAGGTGCATTTGTGCCGAACCGGTGGTAAAAGTAAGTGAAACCCACCGCTGATGTGATTCCAGTAACTGTCATAAATTAAGAGGGATGCTTCCATGATTGTAAGTCCAAAGACCAGATGTAACTCAGTGCTTTTTTCAGTGCCATTGTAATTTTGATCACTAAACAAATGGTCACAAATCAAGGACTACCTCTAACTGATAACTTCCAACATTTTGTACCAATAATATCCCGGAAGTCCTCAAATTACAACCATTCATTTACCAAGCATTCAAAGTTACAACAATAAAGGAGTATATTTGTAGCTCGGGGGTCAAATTAGGGGTCCTTAGTGGTCTCTGAGCTTGCTTGTTTTCTTGCAGACATTTTGTTACCCTTAACTAGGTAACAACTTCAATGCTAGTCTAGGATGATGTTACTGTCAGGCCTGGAAGCCATCTTTTACACTGGGCTTTCAGGCCTGCCACATTTTCTACTGAGGGAAAATGGGAGGGGGGATTATATGGAGTATGGGAGATATATAGTCTAAATAACGTTCCTTTCTCAGAGAGTCAAGGACATCTTGCTCTGTTCCTGGAGTGGTGTGACTGGGAGGCATCTCCAGTTGGGACGGTGCCTGATTGGGCCATGTGATGGACATGTGGGTGCTGGGCAGGGACTTTGACTTTCGTTTGGGTGGGGAAAACCTGGAAGCTTTCAGATTCGGTTTTTTCCCAGATGTGCCAATATGTCATCTCTAATAAAATGGAACTTTGAGGAAACTCAGGCCTCGGAGTCTTCTTTCATTGGGGGTGTTACTTGGAATCCTTATATTTACTTAGTTAAGTGTAATGAAACGTCTGCAAGAAAAAATCAAGAAGGAAGAAGAAGGAGGAGAAGAAGGGGGGAGGAAAAGAAGAGGAAGAACCCTTTCAAAGGGTCTCCACCTCTAATATACACTACATAAACATGACAAAATAAATAAATACAAAACTATACATTTACCCGCATATATTATACGACACAGAGAAACAACACAGTCTAGTTTGGATGTATTATATACATCTACATGGCAAGGGAAACAAATCAAACAAATTTACCAGAAAGCACCAAGGACTCCTCAACGTTACAACAGCACGGAAAAAAAGGGACTTACAACCAGTCCTCACACTTACAACCTTTGCGGTATTCCTGCCCATCAGATAATCAAAATGTGGGCACTTAGCAACTGCCATGTTTTTACAACTGTTGCAGCATCCCAGGGTCACGTGATTGACACTTATGACCTTCCCGGGCCAGTTTCAGAGACAAGTAAAATCAACGGGGGAAGCTGGATTTGCTTAGTGACTGCATGGATTCACTTAACAACTGCAGCAATCAGCCATGGCAAAAAAAAGTTTGTAATATTGGGTGCGGCTCACTTTAACAACTGCCTTGCTTCGCAACAGAAATTCTGGTTCCAATTGTGGTCATAAGTTGAGGACACCTAGTGTCAGTTTGATTTCGGTGTACTCTTCCTGCCCACCTATATAGCAGGGGTAGGTTCTGGATTATTTTATTGCTGGTTCCCTCAGGGGCGTGCTTTGGGCGCACACACGCTTGATGGGCTCTACGCACGCATGCGCAGTAGAATAAATTGCTTCTGCGCATGGCAGAAGCAATAAACAAGATGGCAGTGCCTATGATGGTGTGGATAGAATTGATTCAGAGGTGTGGTGGCCGAGTTACTACCTACTCGGTCGAATTGGGCCGAACCGGAAAGAACCCACCTCTGCTGTATAGGCATCATTTAGGTGAGTTGAAAACTCTTGTTAGTAATGATGCAATAATTAGATTGGCAGAAGTTGATATGTTGTTCCTTTGCTGCATTTCCTGGACCACACAGTCCAGCTACAATACATTTCTTCCTTAATTTTTCCAGTTTTGGCATTCTCATCTCCAACCAGAAGCAGAACATCTTGCTTACATGCTCTGTTGATTTCAGATTGAACTTGACCATAAAACTCATCTTCTTCTTCTGCATCAGCAGTCGGGGAATAAACCTGGATAATCTTAAAGGGCCATCCATGGAATCTGAGTGATTTTATTCGGTCACTGAGCGGCTACAGATAGTCCTCAACTTACGACTACACTTGAGACCCAAATTTCTGTTGCTAAGTGGGATAGTTGTAAGGGAGTTTTGCCCCATTTTACACGTTAAGTAAATCACTGCAGTTGTTAAGTCAGGAACACGGTTGCTAAGTGAAGCTGGCTGCCCCAATGACTTTGCTTGTCAGAAGGTCGCAAAAGGGGATCGGGGCACTGCAACCGTCATAAATATGAGTCAGTTGTGAAACGTCTGAATTTTGATCACATGAGCCTGGGGCTGCTGCAACACTCCCAAATCACTTTTTTCAGTGCTGTTGCTACATTGAATGGTCACTAAATGAACTGTTGTAAGTCGAGGACTACCTCTATAGCCAAAAGCTGACAGAAAAGACAGTATCATTTATTTCTTCTTCTTTTTTTCATGTTCTAAATAGTATACAGTATAGTCTTCTGACTTGTGTCCAATCCCAGTTCATCTCAATTTAGGGTTTCCTGCCTGAACAGGGAGGTTAGACTAGAAGACTTCCCAGGTCCCTTCCAACTCTGTTATTCTGTTCTGTTCTAATTCTATTGCTGTCAGTGTGTAGCTGACTCATTTTGTCTTTTATTGTGCTGAGTTTCCCCATCTTCATGCTGCTTACATCACGTGTTCCCACTGTAATTCTCTTTGCAGCTTCTGATTTTCTTTCCCTGCATGACAACATCAGCAAGTAGACATCCCAAGAGCTTTAATCTACCCATGTCATAAACATCATCACTACTCCAAAACATCCTCAGTAGCAACGTTGGGTGTTAGCTGGCCTGATAGGCCCATCATCCAGCATTCAATCAATGTGCTTTATTGTTAAAAACACAAATGGCTTACCATTATATAAAATATATATTGAGCCTCTAGAAAGAGTGCAGAGAAAAGCATCAAAGACGATTAGGGGCTAAAACATACGTATGAAGAGCGGTTGCAGGGATTGGGTATGTCTAGTTTAATGAAAAGAAGGACTAGGGGTGACACGATAGCAGTCTTCCGATATCTAAGGAGCTGTCACAAAGAAGAGGGAGTCAAGCTATTCTCAAAAGCACCAGAAAGCAAGACAAGAGAAGCAGAAAAGCAAACTAGAACCAAGAAGAAATTTCCTGACAGCTAAAACAATTGATCAGTGGAACAACTTGCCTCCAGAAGTTGTGAATTCTCCAACACTGGAAGTTTTTAAGAAGAGATTGGACAGTCACTTGTCTGAAATGATATAGTATTTTGTACCTGAGCAGTGGGTTGGACTTGGACTAGAACAGCGGTCACCAACTGGTGGTCTGTAAGAAAATGTTGGTGACTCGCAGAAAAATTATTTGCAGTTTTTATATTGCACTAAATCAGGGGTCCTCAAACTACAGCCCCTGGGCCGGATATATGCAATGAACACTTGTGTTGCTGCAGAGAGTCTCCCCCTAAGAGGTCTTTTTGTGTGGGTCGGAGGAGGGCAGAAATTGCAACTTGGGGTCTGCTTCAGCCTCCTGGTGGGGGGCTTTGGGTGAAGGCCGCTGGTGGCGAAGAGCCAGAGGGCCTTGTTCCAGTGGGACTGCACCATGGCCTGGAACTGGCTGACCAACTCAGCCCACTAAGCCTCCAGGCTGCGAACAGGGCCTTGCACTCCCGCAGGTCTTCCCTCTTCTGGAAAGCCTACGCTCATAGTCCTCGAGAGGTGCTTCTGCTGAGCCAACCTCTGGGTCAGAATTTGAACTGAACCAGCGGTTTTGCCAAGTCTTTCTCATGGTGACTGCTTAACTTCAGCAACTGCTTTCCGTTGGGGCGCTAAGGAGGCCGGGCAGGCAGGTGAGGAGTGACGCGTAGATGCTGGCAAGGCGCCTCTCGATGTGACTGACATCGAGTTGCCACACCCACCCAGTCACATGACCATCTTGCCATGCCCACCCAGCCAGTCATTAGACAGATCATATTAGTGGTCCACAGGATTTTAAATTATGAATTTAATGGCCCCTGAGGTCTGAAAGGTTGGTGACCTCTGGACTAGAAGACCTCCAAGGTACCTTCCAAAATGGCCCAACAGGCAACCCGGAAGTCAGAAAACAGTCCGTTTCTGGCCCCCGGAGGGCCTCCGGTGGAACAAGGTAGGCCGTTTTCGCCCTCCCCAGGCTCCTAGAAAGCCTCCGGAGCCTGGGGAGGACAAAAAATGGACCTACCGGGCCCACCAGAAGTCAGAAAACGGGCTGTTTTGGGTTGTCCAGGGAGATGGGGGAGGCGGTTTTCGACCCTCCCAGGCTTCAAGAAAGCAGTGCGGGGCAGTGGGGGGGAGGGTCAAGCACACATGCGCAGGGGGCATGGCGCGGGGGGGGGCATTAAATTATTGGGTGGGCACGCGAGCACGTGCAATAGCGTGCCCACCCCCTCTTTTGGCACCTAAGGCGAAAAAGGTTCGCCAACACTGGTCTAGGAGCTACTCTATCATTTTCCACTCTTCACAAAATTCAGGCACTAAAGTTGCACTTAACACATAGTATTAAGAAAACCATTTGTTACTTGTCGTAATTTAAAAAAAACAAATCAGGAAACCGAGACAATTGGCTCAGCCAAAAAAAAAAAAACCTAACAGAGAAATATATCATGCATCCTTTTATTTTGAGAAGCAACCGCCCTCTTTTTCAATTTGCTTATTTAAAGGAGGGGCGGAAAGGGAAAAAAAAAAAACCTTAGCTGCGCTCCGCCCTTCGAACTACATTTCCCACGAAGCTCCGTTCTACGCGCATGCCCACTGGGGCTTCGTTTGACTGGCAAGTTGTTTGTTACATTCTGAAACAGCAGCAGCTTTCCTGCACTCTCGAGCTCCCAACTCTCTTCCCAGCTTCTGCTGCTCCCCCTCCTCATTTTCCCCCCTTTCTCCCCTTTGCTTTTTTTTTTTCTTTCCTCATTCCTTCTACTTCTGGACTTAGCAATAACTCCTTCCCTGCATTTCCCCCCCGTTCCTTTCTCTCCCTTTTTATAATAAATACCATATCCCACCCCCTTTCTAAAGTCATTATTAGCCTCCCCCCCTCCCCTGCTTCTCTCTGCCTGCGCTGGAAAACGTAAAAGGAAAGACAGTGGAAAAATACTCTGGTTGAGTAAGGGGAGGGGGGCGAGAGAGAGAGAGAGAGAGAGAGAAACAGCCCACAAGAAAGCGGAGAATCGAAACAGATGAACTACAAATGAGAAAGAAAAAAAAAGATGGAATTGCACATTTTAGAGCACCGCTTAAAAGTAGCGAGCATAGCGAAGGACAGCATCCAATTGTTTACCTATGGATTGATCAAACTGGCGTTCCTCTCCTCCAAGACCAGGTAAGCCGGCTAGAGAACTAACAATTTAATTGTTGACACAGAATTGTTTAAAAAAAAAAGGTGAGAAGCAAAGGAAAATCGCCCTGCAGAAGAAACGACACAGAAAGAGCCTTTTTTTAAAATAACAATAATGATAATAATAATAATATTAATAATAATGATAACGATAATGATAATAATCACTTGCAAGCACCAAGGGTTTTTTTTGGGGGGGGGGGAGGTCACAGAGGGTTTAGTTTTAAGGAGATGAACCTCCCCCTTTAACACACTTGTGTGTGGATGTGTCCCCACGCATAGGTATCTCGTACCCCAGTCTGTTTGCTTAGAGCCCTCAATGGTTTCTTTCATTTTCTAGTATCTTTTCAATAGAGACTCTGAGTTTCTGCACAAACACGCCCCCTTCTTCCCTTCCCCCCAGCGGAGTCGATTTTTAAAAATTCTCCTTTAAAAGATGTTGCTGAAGGGGAAACTGGCTTTAGGATTTGGGGCTCCATACATGTCCAAACTCACCTTTAAAAAGAATCATAATAGTAATATGAATAAGGAAGTGTAAGTGTCTAAACAACAACTCAAAGAAGAGGGATCAGCGCCCAGGACAACAAAGAACAGCAATAAGAACGGGAGGGGGGCAAAAGGAGAGATATTTGTGGGTTGCCTATTTTATTCCTATCTGTTAAAATCAATGTCAGGTTTGGGGAATGGGAGGATTTATTGATAAATTGGTGGGGGGGGGAGGTTGTTATATTCTCTGCAACATTGCCTTATTTTTTCTCTCTCTCTTTTTGAATAATGTTGTTTTAGAGGAAGTCGAGAGGTCTGGATGAATATATGTATATATGAACAAGCAGAACAAAATAAAAATGTGTTTTTTTTGTTTTGGACCGTTGAGTTCAATCCCTGGATTCCTTCCTCCCCCTCCCCCCACACAAATAATTTGACTTGCAAATGCATAGTAAATAGAAAGATAGATTTCCTTCACCCACCTCTGCTCATTTCGTGCAGTTGGAACAGGAGATGGGAGTTGAGAAAAACCATTTCTGAACTCAGTCCTTTGCCTCTTGACGGTAGCCTTTTTAAGTATGCGGAGAAGAATCCCCCTTCAAAAAAAACCATTTTTAATAACCACACACCCCTAATGGCTCTAGGGAAGGCTGCTAATAGAACTGAGTGTGCGTATTCATGTTGAAACTAAATTGCAAATTAAAAATGCAAAGATAATCTTTCTCCCCCCACGCCCCCCCCACTCCACCCTTTCTTTCCATCTTACAATCTGCCTGGTTAAATGGGGGTGTTTTTGCAATTGAATTTCATTATTGTCCTTTATCTCCAATGAAAACTTCACTGGGTTGAAATTTCCCTTTGATTTGTGGCTTGGCAGTTGATGTGGTTTGCTGTGTAATGTTAACTTGTTTACAGCTTCTTTTGAATAACTCAACTGGGTATTATGCCTACAGTACAACAAAATGGTTTTTTTTAAAAAAAAATACAGTTCTGTTGATGGACAGCAACGGAACTCCCTTTTTTTCGTTGTATTCTTAATCTTTGGTGTTATGGGAGAGGGGAAACCATCCCAAAGATTGGTTGTTGTTTTTTCAAATGTCACCAATAACCTTTAAATCCTCCTTGTCTAAAAATACTGCTTTTCAGACCTCAGCAAGCAGCCTTTTATATCCTAGCTTAACGCATTGCAAATCCTTGAAAACACATGCCAAAGGGAATGCATAAATTGGATCCTTTGCCTTGCTTAGGAGCTGGGTAACTGCTAACTTTTTCTCCCCCAGCGATTTTCTTTAACTTTTCAAATCAGTGTCTAAAAAGGCAATTTATTATCAATAAGTTCTTTACTAGGCTGCCCCCGCTCAGTTTCTTGGATGAAATTGTTTAAGCTTGTGATGGAATGCTTAACTCTGATGTTATAGGCTTGCCAGAAGAGTTGTTATTCTCCCTTGTGCTTTTCAATAATGTAATTGCTCTAGGGACAGAATAATTATTCTATGACCTGGACAGATGCAATTGAAAAACAGATTCCTGACTTTGTTAACATATTTCTCTAGAAAGTGCAATAGACACTTTGATCATTGGTAACTATTTGCATCTGAAAGTGCTTTGCCATTGTCTTCTGAAAGGTGGTGGTGGTGGGGGGTTGTTGTTGTTTTTTATAATCTAGCCTACAGCTCTGAGATTTCCTAGTGGTGTTCCATCCTATATAACCAGTTTATAAGCTTGTACTCGTTTAGATTCTCCATCAAGACTAAATTGACCCAGTGCTGCCACCTGCCGAGAAAATTCTGCAGTTCCTTCATGAAAAACAACTCCCTGTTCATTCAGAATTAAACCAAGGGTGATCCTTTCTCTGGCACACTAGTGCTCTCTGAATAAAAATCGTGTCCACTCAGCCTGTTAAAAGTGCATTGAAACATTTCAGCTCCCACCATCAGTCTGATGTGGTATAGCCAGGAACTGCTGCTTTACCAATCAATTCTGCTGGATACAGCCATTAACCAATAGAATCCTGGATTGTACCAATTTGTAGTGTAATGCAGGTTGAAATTCTCAGATTTGAACACTTCATGTTTTTTTCTTAAAAGAAAACTTACGAAGTTACAGTATTATTTAAAGAGAGAGAGAGAGAGATTCGGGTGAAGCAATTTGTATTTACATTGAAAAGCTCATCCTTTTTTTCTTACATCTAGGGGCGGGGGAGAGAAAAAACCTAAATCTCTTTTTACTCATCTCTTTCCGAGGAAGGGCTTCTCCTAACCCATTTTAATATATTATCATTATAGAATGTTTTTATTGTATGGTAGAGTTTGTAATGAGCTCCCTCTTCCTTTTTATTCATAACAACAGCCTTGCAAGTTGACTAAGGGCCAAATCATTATTGTGACTTTATTTCTATAAAATAAAGGCACTTCAGCAAGCTCAAAGCAGAAATGCACATCTCTTGTCCTTTTTCAATCACGCTTTGCAGACAGTTGTCTTTAAGATATTTTCTCTCTCTAGTCTCAGCTCAACCTGCCTCGCAGGGTTGTTGTGGCAAAAGCAAGAAGCAGAAGTATTAGATATGTTTGTCAGTTTGAGTTATACATATAAAAATGATAATCTAATAATAATAAACTGACCAGCCTAATTTTTCTGATAGCAGCAAAAATTGGCTAGCTATTTCAAATTAGAAAATATATTTAATTCTCTTCAAATTAAATTTTGTTTTGACTCTGATTCTGTCCTTGACAGATGAAATGTTGGATCGGCACCAGCAAGACGCAGGTTCAAATCAACTGCAGAAGGTCACTCAGTGACTTTAGGCTGCTCATTTGCCCAACCTACCTCACAAGGCTGTTGTGCTCTTAAAGGAAAGGCATGATGTAAATCACTCAGATCTATGACTCTGTGGTCTTCAAGCTTAAAAGAGGATGCTGTAACCCCAAATAGCATAGTATATATTCTGTAAAAGTACAGGTAGTCCTCGACTTACAACCATAATTGAGCCCAAAATTTAGGTTGGTAAGTGAGAAATTTGTTAAGTGAGTTTTGCTGCATTTTACGACTTTTCTTGCCACATTTGTTAAGTGAAGTTTTTTTCTTACTCCCTTCTTCTAAATCTTAGTGCGACTTATACACCGGTGCTCCTTATAGTCCGAAAAATACGGTAATGATATTTTAGAACGAATGGTATTTTCATTAGTTGTTTTAAGGAGTAACTCTTTCATTTAAAAAGAAAAAGGTTTCTAGGACTCAGATTAACTCCTTGTTTCTTTTCCCTTCCGAATCGTGTGGCTTTAGACTGATAATCTGATGCAAGGTGACAATCAAATTCCCCACTCCAATTTTCTCCAAACCTAAACAAGCCACAATGTTTATGCGCTCTGGCTATGATAGAATATATGGGACAGAACAGAAGAGAAGTTTCTGTGTAATTCTAGAAACTGAAGTCTGATGCAGCAAGAGGAAACCAGTCTTAAACAATAACTTATTGCTTCCCCATACTTAGCATTCTTTGCTAGAGGTAAGGGAGACAGGCAGAGAATGTGATAGCATTTGTTTCAGTAGCTACAATAGGCTGACCACCTATTCATCTGTACCTTTGGTTTTTTATTTTATTTTATTTTGTTTAGATCCCGCCTTTATTATTTTTGTAAAATAACTCAAGGCAACAAACATATCTCTTTCCTCCTCCTATTTTCCCCACAAGAACCTTATGAGATGGGTTGGGCTGAGAGAGAAGGACTGCCCAAAAGTTACCTAGTTAGCTTTCATGCCTTAAGTCGGACTAGAATTCACAGTCTCTTGATTTCTATCCTGGTGCCTTAACCACTAAAAGGCTCTTCCTTTTCTTAGAGATATTATAAATTCCAGAATTCCCAGTTCCCATGACTGATTTTAAAAGGGAAGGGGTGGCTCAGTGGCTAAGATGCTGAGCCTGTTGATCAGAAAGGTCGGCAGTTCGGCGGTTCAAATCCCTAGCGCCACGTAACGGAATGAGCTCCCGTTACTTGTCCCAGCTTCTGCCAACCTAGCAGTTCGAAATCATGTAAAAAAATGCAAGTAGAAAAATAGGGACCACCTTTGGTGGGAGGGTAACAGTGTTCTGTGCGCATTTGGTGCTTAGTCATGTCGGCCACATGACCACGGAGACATCTTCGGACAGCGCTGGCTCTTCGGCTTTGAAATGGAGATGAGCACCGCCCCCCAGAGTCAGGAACAACTAGCATATATATATGTGCAAGGGGAACTTTTACCTTTACCTATGACTGATTGTACTGTGTTGGAATTCTAGCTGTTGTAATCAGATTAGATCTGGTGTGTGCTAAGTTGGGGAGAAGGAAGTAGAAAACCTTGGCATAGAATTTCTGGGGAAAACAATTTCGTAAATCAAAGTGAGACAAAAAACAGTGATTGTTCTGTAGAAGATATGACACATTTTGTGGGTTTTTTTCCCCCCACTGGTGGAAAAAGTTGATACTGTCCAGGCAGAAGTAACTACAAATAGTCCTCCATGTACAATCATTTAGTGACCATTTGAAATTACAACAACACTGAAAAAAGTGACTTACAACTACTTCTCACACTTACAGCTGTCGCATGCAGCATCCTCATGGTCAGGTGACCAAAATTTGGGCACTTGGCAATCACCATGTATTTACAACACTTGCAACATCGCCATCTGCGACCCTCCCAGCTGGCTTCTGACCAGCAAAGTCAATGGGGGAGACCAGATTTGCTTAATGCCCATGTGATTCATTTCCAGGGGTGTCCAAACTTGGGAACTTTAAGACTTGTGGACTTCAACTCCCAGAATTCCCCAGGGAATTCTGGGAGTTGAAGTCCACAAGTCTTAAAGTTCCCAAGTTTGGACACCCCTGATTTAGCCACTGCAGTGATTCACTTAACAAGCATTGCAAAAATAATTAGTATGACTTATTTAACAACCACCTTGTTTAGCAACGGAAATACTGGTCCCCAGTTGTGGTTGTAAATCAAGGACTATCCATACTATAGAATACTTGTTATATGCTGAAATTGATTGATTATATCATCATGTTCTTCTAATGACCCCCATAATCCCTTGCGGGGTGGAGTCTGGGCAACTGAATGGAGCTAGCAGAGTATTTTAATGGCCGGATGCCCTTTCTGTCGCCAATGCGGAGTTTTGTTCAGCAGATATATGCTCAGTGTGCTCGGAGAGAGAAAATATCTGCCTCTACCTGGGATCAAACTCACAGCCGCCTGACTGAGAGGCGAGAGCTCCATCTCAAGGGCCACCACAACACTCCTGAAATTGATTGTGCCATGAAGATATTAACTCTTAGTGACCACATAGACCTTCTCCAGAAGATCTCTCCCTACCCAGTCCTTCAGGCCTTCCAATAGTGCATTATTGTAATTGATTCCATCCATCTTACTATTGGCTGTTCTTCTTTTCCCAGGATTATGGGGCTGGCCTACCCATCCATGTCAGCAGATAAGGAATGCTGTGGACCCTAGATCCTGTCAGTCAGGGTATTCTGGCTAGCAGGGTAATAGAACATCAGAACAAAAGAGTTGGGAGGTCTTGGAAGGTCTTCTAGTCCAACCCCCCTGCCCAGGCAGGAAACTATATACAATTTCAGATGAAAAAAAACCTTATACCAGTGCTATTCAAACTCAGCAACTTTAAGATTCGTGGACTTCAATTCCCACCATGCTGGCTGGAGAATTCTGGGAGTTGAAGTCCACACATTTTAAAAATTGCTGAGCTTACGAAACACGGCCCCGTACCATTTCAGACAAAATTAGGTCCAAGAGAAGAGCCTTCTCTGCCGTGCCTCCTGTCCTTTGGAACACCTTACCCCATGAAGTGAGATTGGCTCCCGTCCTTCTGATCTTCCACAGTAGCCCAAAGACCTGGCTATGCCAATTGGCTTGGGACCGGGGATGAGTTTTCACTTACCAGTTCGCAAATGTGTGTGCTCGCATGTGCCCCATCCGTGCATGCGCCGGGTCTTCCGTGCATGCGCTTTGCTCAAAAAAACATCCCTACATAGGATGAAATAGAGCAGTGGTTCCCAACTTTTTTTGGGCCATGTCCCACCTAAGCATCTCTAAAATCCTGATTGCCCCCGCTCCTCCACGGTGACCTATAATTCTTACTTTACTCAAAAAATGAACTTTACTCATGCAGATGAAGCCTAAAAGGCCATTAACTTGGTTTAAACAAGGTTCAAATTGCCCCCCATTAAAAATCAAACTGATAAGGAACAGAGCCTGTGGCTTAGTGGCTAAAACTCCTGCCTAAGATATATACAGCCCGGGTTCAAATCCCAGTAAGGGTATGGCTAGATGATGAGAGCTAAATAGCTTGAAATAGATCTATACTAGTCTCCCTTTATTTATTTATCAGCACAAATACAACACAAATATAAAAAGGCAACATTAAAAATAAAAATATGCTTTTCTGCCTTGATGGTCTTCTTTAATGAGCCGAAGGACAGAAAGGGGGAGTAGTGAGCTCCCTCCCATATTTGGGCATACCAGGGGTTGTAACACAAATACATATACATACATACATACATACATACATACATACATACATACATACATTTGTGATGTTACTGCTTTTAATGTTGTAAGCTACCCTGAGTTGCCTTGCAGTGAGATGGGCAGCAAACAAACAATTAATTAATTAAATATATAAAAACTAGAACTTTCTCCAGGAAACTGTGTCTTCACATCAAGCCGTAATGTCGAACCTGTGGCACGCGGAGCCTCTCTCTGCCGCCATGCGAGCCATCGGCCCTGCCGGCCAGCTGATTTTCAGGTCTCTGCTGCGAATGGGCAGGGGGCGGGGTGCATGCATAGTGGGTTGAGGGAGTCAGGTGTGCGTGGGGGGGGGGAGCGCAGGGAAGTGATGTGCTCCCTCATGCTCCATTTTTGGTCCCAGGAGGCTGCAGGGAGGCCCACTAGGCCCAAAATGGGACATGGGGGGGGGGGGTGATGCACATGCATGCATTATGGGTGTGGGCACGCATGCACGCTTTCGTCATGCAGTGACAGGTTAGCCATCACTGACATAAAATATTTGAAATATGGTCATTTGAACCTGGTCATTTTGTCCCAGGTGAGAATTCTTGAGTTGATTTATTCAATGATCCATTGGTTTGTTTTCTTGCCCATCCGTGGTATTCTCACAAAATTTCTCCAACACCAAAGACTCAAAGCATCAAAACTCTTTCTTTGAAATCCAAAACTAAAGGGGGGGGGGAGTTATAATTCTTAGCACATATTTCTTTTTCTTCTTATCTTATTGCCTACTCCTTTTAACTGGCATGATTTAGATACACTGGTGTGTCCCTTTAAACTTTAAATAACCAGAACAGGAACTAGCACCAGCAGTGAATAACCTGTATATTACCCAATCTGTAGTTTAAACTGTTTAAAAGCCATAAGATTATTACATTTGCATTTTTATGGTTATTTTGAATGTGTTGGTTCGAGATCCTGCTTTACAAGGCCTAGTAATAGAATGCTTGGGTACAAATTATTTCAGTAAGTGCAATCTTCTTTCAACTTTCGCCATCCCAAAACTGACTGTAACCTAGAGCATTCTTTCATAAAAGAGCTTATTTTGTAAACCTAACTCTTGTGGTTGGCAGGCTTTTGATGAATGTAACAGAGCAAATCATGGACTTAGTGGTTAATTTGGTCCAGCGGTTAAGGTAGCAGCAGGATAGAAACCAAGAGATTGTAAGTTCTAGTCCTGCCTTAGGCATGAAAACTGGATGGATGACTTTAGCCAATCATCAGGAGACGGTTAGATCTTATCCTGCCTTAGGCACGAAAATCGGCTAGGTGACTTTATCCAATCACCAGCCAACTGTGAGTTCTAGTCCTGCCTTAGGCACAGGGGTGGGTTCCGGCAGGCACTACTGCACGCATGCGCAGTGCAATTAATTTTTTTCTGCACATGCGCAGAACTATAAAACAAGACGGTGGCACCTATGGCGCTGGTCGGAGAACCGGTTCGGGGGCATGGCAGGCCTGGGTTGCTGCCGGTTCCAGCGGCGCAGGCAGCCAAATCACTACCTGATCGTCCGAAGCGGTCTGAACCGGTAGAAACCCACCACGGCATGAAAACCGGCTGGGTGACTTTAGCCAATCACCAGGAGACTGTGAGTTCTAGCCCTGCCTTAGGCATGAAAAGCGGCTGGGTGACTTTGGGCTAGTGTATTCTCTCTCAGTCCAACCTACGTCACAGAGTTCTTTTTGGAGAAAAAGGAGAAAATAGGAGGAGGAAGGCGTACTAGGTATGTTTGCCACCTTGAATTATTTATAAATTAATACAGTTAGGTTAAAACAAATCTTAAATAAAACGGTGTGCATGGCATTGGAGCTTTTCCCTAATTCTAAGATACTTTTAACTGCTTGTAGAGAATAGAATCTACAAATAGCCCTTGATTTACAATCATTTGTTTAGCAACTTCAAGCACACTGAAAAAAAGGGACTTTATTATCATTGCGATATCCCCACCATCAGTGGATGGTTGCCGTATCATGGAATCATGTGATCACCATTTACGACATTTTCAGCTGACTTCCAACAAGCAAAGTCAGTGGGGGAAGCTGGATTTCCTTAACAGCCGTGTGATTTCCTTAAGAATTGCACTGATTTGCTTAACAGCTCTGACTCACTTAACACTTACTTGCTTAGTAGTAGAAATTCTAGTCCCTGTTGTGGTTATAAATCAGGATTATCTGAATCCCTGCATAAGCGCACCAGCGTGCCTACAGTCTCTATTCTACTGTCCCCATTTATTTGTACTCCTTTCCTTTGTTCATGTCCAGGTTTAGACTTGTGCCTGTTACCTTGTACATGTTTGACAAACTAAATAAAATAAATAAAATAAATAAATAAAATCTGGTAAGGAGGAATCCATCCCGTAGGGGAGAACATCCGTACCAGTGGAAGAAAATACATTTCTTTTTGGTTTGGGCTTTTTCTGAGCCACTGGATATTTCAATTGGTGCTTTGCAAGAAAATGATATCTCTATTTTTTTTCTATCCCTATTTCTATTCATAAACTTACAATGTCTTATTGCTTTCTTTCTGTATTTATTATCGTCTTTTTCAAAATTACATCTCCTGAATCAGAATAAAACCCAACTCTCCAACTTCATAAAACAAAACAAAACACCATAAAAGAGCAACAGCCTAGAGGGGGGTGATGGCTAACCTTATTGTTGGTGTGTGCCAAAAGCGTGCCTGCACCCATATTGCAATGCACGCGTGACTCCCTCCGCGGGCCACCCCTGCGCATTTGCGTGCAACCCTCCAGGGCTCCCATGCGCATGCGATACCCCCACGTGCTCACTACACTCCCCACGCTCCCTGCACATGCAGGCATGACTCCCCCCCACATGTGCACGTGACACACACCCCCGATCCCCTTGCACGCGCGTATGTCTCCTGCATGCGCCCTGTGAATGCGCAGCAGAAACCTGAAGAGCTGCCTGGTTGGTGGGAAGCACACCTGCCTGCGCGGTAGAACTGAGCTGGGGCTACGGCTCGCATGCCCGCAAAGAGGGCTCTGCGTGACACAGGTTTGCCATCACGGGCATAGGGCAAGGAAAATAGAAGAAAAAGAGGGGGGAAAAGAGCTAAAAGTATGATTTATACCATTCAAGCCTGGATAGTCTGTCTTTGTTCATGTTCTTGCAGCAAAGATCGATTAGTGGTGCCTATTCCTTTGCTGACAGATGGGGGCATGGGCTGTCTCCTTCATCCAGAACAATTGAAAACTCTTCTTTCTGACCAAGACAGAGGACAGAGTTCCTTGAAACTTCTCTTTTTATCCAGTGGATGGGGCCAGGTGTTATTCTCCAAGCAGCCCCACCTGAATGCTAATATTAGTGCTCTTTGTTCTTCCACTCCTTCTTCCTGTAATGCAACTTCAATCATAAAAGGAACTTGAGCCAGCAGCAGTGTGATGAAGTTGCAAGGAAGGCTAATATGATTTTAGATTGCCCTACCAGAACTGATGGTGCGTCCCACCTGAATAGGATGTGCATTGCAACTGAGTTACTTGAGGGTGATCTGGGTTTAACTTTTACTTATTCCTTAAAAATATTTGCAGTTTAAAAGATGGTCCCCTACGTACAACCACAGTTGAGCCCACAATCTCTCTTGCTAAGCGAGACATTTGTTAAGTGAGTTTTGCCCCATTTTTACTACCTTTTCTTGCCATAATTGTTAAGTGAGTCACTGCAGTTAAGTTAGTAACATGGTTTTTAAGTGAATCGGGCTTTCCCATTGTGCTTTGCTTATCAAACAGTCACAAAAGGGATTACATGGCCATAGACACTGCACCTGTCATAAATATGAGTCAGTTACCAAGCGTCTAAATTTTGATCATGTGACCACGGAGAGGCGGCAACGGTCGTAAGTGTGAACAATGGTCAAAAGTCACCTTTTTCAGTGTCATTGTAACCTTGAACGGTCACTAAACAAATTGTTGTAAGTCAAGGACAACCTGTATGTCCCCCCTTAAGGACGGAGATGCTACCACTATGGGTGGGTTACAATAAAGTGGTGGCAAGTATTGCAGCATTTTTTTGATAGAAGAGTCAGTTAAAGCTAAAGTCAGAAAATGTTCCAGTAAAATCTTTCAAGAAAAACATAAGCGGAAGCTTTATTAAAGCTTCAAATGATGGGGCCACGGTGAAAAAGGCCCTGTCTCTTGCGTTAACCAGCTGGATAGCACTCAGAGGAAGGGAAGGAGAAGGACTTCAGTTACTGATTTTAAAGTGTGACTAGGTTGGTACAACTCTGCCCTTTTGGGAAGCACATTCACCTAAGACAGGGGTGTCCAAATTTGGCAACTTTAAGACTTGTGGACTTCAACTCCCAGAAGCTGGGGAATTCTGGGAGTTGAAGTCCACAAGTCTTAAAGTTGCCAAGTTTGGACACCCCTGACCTAAGAGGACACAAAATGTATTTAAACTAAAACGATAGAAAAGACTCTTGGGCTACAGCAATGGTGGGGAGCATTCTGATTCATTTGCTTTTGGGTAAATGAATGTTCACAACACTCCCCAAATTCCAGATATGCCCACTGATTCTAAACCAGGGGTCGGCAACCTGCAACTCTGGAGCTGCATGTGGCTTTTTCATCCCCCCTGCCGTGGCTCCCTGTTGGCGGTCGGCTCCACAATTGATAGGGCTTTTGGTTAGGACAGGTAGAAGAAAAAGGATGCCGCCCTAGGAGGAGACTCTATGGATGGGATGCTTCCAGTTAGGATCTTTGTGGCTCTTTAAGGTTGTCGAACTAAACATTGCTTCAACTTAGCTTAGTTCCAGAGCAAGTAAGGAGAGAAATGGGGTGGACTTTTCTCTATTCTTCTTTTCCCTGGCTTGCTAGTGTTCTGTTTCGTTTGGTTGCTCATCTTAATAATTTGCCAATTAGAATACAATAAAAAAAGGAACGCAAATCAACACACATTGGAAGTAAACAGGACATTGTGGGGGGGGGGGGTGTTTTTTGAAAAGGAAAATGAGAACTCCCATCAGAAGCACCGCAAAAACAGTAGGTTTCTCTTTAAAAGCTAACCTGAAAACAGGCTTGGTATCCATTTGCAAAACAGGAAATATAAATCTTCTTTCTGTTTACTTGCAAAAAGAGGAACTACCCGCCCCCACCCCCTAAAAAGATACTGACAACTAAAAACAAAACATTAAAAGGGTATTGATTTGGATAACATTTGTCTATTATCAGTAAAGTCAAACAAAACAGAAGTACTTGTATATTTATCTGTCATTCAGGTACTTTGATGAATAACATCACACAGCCTTGGCACTTTAATCTGGGCTTCTCCAATAAAACTTTGTCCTCTCCTGATTAGGCCACACAGCTATCTTCCCCTAGGAGAGAGGCCTACATAGGTAGTCCTCGCTTTATGACCATATTTGGAACTAGAATCTCCCATCGCTAAGCAAAGTGGTTGTTAAGTGAATCGGGCCTGATTTTTCTGACCTTTTTACCACAGTTGTTAAGTGAATCACGCAATCATTCATTGACTCCGGCCTCCTCCATGGAGTCTGCTTGTCGGAAGCTGGCTAGAAAGGTCCCAACTGCCAATCAAATGACCCTGGGATGCTGCAAATTTTGGACGTGCTTGCTGGCTGCCAAGCACCCAAATTTTGATTATGTGACTATGGGGCTGCCAGGACAGTGTTATGTGCAAGGACCATATGTAAGTTCCTTTTTTCAGTGCCTTGTAACTTGTAACCAGTTCCAGCTTCTTCTACTGCCGGTTCACTCAGGGGCGCACTTTGGAAGCACATGCATGCACAGTAGGTAAAAAAAATGCTTCTGCGCATGCACAGAAGCAAAAAACAAAATGGTGGCACCTATGGCGCTGCCAATAGAACCAGTGCAGGGGCAGGGGCGGCCGATTTACTACCTACTCAGCCGAACTAGTCCGAACCAGTAGGAACCCACCTCTGCTTGTAACCTGTAGTGGCAGTACTGTACCGGCAATGAAAGCCCCCTCAATTATTCCATTTCTTATATTTTATCTTCAGAAACTCAAGCAGGTTCTTAAACAGCTACTGTAGTTTTCCCAATAAAAGACAAGTCCAGAATCCTTTCAGAAGTTGAGCTCTGCTGAATAGATCATCATCCTATAGCTCCCATCCCTCTGACCAAATAACAATAGCACTTAGACTTATATACCGCTTTACAGTGCTTTTACAACCCTCTCTAAGTGGTTTACAGAGTCAGCCTGTTGCCCCCAACAATCTGGATCCTCATTTTACCCACCTCGGAAGGATGGAAGGCTGAGTTAACCTTGAGCCGGTGAGATTTGAACTGCTGAATTGCAGCTAGCAGTCAGCTGAAGGAGCCTGCAGTACGGCACCCTAACCACTGCGTCACCTATAATGCATTTATAAGAACTACAGACAATCCTTATGACCACAATAGAGCCTCAAATTTCTATTCCTAAACAAGACAGTTGCTAAGTGAACTTTGCTCTATTTTATGCCACCGTTGTTAATCCCTGCAGTAGCTAAATTAGTAGCACGGATGTTAAGTGAATCTGGCTTCCCCATTGAAGGTCGCAAGAGGGGATCACAGGCACTACAACTGTCGTAAATGTGAGTCAGTTGCTAAGGGTCTGTATTTTTACCACGTGACCATGAGGATGCTGCAACGGTTAGTTAAGTGTGGAAAATGGTCGTAAGTTGTTTTTTTCAGTGCCGTTGTAACCTCAAACGGTCGCTAAATGAACTGTTGTAAGTTAAGGAGTACCTGTACAAGCTTGGACTGAAGGCCGAAGGAGTATTTCCACTGTTGCTTCCCAACAACTAATATTCCAGGCCTAGTTTCACCTCACTATGCAGTAAAACTTTGATTTTCCAGAATTTGCATGCAACACACCAAATTCTGCTTCAATTTGTGTTATTTGCATAATGATGACATTATGCAAACGAGATATATTCTTTGATTCAGTGGACTTTCAGGAATAACAACCACCTCTCCCCTAGTTAATCATTTGAAACGAGGTTTCACAATGCTATTAATGGCCATTGATAGTCTGATCC
This sequence comes from Natrix helvetica, assembly GCF_964273705.1. Lineage (NCBI taxonomy): Eukaryota > Metazoa > Chordata > Lepidosauria > Squamata > Natricidae > Natrix > Natrix helvetica. The sequence continues at coordinate 281,296,043 of NC_138552.1, read as the reverse complement.
TCCATGAGTTCATTGCATTCTCTTTTAAAAAATCTTTCCTAGGCATAGCAATTGGCTGCCATAAACACAGCTGCTGGTAGCCGATTGCATACTACTTCCTATTGCACTTGCTTTGTGACATGCAGGAGCTTCCTATTATAAATGGAATTTATCTTAACGATATCTGTTGAAGTCACCACGAAGCTGGAAGGCTGCCTTTGTCTTTGCACGTACCACTGAAGCGGCAACCCTGGATCTATTTACTGGAGCAGAGTTTCACAATGTCAACCCCTTTTAAGGTGTGTGGACTTCCATTCCCACAATTCCATTCTGAAGTTGAAATCCCACGGATCTTAATTGTTGAGATTGAGAAACACTGTATTAGAATCAGTGGTGGGTTGCTCTTACCGTCACTACAGGTACGCTGCTTGCGGTCTGTTTGTGCATGCGCCGGACATGCGCTGTGCATGTGCCTGACGTGCAATGCACACACATGCACAATCCACCACCCCCGCGGCTACCTGCTGCTCGTTGGGGCTTGCACAGGCGCCGCACGTGTGCGCTCGTGCACACTTTGCAGTTTCCTATAAAAACAGTGTATAGAGTGCGGGCGGGTGGCCCAAATGAGCCACCGTACCGGTACGCTCTCAGCTGCTGCCGGCCACTACCGGTACGGCCATACCGGGCCGTACCCGGAGCAGCCCACCACTGATTAGAGTGTAATTCCCATTGAATCCAGTGAAATCAGCTTTGGAGTAAACAGATTTGAGGTTGCAAGCAGACTCATATTCTTCATTGTTTCATTACAACTCTTAAATAATTGGTAGCACTGATCACGAAGCCCTGATAATGTTACATAGTTTGGTAATGAAACGTCTGCAAAAAACCAACCAAGCTCAGAGAGCACCAAGGACCTTACAGTCTTAAATAACTTTTGAATTCTTAACTAGATCACTTGAAGAAAATGTTGCCCACATAATTGTCCCATACCCAATAGCAAAAAAGTACGAATAGATAGTTGAGAATGTTAAGGTTTTTATTGCACATGACTGATACAATGCCAGTTGCATTTAATGTGATTAAGCATGGAATGAGAAGCTGCAACAGTGGGTACACGCAGAAATAAATATCCTGATTTCCACCAAAAATTAAAAAAAGTATGTCTCAGAGGCCATTGTCTTCTCTTGCTTGGCAGGCAAAATCTGGATTTATGTATTTATTCCTTCCTTCCACTGTTTGGCTTTGTTAAATGCAGCCAATTTAGTTGCTTGACTTGGTAAGTGAGAAAAATATTAGCAAAGACCAAAAAGAAAAAAAAAGGCTTGGCAGGATTAAGGATGATGAAGTTTGCAGCCAGCCAACACCCCATTTTAGAGTTTATGTTGGATCTTCAGTAAACCTTTTCAAAATGTTTGGGTCTGCTGCTAGTCGCCAGTGTCCTAACTATTGGATTTATTGGACGTCAGCATGATGAAATAAAGACGGAAATCTGTGTTTTTACCTTGGAAAGAGAAAATGAGGGGAAAACAGTCTGGGATTTGGATTATTTTGGATTGAAAAAGCTGTCATAAAGAAGAGGCAGAGACACACTATCTCCTGGAATGTTATGGGTGTAAATTATAGGTGGACACACCTGAATTGAATCTTAAGAGAATTTTCTTGATGCTAAAAGTAATTTGGGAACAGGAAACCCTTGGCTAGAAGAAGCACGTAACTTTAAAGCTTGGACAATTCTGTGGCTAAGGTGTTAGAACTCAGTTGAGCCGCCACCTGTGCCCCCCCCCCATACAAGTAATGTCAAGCTGGCCACGCCCTGCCCCCCCCCCAAGGTCAAACACAACCCTGATGCGTCCCTCAGTGAAATTGAGTTTGACACCCCTGATCTAGAGGGCACCAGAGTGGAAAGGACTGTCATATGGGTAGTCCTTGATTTACGACCACAATTGGAACCAAAACCCTAAGCAATGCTTATTAAGTGAATCACACCTGATTTTATGACCTTTTTTGTTGTGGTTGTTAAGTTGATCCAACTTCCCTTGTTGACTTTGCTTGTCCGAAGCCCCTGGGAAGGTCATAAATGGTGCTCATGTAACCTTGGAAAGCTACAACAGTCTTAAGTGCATGTCAGTTGTGAAGTTCCCAAATTTTGAACACCTGACCATGGAGATGTTGCAATGTTGTAAGTCACTTTTTTCAGTGCTGTCATAACTTCAAATGTTTGTTAAACAAATGGCCATAAGTCAACACCTATATGTGTTTGAAAGTAGGACTGTGGAAGTCTATGGAGGTTCTTAGTCATTCTGGTCGTGCAAATCCAGTTGCCTCCTGTAAAAGCATCTTTAGGACTGTGGAAAATTCAGTAGGAAGATAAAGGATTATAAGGAAAGAATTTCTTGATGTCGAAGCACCCATTCTCCTGTTGGCACATATCTTTTCAATATACCATCTTAGAAAACATTATTTTGTGAATATTTTTAACAGCATGTGGTTGATGCAAAGATGTCATAATATTCTGAAGGGCTCACTTGCAACTGGCATGTTCATTACTCAGCAACAGCTAGTTTCTTACTTGTTAAGTTCAGGAAAGTTCAAACTGCATACTATTTTTAAATTACCTTCCTTTTCCAAAGAAATAGTTTCGAGTAAATAAGTTCAATCTTCAGTCTGTGAATGTTCAGGCTGCAATAAATAAATGTATTTAGACTCCGGAACATTCAATCTCTCTCAAAACGCAAATATCTTTCCTAAATCTGTAACGCTGCCATTTTAAATTTTGAATTTCACCACAATTCAACGTGTGTCGAGGACTGACTAGGCTGCAAAATACAGCTTCCTGCTCTAGATGGCGCTGTTGAGGACAGAGGAGCATCCAGGACAAAAATTGAGATCCAATTGGATTGAAATAGGATTGATGTTTGTTTTCACACTGCAGAATTCAGGCAGGAGGTTTTTTTTTTTCCTCAGATCTGTAGGAAGATTCCAGGAATCCAAAATGATATTTTCCACAGACAAAACAAATACTCTGCCTTTTTGTACTTTCGCCTCCTTCAGTGACTGATTTCAGAGGAGCTTCAGCAGAATGCAGCATATGACCATAGGGCAACATTGTAAAAAGTGCAATAGTAATAACAATTTATTGAATGTATGTGCCACCCAACTTCCCATCCCAGTGAGTAGCTATGCAGGTATCCAAAGAGCTACCTTGTAAGCAGATGGAAACACCTGGCCAACCTAGGCTCATAGGCTAAGCAGGATCAATTGTGGTTAGTACTTGGATGGGATACAGGTGGTCTTTGACTTACAACAATTTGTTTAGTGACGGTTTGAACATCACCACTGAAAAAAAGTGACATGACCATTTTTGGCACTTAGGAAGGTTGCAGCATCCCCATGGACACGTAATCAAAATTTAGACGCTTGGCAACTGATTCATATTTATGACGGTTGCAATATTCCAGGGTCATGTGATCCACTTTTGCGACCTTCTGACAAGCAAAGTCAATGGGGAAGCAAGATACACTTAACAACCATATTACTAGTTTAATAACTGCAGTAACTCACTTAACAAATGTGAAGAAACAAAATTTACTTAACAAATGTCTCACTTAGCAACATAAATTTGAGGCTCAGTTGTGGTTGTAAGTCGAGGATTATCTGTACTATAAAGTAATCTTAGATCTATAGGTTAGAATAGGATTTTTTTTTAAAATCCCAGAAAACTTCAGACATTAACATTAAAACATTAAGAAATTATTTGGAGTTTCTATCAAGTCTCCAGGAATCAAGGTTGATTTGGGGAGTTTATTTCCAGAAATGAAGACAATTTGAGCCTTTTTCCCCCTTTAAAAACTGCTTTAAAATACTTGTTTCAATGCCCGCTAATCAGATCAGTTCAGCCGATGGGCATAAGAGACTGATCTTGTGTTGTTGTTCTCAGTTACATGCTCCCAAGTGGATCAGTTTTTTTTTCTTAAAACAACTCTCTTTTAGGCTTTTTTTGAGAATGCTTTTTTGTGCAGCTGTGTGATTCCTAGCTGACTATTTTATTTATTCTTTGGAGCTGGCAGATACATTTTGGTCATTAGCGAACATTTGATGTTCCTGAATTCCTATTGCGCTATTCTCTCTGCTGTTTTCAAAATATTTTTCTTTTTTTTTAATAACATATTTTGATGAATTGCTCACCGCTCTGCGAACTATCATTGGGTAGCATAAGCATGCGATAAATACACCAGCAAATCAAGTGTCATAGGTGGTGATTGCATTGAGCATCCGTCATAAAATGTCTGCCGCCCAGGTGGGTCCTTTTTCACAAAATGGCTCAGCCACAAAATAACCATTTTCTACAAGGAAAAAAACAAATAGGTGAGCTAAAGATCTTCCCAGAAAGCTTGAGTGCAGGTAGTCCTCAACGGACGACCACCATTGAGCCAAAAATGTATGTTGTTAAGTGAGAAATTTGTTAGGTAAGTTTTTACAACTTTTCTTGCCACATCACTACAGTTGTTAAGTTAGTAACACAGTTGTTAAGTGAATCTGGTTTCCCCATTGACTTTGCTTATAAGGTCGCAAAACAGAATCGCCTGACTCTAGGATACTGCAACTGTCATAAATGTGAGTCAGTTGTCAAGCAACCAATATAAATCACATGACCATGGGGATGCTGCAACAATCATAAGTGTGAAAAATGGTCATAAGTCACTTTTTTAAAGTGCTGTTGTAACTTTAAACAGCCACTAAACGAACTGTTGCAAGTTGAGAACTACCTATACTAGAAAGAGAACATTATGAATCATGAAGCAGATCTATTGAACTCCTAATTTTCTTTTCGTACACCCATTTTACAAGACACATGCTAGTTTTTCCCAAAGAAACTTTCCATTCATTCTGTCCTGCGGCATTTGGTCATTTTGAATCTTCCATGCACGTTTCTGTGGTCTTTATTTTATTTGGAAAATAAAAACTGCAGCTACAATTTTAGACGTTCATTTTGGAGCATGACCACTTTAATCAGCAAGGATCCATGGAGGCTTGCAGATATTAAGAAAGGTGTTTTAACTTTGTTCATACCCACGAGCATCACTTTGGGAAGCTCAAGCTTTAAAGGCATGCTTTGCTTTTGAGTTTTAAAATAGGTTGTAATGTGTTTCATGAATGCTGCCTCTTTGCATATGACCCTGAATTGTTGTTGTTGTTTTTGGTGGGGGGGGGTCACCTTTGAGCAAATAATGCATTGAAACTAGAAGCACAAAGAGCACAAATACTTCAGTAGCATTTCTCATGCTTTAGATTCTGGTTTTCCATTTAAAAGAGATTTCAGCCTCAAGGATTTTAGTTGCTAGAGAACTATTACTAAGTATCGTTGCTGATGCTGAACTATATTTTACCCCACCTCTGGGTGGAAAGTATATTGCATATAATTCCCAGATCTCCTTCTGATATGGTTGATGTTGGTGGCATGCATAAGCCTGTCCTAGATAGGAGATGTTCAAGGGCTTTACCAGAAACTCACCTCAGAGTTAAAGGATGCCATTTTTACGTGGCGTTGAACACAAGTTGGGGAGATGTTGTTTCTCCAGGTGATGCTGGGCTGTGATTGGAACTGGTGTGAAATAGTGGTTAAACTGCGGGGTTAGATTTGGAAAAGCACCGCTTTACTTCCCCTCACGAGCTCACTGGGTGACTTTGAGCCAGTCTCATGCTCCCAGGCTAAAGCATGAATTAAACTTCTCTGTCGCTGCACATCAGGAAATGTAGCATCTGTCATTCGGAAACGGTTGCATTGCTTTCGCACTTATGCATCTACAAATGTTCATTCTGGCTTAGGGGGAGCTCAAACAGCAAAGCATGGGACAGAAAGTCTCATCAACCAATCGGCATGCAGGATTTGCACCTCTGCACATTGCACAGTTGAGGTGTGTGCATCAGCCCATGTGCAGCTATCTGCAACCTAGGGGGTCTTCTCCTTCTGTTGTGGCCCCCCCAGCGGTCAGGAGAGCTGGCAGCAGAGTCAGACAGTGAGGAGGTTGGGGAGGAACATGGGCCAGTCCTGGAGTCTGGGGAAGGCTCGGACGAGAGCTCTGTGTCGGAGGCAGAGATGGGGCCAAGGCCATCTGGCAGTTTTCAGCTGCCTTCAGAGCTAGACAGCAGTGAGGCAGAGGAACAGTTGGAGCCTGTTCCCAGTGTGTGCATGGACAGAGCTGCCAGAAGAAAAGAACAGCTAAGAAATCAGGATTGACTTGGGAGTAAAGTCATAGATGGACGGTGAATGTCCCCTCCCATAGGAAATAAAAGAGGGGCGAAAAGGTAGTCGGCTTTTGCAGGAAACAGTTCGTTCATTTGTTTCAGGAGTGTGAAGATCTGTCCGTGAATCTCAGAGACTCTGTGCCAAGTCTTTCCTTGCACAGCACTGCGTGTGGGAAATATTTACATGGCAGCTGTCCAAGCTAGATAAGGTCTGTGGTCATAAATTCACCTTTGAAAGACTGTTTGCCAGGCCTTTGCTGAATGTGAATGAGAGGAATTCACATTTGTTTAATAAAAGGGGCTTTGTCCGGACCAGGAATCTGCTTCGTGCTTTTTGGGGAAGCCTAGGTCAGAACAGAAGGTTGCAAAAGTTGATCCCATTGACCTTGGGACAATGAAACAGTCATAAATATCAGCCAGTTGTCAAGCGACTGAATTTTGACCATGTGGCCATCGGGGATGCTGCAGTGGTCATAGATGTGAAAAATGTTTTTCAGTGCCATTGTAACTTTGACCGATCACTAAACGAATAGTCATAGGTCAAGCAGTACCTGTAGTTCAATCTGAGGTAAAGAGGACAAATGCTCCCATTACGGAAATAGAAGCAATTTGGGGGAATTTGAGCTCTGTCATAGACCAGGAATCTGCTTCCTGCTTTTTGAGGAAGCTTAGGTCAGAACACCTCCTCCTCCTCCTCCTCCTCCTCCTCCTCCTCCTCCTCCTCCTCCTCCTCCTCCTCCTCCTCCTCCTCCTCCTCCTCCTCCTCCTCCACCTCTAGATCAAACTTTAAACTTCCACAATAAAGCCACCTTCTTGTGTTTGTTGTTAGCCAAAAATAAGCCATTGTTGGTACATGTTTCTGGTAGTAGCCAACATACCAGCAGATGGGCTGGGCTCTGTGTCTCTCCACATTCACATAGCATGTTTCTAATCTGCTAAGAGCCTCCACTTGGGCACATTCATGAGCTCCAACTCTCAATCTATTCAGGGTCCTCCAAATAATAATAAAAGGGAGGTCAGGTCCTTCAGCCATATCCTCCTTCAATGCTATTCCTTGCTAGATTATTCCTTACCTAGGCTTACTCATCAAGCCCTTTGCAGCTAACGTATGCAGCAATGCCAACACACAGTTACGAGCTACCCTAAATCAACCGTAAGAGCCAATGCAGTGTAAGGATGAAGATACTGGACAAGGAGCTAATTGGTTGATTGATTGATTATATGCCATCAAGTCAGTGTCCACTCTTGATAACCACATCAGTAATGTTTCTCCAGGAGGATCTATTCCAGGGGTCTCCAACCGTGGCAACTTTAAGACTTGTGGACCTCAACTCTTGTGAAGTCCACAAGTCTTAAAGTTGCCAAGGTTGGAGATCCCTGATCTATTCCAACCTAGTCCTTCAGGTGTTCCAGCTGTTCACCCATCTCTGCTATAAATGAGTCCTCTGAAGGACCAAGTTGGGGATGGATCATTATGGAGAAATCATTAAGAGTTAACACTTTCTTGATGACACACAATCAAAAAAGGTCAGAGATGGCTTTATTTTGAATCCAAGCCAGACCAAAATACTTAGGTATGCATACACCAGGCTACTTCTGCCAAGCTGTGTAAGACGATTCCTTTGCAAAAATAGCTGAAGCATTTGTGTAAACAACTTGGGAAGCTTGATGGAAGTTTGCAAAAGGAGCAAATAACTAATTAAGATAGGCAGAGAGATAGTGTTTCCCACAACCCTTGGAGGTATCTGATGGAATTTGTGAGAAGGAACTAGAGAAAGAGAAGAAAGCGTGAATCATGATTAACCTGTAGAACTTGCAGCCACAGGATACAGTAAGGATTACTGGAGATAAGAGTTTATACTGCTGGATTAGGGCACTATCTGTTTTAGAATTCCCTCTTTAAAAACTGAGGTCGTCACATTTTGAACTAAGCAATGTCCTAAACATTTTAACCTAGATGGATATGGATTGCAATGCCTGAAGCTAGTTATAACTTTAAACTACCCCAGCAGCTCTGCTGGGAACGTGTAATAGAGTTGAAATACTGCTTTAATCCCTGGCTTGCGATATTTGATTGCTCACTCTTGGAAAGCCGTGCAGTGAATAGATGGACCTTTTGCCTGATTCATCCTGGCTGTTTTGGGGTATGTTTTGAAGCCAGGGAGATGGGAATTGATCGTTGCCTTAGTCCATACAAACGTCTGGTGTCTGCAATTTCCCCCTTTTAGATGTGCACTTTTTACATATACAACTTTTGAAATTCAGCCAGCCACAACCAAACAGTTCGGGAGTTGTGTGCACGCACAGCTAACACATTCCAGGTGCATAGCCTGGTGGCATTCATACAACTTGGTTACAGACTTCACTCTGAGTTTAGAGAACAGACTGGTGTTTCATCATCATTAAGCTACCCAAAAAACTAAACAGGTTCTGCAAATGTATTTGTTGGTTCTTAACCACAATAAATATGTTTGTGGGAAGACTGCCTTTTAAGTCTTTGCACTTACTCAGGGTATATTTTCCTTTTTTTGGCTCCTATTTGTTGCTGTGTCTTTACAGCGGAAAGGACTAACTCTCTTTGAATGGCCTGGCCTTCCAAGCAGACTTGCCAAGTGGAACATATGGTTTAGCTTTATCTTTCATTTTGTATGTGTACTTTTGCGTTGGAAGAGCATGTCGATTGGCATTCTGTGACACACTGGACTACTATTTATCTCCATGCAAAGAAGTATTTTCTCCCCTCTGTAAGAGACCTTTGGAAACTTGGCTGAGAGAGCTTGAATTAAGTCAAATCACCACAAGGGCCTTTTCCCACTTTTCTCTTTATGATCCTTTTTAATTTCAAAAAGCAAAGATTGAACTTAGGACCGTCTCAAAGTCAAATAAGATGATTTACCTGCTGAGCTATATCGTGCATCAGTACAGGTAGTCCTCGACCTAGGACCACAATTGATCTCACAACTTCCAGTGCTAAGCAAGACAGTTGTGAAGTGAGTTTTGCCCCATTTTACAATCATTCTTGCCACTTGTTAAATGAATCACAGTTCTTAAGTTAGCAACCTGGTTGTCAGGAAAATATGGCTTCCCTGCTCAATTTGCTTGTCAGAAGATGTTGTGGCCCAGGAGTGAGGAGGTTGGGGAGGAGCATGGGCCAGTCCTGGAGGCTGGGGAAGGCTCGGATGAGGGCTCTGTGTCACAAGCAGAGATGGGGCCAAGGCTGTCTGGCAGTTTTCAGCTGCCTTCAGAGCTAGATAGCAGTGAGGCGAAGGAACAGCTGGAACCTGTTCCCAGTGTTCGCATGCGCAGAGCTGCCAGAAGAAAAGAACAACTAACAAATCAGGATCGACTTGGGAATAAAGCCACAGATGGACAGTGAATGGCCCCACCCATAGGAAATAAAAGAGGAGCGAAAGGGGAGCGGGCTTTTGCAGGAAACAATTCGTTCTTTCGTTTCAGGAGTGTGAAGATCTGTCCATGAATTTTAGAGACTCTGTGCCAAGTCTTTCCTGGCACAGCACTGCGTGTGGGAAATATTTACAATATTTACATGGCAGCTGTTCAAGCTAGATAAGGTCTGTGGTCATAAATTCACCTTTGAAAGACTATTGAAAGACTATTTGCTGAATGTGAATGAGAGGAATTAATATCAATCAGAAGAGGCTTACTGGATCATGCAGAAACTTTGTCTAGGATCCACTGAAAATTTGGAATCTCAAGTAGAATGTGAAGACAATACGTCTCCATTATCGCGGATGGCCTGTAGCAATTACATGTACAGAAAGACTGTCCCTAAAGGGGAAAATAAAACCCTTTTATTTAATTTACAGTGAATTCCTCTCCAGCAAAGTCTTTCCTCTCCTATAGTCTTTCAAGTTAGTTCACAATTGCCGACCTTTCTCAGGCTTGGAGAGCGGCCAGGCTGATATCATTCAGACGCCGCAATACTTGACAAGAATGCAGGAATGAACTAATTGTCTCCTGCAAACACCCCTCCCCTTTCACTCCTCTCTTATTCCCTATGGGAGGGGCCATTCACGGTCTACCCGTGGCCTTACTCCCAAGTCAACCCTTGTTTCTTAGCTGTTCCCTTTGTCTGGCAACTCTGCGCATGCACACACTGGGAACAGGCTCCAGCTGTTTGTCTGCCTCACTGATGTCTGACTCCAAAGGCAGCTGATAACTGTCAGACGGCCATGGCCCCATCTCTCCCTCTGACGCAGAGCACTCGTCAGAGCCTTCCCCAGACTCAAGGACTGGCCCATGTTCCTCCCCAACCTCCTCACTGTCTGAATCTGCTGCCAGCTCTGCTGGCAGGCCACAACATCTCCTAGTCTTTTGAAAGTCATCTAAGCTGTCAGCTCTTCATGATAGTTAGAGGAGCAAATTCCAAACATCAGTTATGCAGTGCATGAAGAAATGGTTTCTGAATCACTGAATGTCTTTCAGCATTCTAGGGGTATCCGGGGGGGGGGGGGGTAGATATATATTTTCCTGCCTGCACTGTTCCATAGTGTATGCAATGCTTAAAGTTATATGGTCAGAGGTCAGGGAGCAGAAGTGAAAAAGGAAGAAGCAGTCAAAGATTGTGTGTAAGGGGAGAAGGCGATTCAGGTTTGCAAGCTAGAAGAAGGACAGAACCTGATGGTTGTAGGTAGACTTGAATGCCATAGACTCCATATCAGCTCCATCTGCCTGTGTAGGTTGTGCACTTAACACACAAGTCATTCCACTACAGAGGTGGTACGCTGTGTGGTAGTTTAACCTTTTGCAAATGATTGGCTTGGAATTACTTGCGTTCCACTTGTTTATTCATTCTTAATCTGCAGTTGGCATGTCCCTTGAGCTATTTTTAATTCATCCTCTTCCTCTGTTGTTGCTTATTTGGCTGAAAAGGGCAGTGTGGCTTCCAAGCTGTTGCCTCAGGAAGAGCAAATGAATTGAGTTATTTTGTATGGCTGAGGAGGGGAAGCTTTCCAGTTTAGCTTGATTTGGTTTTGCTTTTTTACGATTCTGTTTGGATCTCAAGCCGCAGTGAGGTTTCAATGTGATGTGTCACGATGCCAACTCAAACTGTGGTTTCCTACCAGTCGTCCAATTCAGAGAGAAAACGTGGTTTGAACTGGGTGGTGTTTGTAACTATGATTTGGATTGGCTGCCTCCGAAGAGAAGTCTGGATTAGCAAGAGAAAATATTGGGTCATGATGAGAAAGTAATAAACAAAAGTACATACTTTGCTCTAGATTTGTGATGCCAGGGACCTGCGGGCAGGGGAGGCAGGGGAGGCAGAGCCTCACCTCTCATCATGAAATAATAATATATAATAATAATATCCACGAGGGAGTTTCATATATATAATAGGAAGAGGAGGGAGGAGGAGGAGCGCGCGGGGGCAGTGCCAGCTGGGCAACCGGCGGAGGCAGGAGGGTTCTTGGAAACGCCAATAACCTTCCTGCCTCCACTGTACTTTGCGCGCTCCTCACGACTGCAATAGACGTCCAGAAGTGGCAGGGGCTTGATGATGTCGCCGCAGCTGCTATGCGCGGACGGACGGAGGTAGCCAGTGGCACATGTGCCCAAAGTGGCATGTGAAGCCATGTCACCCGGCACGCGTGGCCTTGCCTGTTTGTCTTCCGGGTTTCTGGCGAGCATTCACAAGCAATGATCAGCTGTCCTTCTTGTGCGCAGCAGTGCTAAAAACCAGTGTGTGCATGCGTGTTGGCCAGCTGATTGTTGGGCGTGCGCGCCAGAAACCTGGAAGTTCTGCTTTTCCGGAGAGTGATCCCTTTGCATATGTGGCAGTGCCGAAAACCAGCCTGCGCATGCACGCTGACCAGCTGAGCATTGCATCCACATGCACGCTAGAATCCGGAAGTTCAGTTTTTGGGGGAGTGTGGCCCTGATGAGCCCACGCATGCGATGTTTCTGCGCAATCTTTTTGGCACTCGGTGTCAAAAAGGTTTGCCATCATGGTGTCAAAAAGGTTTGCTCTAGATTATCTTGAAATATAATTTTAAGTTCTAAATTAAAGCTACCCTAAGATACAGTCTGATAAACCAGATTTCCCCATTGATCTGAACTTGATCTGCATGTAATTGTCAACTTACAAGCATTTATTTAGTGACAATTCAGAGTTATAACGGCACTGAAGAACGTAACTTACAACCAGCCCTTGCATTTAACAACCATTGCAGCGTTCCCAGGTCATATGATCAAAATTCAGGTGCTTGGCAACTGGGATGTATTTACAAATGGTTGCAGATCCCAGATCATATGATCACCATTTGCAATCTTCCCAGCTGGCTTCTGACAAAGCAAGTCAACAGGGGCGTTGGACGCACAACCAGATGGTTCAGTTATTAACTGCAGTGATTCTCTTAACAACCGTGGCAAAAAGGTCATAAAATTGAGTGTGAGTCACTTTAATAGCCGCCTTGCTTAGCAATGGAAATCCAGGTCCCAAAAGTGGTCATAAGTACTCGAGTGACATTAAGAAATCATTAAAATGAAAGATTGCTAGGCTGCATTTGGGGAAAACCTTTTGCTCACTCTGTTGAACAGATACCAGATTTCTGCTCCAAAATCCTGCTCTGACAGCACCATCAACTAGGCAGCGTTCATAAATATGTTTGTCTGAACATTAAAGGAAAAGAATGTTTTATTTTCTAGAGAAATTGGAAGGGAAAAAACTGGGCTGTGTGAACAATTTCAAACACTCACTGAAAGATGCATAATGGGTTAATAATTGCTGTCTGCTAATCTAACAAATTATTACTCAGAATTAAGCCAACGACAATTTCCTGAGGTGTGCTGTCAATCCAGGTTTTAGAAATTGTGCACCCGTCCCCTTCTGAGTGAAAAACTGCCAACCTTCATTTGGATATCTTCTACTAATGGAAAATGACCAAAAACCTTTCAAAATGTATGTACATTTTAATTGACAGGAAAATAAAATGATTGCTCTCCAGGACTATATGTAATAATTTCTTTGTTAGGCAAATTTTACAGCTCCAGCTTGGTTGTTTAATTATTGTATAATACAATACAATACAATAGTAGAGTTGGAAGGGACCTTGGAGGTCTTCTAGTCCAGCCCCCTGCCTAGGCAGGAAACCCTATACCGTTTCAGACAAATAGCTATCCAACATCTTCTTAAAGACTTCCAGTGTTGGGGCATTCACAACTTCTGGAGGCAAGCTGTTCCACTGATTAATTGTTCTAACTGTCAGGAAATTTATCCTCAGTTCTAAGTTGCTTCTCTCCTTGATTAGTTTCCACCCATTGCTTCTTGTTCTACCCTCAGGTGCCTTGGAGAACAGTTTGACTTGTATGTATGTATGGAGGGTCATAGTTGGGCTGTAAATTACGTCGGGCATGGGCACCGTCGCCCCAGTTCAGCTCTCTCCCTGCAAACGGCAAAACAGAAGCTCATAAAAGAAAAATATCTCACCTCTGGCAGAGCTGCTAGTGTTGGGATGCCCTGCCTCCCACCGGCGAGCTGGTCTTTGGGTCTCAACTGCACATATAGGCATGTTCGCGCATGCATGCGCCTTGCCGTTGGGGCACACGCACAGTTTGGGCACTCGGTGCCTAAAAGGTTCGCCATCACTGCACTAGACCAAAATAGCTCTCAAATAATCTGACAATTATCTTTCTTTCAGGTGCTTAAGATGGTACCCATATCATCTTCTGGTGATGGTTGTTTTTTCCACAACAGTCCTATGAGGGAAGTTTGTCTGAGAAAGAATGAAGGGTCTAAAGTTACGAGAGACCTTCCATAAAGGAAAGGGGATTAAAACCTGAGTCTCCCTACTCCCTGACCGACACCTTAACCATACCATGGTACTATGCTATACTGGTTCTTAGGTGGAATAAGAGTGCCAGGCCCGAACTTAGCCAGTGAGCTTCCATGGCTGAGGGTGGACATAAACCTATATCTCTCTGGTGTCAATCAAACTCCTTAACTATTATGCCACTTGGCTTCTCAAGTTGTGCATCTCCAACTTAAAATAATGTGCAAAACCTGAATTTGTTCTAAATGGCAGACTTCGTCTGAGCAATCTTGGAGTTAACAGTGGAAGAAAAACTTTTTTCTTTTAGTTCTGCAGTCCATATCACTACTGATGTAGATGTCCAAAATGTTAAAGTCAATATATAGTCAACCAAGCTAAGAGTCAACAGCCATTATTGGTGAACATGGGATGAGGTAAATCTGAGACATATTCATAAATCAACTGTTGTGTCCAGGCTTAAAACAAAACTTGTTTCTGATCTTCAGTTTGGTCTTTTCTTGAGAATGCAGGCAGAAGAAAGAATAGTGGGGGACACAAGAGAGGTCAGATCCATTGATATAAAGCAGATAGAAGAGAGCAATGTGTGATGTTCCCCTTTTGCCATACGTTCTACCCAGTGGTGGGTTTCAAATTTTTTTAGAATCTCTTCTGTGGGTGTGGTCTGCTTTGTGGGAGTGGCTTGCTGGCCATGTGACTGGGTGGGAGTGGCTTGGCAGTCATGTGACCGAGTGGGAGTGGCTTGGCAGTCATGTGACTGGGTGGGCATGGCCAACTGGTAAAATGTGGTGAAACTCACTTAACAACGCTCTTGCTTGGCAACCAAAATGTTGGCTCAGAAACTCTGGCATTTGAAGCACGCAAGCCTTAAAGCTGTCAAGTTACAAGACCCTTGCACCCCTAACCCTTTAGAAAAAAAAACCCCAGAAGTGTTCAAACTTGACAGCTTTAAGACTTGTGGACTTCAACTCCCAGAATTCTTCCTCTCGCTCTTCATCTTGATGATGTGCGGACGGGTGGGAGGAGGGAGCTGGAACCGGTTCTAAATGGCACTGTAGATTTGTGGAACCTCTTCTATAGAAGAGGTTAGAACTGGCAGGAACCCACCCCTGGTTCTACCAAAAGCAATGATGCCTCTTATGTATGGGACCTTCTTAAACAACACAGTTTGCTTCTCAAGTGCTTTCTTTATGAAATTATGACGTTTCCTAAATCTTTTCCATAGCTTGATTTGTAGCATTTTATTATTCAAGGAATGAAGCTATGCCTTAAAACTGAAGGAACTGCTGACCTTCAGCTGGTAGCTGAGCTCATAGGCGTTTCTTCCCTACAAACCTTTGTTCTGGTAGGGATGTAAAGTTCATCTGTGTATTCATTTCTCATAATTTTCTTGAGCATCCTCTGTAACTCTAGTTTCTCCTACTCTGGTTGAAAACAGGAAATCCTTCCTGACTATAACTAAATCAACAGGAGGAGGAGGGTGATTAAGCCTGTAGAACTTTACTAAGTCCAGGTTAAATCTCATTTAGTACTTTGAGCCTAGCTTCTGAGTAAATGTGCTTCTTGAAACATGCTAGTTAAACCAAAATCCATTATACGTAATCCTCGACTTGGCAACAGTTTGTTTAGTGACCATTTGAAGTTACAATGGCACTGAAAAAAGTGACTTATGATTGTTTTTCACACTTATGACTTACAATCGTTGCAGCATCCCTGTAGTCATGTGATCAAAATTTGGACACTTGGCAACTGGCTCTTATTTATAATGCTTGCAGTGGCCTGTGATCACTTTTGTGACTTGGGAAGCCAAGTCAATGGGGAAGCCAGATTCACTTAACAACTGGGTTACTGACTTAATAACTACTCTGATTCATTTAACAGCTGTGGCAAGAAATGGGGCAAAATTCATTTAACTGTCTTGCTTAGTAACAGAAATTTGGGACACAATTGTGCAAGGACTACTTGTACTTAAGTAAAGGTTCCCCTCGCACATATGTGCTAGTCGTTCCTGACTCTAGGGGGCAGTGCTCATCTCCGTTTCAAAGCCAAAGACCAGTGCTGTCCGAAGACGTTTCCATGGTCATGTGGCTGGCATGACTAAATGCCGAAGGCGCATGGAACGCTGTTACCTTCCCACCAAAGGTGGTTCCTATTTTTCTACTTGCATTTTTACATGATTTTGAACTGCTAGGTTGGCAGAAGCTGGGACAAGTGACGGGAGCTCACTCAGTTATGCGGCGCTGGGGATTCGAACCACCAAACTGCCAACCTTTCTGATCGACAAGCTCAGCCCTTGACTTACAACAGTTTGCTTAGTGACCATTCGAAGTTATAAGGGCACTGAAAAAAGTGACTCATGACCATTTTTTCACACTTACAACCATTTCAGCATCCAGATGATCACCTGATTTACATTTGGTTGCTTGGCAACTGGTTCATACTTAGGACTTTTGCGATCTTCTGCCAAGCAGAGTCAGTGGGGGAAGCCAGATTCACTTAACAACCATGTTATTACTTTAACAACTGCAGTGAATCACTTAACAAATGGGGCAAGAAAAGTTGTAAAATAAAGCAAAATGTCTCACTTAGCAACATAAATGTTGCGCTCAATTGAGGTCCTAAGTTGAGGGCTACCTGTACATTGAGTCTGGCTTCTGAGGAAACATGCTTTCTAAAACATGCTAAACCAAAATCCATTACTTAAGAAAGCATGTTGACAGTCCCAGTCCTCTCCTTCCTTTCCAAAATGTAGAAAGAATAGAATAGAATAGCAGAGTTGGAAGGGACCTTGGAGGTCTTCTAGTCCAACCCCCTGCCTAGGCAGGAAACCATATACCATTGCAGACAAGTGGCTATCCAACATCTTCTTAAAGACTTCCAGTGTTGGAGCATTCACAACTTCTGGAGGCAAGCTGTTCCACTGATTAATTGTTCTAACTGTCAGGAAGTTTCTCCTCAGTTCTAAATTGCTTCTCTCCTTGATTAGTTTCCACCCATTGCTTCTTGTTCTACCCTTTGGTGCTTTGGAGAATAGCTTGACTCCCTCTTCTTTGTGGCAATCCCTGAGATATTGGAACACTGCTATCAGGTCTCCCCTAGTCCTTCTTTTCATTAAACTAGACATACCCAGTTCCTGCAACAGTTCTTAAGAAGCTGCTTATAGAGTGGGAATGCCACCAAGTATTTTAAAAATATTTGTTTGTTTGTTTATCTAATTTATCTGGTGCAGTAGAAGTGGTTAACTGCTCCCTATTTAAAGGGTTGTCCAGTCCAAAGATCAGGAGCCACAGAAAAATCAGAAGAAGAAACTTGGAAGTTACCCTTCAATGGGGAGCATGTGGGGTAGTGGTACATTTTTAATATCTTGTTTTTATTCTTTGTTATTCTTTTATGTTATTGCTGATTTTGTTTTGTACATTTGTAAATGGCACACACTTTTATTAATGGTTTTAATCTCTGTTTTATGGATTTACTAGCCAATAACTAGGCATTGCCCAGGTATTTATTTATAGGGGGAAAATGTCTGGACCACACGTACTGTAATTTCTAATGTTGAATTTTCCCCCTTACCAGAGGGAGCCCCCTTGGGGAGTATTGTGAAGCCGTTACCATGCAGCTCCACTGCTGTACAATAGAAGCCTTTTTATGGCAGTACAGTAAAAGCTATTTAAAGGCACAACAGGCTGCATCTTAACAGAACACACCCCGCGAGGAGTGTTAGGGGTGTCTTACCCCCACAGTATTTTTTTTCCAGAGATAAGTCATCTGTGTACCAAGTTTGGTTGAAATTACTTGGAGCGTTCCAGAGCTTTGCTGGAACATACACACAGACACACAGCCATTTATATATATATAGAAGAAAGAAGAAGATGGTGGACCACCTTGAGATGTTTTTAAAGGTGAGGGGTATAGAAAGAAAATAAATAGCTATGGAGCATGCATTTTAAAAAATGCAGAAAATCACCTAGGAGAGATCCACATTTTATTTGGCCATGCTGGCACAATAACATCTGTCTAATTCAAGATTTTCACAAGGCCTTGCCCCGCTCATCATCTTGGCGATATTTTGTTTTCTTATGTCTGCTTGCTTTTATGACAGTTCTGTGGTCCAAGAGTGACTTTTGCTGAACCTTGCAAAATGAATTTCTGTGTCTTGCAGGAGCAATTGGGAAATTCTTAATCAGAAAAGCAAAAGGAAGCTTTTGCACAGTGTTTGCCATTAGAGCAGAGGAAGGGAAGCAATTGGGTATGGTGAGGGCAGGTGTGGGGGCATCTTCTTTGATGGGGTGGTTGGGAGTGATTCACCAGCAGTTCAGAATTCATGAGAGCTAAGGATGTCTGGGAAGTTCATCAAGTTAGCCTCCACTTCTAAAAAAAATAAATAAAAGCTTGCAGGTTCAAGGACAGTTGACATTACCTTCAAATGAGGAGCAGGTTGGCTTTTATGCCAGAGGTGCTTTTTCAAAAGGTAACTGGATTTTCTTTGGTTTTGCTTGGAGACATTTCACTTCTCACCCAAGAAGTTTCCTCAGTTCTGATTGAATGGTGGAGAATGGAAGGAGTTATATTCCTTATAGTCATCTGGTCGTTAGCACTCTTCTTGAGAATCACTGAAGCCACTTGGAGGTTTATCTGTGCCCTCAGGGTCACCAGAATAATGCAAATGGATATGGAACCTTCTTGGAACTGCTAAAGCAGGGGTGTCAAACTCAATTTCTTTGAGGGCCGCATCAGAGTTGTGTTTGACCTCAGGGGGCGGAGGTGAGCTTGGCCAGCTTGACATTACTCGTGTCAGAGGAGCCTGTGGTGGCCAGAGCGCTGTGCCAGCAAAAATAAGCTCTCGGGCTCCGTTTTCAGCTGCAACGGCCTCCTGCAACCCTCTGCCAGTGAAAATGGAGCTCAGGAGGGTCACTTGCGGCCCTCCTGAATTCCGTTCTCACTGACAGAGGCACTGCGGGCCGGTCCTTCACTGTTTCCAGGGTGGCTCCGTGGGCCGCATCTAAACACCCCATGAGCCAGATCCGTCCTCTGGGCCTTGAGTTTGACACCCCTGTGCTAAAGGACTGTGTTGTAAGCAGGAGATAGGTGATGTCATATCCCTCCCCCTCTGTTGAAAAAGGGCTGTTCAATCTTAATATAGATAGCCTCTTTGACCCCACTTGCAAACCAGTGGTCCTCTCTGTCCAGAATGTGGACTTTGCTGTCTTCAAAAGAGTTATCTTTGTCTTTCAAATGCAGAGGGACTCCTCAATCTTGTCCTGATGGGCTTGTTCGCCTATGTTGTGCCATGTGTTTGTGAAGTGGTTGTTTTGTTACTCCAGTGTACAGATCTGCACATCTCACTGCATTTTATCAATTGTTGAGCATGTGTAGTAGTTCTGCAATCTGTTCCCAAGAATGTCAACCAATAGAAGAAGCTGAGGTTTAGATGTGTAGAAGAACATGGGCAAGGGGTCACCTTCATTTCAACTCTTTAGAGACATCCTATTCATAAGTCTTGTCCTGGTGTCAAGCGCTTGCTAGTCCTGTGAATGGAATGGATTTTCAACTGCATTATTGTATGAGTTCATGGAGTGGAACTAGGACATCAGCAAGATTCTACCACCTATCTGTCCTTATCTGAATTACCATATTGCTAAGTTTATGCAAATCTGAGCTTGTGTCCTGTTTCTCCATCCTGTTTCAGCAATGCCATTACTCTCTCTTTTGAGTAATTAGCTGGAATATGTATGCTGAAATGTGTTCTTAAATAGCAACAGCAATAGCACTTAGACTTTTCACAGTGCCTTTACAGCTCTCTCTAAGCGGTTTACAGAGTCTGCATATTTTCCCCCAACAATCTGGGTCCTCATTTTACCCACCTCGGAAGGATGAAAGGCTGAGTCAACCTTGAGCCCCTCAGGATCGAAACTCCAGATTGTGGGCAGAGTTGGCCTGCAATACTGCATTCTAACCACTGCACCACCACGGTGCACTTTTGAAGTTTTCCAGGGCGCTGCTCTGGAGAGTCCAAAGAAGGGTTAAACACAGCCAATCTGCCCAGAACTGAATTGAAACTTTAAGCCACGCCTCTGGTGCTGACTCTCCTCAGATTTTTTCAATTCAGCTAGCCCAGTAGACACGCTTTAAGATTTTCTCCAGTTCTAAGATTGATTCTTGGACTCTCCAGAGGAAGAATAATTTTTTAAAACAGTATGTTTAAGGATTTTTAGAGCAGGCTGGTGAGTTTAAATTTAAGTTTGTTTTTTTCCCTTTTTAATTGGGTTTTTCTCACCCTTTCGGCTCTCCTGGAGTCCGGGGCTTTGCTCTGGCTCCTAGAAGCCGCAGGCAGCTGTTGGGGGAAGCGTGTGGGTCGGAGTGCCGACGCCAGCGCTGTTGGGGCACCCCTACTGGGGGCCGATTCCCGCTGGAAGCCCTCCGTTGCAATTTGTGCTTCTAGCAAGTCAAATTGCTGCGTGGGCTTCCAGGGCAGCCATTTTGGCTTCTTCCCTCTTTAAATTTGGCGCGCAAAGCTCCGGTGAGTTCCGGCCGCCATTTTGGATTGCGCAATCTTCCGGCTTTACTTTTAAAAGTTTTTTGCCGCAGCTGCCTGGTGCCTGGCTCTTTGCAGGAGCCGCGTGGAGTCAGACTTGCCCGGTGTGACCGGCGACCTGGGCCCCAATCCAAGCAAGTGATAGCGGCGTGGGATCGTGGCCTGCTGGGTCGCCTCCTTTACTCTCCTGCAGGCGCTGGGAGCGAATTCTGCTCGCGCCTAAAAGATTCCAAGCTACTTCAGGCCTTGCAGTTTCTCTGTCTCCTCAGGAGCATCGTGCTGCGGTGGGCTTTCTGGAGGTGGTGAGTGGTGGTTTTCCCATCCCCCTACTGTCCCAACCAGTGATTGTTACCATGGCAGATCAGGCCCCTGAGACTTCTGAGGGTGTCTCTTCCAGAGCCCCTGTAAGACAGGCCGGAAAAGCTGCCAGAGAGGCCATTAGAGGGAGTAAGCCTTACTCCAGGCTTGGCCCCAAGCAGGGCTCAGGCCTAGACAAAGATGCATTAAGGCGACAGAAGGCCTTAGAAAAACAGTCTTCCAAAGGCCAACAGCAGGCCCAATCTTCCCTTTCGGTGTCTCCTGGGGAGCCCTCCAGGGAAATTCCTCCAGCCCAGGGAGGCCCCATTTCTGATAGTGAAGAGGAAGGGGATTCCTTGGCCATGGCAACTTCTCCAGGCCATTCCATGGCAGATCAGGCTGATCTCTTTGCCTGTCCCTCTGATATGGAGGAGGGACCAGCTCCAATGGGGCCCTTAGCCCCTCAACAGCCGATCCCCGGGCCCACTCAAAGGGTTCGCCCCATTGAGGACCAAGGGCCTAACCTATCCACTGAAATGCAGGAAATAATTAACAGGGCCATTTCCCAGGGCATTGAGGCAGGCATGCGAAAAGGTGGCAAGCGCACTCGCAAGACCCACCATTTGCAACCCCAGGAGGATTCCAGAGAGATGACTCCTAGCCTTCCACCTCCGTCCCTGCATTCTTCAGTGGCCTCCGATGAGTCAGACTGGGAGGAAGAAGAGGAATTTCTTCCTAGGCAGGAAGCTGAATTCTCTGGGGATGAGGCAAGCCCCGCCAAAAAGCCGGCCTTTTCAGGCTTATTTAATTTGGATAATTTCAAAACCATTTTAGATAAGGCTAAGATCTCAACTCACATGGGGTCCACCCCCCCAGCTCAGGTGGTTGTAGACCCTGATGATCTATCTGGGGATCTCTTTGAGGAACCCATTTCGGTCCAGGAAATAGTTCCTGTACCCAAGATGTTCCTCAATTTAGTTCAAAGACAGTGGGCGCAGCCAGCTACCATGGCTACCCCCAGCAGCCATGACAAGAAGCTATATACGGTGGATGCCAGCCTGGAGGAGCTGCTCAAGCTCCCTCCTATCGATCCCCCTGTAGCGGCTCTTACCTCCTCTTCTGTGCTCCCTCCTGACCTGTTGGAGGGGCTCAAGGCTGAGGACAAGAGAACCGAAACTGCTTGTCACAAGACCCATCAGGCAGCTGCATGGGCCATTAAGTCCTCCGCTTCAGCCTCCTTTTTCTCCAGGGCGGCTCTCCTGTGGCTGAGGGAGTTGTTGAGGAAGATACCTGCCAAGGACGTTAAAGTCAGGCAGGATATCAATAAAATCATGGCAGCCACAGAGTACACTGCTGATGCCACTCTGAATGCTGCTAAGTTTGCCTCGCGTGCCCTAGCGTCTAATGTTACTTCCAGACGCCTCCTGTGGCTTAGGCACTGGAATGTGGATATGCGCTCCAAATGGAAGCTTGTTACTGCCCCCTTTAAAGGGGACAAGCTGTTTGGTGAGGTCCTTGATCCAGTCCTTGTGGAAAACAAGGACAAAAAGAAAGTGATGCCATCAGTCACCAAAAAGCCTGATCGTAAAGGTCCTGGCTCTTACAGGAGGCAGGCCTTTCGGAACAATGAGCCCTCCACCAGCTCCGCCCCCTATCATCGGGCGTATCCCCAGCAGGGTGAGCGGTCTCAGGACCGTCAGTCCTTTCGAGACAGAGGTCGCCAGCAGCCCTTCTCCAAGCGGCCATTTCGGGGGGGCTCTGGCTCCCGACCCTTTAGGAGGTATAAATGACCATCACAGGTCAGCTCCCATCGGAGGGCGGTTGCAGTTGTTCCACGCCAAATGGGAGCAGACCACGTCGGACCAGTGGGTTCTTCAAACGGTCCGCATGGGTCTCACTTTAGAATTCTGGTCCCCCCCTCCCCGCCACCTCATCCGGTGTCCAGTTCCCTCAGGGTTAGTCAAAAGATCCCTCATGGAACAGGAGATAAGGCACCTCAAGGAGATCAGGGCCATAGAACCTGTCCCAGCAGGCCAGGAAGGAAGAGGGTTTTACTCCATCCTGTTTCTGGTCCCCAAAAACTCAGGAGGGTGGAGGGGGATATTAGATCTAAAGAGGTTCAATCACCACGTGACATATCGCAGGTTCAAGATGCAGTCCCTCCAGTCCATCTTGGGGTGCATCAGGCCAGGCGATATACTAACGTCCATAGACCTCAAAGAGGCCTACCTCCACATCCCTATCCGCAAAGCCCACCACAAGTTCCTGAGGTTCTCTTACGTGGGCCTCCATTACCAGTACCGGGCAATGCCATTCGGCCTGTCATCGGCGCCCAGGACATTCACAAAGGTTCTCGCAGCCGTGGCGGCTTTTCTACGGTCACGTCCGGTCAGACTCCACTGTTACCTAGACGATGTTCTCATTCTGTCATCATCGCATCAACAAGCTGTCAGCGACCTAGAACACACCATGCAGGCGCTCCGGGACCATGGGTTCACCATCAACCTGGAAAAAAGTCATCTCGTTCCCACGACCAGACTGAAGCATCTAGGGGCCGTCATCGACACCACCTCGTGCACGGTATCCCTGTCCCCGGAAAGGGTGGCCAGCCTTCGGGAGATGGTCGTTCAGGTGCAGCAGTCACGTCTAGTCAAGGTGGTTCAGCTCTCACAGCTCCTCGGCAAGATGATCTCGTGCCTGTCAATCGTGCCTTGGGCGAGACTTCACTCCCGTCCCCTACAGTGGCTCCTGCTTCCATATCAAAGAACAAACGAAAGCAGCTCAACAAGACTGATTCCAGTTCCAGCAGAGGTACGTCGCTCTCTAAAGTGGTGGTTGTCTCCGGCCCTGTTAAAGGAGTCGCCATTCAAGGAGCCAGTCAGGCTCACCATCACAACGGATGCCAGCCTGTTCGGTTGGGGGGCCCACTGCCACAACCAGCTCGCACAGGGCAGGTGGTCCCCTTCCGAAGCCGCTCACAGCATCAACTGGCTGGAGCTGAGGGCAGTCAGGCTTGCGCTGAAGCGCTTCCAGAGCACTGTTCAGGGCCACCACGTGCGCATCATGACAGACAATGTCGCCACCAAGGCACACATCAATCGACAGGGGGGAACGCGCTCCAGATCCCTGATGAAGGAGGCGGAGCTCTTGGGTCGATGGGCGGAGAGGTATCTCCTTTCTCTTCAGGCGGAGCACATCTCGGGCACGAGCAACACCCAGGCGGACTGGCTGAGCAGATCCACAGTCGACCACTCGGAGTGGCGTCTACATCCGCTGCTGTTCCAGCAACTGTCCCAGAGGTTCGGCCTCCCGCTGGTGGACCTGTTCGCCACCGCGGCCAACGCGCATCTTCCGCGGTTCTTCACAAGGTTCCACGACCCGAGGGCGGAAGGAGTCAACGCGCTGCACGGCCCGTGGCCGAAAGGTCTGCTTTACGCTTTTCCCCCGCTACCTCTTCTTCCCAGAGTCATCAGGAAGATCCTAGCAGAGGAGGCGGAGGTGCTGCTGGTAGCACCGTACTGGCCCAGGAGAACCTGGTTTGCAGACTTGGTGAGTCTTTCGATCACACCACCGTGGCGGATTCCTCCACAGGACATCTCTCTCAGCCAGGGGGCCCTTCAACATCCAGAACCCCAGTGGCTGCAGCTGGCCGTCTGGCACTTGAGAGGGATCTCCTAAGCAGAGGCAAGTTGTCAGACAAGGTGATTGGCACCATCCAAGCGTCACGACGGCAGTCCACGACGCGCATCTACGACGCCACTTGGAAATCCTTCGCCAGCTGGTGCACGGCTCATGGTACGTCTGCGCCCCTTGCTTCGGTTCCTGTCATTCTGGACTTCCTGCAGGAAGGTTTGGACAAGGGCCTGGCTCCTAACACCCTGAGGCGCCAGGCGGCAGCCCTGTCAACCATCCTCTCAGTTGAGGGCTATGCATCTCTTGCCCGGAATCCGACCATCCGCAGTTTCCTCAGGGGAGCGACCAACCTGAGACCCCCAGTGGTCCACAGATACCCATCTTGGGATCTCAATGTAGTGTTGCGGTCCCTCATTGGGCCCCCGTTTGAGCCCATTAAGACGGCCAGTCTCAGACACCTCACATTCAAGACGGTTTTTCTGGTCGCTATCACGTCTGCTCGTCGCATATCGGAACTGGCTGCCTTGTCAGTCAGAGAGGACTTGTGTCTCATTCGTAACGACAGAGTAATCCTGAGGCTGGACCCTTCCTTCATTCCGAAGGTCAATTCCTGGTTTCATCGGGCGCAGGAGGTAGTCCTTCCGGATTTTTCTCCGCATCCTCGGCACCCGAGGGAAAAGCGCTGGCACATGCTGGATGTGCGCAGGACTATTCGCAGATACATCAAGCGCACAGCCAGTTTTCGGAAATCCGAATCTCTATTCGTCTCCTTTCAACCAGCTTCTCAAGGCAAGAAGGTCTCTTCATCTACCATCGGCGGATGGCTGCGAGCCTGCATTGCGCTTGCCCACGTTTTACAGTCCGTTCCTGTGCCTCGCAATATCACAGCACATTCGACTAGAAGCGCCGCCACCACAGCTGCCTGGTCTACACAGGCACCGATTGAAGAGATCTGCAAGGCGGCCACCTGGACTTCTCTGTCTCCATTTGTCCGAAATTACAAACTGGACAGTTTTGCATCGGCGGAAGGGGCCTTTGGGAGGCGTGTTCTTCAGGGCATCCATACCAGCGGAGCGACCCTGATGGCTGAGCCTTCCCGCCCTAGTGACAGTTAGCTTGGGCATGTCCCTTCTTTGGACTCTCCAGAGCAGTGCCCTGGAAAATGACCATTGTCTTACCTGAAGGGTCCTTTTCAGGGCGCTGCAACGGAGAGTCCACCCCGCCCTGGGGTCTATTCTCCGCTGGTGTTTGTGAAGTCACAGTGTTGTTTGTTGTTTCTGTTATTGTTGTTGGACTATTTTTGACTTGTTCCATATTAGACTTCCAGTTGAAGTTTCAGCGCACAACTGTTCCACGTCTTCATTGAATAAATCTGAGGAGAGTCAGCACCAGAGGCGTGGCTTAAAGTTTCAATTCAGTTCTGGGCAGATTGGCTGTGTTTAACCCTTCTTTGGACTCTCCGTTGCAGCGCCCTGAAAAGGACCCTTCAGGTAAGACAATGGTCAGTCCACTTGTAAGAAAACAATCTGTTGCAGAGTTACTTTAAAGGTAACGTGATTCTTTTCCGTGGAAGCAGGCAATAGGAAACCACTTCTGAAATCTTGCCAAGAAAACTGCAGGGAACTAGTCCAAGCATTCGCCAGCAGTGAAAACTGACTCAAAGGCACACGCACGCAAAAACCTTGCAGCCTCATATTCTACAAGCTTAGTCAGGACTGGATCTCGTGTCCCTTCTTGGAATTTATTCTGAAATAAACATCCATCACAGGAACGCATAGGCTGCAACTATGAGGTCATCCATAAGAACAAAGGTTTATTTTTACTTATTTTATTTTTATTTAGTTTATCAAACATGTAAAAGATAACAGGTATAAGTATAAACATAAATATGAACACAGTAAATGGGTACGCATAAATGGAGACAGTAGGACAGGGATGTTAGACACTCTGGTGCGCTTATGCACGCCCCTTTACAGACCTCTTAGGAATGGGGTGAGGTTGACAGTAGATAGTCTGAGGTTAAAATTATGGGGGTTTGGGGATGTAACAACAGAGTCAGGTAGTGCATTCCAGGCATTGACCACTCTGTTGCTTGAGTTGTATTTTCTGCAATCGAATTTGGAGCCGTTTACTTTGAATTTGTATCTATTGTGTGCTTGTGTATTATTTATTTATTTTTTGGAAAAATTTTTTATTGTTTTAATTAAACAAAAACACAAATAAAAACATTCTTCATTACATCTTGTAGAAAGCATGTCGATTGGTTACAAATACATTTCGTGCGTTCCTATACATCCTTCATATTTTTAACTTACATTTTAAAATCGAAAATCTTTATGTATTTTGCCATCAATGTACCATCATTCTCATTTAGCTATAATTATTTAAACGTGCTTTTATCTAGAATCATTTGTATTTAAAGACACAACCACCTACTGGCATTCATTAGCTATTCCTATAAACCTCCAATAATTACCCTTGTGTATTATTGTGGCTGAAGCTGAAGTAGTCATTGACAGGTAGGACGTTGTAGCAGATAATTTTGTGTACTACGCTTAGGTCAGACCAGAGGCGGTGTAGTTCTAGATTGTCCAAGCCCAAAATTTCAAGCCTGGTGCCATAGGGTATTCTGTTGTGAGTAGAGGAGTGGAGTACTTATCTCGTGAAATACCTCTGGACTCTCTCCATTGTATCAATATCCGATTCCACTGAGATCTATTGGATGAAAGCCAACTGGGTGACTTTGAGCCCGTTACTGTCTCTCAGCCCAACCTACCTCACAGGGTTGTTGTTGTAGGGGAAAAAATGGAGCAAGGAGTATTATGTATGTTCAACTACTGTACCTTTGGTTCCTTATACAAAAATAAAGGAAGGATAAATATAGAATAAACAGAAAAATTTGGAGAGAGTGGTTTCTAAATTAATCATGTATTAATCTTGATGGTTGGATGAGAGCTAAACATGCCTTTTTTTTCCTCCTGATTTTTCTCTTCCAGGTGCAAATTTTTCAGCCTGACTGAGACACCTGAAGACTACACGGTCATAGTGGATGAAGAAGGATTTTTAGGTGAGATACCGCATTCCCGTTCCATTTATTGTGTTAGCCAGCCCAGAAGATTATAATGTTATTTATATTGTTAGACCAAAATATATAAAGAATGGTTGTCAACTCTGAAGTGGGCCTGAGCGAGGCCATTTTCTACCTTCAGCGTTGCCACGGTGGAGCTGAGGGTTAGGGAGGGGGGAGTAGAGGGGGTTTGTAGCCAAAACAAAATACTTTCTCTTGGGAACCAAGGACATTCCCATAGGTGGTCGGAGAGAGGCGGAGTGACATTGCCAGGCAACCGGACAACACGATGATTGGACCATGTGACTGTTTGGGGAAGGGGAAAAACCTTTACTTTTAACTTGGTGAAAACCGTGAGAATATTCAGAGTTGGTTTTCACCCACCTGTGCCAATATGATATTTCCAATAAATCAGTTCTTTGAGGTATCTATTTATCATGGGAGTATTACTTGGAACCCTGACACTAAACTGACTCTGACAGAATGCTGGAATTAGGTCTAGTTTAATGAAAAGAAGGACTGGGATGACATGGTAGCAGTGTTCCAATACCTTAGGGCAGCAATGGCGAACCTTTTTTGGCTCGCGTGCCATATGTGGGGGGGAGGGCAGGGGGGTCATGTGCAGGCGTGCCGCACCCATAATGCAATGTGTGACCCCCCAGTGCGCATACACGCACTACAGGCGTGACCCCCCCATGTTTACATGCGTTTTTCGCCCTCCCCAGGCTCCAGAGTCTTTATAGGAGCCTGGGAAGGGCGAAAACAGCCTCCCCCGCTCCCCCCCTGACGCCCTCCGGAGGCGTCAGGGAAGGCTCCAGACGGCCCCTGAAGCCTTCGGAGCGCTCAAAACGATCCTCCAAGAGGGTCGTTTTGAGCGTTCCGAAGACTTCAGGGGCCGTCCAGAGGCTTCCCTGACGCCTTTGGAGCGCTCAAAACGATCCTCCGAGCAAACCGGAAGTGACTTCCAGTTTGCTCGGAGGATCGTTTTGAGCGCTCCGAAGGCTTCAGGGGCCGTCCGGAGGCTTCCCTGACGCCTCCGGAGGGCGTCCGGGGGGGGGCGGGGGAGGCTGTTTTCGCCCTCCCCAGGCTCCTATAAAGACTCTGGAGCCTGGGGAGGGCGAAAAATGGCTTTTAAAAGGGGTGAACTCAGCTGGCCAGCACGCACGTACGTGCCATAGGTACACCATCACTGGCTTAGGGGCTGCCACAAAGAAGAAGTGGGTTTAAAGTCTCTTCTTTAAAGTCTGTTGAGATTCTTAGTTATCCAGGTCATGGGGGTGTTTTTTTCGGGGTGAGGGGGGAAGCGACTGGACTTTCTTGTTTTTTTCTTTGAAGACCTTTTGCTTCTATTCTCAAAAGCATCTGAAGGCAGGACAAGAAGCAATGTATGGAAACTAATCAAGGAGAGAAGCAACTAGAACTAAGGAGAAATTTCCTGGCAGTTAGAACAATTAATCAGTGGAACAACTTGCCTCCAGAAGCTGTGGATGCGCAACTTAAAAACACTGGAGATTTTTAGGAAGAGAATGGACAACTATTTGTCTGAAATGTTATAAGGCAGCGATGGTGAAACTTTTTTGGCTTGCGTGCCATGAGTGGGGGGGAGCTCAGGGGAGTTGTGCGCGGGTGTGCTGCACCCATAATGCAACGCGCAAACCCCCCAGTGCGCATGCAAGGCGCTCCCCCCCCCATTTTTTGCATGCTTTTTTCGCCCTCCCCAGGCTCTAGAGGCTTTATAGGAGCCTGGGGAGGGCGAAAACAGCCAACAACATTTTCAGAACTGTAGTATTAAAAATCATTAAGATAACTCTTTAAGGAAGATTCCCCCGCCCAAGAATTCAGCCGAATAACCAAAATACAATATTTTGAGCCAGATCATTTGTGCCTTGACTAAGAACTCTGGATTGATTTGTTCTATGGTACATTTGTTTGTTTTCTTTGCTAAGATGATCATTACATGATAAGAAAAAGTTCATTATTATTAAGATCTTTTCCAGATGTTTAGACTTTATTTGGCATTTTTGTCAATCTACCAAGTCTTTCCCCAAAAGCAGATGGTGTCTGAAGGTATTAAAGGCATCGTGGCAGGATGTAAGCCGTTTCAAGTAAAGCTGCCTTTTGTAATTGATTAGGGTTTTGTCAGTGCCAATGGTGTTCAAATAATGCTCCAGAGGTTTTGAGGTTGCACCCAAGGCACTTATTTATATTGGTACTATCTTTGCTTTCTTTTGTCACAGTCATTCTCTTTCCATTTACGGGTCATTGTATTTTGTTATATTCTCCAGTTCTTTCTCTCCTATTTTGCTCTCTCCAAGTTCTGCCACGTCTTCTATCCAGACTTTTATTGTCTTTCTTATCAACAGTTGTTAAGTCTCGGTTGTTATGTGGCAGGTGCTTATCTGTTTGATTCTAAAGTCCTAGAGCACTTTAGCTTCTTCATTTTGATGGCTTTCTCTATTTTGTGGTACCACCAATTGTTGCTTGCATATATTCCAAGGCAACACTTTTGCTACTTTGTCATGCCGCGGCCCTCCTGAACTCTGTTTTCGTTGGCAGAGGGTTGCAGGAGGCCGTCCCAGTCAAAAACAGAGATTGGGAGGCCGATTTCGCTGACAGAGGCACTGTGGACCGATCTTTCACTGTCTCCAGGGTGGCCCGGCGGGCCAGATCTAAAAACCCCGGGGGCCAGATCTGGCCTGCGGGCCTTGTGTTTAAACCAGTGATTTTGGTTTTCTATGCCACGTGAACCTTGCACTTGTAAACTATAGGTCACAGCCTAGTGTTTTTCCCAGCTCCAGCTGTGTGAAATGTGATATAACTATAGTATTCCTGATATTATGATACTATATATTACTATCCTAGCAGTGGTGGGATCCTGCCGGTTTAATAACCGGTTCACTCCAGGCATGCCCGCATCTGACACACGCTCTGCACGCATGCGCAGTTTTAACAAAATTTAACTTCCACATTACTTCTGGGGAGTAAC
Source organism: Natrix helvetica (assembly GCF_964273705.1). Taxonomy (NCBI): domain Eukaryota; kingdom Metazoa; phylum Chordata; class Lepidosauria; order Squamata; family Natricidae; genus Natrix; species Natrix helvetica. The sequence goes on along the minus strand of NC_138552.1, from coordinate 281,265,516 downwards.
ACAGCTGAAGCGCAGCAATTCGCTCTGCCGCGCAAATCAGCTGAGAGGATATAGGTAAGTAAAGCGTAGGGGCAGGAGGGAAAGCCAAACTGATCGTTGGAGCAAACCGATTCGCTCCCATCTGATCGTCGGAACTAACGGTTCACCCGAACTGGTCCAAACCGGCTGAATCCCATCCCTATATCATAGTATTACTCAGGACATCAATATTCTAAAGATGTTATCTTTAAGCTTTCTATTTCAAAATCATCCATGGTGTATTCTTTGAAGGAGGTCTGCCATATTGTTTAGCTTTTAATGAAATAGATGTAGCCAAGAAGAATGAGGTAGATCAGTGTTTCTCAACCTTGACAAGTTTCCCCAATGCTGGCTGGGGAATTCTGGGAGTTTGATGTCCACCCATCTTAAACTTGTCAAGGATGAGAAACACTGATATAGCTCATTGAGTCTTTCCCCCCTATAAGTGGCAAAATTAGGAGACCTAGAAACGTAGAAATCTAGGGGCAAACTCCTCTGCTAATAATATATTTTTGTGTATAGTCAGAGAAAAAGCATCATGTGCCGGAGCATATGAAATAGATGGCTACTACTGTTTCTGATTAGAATCAAGCTACATTTAGCAAACGAGAGGAAATAGATTTTTTTTCTTTTCTATTTATGAATGTCAGGGAGAAATTATGTGGAAAATTCTTTAAACTAATGGCCTGAGAAATGCTCTGCTAAAGCTATTTTCTACCCCTCTTCTAATTGCATCTTAAACATTAATAGCCTCCGCAGCCAGAAAGTCACCCTCACGCAAGTGTCACACTTCACTTGGAACAATTTATTTCCCGAGATAATGAACTGGATCAGGAGAAGTTGGAGGAGGAAGAGGAAGTGGTGCTAATCAGTTGGCCCTCCTGTAGAAGTTAATCTGCTGAGCTTATAAGGAAATAATATGGAAAAGTTTAGAGGGAAAACATTCTTGTCTAGCTTCAAATGAGGTTGGATTTGCTGCAACACATTTATGCGTTCATCCTTCTCTGTTCTCTTCCAAGTATGGTCTCACCCTCTGATGATTCAATAGGTGACAGAAGTCTAGACCAGCGATGGCGAACCTTTTTTGGCTCGCGTGCCACAAGTGGGGGGAGTGCAGGGGGGTCGTGTGCAGGCGTGCCGCACCCATTATGCAATGTGCGACCCCCCCATTGCACATGCACGCATAACGCGCGACCCCCCCATTTTTACATGCTTTTTTCGCCCTCCCAAGGCTCCAGAGGCTTTATAGGAGCCTGGGGAGGGTGAAAAGACCCCCCCCTGCCACCCCCAGAGGCCCTCCGGAGGCTTCAGGGACCATCCGGAGGCTTCCCTGAAGCTTTCGGAATGCTTAAAACCACCCTCATTGCTCGGAGGATGGTTTTAAGCGTTCCGAAGGCTTCAGGGAAGCCTCCGGACGGTCCCTGAAGCCTCCGGAGGGCCTCTGTGGTGTGTGTGGGGAAGGCTCTTTTTGCCCTCCCCAGGCTCCTATAAAGCCTCTGGAGCCTGGGGAGGGTGAAAAATGGCTTTTAAAAAGGTGAACTCAGCTGGCCAGTGCGCACATGCGCACTGGCCAGCTGACAGGGCAGTGCCTCGCGTGCCCTGACAAATGGCGTGCCATAGGTTCGCCATCACTGGTCTAGACAGAAGTCTGAAAGCTTCTTGGATGAGAAGCGAAACATCTTAAAGGAAAAACAAAGAAAGTCCAGATCCTTTTGAAAAAGCATATTTGGGTCAATAGATGATAGTTCCAAGCGAGCCTAGACTGCTCTAGGAAGCTAAGCAGGGTCCATTTGGTTAGACTCAGGACCATCAAGTATTCCAGAACTGTAGGCTAAAATCTATCTAGTTATCTAGCTATCTATATATAAATGGCTGTGTGTGGATATTCCAGAATAACTTTGTAACGCCCCAACAATTTCAACCAAACTTGGTACACAAATGAGTTACTCTCTGGAAACAAATATTGTGGGGATAGGACACTCCTAACACTCCCTTGGGGGCTGTCTGTGTGTGTGTGTGTTCTAGCATAACTCTGGAATACCTGGACCGCAGAAATGAAAAGGACTGAATTACATCTATAGTGTCAAGTCACCGTACTTTTGACAGTGATAGTGTGCATTTTGGATTCAAGTTCTGTTAAGATACAGCCTGTTGTGCCTTAAAATGGTTTCTACTGTACAGCACAGTGGAGTTGCCATGGTAACGACTTCGCAGTACTCCACAAGGAGTTTCCCTCTAATACAGGATTGGGATAAATGCATACCCATGCAACCCTGGGTTATCAGCTACTAGTAGTGACTAAAACGCCACAGAAGCAGACAATGGCAAGCCACTCCCAGACTGTTGCCAAGAAAAGTAGATGAAAATATCTATAAAGACCTTAGCAGTTAAGTTCAATTCCAAGGGGACATTACTACTTTATCATTTAAATTTTCAGCTGAGAGTCAAAAGGCTTACCTCCTCCATTGCTTTTTCCACATCTCTGTTCTTCATCAAAACAGTGAACAGTGAAAAAGGAATTAGAAGCAGAAGTTGGACTTTCAAGAATCAACGTAGTGAATTTACATTTTCAAACTTCGATGTTGGCGAAGAAAATATTGTGGATGCCCAAGAAAACAACAAATGGATCACAGAAGACATCAATCTAGAATTTTTATTTGAGGCACAAACGACTAAGATCAGATTATTATATTTTGGACACATTATTCAAAAATCCAGTTTTGATCATTCCACAATGCTGGGAAAAGTGGAAGGAAAGAGAAAAAAGAGAACAATCCTCACCGAGATGGATAGACTCAATTTACCCTGGCAGTGGTAGTGCACCACTGGAAAACCTGAAAGATCTCCTGGAGAAAAGCCTACTACGTGGCTCCTAAGAGTGGACATCAACTTGATGGGACAATCAACAAATCAGTGGTGTCTTTCATCACATTTTATAGCGAAGGCCGCAGATTAGATTCGCTTTACCCATCCAAGCATTCTCTAGGTTTGTTGGAATTGCAGTTTCAAGGATGCTCAGCTATTGCTTTCTTTCGCATACCAGATTAGTGAAGGTTAAATTAAGTCCCATGTATCCTCTATTGTAGAGTCTTAGACTTAACTTTAAAGAAAAAAAGAATCTACTTAGATTCATGAGAAGTATCTACTAGATCAAGGCAAAAAAAGCTGTAATTACTATTTTTAATTAAAGCAGCATTACCCATCATTTAAAAATGGAGAAAAAAACCATACATTTTGCAAGTCCCTGCAATTTTCTTGCTGAAATTTTTTCAAAAGTGGTTTGCCCTTGCCTTCTCCCCTGGAGGGCAGGGGGGAGAGAGAGCGAGAGAGAGGAAAGAGAGAGCTCACTCCATTACACGGCGCTAGGGATTCGAACTGCTGAACTGCCGACCTTCTGATCAACAAACTCAGTGTCTTAGCCACTGAGCCACCCTTAGGCATTCATTAGTCAATAAAAAATAAGTAATTTTTCATGGGGGGAGGGGAGAAGTTGAAAACAGTAGTAAAGAGCTAACGGCCGTAGAGTCCCCGACTTGCCGCGTGCTTGTATCTCTGCAGTGAAGAAAAAGGCTGTTGGGGGAAAGAACACGAGCCGTGCGCCCAAAGGGATGTTGAGTTGAGTTCGATTTTCTTAAAGACGCGGGCGGTCCCTCGGGCATGCGGGCAGTGGTTGCGAAGGGCACAGTCGGAAGGGAACGGAGGTGAAGAACAAGGGACTTTATGCAATTGGCTGTTTTCTTGATCTCAGCTCAAAATTAGATCTGAATGAAATATGACGAAAGCTTTGAAAAAGTCATTTAAGGATAGTTTGGAAGATATAAAAGAACGAATGAAAGAAAAGAGAAATAAAAAATGGGCAAGGCTGGGTAAAGCAAACCAAGTTTTACCTATTAAGAGTAAAATTGCAGATAATTCTGTGGCACAGTTGAAAAACTTCCAAGCAAATAATCGTGCGTTAGCTTTGGCTTTAGAAGAAGAAAAGAGTAAAATGAGGGAAGCACAAGATATCATATTGTGTTTAAAGAAAGAGTATCAGAGCTTGAAGTTTCAGAATTTTGACCTACAAAGAAAGCTTAAGTTACAGCAAGAAAAACAACATGCTGAGAATGGATTCATGGTAGTGAAGAAGATTATTTCTAAAGTTGTTCAAGATCTACTCAGTGCAGCAAATATTCTTGATCCATTAAATGATGTCTCTTCTGCTGATTTTAGTACAACTCAGTATAACTCCAAACCTGAGGAATGTGCTTCTGGAAGTTTAAAGAAGCCTGATTCTTTGGCACTTCTAAGGCACATTCTTGCTGTAGAAATAGGTAAAGAAGATGCAGATGAAATACAAGATAAAGTGGAAAAACTTTATTATTATTCAGATTCTCACTTAAATTTCTGTGATGACATTGAGAATACAGCTTCAGTGTCTCACACAGATACAGGTTACCAGAATTATTCCTGTGAAGATGATCCAGATCATGTAAACACTGGAAGCAGAATTATTTCAGTTGATGAAGACAAGCAAACTGATTATTCTATATCTAAAAATGTTTCTACCCGTCGTCGTTATTTAAAAATTAATTCCCTCAGTGAAGTCTTTGAATTAGATGATGGCACTCCAGCTATCAATGCTGATCTTTTATGTTCAAAGAATAATAATGAAAATTCTGAAGAAATATCTATTAGTCAGGAGGACAAGCATAGTGTAAACATTGATAAATGTGAATCAGATATTCAAATTGAATCTGATAAAAGTGATTCAGATACACAAATTGAAAAGGCCACAGCTTTTTTAGAACAAAGTAATTTTAATAATAACGGTGGCTTAAAAACTAAAAAAGGGAAGGGTCAGAAGAGAAAATTGGTAACCACAAAAAATGTGCCCAAGGCAAGATCCAACAAAGACAAAAACTGCAATAAGCATGCAGGACCTAAACAAAAAGCAAATACATCCATTCCTTCCAATGATGCTTATGGTTTTATTAGTGAAGAATCTGTTCATATAACACCTTTCCGGCAAAACAAACAAAATGAACATGTTGATGACAAAGAGTATACAAAAGAAGGAGAAATTTGTAGTGGTGAATCGTATGTTTCAGAAGAAGATCCTGATGATAGTCTCTATATGCCTTACTCAAAAAAACCAAAATCCAATGAAACTTTAAATACTGGAACAGATGTAATCCCACTGCGCACAAAATTACGATCAAAGAAAACTCTGTCTGAGCAACATGATATAAATCCTGAGGGGGAAAACAGGAATACCAAGATATTTGAATCTTATTTGGATGAATCATCTGAGGCACTTAAAAAACATCATCTCAATGATATTACCAATGTTGCATCAACTTCTTACCAAACAAGAATTTCTTACCTAGCCTTGGGTACCATAGCAAAAGATGCTACTCACCAAAGATGTAGAAGTACTAGTTACGTGAGTTATAAGGAGCCAAGTCTCAGTGGGAAACTTAGAAGAGGAGACCCGTTTACAGATACCAGCTTTCTGAACTCTCCCATTTTTAAAGAGAAAAAGAACACCAAATCCAAATCTCTTAATAAAAAGATGCTGTCCAGATACAATGAAGCATTTGTTGGTTATTAAGATATTTTTCATGGAATACCCTTAGCTTCTCATTAATATTATGCTGAAAGTATATTAACTAAAATTCTGGAGATGGAGTTTTTTGCATGTTTCTGATCTAGATTTATGAATATTGATAATATTTTACATCACACATATACTGACTTCCAGAATGTATCTATTCAGAAAGATGTGAATAACCTATTGTCATTTTAATAGGAGCTACTTCCTGAATGTGATAGAAAACAATAGGTTTGAAATGCAATTATCATTTATTTGCTAACAAATGCAGTTTATTTTAACAGTCTGTCATTAGAAATAAAACTGTATTGTACTTTCTGAACTATTATTTATATGTCATTTATAATAAAAATTTGAATAATTTTGATTAAAGGTAATTTGGTTTAATTATCAATGCTAGCATAGTTTCAGCCTCCATATTCTTGCAACTATTCTAACAGTTTGTAAAAAATAAGCTGAATATGTTAACTTGTAGGTTTATTAGGAATAAACACTAGTGAACTCTAGTAGTTCTGAATAAATGTGAGTTGGCTTATATTTCAGTTATCCAACTTTCACATTATCATGTCTTGTGTGATGTATCAAGTTATATGCTAGTATTTTTATTCAGTTATTTCAAAGCAGCTGTTAGTCTTCTGATAGCACTTACAGCAGAGAAAGATAAGTAGAAACCTATGCATATTTACTTTTAGTACAAGAATTTTAACTAATAGTTATATCCAAAATTGCCTTTTTTCTTGTCTTTTGTGTCTTTAGATTGTAAGCCTATGGTATCAGTGGTTTAACTAGTTTTTCTAAGTAGATACCTTTTAAGGAAAATGTAAAAGTCATAAATGACATGTTTTGATTTCACTTGAAACTTATATTAATCTGTATGAAATCTAGAAATTCCATTGAATTTGCTACTGCACAGTGAGTTCCAGTTCTTATTACCTGAAGGTGTTATAGCATACTTATATTCCATTTCATAAAATGAGGGACAAACAATGAGTATGTCTGGTATTTTTATATGCAAATTACAAAATAGCACACAAGATCAATGTTATACATATAATTTAAAACCATTTTATACCAGTACAATAAATAATTTTACAAATGTAAAATTTCAGTTAAAGTATTTAAACACATACTGTGTATAACTTTATTGCACAATATCTATGAAAATAATCTTTAAATTAGAAACCAAAATGTTCTCAATATAGAAGAGACTCTAATTTCAAGACAATAAGAATCTTTGAAAATAACACTTTCACAGGATATCAAGCTTTAGAGGTGACTCTGTTGGCCCAGTTTACAAAATACATGAAAATTACTATTTAAATATTCTAAAACAAAGTTGCATCATTGTACCTTAAATACAAAGCTCATTCTGGTTTATATAAAGCGCTAAGGCATTTCTATATTTCTATTTTGTCTATTATGTACCATTTCCTTCTAGCAATGTTCATCTAATCAGAATAAAACATTACTACAGGCATTGTGCCAAAAAAAAAAAAAATTCATGGGGTTTTGTAATAAACAACTTGTTTGCCAGATTTGAGATAGCAAGCACTTCTGGAGTGTGTGAGGAACTGTTTTAATAGACATTCCCCTTTCATATGAAGACTTGGAAGCTGTAGTTCCACGAGTACAGGAAGTCCTCGACTTATGACCACAATTGAGCCCCAAATTACTGTTGGTAAGCAAGACAGTTAAGTAGGTTTTGTCCCCTTTTACGATCTGTCTTGCCACAGTTATTAAATCACTGCAGTTAACTTAGGAACACATTTTCAAAGTGAATCTGGCTTCCCCATTGACTTGGCTTGTCAGAAGATCGCAAAATGTCATAAACCGTCACAAATATGGGTCTGTTGCCAAGAGTCTGAATTTTGATCACATGATCATGGCGTTAGTCGTCAGTGAAAAGTGGTTGTGTGTCGTCGTAACTGCAAATGATCACCAAAGGAACTGTTGCAAGTCAAGGACTACCTATATATCCTCTCATGAAAAACCTATCAAATATATCACCAGTACATGTAATCCTTGATTTACAAAAGTTCATTTAGTAACCATTCAAAGTTATAACAGCTCTGAAAAGCGTGATCATTTTCCACACTTAGCATGATCAAAATTCAGATGCTTGACAGCTGATTCACATTTTTGACCGTCGCAGTCTCCCAGGGTCATGCGATGATCACCTTTTGAGACTTTCCGACAAGCAAAGTCAATGGGGAAGCCAGATTTAATTTAACAAATGTAAAAGTACTGCAACTTCACAATTGCAGTAATTTACTTAACCACAACGGGGGGGGGGGGGGAGTTGTAAAATGGGGCAAAATTCACTTAACAAACGTCTCGCTTAGAAACAGAAATGTTGGCCTCAGTTGTGGTCATAAGGACTACCTGTATTGCAAAGTTTCTGATGTTTAGTGTCCTTTTAACAATGCATTTTTCTCACTGGAGGTGGGAACTCGGGGTTAATCATTCAGAAATTTCAGGGTTTGCAAAGGAGTGGCTGATGAATAGCATGTCTTTGTAATCTCTGTGCCTTTCAGGTGGTAAGTTGTGTTTTTTTTTAGTCAATTATATATATTAACTATTGAGGTACCATACTACCATAAACTCCTGCTGAAGAATCTGCTCAGAGCAATAAAAATTGAGACGTGCCTGATCTGCTACCACGATTCAGGTTTTTTGTTGGCTTTGACTCAACTTGTCCTATTCCAGGAGCTGTGAGAAGCCTATCGCTAATTTTTAAGTCTTTTTCCCAAGAACCTTGTCTACTAAAGTAGAGATATCCACTTAGATGTAAAGTGCTGTGTAATATAAGAAAGGCAGGACAAAGATGTAGTGGATGACAAAAATTAAATCTGATTTATTTTAAGTGAAGTGGAGTTAATGTAATAAATAGGTTCATTTTCCAAGCATTTACAATAATACATTCCTCTTGTGTCACTTGGAGATGACAATTTGGAAGCAATTTTTAGAAGAGACAGATCTGATTTTTACAAGGGAAAGATGGTTGTGGCCCACCAGCGGCCAGCAGATGTAGCAGCAGATTCGGACAGTGAGGAGGTTGGGGTAGAACGTGGGCCCATCCTGGAGTCTGGCGAAGGCTCTGATGAGTGTTCTGCATCAGAAGCAGAGATGGGGCCAGGGCCGTCTGATAGTTATCAGTTGCCTTCGGAGTCAGACATCAGTGAGGCAGACAAAGAGCTGGAGCCTGTTCCCAGTGTGCGCATGCACAAAGTTGCCAGACGAAGGGAACCGCTAAGGAACAAGTGTCGACTTGGGAGTAAGGCCGCAGGTGGCTGGTGAATGGCCCCTCCCATAGGGAATAAAAGAGGAGCGAAAGGGGAGGGGTGTTTGCAGAAGACAATTAGTTCATTCCTGCATTCTTGCCAAGTATTGTGGAGTCTGAAAGATATCGGCTTGGCCACTTTCCAAGCCTGATAAAGGTCGGTAATTATGAACTATTTTGAAAGACTCTGGGCCAGGACTTTGCTGGAGAGAAATTAACTGTAAATTAAATAAAAGGGGTTTATCAGGACAAGGATTCAGCTTCGTGCTGCTGGGGAAGCCTAGGTCAGAACAAGGGTACTATTCGGTACTGGCCCCTTCTTACTTCTTGCTGCTCAAATAAGTTCAGATGTATATGAGGAAAGGAGGAGTATTTTTGTATTTACAGGTAATTACAACCATTCATTTAGGGATCATTTGAAGTTACAAAGACGCTGAAAAAAGTGACTTATGACCATTTTCCACAGTTATGACTGTTGCAGCATCCCCATGCATCCCCGTGATCAAAATTCAGCCGTTTGACAACTGGCATGTATTTATGATGATTGCACTGTCCTGGAGTCATGTGATTGACATTTGCGATTGACAAGCCAAGTCAACGGGGAAGCCAGATTCACTTAACAACTGTGTTACTAACTTAACAGCTGCAGTGATTCACTTAACAGCTGCGGCAAGAAAGCTTGCCAAATTGAGGGGGGGGGTCACTTAAAATCTGTCTCGCTTAGCAACAGAAATATTGGGCTCAATTGTGATCATAAGTCACGGACTACCTGTACTGTACCAAATATTGGCCCACATTTGTGCTGGAGTGTGATTGTGATAGCAACTGGTTCAACATTCATGTGCTGGCATGAATTTGTTGTATAGATTAGTCCTATCCTGATAAGATCCAGTTATGCCTTTAAGGAAATGCCCTACAATTTGAAGGGATGAAAAGTCACACTTATTTATAGAGTAGATGGCGGTCCCAAAGTGATTTTCAGTAAGTGAGTTAATTGTAATGCAAAATGAAAACATATTTTCCCCTTCCATCTTCTTCCTTCCCTCATGTCCACAAAACACTGGTGCTCAGGGCCAGCGACCTTCAGGTGCCTTTCATATGCAGAAATCACATTTGGTGCAGTTTCCATGTCTCTCAGTCTTCCGTTTAAATTGAAACCTGATAATAACTGGCCTGCAATGGGATGGGGGAATGAGCCCACCCACCTTTCTTCTGCTGCGACCGATACATTTTTCAGAAAGACATGTTTACTATGGCTACAAAGAGAAATCCAAACGATAAGTAGAACTTTTGGGGAAATTGGATTGGTATAAGGCTAACCTTTTTGCCGTTGCGTGCTGAAAGCGCACACCCACTCCCATAATGTAATGCGAATGCGACACCACCCCCTGCAACCCCACCCCCCCACAGGACTCCCTGTGCTCCCCACCCTCCACGCATGCGCACCCCTGCACCCTGTTTTGCACCTAGTAGGCCTCCCTGCAGCCTTCTGGGTGCAAAAATGGGTTGCAGGGGGGCACGGTGTGCATGTATGCATGACCCTCCTGCACATGCGTCTCATGCATGTGCCCGCACATGCATGACAGAGACCCAAAAATCAGCTGGCAGGCGTGCACGCATGTACGGTGGAGGTGAGCGGGGATGACAGCTCGAGTGCCCACAGAGAGGGCTGCGTGCCACCTGTGGCATGTATTCCATAGGTTCACCATCACGGGTATAGGCTTTGTTGTCTCTTAAACATGGATTCCTGGGTTCTCTTCTTGCAATCTAGTATTATTAATTTCTCTAATTAGATACACAACGGCAATATACTGGATGATCTAATATCAGTTAATCTTCAAGTTTCCAATAAATATAATTATGAATACTGCTATTGAGGAATCGTACCAAGGGTGGGTTCCTGCCAGTTCTAACCTCTTCTATAGAAGAGATTCCACAAATCTACAGTGCTATTTAGAACCGGTTCCAGCTCCCTACTCCCACCCGTCCGCACATCATCAAGATGAAGAGCGAGAGGAGGAATTCTGGGAGTTGAAGTCCACAAGTCTTAAAGCTGTCAAGTTTGAACACTCCTGGGTTTTTTTTTCCCTAAAGGGTTTGGGGTGCAAGGGTCTTGTAACTTGACAGCTTTAAGACTTGTGTGCTTCAAATGCCAGAGTTTCTGAGCCAACATTTTGGTTACTAAGCAAGGGCATGGTTAAGTGAGTTTCACCACATTTTACAAGTTGGCCACGCCCCCAGTCACATGGCTGGCAAGCCACTCCCACCCAGTCACATGGCTGGCAAGCCACTCCCACAAATCAGGCCACACCTACAGAAGAGTTTCTAAAAGAAATTGAAACCCACCACTGAATCGTACCATTCCCAAAGCGGGGGGAAGCTTCAAAACAAAACACAGGCTTGTTCTGCTTTGAAGTTCCACTTCCATTTTACTCTCCCTAGTCAGACCAAACGGGAGTCAGAGATGAGCAACAGTGGAATAATTATTTGAAAACTGATCCTGAGGAGGTTTTGTTCTTGGTTATAATTCTCATTTTGCATTGCGCTTCAGCTTTGCCGTTTCCAAAAGCTCATCATTAATGGTCTCACAAGATGGCTGCCCAGCCAGTCATGAGATATCCATATTTTGGGCTAATGTTGTATGGTAATTAGTATTCAGGGTTCAGTCTACTGTCAGCCATGAAGCTAGGAAAAAAAATAGATCCAGGAAACTACAGACCTATCAGCCTGACCTCAATACCAGGAAAGATTCTGGAAAAGATAATCAAGCAACGAATTAGCTTGAACCTAGAAGCAAACAAAGTAATAGCCAAAAGCCAGCATGGGTTTGTCAAAAAACAGATCATGCCAGACTAATCTTACTGCATTCTTTGACAAAGTGACAAAATTAGTGGACCAGAGGAATGCCGTCGATATCGTTTACTTGGACTTCAGTAAGACATTTGATTAGGTAGATCATAACCTACTACTAGATAAAGTAGAAGAATGTGGGTTAGACAGCATCACCACCAGATGGATTCGTAACTGGCTGACCAACCGCACTCAACATGTAGTCCTCAATGGAACTGCATCTACATGGAGGGAAGTATGCAGTGGAGTACCCCAAGGCTCTGTTTTAGGCCCAGTACTCTTCAACATCTTCATCAATGATTTGGATGAGGGAATAAATGGGGAACTCATCAAATTTGCTGATGACACCAAGCTGGCAGGAATAGCCAACACTCCAGAAGACAGGCTAAAGATACAGAAGGATCTTGACAAACTTGAACATTGGGCACTATCTAATAAAATGAAATTCAATGGTGAAAAGAGTAAGGTTCTACATTTAGGCAACAAAAACGAAATGCACAGGTACAGTAAAGATGGTACCTTGCTCAACAGTAGTAACTGTGAGAGGGATCTTGGAGTCCTAGTGGACAACCATTTAAATATGAGCCAGCAGTGTGCAGCAGCTGCCAAAAAAGCCAACACAGTTCTAGGCTACATAAACCGAAGGATAGAATCAAGTTCACGTGAAGTGTTAATACCACTTTATAATGCCTTGGTAAGGCCACACTTGGAATACTGCATTTAGTTTTGGTTACCACGATGTAGAAAATATGTGGAGACTCTAGAAAGAGTGCAGAGAAGAGCAACAAAGATGATTAGGGGACTGGAGACTAAAACATATGAAGAACGATTGCAGGAACTGGGTATGTCTAGTTTAATAGAAAGAAGGAGTAGGGGAGACATGATAGCAGTGTTCCAATATCTCAGAGGTTGCCACAAAGAAGAGGGAGTCAAACTATTCTCCAAGGCACCTGAGGGTAGAACAAGAAGCAATGGGTGGAAACTAATCAAGGAGAGAAGCAACTTAGAACTGAGGAGAAACTTCCTGATAGTTAGAACAATTAATCAGTGGAACAGCTTGCCTCCAGGAGTTGTGAATGCCCCAACACTGGAAGTCTTTAAGAAGATGTTGGATAGCCATTTGTCTGGAATGGTGTAGGGTTTCCTGCCGAGGCAGAGGGTTGAACTAGAAGACCTCCAAGGTCTCTTCCAACTCTGCTACTGTATTGTATTATAAGATTTGTGGATTATTCTGTTTGGCCCTTTGTCTCAATATTCATATATAACAGGAGATAATCTATATAAAAGCCCTTAGACTGGTTATTAATGTAAGACAGGGATGCTCCTTGTCTTACAACCATTCGTTTAGCAACTGTTCAAAGTTTCTATGGCAGTGGGAAAAAAAGTGACTTATGATTGGTCCTCACACTTATGACTATCTTAGCATCCCCACAGTCACGTGATCAAAATTCAAGCATTTGGCAACGGGCCTATATTTATGATGGTTACAACATCATGTGATTGCCATTTGTAATCATTCCAGTTGGCTTCCAACAAGCAAATTTAATGGGAGAATCCAAATTTGCTTAATGACCATGGGATTCACTTAATAAATGCAGTGATTCACTTAACAATCATGGCCAAAAGGGTCATAAAATCGGGCACAACTCACTTAACTAGCCTTGCTTAGCCTCTAAAATTCCTTTGTCCCAAAAATGTGGGATCATCTTTTGCGACTTTCCAACAAGCAAAGTCAACAGGGAAGCCAGATCCACTGAACAACTGGGTTACTAACTTATGAACTGCGGTGATTCACTTAACAACTGAGGCAAGAAAGGTAGTAAAATGGGACAAAACTCATTTAATGTCTCACTTAACAACAGAAATCTTGGGCTCAATTTTGGTCGTAAGTCGAGGACTATCTATAGTTCTCCAAGAACAGAGCCCTGTGAGTCACCAGCCTCCCTCTAGTTCAGTAATGACTAACCTAAGCCTGTGAGCACATGCGTGTGCGTGCCTACAACCATAGTGCAATGCGCATATGATCCCCGCTCCCCTGCGCATGCACACATGATCCTCCACCCCATTTGGGGCCTAGTAGGCCTCCCTGAAGCCTCCTGGGACCACAAACTGGCTGTGGGGGGGAGCAACTCCCCCCACACTTCCCACGTCCACACATGCACATGCGACCCTCCCCCCCCACTGCCGCCTCGTGCATGCATGGCAGAGTCCCAAAAATCAGCTGGAGGTGCGCATGCATGCGCAGGGGAGCTGAGTTGGGGCGATGGCTCATGTGCCCGCAGAGAGGGTTCAGCCTGTCACAGGTTGGTCATCACAGCTCTATTTTTTCCTCTATGTAAACTGAGCACATAGGAAGCCTTAATGAGTTTTCCAGCGGAAGTAGGCAATCAGCACCAGGTGTGAATTTGTACAAGGCAATTCTGTTTTCCATAAATGGGGGTACCAAGGCGATAAGGGTGTGGCAAACAGAAGAGCCAATCAGTCATAGAATTATAGATCCTTCCCTGGCACATTTCTAGGCAAATCTCAGTATTTATAATACGTTATCAATGTTTGGGCACCACTGATCACACTGATTTCCCAGTTGGGCTCTGCTTTGGTGAAGAAGACAAACAGAGCCAGACAGTATCAGGGCCGTTAAAGTAATATTGAGACAATAAAGTTTATAAAGTCCTCATAAAATTTCATCAGCATCAGAGAAGACTCAGTAAAGAGCAGAGACATTGTTCAAGCGATTTAAAAATTGTGGAGAATAAACAGGTGCACGACTTGTGTCTGCTCACTCGGGGACAAATCCCATCGCCTCTGATGGAGATTAAGGTGAGAAACGATTGCAGTCTAAAATGGCACCTAAAAAATCAGTGTTAGTGACATGGTGGTCATTGTCAAATTCAAGAGTTTATACACAAGGTAACTTCCAAAACTATTCTCCCAAAGAAAAGCCTAGAGATAGGTAGGCAGACAGGATGAAAACATGTACATTAATTTATAAAAGAAAAAATAAATAAAAGTAATACTCATTTTGCAGTTGTAAAGTGAACTGAGATGGTAAAGCAAACACTGCTTTACACTGTAAGCAAACCAATTGCAAACCGATTTTCTATGGGTTGGTTTTACTAAAAACCAGAAGTAAATACCAGTTTTTAAGCAAAAATGTTGTAAAACACAGTCATGTAATCATAGTGAATAGCACAGGCAGAATACCCGAAATGCAGTCATGTGACTGCAGGGGGAGTGGTTATCGGAACTTTGGAACTGGGTCGGAAACATCCCTGGGGAGATCTGTCATAACTTCAAATGGTTGTTAAGCAACCAATCATAAGTCCAGGACTACCTGTATGGCTAGATCTGTGATGGCGAACCTATGGCACGTGTGCCACAGGTGGCACTCTGAGCCCTCTCTGCGGGCACGCGAGCTGTCATCCCAGCTCAGCCCCACTGCGCATGCATGTGCGTCTCCCGCCAGCCAGCTGGTTTTCAGGTCTCTGTTGTGCATGCGTGGGGCGCATGCGGGAGACACATACTAATGCATGGGGAGCGGAACACATGGGGTCACATATGCATGCGTGGTTGGTGGGGCACATGGGAGGGTCATGCAGACATGCGTGGGGGCGCACGTGGTGGCACATGTATGCGCCGGGGCGGGGGCGCAGGAGGGTCGCATTGCATTCGGCACTCGGCAACAAAAAAGTTATTGAACACTGGGCTAGATCTTCCACTTTATGCCCAAGTTTCTTTGTGGTGTGTATGTCTGTATGCCTTCTCTGCTGTTTATTTAGATGGCATGCTAATTTAAAAACCACATTATAAAAACTGGCCTTACAAACATGGACATCTGAAGCAACAAAATCTAATAGAACAGTGCAATTAATTTCATGATGTGTGATTGCGATGTCATGCATAGTTATTTGAGAGTAAACACTGGAACTCAACAGAGCACTTGATATAACCTATTAATTCATCTTCTCCGAACCATAAACATTACTAAGCCAATCAAAATGCAGCCCTGAGCTTTTAATTAGAAACATATTATTGTTGTTGTTGATGATGATATTAATTAATTTAATTTAGGCTGCAATTATTTGCCATCCTATATGGATCCAGGCAGCTAAACTTCCTTTCTACAACCCTGTAATCCCTTATTTCAGGGTAGAGTCGGTGCGGCTGGATGGAGCTGAGCATTTACTAGCTGGATTCCCTTCCAGATGCCACATAGGGTTCTAGGGCAGCAATGGCGAACCTTTTTTGGCTCACGTGCCATAAGTGGGGGGAGGGCAGGGGGGGTCATGTGCGGGTGTGCCGCACCCATAATGCAATGCACAACACACCCCAGCGCGCATGCGTGCACTACAGGCGCAACCTCCCATTTTTTGCATGCTTTTTTCGCCCTCCCCAGGCGCCAGAGGCTTTATAGGAGCCTGGGGAGGGCGGAAACAGCCTCCCCTGCCCCCCCCCCCCGGAAGCCCTCCAAAGTCTTCAGGAACCTTCAGGAGGCTTCCCCTAAGCTTCCAGAGCAGTCAAAATGACCCTCCGAGCAAACCGGAAGTCCGTTCCCAAACTTCCGGTTTGCCCATAGGGCCGGTTTTTTGCGCTCTGGAGGCTTCAGGGAAGCTCATGAAGCCTCCGGAGGGCCTCCGGGGGGGCGAGGGAGGCTCTTTTTGCCCTCCCCAGGCTCCTATAAAGCCTCTGGAGCCTGTGTAGGGCGAAAAATGGCTTTAAAAAAGGGTGAACTCAGCTGGCCACCGCGTGCCCTGACAAATGGCTCCATGTGCCCCAGGTTCACCATCCCGGTTCTAGGGCAATTCAACATAGCCAACTCTCCGCGGGATAAGAATTGCACTAATATCAAATAAATGATGGAATAGAATCATTTTAAAAAGGATGCAAAAGGAGGGACAAAATGAAATGCGAATGACCCAAAATATTTTTTAAATTAGTTTAAATGCTTACATTGAATAACTGAATTGTCCTGCTGTGAGCTGGCCACGACAAGTTGTCCCAGAGTGAGTTAGTTGGCCATGGTGAGATGGCTGCAGCAAGTTGTCCCATTCCTCTATGACTATGTGGAGTTTGCAGCAGATATTTTTTCTTTGCGCCTTAGGAGAGGGACATCTGCCCCTACCTGGGATTGAACTCACAACCTTCCGAATGGGAGGCAAGCGTCTTCACCACTAGGCCACCACACCCTTTTAGGATATTATGAATAAACAAATACAAATAATCCTACAAAAAAATGTTGCAATGTGAATTCCTCTAGTGAAAAATTCCATCAGAGAAACGAAAAGAGCCACGGTTGGGCACACACACACCCAAAAACTGCTTGACTCTTTTCCCAGTCTCTTCTCTTTAGTTAACTTGAAATACTCACTCCAGTCTCCTTCCCTTGCCACAGCAAGGAGAACTTGTCAATATCCTGGGAAGTGATTTATTGCTCCTGTTTTAGAAAAACCTCTGGAAGTTAATTGCCCAGTCCTCTGATGTCAGAGGCCACTAGAAAAAGTTTGGGGGAATCGATCATGAAGAAGTGATAAGCTTATTTATCGAAAGCAGCCCTTTTCAATATTATTGGCTTTGAGATCCGGTAAAAGAATTGCGCTTGTTGATGAAACCTTAATTTAGTAACAACGTGGTTTTTATTTTAGATCACCAATACTGAAATAGCCACTTCTTGAAAACAGATGTTTTCTACATCTGATTTGTGTTAAAATCTCATGCATGGTTCGGGGCCAATTAAATGTGCTCCAATTTGCACTGCTTCCCATGAGCATCTGGAGGGAACCTGCTCCTCCTGCTAAATCTCTTTCTAAGTCAAGAACATGCTTGTCCTTTCGTGGTTGGTTTTCACAGATACCAAACCTACTCACAGGGCAATGTCAAGCACAGAGTAGTTTTATTGAATGAGGCTGCCCTTTGTCCTTTGATTAGTGTGTAGCGCTCGGCAATTGAACCACTTCCACAGGCAGGTCAGCCTCTTTAGAATACTGAGGATCTGGTGGCAGGACAGGGTGCCAGATACAGAAGTCCTCTCCAGAGCAGGCCTGCCATCAGTTCACGCCCTGCTGATGAAAGCCCAGACATGCTGGGCAGGCCATGTTGCAAGGATGGGCAGACCATTGCATCCCCAAACAGCTCCTCTTTGGTGAGCTGTCTCAAGGAAAGCGATCACATGGGGGGGACAAAAGAAGCGAAGACACATTGAAAGCCTCCTTCAAGTCCCTGGATATCAACACCACCTCCTGGGAAACCCCTGGCACAAGATCAATCAACATGGCGCACGCTGATCCACCAAGGCTGCCGGACATCTGAGGACAGAAGAACAACCATAGCACAGGAGAAGCGAGCACTCTGCAAAGCCAGAACTGCAAATGCTGCAACAATGGTGCCAACATATGTCTGCCCGACATGTAGCAGAACATTTCGTGCCCGTATAGGTCTTACCAGCCACTTGTGGAGACTTCGTAGACAGCCACCAACCCGTTAGATGTCAAGGTCCTCTTCGAATATGATGGACGAACATCATCAGTGTGTAGGGGGCAAGATGGAAAAGCCAAAGGCAGGACAGAAAACTGAACTACTATTATAACTACTGAATTAAATGAAGTAGATTTAAAAGCTTTCTGTCCCAAGTGCGATTCAGCAAGCAATGTTCTGGGGAGTGTAATTAAAGACTTAAAGAGCAAACACCTGTCTTGTTATTATGGTTGGTCGCGCAGTCAGCCAGATGTTTAGAGTGAATTTGGCATTTTGATCCACCTATTGAGTCCTTCCCAAGGTTATTTGATGGTGTTAAAAGGTATCGTACCAGAATGTAAGCTGTTCCAACTAAAGCTGCTTTTTACAATTGATCTTGACAATGTTGATGGCGTTCAAGTGGTTTGGGGATTAGATGGATTTAAAACATATAAAGAGAGACAAACAATGTCATGAGGATAAAGAACAAAGATTAAGTTGCAAATAAATAAGGGATTTAACGCATCATGGAGATCCATTTTTGAAATGTACCTTTAATTACTGTACCTGACCATCCCCATAGAAAACAAGATAGTGTCAGAACCTGGGACTGGTACCTGGGGGAGGGGGAAAGTGTCATAACTTCGACTGTAAGTCAAGGACTATCTTTATGCAACTTTGTGTTGCCAACGTCATCCACACTAGGTTTCCTAGTGGCTTTAGCTGTGTGTGTTCTACTAGGACTGCCTCATAGCTAGTCAGTCTTCTGCTAGGCCAGCGGTGGCTAACCTTTTTGTCGTCACGTCCTGAAAGCGTGTGCACGCCCATAATGCAATGTGCCCATGACCCCCCGCATATGCATGCACCCCCTGCATGCACCCACACATGCATGTGCAACCTCTGCTCCCCCTTGCTGCCCCCCATGCATGCATGATCCCCGCCCCATGCATGCATGCATGACTCCTATACACAAAACGCCTTCCCCCCCCTGTGCAGGCACATGAGTCTCACACATGCACCCCATGCATGTGTGGTAGAGACCCGAAAACCAGCTGGCTAACGGGAGGTGCGCACACCTCATGGAGGAGCTGAGCCGGGGCGATGGCTCGCATGCTTGCAGAGAGGGCTCTGCATACCACCTGTGGCACTCGTGCCATAGGTTCACCATCACAATGCCAGGCTATGTTTTAAGATAGGACCATGCTCTTCAAATTAAATCAAATCAGCAACTCCCTAATAGCAAACAAATTTGATACCGTGGTGAGCACGGTGTTTCAAAATAAAACGTTTTCAACTCTCAAGTTGACATTATACTGGGTGAAGAGAAAAGATGCATGGATCAGAGACGCTGGACTTAGGAAAGGGGAAATTCAAGTGCTCAATTAACCATATTGTGCAATGTGCATCTTCTGTTTCCCTAGAAGATCTGCACCTAGAAGTGCAGATCTTCTCTTCCTAGTAGAGCATCAGAGATGATCACCTGGATAGCTGAATTGGACATCTAGTCAAGAGGCCACTGTCGTACCTCTTTAGCAGTTTTGTATATAATTATGTGGACTGTGTGTATATGTTTACTTCTGTCATGTTCTCATCATGTGCTAAATAAATAAATGCTTCTGTAACCATTTTAAAATATCCTTATTTTGTTTATTTATTTTTTAAAGTTTTTTTATTTTATTTTAATACAAATATACCATTGTTGCAGAAAATGACAGGCTTTAGACTTCTCAGGATACAAGAGGGGTTTATTTGGCAGCCAGGTTCAGAAAAGTTAGCCCATGGCTAACGTTGCAATTTCTGGACAACCTTCATTATCGAAGCACGCGTTCTTATACATTCTCAAAAGACAGCGTAACACGGAAACACTTAACTCATTTCTTATTGGTTACCTTAAGGAAAAAGCCTTACAAGGAGATGGGGGTCTTACTTCTCCTTTTGTTACAGGTATGGACTACGTGCCATTAACGAACTTTAATTGAACCTTGTGGTTTCGGACTTTTGACATAGGGACGTTTGCTGGAACATGTTGTGGTTGAAGGCTGATGACATTTCCCTGTCCCTTTAAGCAAGCTTCTAACTGTCCCTTTTATGCCACGTCTTCATTCTTATATTTTAATTCATATTTTATTCTACTTTACCATCTTTCATTAAACAGTGTGTCGTCCGGGTACAAATATTTTGTGCAATAACAATTAAATTTACAGCCGTATTCATTATTTTAGTCTATTCTTAAATTAATACTGATGCATAACATACTATTATAACAATCCCCTTCTTCATTTATTTAACTTAATGCAATTTCCCTATTTCACTCCTCTGCTTTTATTTCTAATTTTAATATTGATTCTCTAACCATTGATAGAATAGACCCCATATACTACTATAGTCAGATTCTTCCTTTTCTTTCATTGCAAGTGTTAAATCTATTTATTTCTGCACCTCCTAATATTTTCTTAATCACGTTCTCATCCGTAAAATATCCTTATTTTATTATGGCTGCATCAGAAAGCAATAAGGATGGACTGTTTTCCAAGTTGTACACACGTGGATGCAGAAAGCAAAAATAAAAAATTGAAATCCATGACTGCTGAAAAAAACTTTGTCATTTCTCATAGGATCTTTTTGTTTTTTGTTTTTTTTTCTCAGTTTTTCATAAAGTTGACGCCTATATCAGAAATAGAGCTGACCTTCCCAGCGATCCCCAAAGATGTAAAAGTCAGGCTTAGTCACAGTGCTGTAATTGGCAGAACTAGGCTGTGAAGTTGGTGTAACAAGCAATCATCCACCCTGTGGTGATGTGGGAATTTGCTGTGTTCAAATTGATCCACTAAAACTGGACTGCAAACTCCATATTTAATACACCTAAACCTCCTTTGCTGTCAACTGATAGTCATCACGAAGAGCCAAGATGACGCATTGGTTGGAATGTGGTATTGCAGGTTACGTCTGCTGGCCACCAGGATTTCGATTCTGACCAACTCAAGGTTGACTCAGCCTTCCATCCTTCCGAGGTCTGTAAAATGAAGACCCAGATTGTGGGGGAAATGTGCTGACTCTGTAAACTGCTTAGAGAGGGCTGTAAAACACCGTGAAGCGGTATATAAAGTGCTGTTGCTATTGCCATCTTGATTGTTGCAGTTTGCCAAAGTGTTCAGCAAATGAGTATGTCCCTTGAATGGATTATTCAATCCAAATAGGACAGGGAAGCTATTGTTGGAACAGGATATTGAGGAGACAGTATATTCAGAGTGAAGATTTGCAACCAAATTCCACCAGGGAGAAATGAGGAGTTGGCATGATTGACTTCATCTTTTGCATGTTCTTCTCTTGATATTTTGACAATGACATTTAAAGAAGCTGTATTTTTTTTTCTTCATTATCATATAGTCCAGGCCAGTCTGATTAATTTTATGTTAATCTTTCTTGGTTAGGTAAGAACATTCTTATACATAATTTTGCATAAAAGACGTGAATATCTTTAAACTGCCAACTTCTAGCTACATGAGTAATATTTTTATTTGGACCCTTTGAACTCTTTTTCCTTTATTACCCTATTGTTTAATTGTTTGTTTCTGATTGTAATAAAATCTAATCTAATCTATCTTTCCATCCATCTATCCATGTATGTATGACTAAGAAGACCCATTTAAATTGCATATAGATGCTAGTAGTCAGTGTGAACAAATACTTAAATTGCTTATCTCTAGACCAGGAGCTTCAGAGGTTTATATTTGAATTGACTTTTCAATTAGAAATACAAGGCCTAGAATATATGTTGTTTTTTTAAAAAGCAAAAGTTAGCAACTGAACAAATGTTTTATATCATTTGAAAAAAATCCTTAGCATCTTCTGACATAACTATAGTGATCATATGTTCTTGGGAAAAAATAAAGGACAACTCCCGAAAAGGAGGCAAAACTGAAAAAAGCTTGTAAGAATTAGGAAAAAATGTTAAGGTTTATAACTCTGCTTTGCAAAGGAAAATTCAAGAAGAAAACCAGGCAAATAAATAAATCTAAAGGACAGCTTTCTGAAATAAAAGCTTGTCCTATATCATGAAAGACAATAATCACTAAATATAGCACTGAAAGATTTCGAGGGAAATATTGGGAAATTGCTCCTTTCACAACCTTCGTGTCCCTCAAATGTATAAATTTCAGCTCCCAGATTTCTAACATGGCTTTTACTAAGAATTCTGGGAGTTAAGGTCTTCCAGTGGTTCTATTCTTATATGTAAAACAGATTTAGACTGGAAGAGCCGGTTTTAAACCCCTTTTCAGTCTTAGTTAAATATTCCTTTTTTTTTTCAGTTTAACTATTTCACTAGGCTGCTGTATAATTAAAAATGCTGTTTTTCTGGAATCTAGGGGTCTAAAGCAGTTCAGGGTAGGGTCTGAAAAATTGCTCAGCTTCATCAAAACTGTTTGTCCCAAATGTGCTTTTCAAAGGTGCCACTGGACTTTCTTTGATGTTGTTGTTTTTCTTGAAGACATTTTGCTTCTCATCCAAGAAGCTTCTTCAGTTCTGAACTGAAGAAGCTTCTTCGATAAGAAGAGAAAGGTTTTCAAGTGGGGAAAAAACGAAGAGAGAAAGTCCAATGGCCTTTTGAAAAACTCCCTTGGGACAACCATGAACTGAATGACTGAGAATCTCCATAAACATCAGAACTGGTTATATGCTTGGAGAAGAACATTCTTTAGAATTATAGGGCAAATTGAGAAGTTGAACAGTTGAATGCTTTTCCCAGAAGAAGGCAAACGCATACCACTTCAATATTATTACCAAGATAGCGATTGGGAGATAGCCATATGGTCACCAGAGTTCAACACAGATCTCACCTCATTTTAATTCTTAAAAGATGACATGTTGCAGACTTAGGTACACCCCGACCCTGTTTCTTACAGCTGTTTCTTTTAATTTATATATTAAAAATGGCTGTGTGTGTGTTCCATCTTAACTCAAGAATGCCTCAAAAAATTTCAACCAAACTTAGTACACAGATGACTTCCCTTCTGGAAAAAAATATTGTGGGGGTAAGGCACCCCTAAAACCCCTCGGGATGTGTCTTCTGTTAAGATACAGCCTGTGCCTTCAAATGGCTTCTACTGTACTGCCGTAAAATGGGCACTGTACTGCGCAGTGGGGTTGCCATGGTAACGGTTTCACAGTACCCCAACAGGGGGCTCTCTCTTGTAATGGGGAAAATCCAACATTAGAAATTAGATTTGGTCCGGACATTTTCCCCCTATAAATAAATACCCAGCCAACCCCGGGTTATCAGCTTGTATTCTCTAAAAGCAACGGCTGAAAATTAGTGGCAGAATGTTGTAAGGAACAGGTTAAAGCTAAGGGAAAATCTGAAAAAGAACACAGTATTCCAAAACAGGAATAAAGGGGTAAAAATTTAGAAAACAGTAAAAGAAGAAGGGTGATTCAGCCCCATCAATTGGAGGCCATTGCCCCACCTCCCTTCATCTGCCAAACAAAACACCACACATAACCCCCAGCCTTTCGAAAATGGTCCGAACTGAATTTAGAAGAAACTGCCCTTTTAAATGCAGAATGCAACCGCTTCTTCTTCCAGATCCTGGCCCCTGTGGGGGTCTTTCAATATGGGGACAGGTGCCAAGAGAGGCTGCCTAAAGATAAATTGTTTTTGAAGGCTGAAGAGCAAATATCCTGTTTGTAAGATAGGTACCAAAACTGGAGAAGGAAAACGTCTCCAAATTAAGCTTTCTATTTTTGGTCTGGATAATTCCTTTTTCTAGGCTAAAGCTGAGTGAGGTTACAGGAGAGGGGAGGGGAAGGGCTTGTATGTGTATATCTGTGCATACACATGTACACCTCAAGTATTTGGTCATCTAGTCAGAATGTTTACATTGGACTACCTGTGATTCCTTAATTATGGTGCCTCAAGGAACTAACTGGGTTTTTTGAAAAGCTGTTATTTGGACAGCAAAGCCAAAAACTTGCCATTTTTTAAGTCAACCAAACAAAATGTTCCTAACTCTACATAATTAACTTTTACATAATCAAGAGGCAACCAAAAATATACTTCGGTTTAACTTTTAATTCCGGGAAGCGTGCTCCTCTTTTTAGGGAAATAAATAAATATCTGTTTCTCTCTCAATTGGGGAGATTAATAAACATGTCTGACAGAAGTGGATTTGCATACTCATGGGTTGCTAAACGTAAAGGCTCAGGTTATGGATTCTTCCCACAGAAACTTTAAGGCTAAGGAAAGAGTCAAAGTACAGGTAATCCTCAACTTGCGACCACAATTGTGCCCAAAACGTCTGTTGCTAAGCGAGACATTTGTTAAGTGAATTTTGCCACATTTTACAACATTAACACAGTTGTTAAGTGAATCACTGCAGTTGTTAAGTTAATAACAAGGTTGTTAAGTGAATCATTGCAGTTGTTAAGTTAATAACACGGTTGTTAAGTCCATCTGGCTTCCCCATTGACTTTGCTTTTCAGAAGGTCACAAATGGTGATCACATGACCTTCTAGACCAGTGTTTCTCAACCTTGGCAACTTGAAGATGTCCAGACTTCAACTCCCAGAATTCCCCAGCCAGTGCTGGCTGGGGAATTCTGGGAGTTGAAGTCCGGACATCTTCAAGTTGCCAAGGTTGAGAAACACTGTTCTAGAACACCACAAATGTCATAAATATGAACCAGTTGTCAAGCACCCAAATTTTGATCACGTGACCATGGGGATACTGCAGTGGTGTGAAAAATTGTCATTAGTCACTTTTTTTCAGTGCTGTTGTAACTTCGGTCACTGAAGAAATGGTTATAAGTTGAGGACCATCTGTGTAGCCTTAGTATGCATTGTGTCCAAATCCATGCAGCTCTGAAGTCCAAGCCAGCTGTGGATAATGTAAGGACCCAGGGTCACCACATTTTATCTGTGTGACTTAGATGGACCCAGAAGCAGGGGTGAAATCCAGCAGGTTCTGACAGGTTCTGGAGAACCGGTAGGGGAAATTTTGAGCAGTTCGGAGAACCAGCAAATGCCACCTCTGCCTGGCCCCAGAGTGTGGAGGGAATGGATATTTTGCAGTATCCTTCCCTTGCCACGCCCACCAAGCCACACCATGCCCACCAAGCCACGTCCACAGAACCAGTAGTAAAAAAAAAAATGAATTTCACCACTGTCCAGAAGTGGGGGGAAGGGGTGTTGTTTGTTTGTTTTGTAAATTAAGGCAACACTGCAATCACTTTCCTTTTCCGTATGCCAGCTTCCCTTTTAAAAAAAGGGAAGGGGATTGGTGGCTAAGAATGGTTGCTGGAACTGGGAATGTCTAGTTTAATGAAAAGAAGGACTAGGGGTGACATGATAGCAGTCTTCCAATATCTAAGGAGCTGCCACCAAGAACAGGCGGGTCCACCTATTCTCCAAAACACTGAGAGCAGGACAAGAAGCAATGGGTGGAAACTAACCAAGGAGAGAAGCAACTTAGAACTCAGGATAAATTTCCTGACAGTTAGAACAATTAATCAGTGGAACAACTTTCCTCCAGAAGTTGTGAATGCCCCAACACTGGAGGTTTTTAAGAAAATGTTGGATAACCATTTGTCTGAAATGGTCTAGGGTTTCCTGCCTGAGCAGGGGGTTGGACTAGAAGACCTCCAAGGTCCCTTCCAACTCTGTTGTTGTGTAATTTTACGTTTTAAAGGCAAAAAAAAATAACCTTTAAAAAGTTAAGTCAGATCCTTCATGGCTTCAGTGATTTCAATCTTCTCTATGTGGTTCCATATCCTCAGGATCTCTGACCTAGGGGAACAAAGAGAGATTTCATTGCTCTCCCCACCCCACACCCCGCACCCGGCTTCAGATTGATAACAACCTGCCTCAGCCTAACTATTACTGTTTACCCATAGCTCTCTGGGTATCTTATCAGATTAGTAGAGCTTGAAAGCAGCTTGCATCTGCGCTTGGGGGAAAAAATCTGCCACTTGGCTGGCAGCTGGGCCGCCTTTTGGCTTCTGCAGATTTAGGGTTTCATGTAAACACATTCTTGATCGGAGGAAGTAGTGCCAGCCAAAGGTGAATTATCTTCCCAAGTCTAATTATAGCAACATTGGTACCTGCTGAACAAGTTTCGATTGTATGATGTGGTTACCTCAGCTTCACGTATCTTGGGCATCCTGTCCTGGGGCATGCATTTAAGAGGGGATAAGGAATTGCTCACACCCAGGGTGAGATCTCCTTTGACCTCAAGGGCACAGGCAGAACCAACCGAGGAAACTTCAGATCTGGTTTGTACACTTTAGTCCTCCTCTAAGTGAAGTCAGTATCCAACATGAATGGATGCATCATTTCGGATCAGACCGGATCTGGGTGTTTTAAACACACCCTGCCTTGTATAATGGGCCCTCAAGAAGGATTTAGAAAGAAGAAAGGGTTAGAGAAGGGTCACGAGAAAGACTGGGAAATTGTCACCTCTCTTGAAGAAGGATGGAAGATGATCAATAGGTTCCACCTTACCAAAAGAACTGACACGTCTCCTGTACCAAAAAAAAAAAGGATGTCATACAGAAGTTCAAGAACTTATCTCGCTCATTCAGAATAAAGGAGAAGGATATTTAAGAGGACATGATAAGGACGTTTAATAAACAGGAAACCAGGTTTTGGTGAATAGTTTAAAAACAACACTTTAACTTAGAAAATTCTAATTGTTACATATAGGTAGTCCTTGACCAGTGGTGGGTTCTGGATCCACATGGATGCGTGTGGTGTGCGCATGCTTTGTAGCTGCCAGCAACGCTTCCGCAAGCTTCTGCGATGCTCCAGCTGCTCGTTGGAGCAGCGCGCAGGCGCTGTATGTGACATGCGCATGCGCGGAAGCACCGAAGGCTTTAAAGGACAGGTAAGGAGCTCAGGCGGGCAGGTGGGCCCTCCAGAGCACCATACCGGAACGGTACCTGGTGCTCCGGGCAGGTTCCGGTATGCCCGTACTAGGGCGTACCGCCTGCAACCCACCACTGTCCTTGACTCAACCAGCTGCTTAACAAATGTTTTTTAATTTTTTTATTTTATTTACTTTGTCAAACGTAAAAGATAACAGGTATAAGTATAAACATAAATAGGAACGCAGTAAATGAGTACGCATAAATGGAGACAGTAGAACAGGGACAGTAGGCATGCTGGGGCGCTTATACACACCCCTTACAGACCTCTTAGGAATGAGGTGAGGTCAACAGTAGACAGTCTAAATTATGGGAGTTTAAGGATGAAAGAAACAAGTAGTGCATTCCAGGGATTGGCCACTCCGTTACTGAAGTTGTATTTTCTGCATTCAAATTTGGAGCGGTTTACCTTGAGTTTGTATCTATTGTGTGCTCGTGTATTATTGTGGTTGAAGCTGAAGTAGTCATTGATAGGTAGACGTTGTAGCAGATAATTTTGTCTACTACGCGTAGGTCAGACCAGAGGCAGCGCAGTTCTAGATCATCCAAGCCCAAAATTTCAAACCTGGTGGCATAGGGTATTCTGTTGTGAGTAGAGGGGTGGAGTACTCTTCTCGTGAAATACCTCTGGACTCTCTCAATTGTATTAATATCCGATATACAGTGCGGATTCCAGGCAGACTAGCTGTATTAGAGAATTGGTCTAGCAAAGGTTTTGTATGCCCTAGTTTGCAGTACAATATTACCAGAGAAAAAGCTTTGCAAGATTAGGTTGACGACTCTTAATGCCTTTTTGGCAATGCTGTTACAGTGAGCTCTGACGCTTAGATCGTTTGAGATGAGTACTCCAAGGTCCTTGACAAAGTGAGGGCCGTCTACGAGGTCTTATCTGTCCAGCTTGTATTTGGTGGTCTGATTTTTTTTGCCAATGTGTAAAATAGAGCATTTGTTGGTTGAGATTTGGAGTTGCCAATTGTTTGACCATTCTGACACATAGTCAAAGTCACTTTGTAGGGCAACAGCATTGTCGGTGGTGTCGAATAGTTTTAAGTTAAGTTACATTGGATCTCCCCAAAAGATACTTAAGATCTGCTTTCAAAGTTCTGATGCCACCTGCTCTTTGCAGTCACATGACTGTATTTTTGACAGTTGACAGTCAATCCACATTTCCGGCCATTTGCGGTATCTCACAATCATATGACTGCAATTTACCACATTTTTGTCAAAAATGTGCTTAACAACGGTGGGTTCACTTTACAACCGGAACAATTTGTGTCCATAAAGATAGGCTCCAAAATGGTTGTAGGTTGAGGATTATCTACCCCTACATTTTCCAATGAGCTGGTCAGCACAAACAGGTCTGGTACAAACCTACATCAGGTTTTCCAAATGTTATTCGTTGTCTTTTCTCACCAGAATTCTACCAAACAACATCTTGAAGTAAGCTTAATAAAGTCCCCTGTAGTTAGTTATCAGACTAATAAACATTTTGCTTTAAAAATTTTAACGTCTTCCCCCTCAAAATTCATTCCATTAGCATCGTTCCAAGGAACATAACATGCCATTTTCACCTTCTAATGAATTCCTTACATTCCCACACGACGTAGATTGTACTAGCTCAACATTTGGACATATATATATTAGCCTTTTCATTCATAATTTAAACCTACATACAATACAATAGTAGAGTTGGAAGGGACCTTGGAGGCCTTCTAGTCCAACCCCCTGCCTAGGCAGGAAAGCCTATACGGTTTCAGATAGATGGCTATCCAACATCTTCTTAAAGACTTCCAGTGTTGGGGCATTCACAACTTCTGGAGGCAAGCTGTTCCACTGATTAATTGTTCTAACTATCAGGAAGTTTCTCCTCAGTTCTAAGTTGCTTCTCTCCTTGATTAGTTTCCACCCATTGCTTCTTGTTCTACCCTCAGGTGCCTTGGAGAATAGTTTGACTCCCTCTTCTTTGTGGCAACCCCTGAGATATTGGAACACTGCTATCATCTCTCCCCTAGTCCTTCTTTCTCTTAAGCTAGACATACCTAGTTCCTGCAACCGTTCTTCATATGTTTTAGTCTCCAGTCCCCTAATCATCTTTGTTGCTCTTCTCTGCACTCTTTCTAGAGTCTCCACATCTTTTTTACATCGTGGTGACCAGAACTGAATGCAGTATTCCAAGTGTGGCCTTACCAAGGCATTATAAAGTGGTATTAACACTTCACATGTTCACTTCCATGCACATATTCCTGAGTATTATCCATAAGACTAGGTTACCATCTGTGATCATACTCGTATCGCATTTCTTGATAATGGCAAGGGATCAGTTTTTGCATATTTTGTCTAGCATGCCCCAAGCACAGCCAAATCCAGTTTTATCCCAAGGATGCTCATGTTATTCTTGGCAGGCCACTATCTTTAATCTGGAGACTATCTTGCAAGCCAACAGTCTGGTATCTATATCAGAGGTGGGTTGCTAATTTTTTTACTACTGGTTCAAGCACATGCGCAGAAGTGTCCAGGCGGGTGGACGGAGCCTCCTGCCGCCACTACTACCGTTTTGCCTGTTCCGGGCTGAACCGGCACCAACCCACCTCTGATCTATAGCCCCCCAACTGTAAGTATATGTAGTCAATAGACACATATTGAAGATCCAGAAAGAAGAATTTCAATGTACAAATCAGTCCAAGATTAGATGAATCATCAGGCCTTCACCTAAGATACATATAATTATTTAAGTCCCTCCAAGTCAGGTTCAACAAAGCTCTTCAAAAGCAACAGGTAATTTCTCCAGAGATTATTATTTCCAGAGACTGAGAACTTTTCTTTGCAAATTAGACTTCTGTCCCTTTCAGCACTTTGACGTTGTTGTTAGTTGCGAAGTCAGGTCCGACCCATCGTGACCCCATGGACAATGTTCCTCCAGGCCTTCCTGTCCTCTACCATCCTCTGAAGTCCATTTAAGCTTATCGATCAGAAAGGTCGGCAGTTCGGTGGTTCGAATCCCTAGCGCCACATAACAGAGTGAGCTCCCGTTACTTGTCCCAGCTTCTGCCACCCTAGCAGTTCGAAAGCATGTAAAAATGCAAGTAGAAAAAATAGGAACCACCTTTGGTGGGAAGGTAACAGCGTTCCGTACGTCTTTGGCGTTTAGTCATGCCAGCCACATGACCACGGAGATGTCTTTGGACAGCGCTGGCTCTTCGGCTTTGAAACGGAGATGAGCACCGCCCCCTAGAGTCGGGAACAACTGGCACATATGTGCAAGGAGAACCTTTACCTTTATGTGTAGGGAACACAAGTGAAGCAGTGGACTTCCTTTCACTGAAGCTTTAAGCAGAGTCTGGATGCCCTGTCTGGGAAGTTTCCTGCAGAGAGCAGGGAGCTGAAATCAATACTCTACACAGCTCTTTCCAGCTTCAAGATTTTAGATTCCAAGTACATCTTGCAGTAAAGTTGAGATTCGATTTCTATAAACTATTGCATCATTGGTTTTTTTAAACACCAAATGGATTAAACTTGGATCGTTGTTGGACACTCTTTTTTTAAGAACTGTGATAAAGTTTAAACACTTTTAGCAGTTAACAGGATTACAGAGTATATTATTTCCAGTGGACCTGTGAAAGTATTGGGAAATTATTTAGAAGGAAGTGCTACATAATCGAGGTTACCATTTCATTAATAGCAATTAAAATGCAAAAATGAATGTATTGGAAAGAATGGATTCTCCCCTAACTGGTTCTACGGGATCTAATTATGAGCTTAAAATTTGCCTTTTATGTCCAGGCTTGTGAAGATTAGTTTATTAAGAAATAAATACATTTCAATCCGAACAGAGCTAGAAGGGACCTCGGAAGTCTTCTAGTCCAACCACTGCTCAACAGGAGATCCTATACTATTTCAGATAGGTAATTGTCCAGTCTTTTCTTAAAAACCTCCAGTGATGAAGTACCTACAACTTCTGAAGGCAAGCTGTTCAACTGGTTAATTGTCCTCACTGTTAGGAAGTTTCTCCTTAGTTCTAGATTGCTTCTTTCCTTGATTAGTTTCCATCCATTGTTTATTCCCTTCCCTTCTGGTGCTTTGGAAAATAAGTTCTTTGTGGCAGCCCCTCAAATTCTGGAACACTGCTATCATGTCACCCCTAATCCTTCTTTTCTCTAGACTGGCCTTACCCAAATCTTGCAACCGTTCTTCATATGTTTTAGTCTCCAGGCCCTTCATCATCTTAGTTGCTCTTCTTTGCACTTTTTCCATAGTCTCAAAATCTTTTTTGTAATGTGGGGACCAAAACTGGATGCAGTATTCCAGGTGTGGTCTTACTAAGGTTTTATAAGAAGGATTTATTTATAAGTAAAGATAAGTAAGGATTTAAAGATAAGTAAGAACTGTGATAAAATTTAAACACTTTTAGCAGTTAACAGTGTATTAAACTGAAAGGATTAGAGCCGTGATGGTGAACCTATGGCACGCGTGCCACAAGTGGCACGCGGAGCCATTTGTCAGGGCACGCGAGGCGCTGCCCTGTCAGCTGGCCAGCGCGCATGCGCGCGCTGGACAACTGAGTTCACCTTTTTAAAAGCTATTTTTCGCCTTCCCCAGGCTCCAGAGGCTTTATAGGAACCTGGGGAGGGCGAAAAGAGCCTCCCCCCCCCAGAGGCGTCAGGGAAGCCTCCGGACGGTCCCTGAAGCCTTCGGAACGCTTAAAACGACCCTCCGAGCAACCGGGAAGTCACTTCCGGTTTGCTCGGAGGGTGGTTTTAAGCGCTCCGAAGGCGTCAGAGAAGCCTCCGGACGGTCCCTGAAGCCTTCGGAACGCTTAAAACGACCCTCCGAGCAACCCGGAAGTCACTTCCAGTTTGCTCGGAGGGTGGTTTTAAGCGTTCCGAAGGCTTCAGGGAAGCCTCCGGACGGTCACTGAAGCCTCCGGGGGGGGCGGGGGGGGCTCTTTTCGCCCTCCCCAGGCTCCTATAAAGCCTCTGGAGCCTGGGGAGGGCGAAAAAAGCATGTAAAAATGGGGGAGGTGTTGTGCGCACATGCGCACTGGGGGATCGCGCGTTGCATTATGGGTGTGGCACGCCTGCACACGACCCCCCCACGCTCCCCCCACTTGTGGCACGCGAGGCAAAAAAGGTTCGCCATCGCTGGATTAGAGCATATTATTTCCAGGGGACCTGTAAAAGTATTGGGAAAGTATTTAGAAGGAAGTGCTACATAATTGAGGTTACTGTTTCATTAATAGCAATTAAAATGCAAAAATGAATGTATTGGAAAGAATGGATTCTAGAGTTGGGAACAACTAACACCGATGTGCGAGGGGAACCTTTACCTTTAGGGATTTTGAGGAGAACCAGTTTGATGTAGTGGTAGGGCATCAGTCTAGAAAGTCAGATTTCTCATTCCACTTTGGGCCTAAAGCCAGTTGGGTGACCTTCGGCCAATCACTTTCTCTCAGCTTTAGGAAGAAGGCCATGTAAGTCACTTCTTAAAAACCTTGCCAAGAACAACTGCAGGGACTTGTCTAGGCAGTCTCTGAGAATCGGACACGATTGAATGGAATTTTTTTTTTTAAAAAAAATAGATTTTGAAGTCTTAACGTTACCTTAAGGTTGAGAGCAACATGTATTTTAATACCAGCTGCAGGAGGACAATTACGGGAGAGAATCTCCATGGACAACTACAGGAGAGAGGAATGTCTGCATCTCCTACTTGAGAGCATCCCAGAGGCATCTATTTGGTCTCAGTGAGAATCAAAAGGGGTGACTGAGATGAGTGTTGACTGGATTCAGCAGGATCTCTGGATTTTTGTGTGCAGAATAAAATGGAACATGAAAAAAACATGCCAAAAATTAGTTCTGATCTTCACATTTAGAAAGAAAGCAATTATTTGGCTGTATAAAAACCTACATAGAATAACCGAGTTGGAAGGGACCTTGGAGGTCTTCTAGTCCAACCCCTTGCTTAGGCAGGAAACCCTACACCACTTCAAACAAATGGTTATCTTTTCAATCTCTTCCCCAAAACCTCTAGTTTTTAGGTTGAGCATTCGCAACTTCTGGAGGCAACTTGTTCAACTGATTAATTGTTCTGTCAGAAAATTTATCCTTAGTTCTAGGTTGGTTCTCTCCTTGATTAGTTTCCACCCATTGCTTCTTGTCCTACCCTCAGGCGCTTTGGAGAATAGCTTAACTCCCTCTTCTTTGTGGCAACCCCTGAAATATCATTACACTATCATGTCACCCCTAGTCTGTCTTTTCATCAAACTAGATGAAAATGGCATGGTGGGGAGGTGTTTCCTTTCTCCAAACGGTAGAACCAAGGCCCATTCAATGAAGCTGCTTGGAAGGAGATTTAAAACAAACCAAAGAGAGGACTTCTTCCCATAGTTCTAATTAATCTGAATTGTGGGGACCTTGCTGTTGTCTGAGCTTGGTGGTTTTCTTTATCCTCAAACTGTGATGTTATCTAGTTTGGTTAATGAGACTTCTGCAAGAAAACCACCAAGCTCAGAGAGAAGTAAGGACCCCACAATGCAACTTTGAGCAACAAACATTCTCTTCTATTCTATTATCTGTTGAATTCTTTAGCAGAAGGTGATGTTAGATTAGATTAGAATTCTTTATTGGCCAAGCGTGATTGGACACACAAGGAACTTGTCTTTGGTGCATATGCACTCAGTGTACACCCTACCCACAATGGCTTATAGGGGCTTCTAGAAGAATAGAATAGAATAGAATAGAATAGAATAGAATAGAATTCTTTATTGGCCAAGTGTGGTTGGACACACAAGGAACTTGTTTTTGGTGCATATGCTCTCAGTATACATAAAAAGACAAGATACATTTGTCAAGAACCATAAGGTACAACACTTAATGATAGTCATAGGGTACAAATTAAATCATAGTAGGAAACAATATAAATCATAAGGATACAAGCAACAAAGTTAAAGTCATAAATGGGAGGAGATGGGTGAGAGGAACAATGAGAAGAGTAATAGTAATGCAGACTTAGTGAATAGTTTGACAGTGTTGAAGGAATTATTTGTTGAGTAGTGATGGTGTTCAGGAAAAAACTGTTCTTGTGTCTAGTTGTTCTGGTGTGCAGTGCCCTATAGCGTCATTTTGAGGGTAGGAGTTGAAACAATTTATGTCCAGGATGTGAGGGGTCTGTAAATATTTTCACAGCCCTCTTTTTGACTCGTGCAGGATACAGGTCCTCTGTGGAAAGTAGGTTGGTAATAATTGTTCTTTTCTGCAGTTCTAATTATCTTGTCTGTCTTGTTGGGTTGCAGAACCAAACCAGACAGTAATAGAGGTGCAGATACAGACTCAATAATTCAATAATGTGGTAGTTGAATGGCTTTAAAAGAGGATTGCATACATTCACCGATAGCAGGCCTATTGAGAGCTTGTTTCCAAGCTTGTCAGCATGCTTGCAAATACCTGTTGAGGGAGAATAACAGTGGGAGAAGTCTGTGTCGTTCTCACCCTGTTTACGGTTGTGAAAGTTGGACCTTAAATTAGCAAGACAGGAAGAAAATCGACTCATTTGAGCTATGGTGCTGGAGGAGGCTTCTGGGTATTCCTTGGACAGCAAAGGTGACTAACAAGCAAGTACTGAAGCGCATAAAACCAGACATGTCACTGGAAGGCAAAATCACAAAACTGCATCTCACTAATTTTGGCCATGTCGTGTGGGGGAATTCACTGGATAAAGCAATTATGTTTGGAAGAGTTAGCAGTGAAAGGAAACCAGGCCGACAAAGAACACAGTGGCTGGACACCATCAAAGCTGACACCAGCCAGAAAATAGAACAAGTGAAAGAAGTAGTACAAGTTCAGAAGATGTGTAGACATCTGGCCCAAAGGATGAGGCAGACACAACTGAATGGATAACATTATCATCATCATCATCCTCTTTGTGTGCACTCCAAAGATGTCTAGTTGGCTACTTAGATAAAGGATGTGTTAGACTAGGATGAAGGCTTTGGATTTCTTATTCCTAAAAATATGCAGGATTGAACCTGATAACTAATATATATCAGAATCGGCTTCTTTTCAACCCACTAGCCTCCAGGATTACAACTTCCACTGTCCCTTTTAAGGATTCAGACACGTCAGTATGATCATACCCAAAAAATAGAAATAAAAAATGAAGCCGCAATGAAATAGTTAGCCTTTTGGCTCCCAAAGAGACCCGAAACAGTCGAACACAGCAATATTTCAGGCACTGGTTGTTTCTTCATAATCTCCAGCTGGCGAGCTCTTTATTCCAATACTGCTGACATATGTTGTTTATCCACAAGATAAAACAGAGGCAGGGTACAAAGGTCCTAATTTTAACTTTAGGCTCTGCTGCATTCCTCCTGACACATCCACACTTGGCACAACCAAACAGTTGGTGCCAAAGCACAACTGTGTAGGCAGACGCTGTTGACTGCATTCAGTTATGGAGGCAATGAAGCTGTGTCACTTTTTGGTTTGTCTTGGCAGACAGTTTGGATTGCGTTGCAAGGATTTAGGCCATCAGCTACAAGTCTCACATGTGAGGACAATCTGGCTGCAACATCTGTCACCCCATTGTTCATCAGAGTTCAATCTGGCTGTCTAGGCAGGTGTCCGCACTCCGTGACTTAGTGTGTTTTCAGTGGAAGAGAACAACCATCCCAGATAAGAGTTTACTACTTTTCCAGGGCTGCTCTGGAGAGTCCAAAGAAGGGTTAAACACAGCCAATCTGCCCAGAACTGAATTTAAAACTTTAAGCCACGCCTCTGGTGCTGACTCTCCTCAGATTTTTTCAATTCAGCTAGCCCAGTGGACGCGCTTTAAGATTTTCTCCAGTTCTAAGATTGATTCCTTGGACTCTCCAGAGGAAGAATAATTTTTTAAAACAGCAGATTTAAGGATTTTTAGAGCAGGCTGGTGAGTTTAAATTTAAGTTTGTTTTTTTCCCTTTTTAATTGGGTTTTTCTCACTCTTTCGGCTCTCCTGGAGTCCGGGGCTTTGCTCTGGCTCCTAGAAGCCGCAGGCAGCTGTTGGGGGAAGCGCGTGGGTCGGAGTGCCGACGCCAGCGCTGTTGGGGCACCCCTACTGGGGGCCGATTCCCACTGGAAGCCCTCCGTTGCAATTTGTGCTTCTAGCAAGTCAAATTGCTGCGTGGGCTTCCAGGGCAGCCATTTTGGCTTCTTCCCTCTTTAAAATTGGCGCGCAAAAGCTCCGGTGAGTTCCGGCCGCCATTTTGGATTGCGCAATCTTCCGGCTTTACTTTTAAAAGTTTTTTGCCGCAGCTGCCTGGTGCCTGGCTCTTTGCAGGAGCCGCGTGGAGTCAGACTTGCCCGGTGTGACCGGCGACCTGGGCCCCAATCCAAGCAAGTGATAGCGGCGTGGGATCGTGGCCTGCTGGGTCACCTCCTTTACTCTCCTGCAGGCGCTGGGAGCGAATTCTGCTCGTGCCTAAGAAATTCCAAGCTACTTCAGGCCTTGCAGTTTCTCTGTCTCCTCAGGAGCATCGTGCTGCGGTGGGCTTTCTGGAGGTGGTGAGTGGTGGTTTTCCCATCCCCCTACTGCCTCAACCAGTGATTGTTACCATGGCAGATCAGGCCCCTGAGACTTCTGAGGGTGTCTCTTCCAGAGCCCCTGTAAGACAGGCCGGGAAAGCTGCCAGGGAGACCATTAGAGGGAGTAAGCCTTACTCCAGGCTTGGCCCCAAGCAGGGCTCAGGCCTAGACAAAGATGCATTAAGGCGACAGAAGGCCTTAGAAAAACAGTTTTCCAAAGCCCAACAGCAGGCCCAATCTTCCCTTTCGGTGTCTCCTGGGGAGCCCTCCAGGGAAATTCCTCCAGCCCAGGGAGGCCCCATTTCTGATAGTGAAGAGGAAGGGGATTCCTTGGCCATGGCAACTTCTCCAGGCCATTCCATGGCTGATCAGGCTGATCTCTTTGCCTGTCCCTCTGATATGGATGAGGGACCAGCTCCAATGGGGCCCTTAGCCCCTCAACAGCCTATCCCCGGGCCCACTCAAAGCGTTCGCCCCATTGAGGACCAAGGGCCTAACCTATCCACTGAAATGCAGGAAATAATTAACAGGGCCATTTCCCAGGGCATTGAGGCAGGCATGCGAAAAGGTGGCAAGCGCACTCGCAAGACCCACCATTTGCAACCCCAGGAGGATTCCAGAGAGATGACTCCTAGCCTTCCACCTCCGTCCCTGCATTCTTCAGTGGCCTCTGATGAGTCAGACTGGGAGGAAGAAGAGGAATTTCTTCCTAGGCAGGAAGCTGAATTCTCTGGGGATGAGGCAAGCCCCGCCAAAAAGCCGGCCTTTTCAGGCTTATTTAATTTGGATAATTTCAAAACCATTTTAGATAAGGCTAAGATCTCAACTCACATGGGGTCCACCCCCCAGCTCAGGTGGTTGTAGACCCTGATGATCTATCTGGGGATCTCTTTGAGGAACCCATTTCGGTCCAGGAAATAGTTCCTGTACCCAAGATGTTCCTCAATTTAGTTCAAGACAGTGGGCGCAGCCAGCTACCATGGCTACCCCCAGCAGCCATGACAAGAAGCTATATACGGTGGATGCCAGCCTGGAGGAGCTGCTCAAGCTCCCTCCTATCGATCCCCCTGTAGCGGCTCTTACCTCCTCTTCTGTGCTCCCTCCTGACCTGTTGGAGGGGCTCAAGGCTGAGGACAAGAGAACCGAAACTGCTTGTCACAAGACCCATCAGGCAGCTGCATGGGCCATTAAGTCCTCCGCTTCAGCCTCCTTTTTCTCCAGGGCGGCTCTCCTGTGGCTGAGGCAGTTGTTGAGGAAGATACCTGCCAAGGACGTTAAAGTCAGGCAGGATATCAATAAAATCATGGCAGCCACAGAGTACACTGCTGATGCCACTCTGAATGCTGCTAAGTTTGCCTCGCGTGCCCTAGTGTCTAATGTTACTTCCAGACGCCTCCTGTGGCTTAGGCACTGGAATGTGGATATGCGCTCCAAATGGAAGCTTGTTACTGCCCCCTTTAAAGGGGACAAGCTGTTTGGTGAGGTCCTTGATCCAGTCCTTGTGGAAAACAAGGACAAAAAGAAAGTGATGCCATCAGTCACCAAAAAGCCTGATCGTAAAGGTCCTGGCTCTTACAGGAGGCAGGCCTTTCGGAACAATGAGCCCTCCACCAGCTCCGCCCCCTATCATCGGGCGTATCCCCAGCAGGGTGAGCAGTCTCAGGACCGTCAGTCCTTTCGAGACAGAGGTCGCCAGCAGCCCTTCTCCAAGCGGCCATTTCGGGGGGGCTCCGGCTCCCGACCCTTTAGGAGGTATAAATGACCATCACAGGTCAGCTCCCATAGGAGGGCGGTTGCAGTTGTTCCACGCCAAATGGGAGCAGACCACGTCGGACCAGTGGGTTCTTCAAATGGTCCGCATGGGTCTCACTTTACAATTCTGGTCCCCCCCTCCCCGCCACCTCATCCGGTGTCCAGTTCCCTCAGGGTTAGTCAAAAGATCCCTCATGGAACAGGAGATAAGGCACCTCAAGGAGATCAGGGCCATAGAACCCGTCCCAGCAGGCCAGGAAGGAAGAGGGTTTTACTCCATCCTGTTTCTGGTCCCCAAAAACTCAGGAGGGTGGAGGGAGATATTGGATCTAAAGAGGTTCAATCACCACGTGACATATCGCAGGTTCAAGATGCAGTCCCTCCAGTCCATCTTGGGGTGCATCAGGCCAGGCGATATACTAACGTCCATAGACCTCAAAGAGGCCTACCTCCACATCCCTATCCGCAAAGCCCACCGCAAGTTCCTGAGGTTCTCTTACGTGGGCCTCCATTACCAGTACCGGGCAATGTCATTCGGCCTGTCATCGGCGCCCAGGACATTCACAAAGGTTCTCGCAGCCGTGGCGGCTTTTCTACGGTCACGTCCGGTCAGACTCCACTGTTACCTAGACGATGTTCTCATTCTGTCATCATCGCATCAACAAGCTGTCAGCGACCTAGAACACACCATGCAGGCGCTCCGGGACCACGGGTTCACCATCAACCTGGAAAAAAGTCATCTCGTTCCCACGACCAGACTGAAGCATCTAGGGGCCGTCATCGACACCACCTCGTGCACGGTATCCCTGTCCCCGGAAAGGGTGGCCAGCCTTCGGGAGATGGTCGTTCAGGTGCAGCAGTCACGTCTAGTCAAGGTGGTTCAGCTCTCACAGCTCCTCGGCAAGATGATCTCGTGCCTGTCAATCGTGCCTTGGGCGAGACTTCACTCCCGTCCCCTACAGTGGCTCCTGCTTCCATATCAAAGAACAAACGAAAGCAGCTCAACAAGACTGATTCCAGTTCCAGCAGAGGTACGTCGCTCTCTAAAGTGGTGGTTGTCTCCGGCCCTGTTAAAGGGGTCGCCATTCAAGGAGCCAGTCAGGCTCACCATCACAACGGATGCCAGCCTGTTCGGTTGGGGGGCCCACTGCCACAACCAGCTCGCACAGGGCAGGTGGTCCCCTTCCGAAGCCGCTCACAGCATCAACTGGCTGGAGCTGAGGGCAGTCAGGCTTGCGCTGAAGCGCTTCCAGAGCACCGTTCAGGGCCACCACGTGCGCATCATGACAGACAATGTCGCCACCAAGGCGCACATCAATCGACGGGGGAACGCGCTCCAGATCCCTGATGAAGGAGGCGGAGCTCTTGGGTCGTTGGGCGGAGAGGTATCTCCTTTCTCTTCAGGCGGAGCACATCTCGGGCACGAGCAACACCCAGGCGGACTGGCTGAGCAGATCCACAGTCGACCACTCGGAGTGGCGTCTACATCCGCTGCTGTTCCAGCAACTGTCCCAGAGGTTCGGCCTCCCGCTGGTGAACCTGTTCGCCACCGCGGCCAACGCGCATCTTCCGCGGTTCTTCACAAGGTTCCACGACCCGAGGGCGGAAGGTCTGCTTTACGCTTTTCCCCCGCTACCTCTTCTTCCCAGAGTCATCAGGAAGATCCTAGCAGAGGAGGCGGAGGTGCTGCTGGTAGCACCGTACTGGCCCAGGAGAACCTGGTTTGCAGACTTGGTGAGTCTTTCGATCACACCACCGTGGCGGATTCCTCCACAGGACATCTCTCTCAGCCAGGGGGCCCTTCAACATCCAGAACCCCAGTGGCTGCAGCTGGCCGTCTGGCACTTGAGAGGGATCTCCTAAGCAGAGGCAAGTTGTCAGACAAGGTGATTGGCACCATCCAAGCGTCACGACGGCAGTCCACGACGCGCATCTACGACGCCACTTGGAAATCCTTCGCCAGCTGGTGCACGGCTCATGGTACGTCTGCGCCCCTTGCTTCGGTTCCTGTCATCCTGGACTTCCTGCAGGAAGGTTTGGACAAGGGCCTGGCACCTAACACCCTGAGGCGCCAGGCGGCAGCCCTGTCAACCATCCTCTCAGTTGAGGGCTACGCATCTCTTGGCCGGAATCTGACCATCCGCAGTTTCCTCAGGGGAGCGACCAACCTGAGACCCCCAGTGGTCCACAGATACCCATCTTGGGATCTCAATGTAGTGTTGCGGTCCCTCATCGGGCCCCCGTTTGAGCCCATTAAGACGGCCAGTCTCAGACACCTCACATTCAAGACGGTTTTTCTGGTCGCTATCACGTCTGCTCGTCGCATATCGGAACTGGCTGCCTTGTCAGTCAGAGAGGACTTGTGTCTCATTCGTAACGACAGAGTAATCCTGAGGCTGGACCCTTCCTTCATTCCGAAGGTCAATTCCTGGTTTTCATCGGGCACAGGAGGTGGTCCTTCCGAATTTTTGCCCGCATCCTCGGCACCCGAGGGAAAAGCGCTGGCACATGCTGGATGTGCGCAGGACTATTCGCAGATACATCAAGCACACGGCCAGTTTTCGGAAATCCGAATCTCTATTTGTCTCCTTTCAACCAGCTTCTCAAGGCAAGAAGGTCTCTTCATCTACCATCGGCGGATGGCTGCGAGCCTGCATTGCGCTTGCCCACGTTTTACAGTCCGTTCCTGTGCCTCGCAATATCACAGCACATTCGACTAGAAGCGCCGCCACCACAGCTGCCTGGTCTACACAGGCACCGATTGAAGAGATCTGCAAGGCGGCCACCTGGACTTCTCTGTCTCCATTTGTCCGAAATTACAAACTGGACAGTTTTGCATCGGCGGAAGGGGCCTTTGGGAGGCGTGTTCTTCAGGGCATCCATACCAGCGGAGCGACCCTGATGGCTGAGCCTTCCCGCCCTAGTGACAGTTAGCTTGGGCATGTCCCTTCTTTGGACTCTCCAGAGCAGCGCCCTGGAAAATGACCATTGTCTTACCTGAAGGGTCCTTTTCAGGGCGCTGCAACGGAGAGTCCACCCCGCCCTGGGGTCTATTCTCCGCTGGTGTTTGTGAAGTCACAGTGTTGTTTGTTGTTTCTGTTATTGTTGTTGGACTATTTTTGACTTGTTCCATATTAGACTTCCAGTTGAAGTTTCAGCGCGCAACTGTTCCACGTCTTCATTGAATAAATCTGAGGAGAGTCGGCACCAGAGGCGTGGCTTAAAGTTTTCAATTCAGTTCTGGGCAGATTGGCTGTGTTTAACCCTTCTTTGGACTCTCCGTTGCAGCGCCCTGAAAAGGACCCTTCAGGTAAGACAATGGTCATTTTCAGTCAATTGTTCTGACCTAGGCTTCCCAAGATCATGAAGCAGACTCCTCGTCCCAATAAAAACCTCTTTTGTTTAGGTTAAGGGGGATTCCTCTCCAGCAAAGCCCCGGCAAACAGTCTTCCATGAGATTTCACAGCTCCAGCTCCTTTATCAGGCTTGGAGAGTTGCCAGGCCGATATCTTCCAAACGCCATGCTATAAAGCAATTACTTGACAAGAAGTGAGGAACAAATCTTCACCCTAATGAAGTGAACTAATTGTCTCCTGCAAACTCCCCTCCCCTTTCGCTCCTCTTTATTCTCTATGGGAGGGGACATTCACTGTCCACCTGTCCCTTTACTCCCAAGTTGGCCCTTGTTCCTTAGCTGTTCCCTTCTTCTGACAGCTCTGCGCATGCGCACATCGGGAACACGTTCCAGCTGTTTTTCTGCCACACTGATATCCGACTGTGAAGGCAGCTGATAAGTGTCAGACAGGCACTCATCAGAGCCTTCCCCAGACTCCAGGACTGGCCCATGTTCCTCCCCAACCTCCTCACTCTCTGAGTCTGCCACCATCTCTGCTGGCTGCTGGAGGGCCACAACATCAAGAGTATATGTATGTACAAGAATTTTCCTGGCTTATGTCAAAGTAAATTGGGCAAGCATTGAACCAAGCACCCTTTTAGTTTCTGTAATTTTGAAGTCAACTTAGCTATTTTATAGAAAAGTAGGGCAGCGTTAAAGACAAGACCATAAAGAACATACTGTGTCATCTTCTCATTTTTAGGACACAGAGGTCCTAAAAGTTTTATCTATTTTACAGAAGAGATTAAAAAATCATATCATGCCCCCATTCCTTAAAATCAAGAGACTAAGGTTTGTTGCAATTGCATAAAATATATGCTCTTGCCATGCCCCAGATTTGATAGAGCCAACGTTTTTCATAAGATGTCAAATTCATGTTTTAGGAATCTAGTTCAACAATACATTGAGATTATTACTATAGTATGTCTTCTCAAAATGGCCACTGACAAAGGTTGTAATTTGAAATCAAAACAAAGCTAAAGCTAGACAAGACCAAATCATAAGACCAAATTAAAGAACTTTCAATTTTCTTAACAGTACAATATCTTTTGAGGTGCCTCCCCTAATTTCTACTTTTAATGAAAGAGCCAATTTGGTATAATCTTCTTGTGGCATAGGAGGCATTGGGGGATCAGCATTAATGGATGGGTGGAACCTGCTGATGGATGGATGAATATACACATACATATACGTGTGTGTGTGTGTGTATGTATGTATGTATGTATGTATGTATGTATGTATGTATATAAATGGCTGTTTGTGTGTATGTTCCAGCATAACTCTGGAACACCTAGAGCAATTTCAACCAAACGGGGGAGATACCAATAACACCATTGGGGAGGGTGTTCTGTTAAGATACAGCTTGTTGTGCCTTCAAATGGATTCTACCGTATTGCTGTAAAATGGCTTCTTCTGTACAGCTCAGTGAAGTTGCCATGGTAACCGCTTCACAGTATTCCACCAGGGTGCTCCCTCTGGTAAGGGGGAAAATCCAACATTAGAAATTATGTTTGGTCTGGATATTTTTCCCCCTAATAAATAAATACCCGGACAATGCCAGGTTATCAGCTAGTATTCTCTCAAAGCAATGGCTGAAAATTAGTGGCAGAATGTTGTAAGGAACAGATTAAAGCTAAGGGAAAATCTTAAAAAGAACAGTCTCCAAAACAGGAATAAAGGGGTAAAAATCTAGAAAACAGTAAAAGAAGAACATCTCGTTAACATCTGTGATTCAGCCCCACCTATACACCCTACATCAAGAAAAAAAGCAATGCCATGTAGCTCACCAAGTAGAATTACAATCTTTACCCTAGAACTTTCTGGAAGACAACTAAGGGTCTTCCAGAAGGGTCTAGGACAACTCACGACTGACAACTCTTCACAGCCACCTCGCTGCGGCCAACTTGCAATTCAACGCTGTATTAATCATTTCATTCGGTTACTTTTATTATTGATGACCACGTGTTTGTCGAAATTATTGTAACTCTTGTATTTCTGGATTGACTATTTTATTTTTATTGGCCATGGTTCCGCTGAAATTAATGGAACTTTTGTGTTTGTTGAACTGTCCAGTGACAAGTTGACTATGGTGAGTTGCCCCATTCCGACTTCAAAGCAGTTCTTTTATTTTCAATAATTTTATAAAAGTTTACAAATACAAAGATAAACTAATGCAAACTAAGAAAAAAATTAAAAAGCAGAAAAAATAAGGAAAAAAACAGAAAAGAAAAAGGGAAATATATAAAAGATTACCTACCCACCCCCCAACAAATATAAATAATCTGGCTAGTTTACAGGTAGTCCTTGATTTATGACCACAACTGGAATTAGAAGTTCTGTCATAAGTCGTTGCAGTTAAGTCAGATCCAATTTTACAACAATTTTTACAGTGGTGGTTTTTTGCCAGAAAACAGCAAAACTTGAAAATCACAATCATGCAACTGTAGGATGTCCCAGCTGATTGTAAACATGAGCCAATTCCCAAGCATCCAAATTGCAATTATGTGGATGTGGTAGTGGTATGACGGTCATAAGTGTGAACACAAGTTTTCCAAGACTGTCTTAACTTCAGTTTGTCATCAAGCTAACAGTCATAAGTTGAGGACAACCTGTAACACCTTCTCCAGTATTTAAATTTCTTTTTTTTTAATTCTTCCCATATCTCAATAGTCAATACTCAAATAGTCAAATTACAAAAAAAAAAAACCAGATCATTCATTCTAATCAGCAAAAAATCTATTAACAACTTAATATTATAAGTTGCTCACAGCTACCCTGAGATAAGTTGGGCAGCCAATGCATTTGATAAATAAATAAATAAACTACCAGAAATACTAACATTTATATTTTAATCTTAATTAAAAAGTTCAATTTTATACGCAATTTTACACTTGCCATTTTCTTCCACACCTCTCCTGCCGTATCAAAATCTGGAGAAATTTTGAATGGAGCTAAATATGGATGGTCCTTGTCTTCTCCTTAATCTGAGGAGGAATTCTGAGCCGCTGTGCCCTTTCACCAGTTCCTATTTCAGCCCCTGCAAAAGCAGTGTTTCACTCAATCCTCCATGCTCTTCCTGAAGCCCCGTCTTCAAAGTTTTTTCTAAATAACAACAGGGTCAGGACTTAAGGA
This sequence comes from Natrix helvetica, assembly GCF_964273705.1. NCBI lineage: Eukaryota > Metazoa > Chordata > Lepidosauria > Squamata > Natricidae > Natrix > Natrix helvetica. Next base: position 281,220,578 of record NC_138552.1, on the reverse strand, counting down.
TTTGGGAGGAATGATCATCCATAGGTTCAGGATAGCAGCAAAGAAGGCCTGACTTTGGATCTTGCAAGGGGCCTTGGTTTTGCTGAAAAGACCTAGAACCGTGATGGCTAACTTTTTCCAGACTGAGTGCCCAAAGCGTGCATGGGCGTGTGCAAATGTGCATGCGCCAGAACCTCCAAAATGCAATGTGTGTTTGGCCCCTGTGCATGCGTCCTGCTGCCCCGGGCATGTGCGTGCACCTGACATACCCCTGTGCATGCATGCATGCCCCCCTACATGCCATTCTGTCCCCATGCGTGCATGCACGGGGGGCCCACCCGCACCTGCGCATGCGTGGCAGATACCCGTTGACCAGCTGCCTGGCAGGAGGTACGTATGCATGCGCGGTGGAGCTGAATGGGGTGATGGCTCCCATGCCCAGATAGAGGGCACTGCGTGCCACCAGTTCACCATCATGGCCCTAGAACATGGTGACTCAGATAGATCTTGCCAGGTAGACAGAGACAATTGGAGAGAGCCACTCTAGTAGATGAGAAAGTTCTAACGCCAATTCTACTCATAGATGAGAAGAAGAGGACAAACAGCAGCAAAGTGGATGGACTCAGAGTGACGATAGGTGTCCCACTGGAAAACCTGAAGGAGCAGCTTAAGGACAGATCACCCTGGAGAAAATCTGTCTATGATTGCTAAGAGTCAAGAACAATTTGATGACACATAATGAATCAGTTAAAAGTCCCTTAGGCCCCCAAGCTCTTTCCTTCCCAACTATTGTTTCTTTCATTATTGTTTCTCTTTTACCTTGATGAAAACAGAAGGTTGGATTTTCAATAACTCAGCCGAAGCTTAAAGCTGAAAGAATATAGACTCCTAATTTAATTAATAAGAGTCTTTCCCCCACTGTTCTTCTTAGAGAAAGAATCTTAAGGTACAATATGTACCAGATGCTTGTGGCATTTATCGACTTTCTGTTATTATTAGAACTCAACAACTACCAACCAGAGCTTGATGCAAAAAAGACCTCCACTTCTGCAGGACCCCCACCCCACCCACAGTGGTTTATAGGGGCTTCTAGAAGAATAGCATAGCATAGAATAGAATAGAATAGAATAGAATAGAATAGAAGAATAGAATAGAATAGAATTCTTTATTGGCCAAGTGTGATTGGCCATACAAGGAATTTGTCTTTGGTGCATATGCTCTCAGTATACATAAAGAAACAAGATACATTCATCAAGAATCATAAGGCACAACACTTAATGATAGTCATAGGGTCCAAATAAGCAATCAGGGAACAATCAAAATCAATATAAATCGTAAGGATACAAGCAATAAAGTTACAGTCCTGCAGTCATAAGTGGGAGGAGATGGGTGATAAGAACGATGAGAAGACTAATAGTAATAGTAATGCAGCCTTAGTGAATAGTTTGATGGTGATTAGGGAATTATTTGTTTAGCAGAGTGATGGCCTTTGGGGGAAAAAACTGTTCTTGTGTCTAGTTGTCTTTCTGTGCAGTGCTCTATAGCGTTGTAAGGGTAGGAGTTGAAACAATTTATGTCCAGGATGCGAGGGGGTCTATAAATATTTTCACATCCCTCTTTTTGACTCGTGCAGTGTACAGGTCCTCAATGGAAGAAGGCAGGTTGGTAGTAATTGTTTTTTCTGCAGTTCTAATTATCCTCTGAGGTCTGTGTCTGTCTTATTGGGTTGCAGAACCAAGCCAGACAGTTATAGAGGTACAGATGCAACTATGCGACTGTGTAAGAAGAACAATAATAGATTTTTTAATCACTTCAAGGAGGGTTGGGAAATCCAACCAGATGGCAAATGTTGCTAGTGTTCAAACAGCCCTAGAATTAAGTAATCCTTTGCCCAGGAATTTGTTTGAATGGATCCCTCCCACACAGAGAATGCCACTTCCTGTTCCTCCCAGCTGTTATTGCATCCCAGCAGTGCGGGTAGTTCTCAGCGAACAACTAATTGAGCCTGGGAACTCCATTGCTAAGCAATATGTCGTAAAGTGAAAAAATGACAGAATTGTGCCAACTTACAATTGCACTTCTGGAAGTTCCACTTGTAGTCATTAAGTGCAATGTCACTTGCTTGCTGGCAGTGGTGGTTACCAATGGTGCTTGCTTGACACAGAATATTGCAACCATCATAATCACATGCCAGTTTCCTTTTGCCCAAATCACACTCCATCCCATGATGGTGAGGACACTGTGACAGCTGCAATTTCAAGCACCAATCATAAATCTTCTCCTTCAGAGCCAGCTTTGAGCAGTTGCTGAACAAGTGGTCTCTAAGTGAGGACTAGCTATACATTTTAGGGCAGGAGAGAAATTATTTTGTCGCTAGCGTTAACAACTGAGTTCCTTTCTCATTTCAAAAAAGTTACATAAAGTTCAACCACTAGATCCCAATGGGTAACTTCTGTCCACAAGAACGACACAGATGCCTTACATTTTAAGGTTGTGCAGTTGAAGGGAAAAGGCAGGGAAAGAAAGGCTGCCAACATAACATCTGTTTGCAGTGCCTTAAACCAGACATCTCATTTCTCAGCAATAGAACTTATATGTATATACCGCTTCACAGTGCTTTACAGCCCTCTCTAAGTGGTTTACAGTGTCAGCCTGTTGCCCCCAACTAACTGGGTCGTCACTTTACCCACCTCAGAAGGATGGAAGGCTGAGTCAACCTTGAGCTTGATGAGATTCGAACTGCCAAATTGCAGGCAGTCAGCAGAAGCCGCCTGCAGTGCTGCATTCTAACCACTGCGCCCCCACGGCTCTCTACTATAGGATTGTACTATAACTGCAGAGGGTCTGTCTCCACGTGATTCCAAAAAAAGACATAGCTGCTTTAATGAGTTGTAGGAGGGTTCATGCTCATACCTGTATTCCAAAACATCTTTTTGGTGCATCATTATTATAATGGACAGCTTTGTTTCATGCCAGTTGCCAAGCATCCGAATTTCGATCATGTGACCATGGAAATGCTGCAGTGGTTGTAGTGTGAAAACCGGTCATAAGCGATAGCACTTAGCAATAGCACAGACTTACATACCGCTTCACAGTGCTTTACGGCCCTAAGCTGTTTACAGAGACAGCATATTTGCGCCCAAACAATCTGGGTCCTCATTTTACCCACCTCAGAAGGATGGAAGGCTGAGTCAACCTTGAACCGGTGAGAATCGAACTGCCAAACTGCAGGCAGCCAGCATTCAGCAGAAGTAGCCTGCAGTACTGCACTCTAACCACTGCGGTTATTCACTTTTTTCAATGCTATCGTAACTTTGAACAATCACTAATGAATGACTTAAGTTGAGCACTATCTATCTGTGTATATACACTCTTCCCGCCCCCCCCCCCTGCCCCCATGTTCTTATTCTGTAATACCTGTTTCCATTATACTTCCTAGCTGGCAGCTCATGAAAATATATAAAACTAGTCATGTTTCAAGGAAATTAGTCCACATATTTGGCTGTCAGGGCTGATTTAATCAAGTGACATAAGTGTGTGGGTGAAACAGCCCTTATTAAATGTTGCCACTGTTGTTTGCTTTAGTTCAGATTCATGATATTCATAATAGGATTTATGTAACAACAAATAATAACCAAAAAAAAAAAAAGGTTGTAATTAAAGTTTGCACAAAGCAGGTACACCATGTGTGTCAAAAGTTATGAGGTATTAAAAATGCTTATATTATTTATATGGCTTCAGTGCAGTTCTAGAAAATTCAGTATTTCTTGTTAGCAATGTAAATAAGATAATAGAACCAAGTAGATGTAATGTATGCATTACCCAAATATATGGGGTACATTTCAAAATATTTTCTTAAAAATTAGCTTGCCGGGTAGTATTGTGTCTGGCTGACCTGTTATTTCTTTCATTCATTTCTAAATTATGTAGCCCCAAACTATTGTACTGCTTAGAAAGTGTTACATTTTTCAATGAACTCTTGAGAATTTAAGTCCTGGAGGGGAACTAATGCTCCAAAATTAAATATACTATAGAATATTACATGCTAAGTAAACAGTTTTAGCTTTGATGCTTGCATGTTTCTTCCCGGGCATATGAAAGTTAATACATTTGGATAGTAATTATTCAGGTTTGAAAACTAGAAAAGCAAGCATATTTTGAATAGCAGGAAATAAGGATGGAATGGATAGAATATACCAGGGCCACATCAAGATTGTGCCAGTGTAATTATTTAATTTTGTATGCCGCTCAACCCTCATGGGCTCAACGCGCACGAATTCTGGGTGGCTCATGACCGTCAAACAAACAAATTACAATCAAATCAATCCAAGATTGGTTGATTTATCAATGCTAATGGTGTTTCAAGCGGTGCTCCAGTGTTCTTATTAGTTTTATTTATTTATTGGTTCAATTAAAAACGGCAAGCAGGAGTCCCCCTCTCCCTCGCCAAAGGCATTTGAGTACCCTGGTGGTTTACTTCCTTTTTTAAATAAATTCTTCTGCAATTTGGAACCCCCCAATCCAGTAATGCTGTGCTTTGGAATTCAGGGCACTTTTTGTACTCTATATATTTCACAGTCTCTTGAACACAAAAATCCACCCACACTTCAATTAGGTCATTCTCAGCTCCGCTTAATCACTTTCTAAATTTTGTTTGTTTTACTATAAACCTGAATTGTACTTTTCCATCCATCAAGCCTGCCAAGAACAGTATCCAGAAATTGCAATTCAATCATTTTCTATTATTATTTTTTCCTTTTAATAATAGACGCCTTGTTTAGGAGATGTCATCTGCCTAGGCAAATGAGAGGGTAGCCAGCTTTGATTTCAGAAGTTGTAAAATCCAATTGTAACATATACATACAGACAGTGATAGGTTGCTAACCGGTTTACTACCGGTTTGCTCACATGCATGCACGCTCGCGTGCATAATGCTTCTACACGTACGCAGAAGCTTCTGTGCATGCATAGAAGCATCCAGGCGGGCGGGTGGAGCCTCTCACCACTTCCGGTTCAGCTGAACTGGCATTAACCCACCTCTGCATACGGAGGCAAATCAGTGGTGGGATTCAAATAATTTAATAACCGGTTCTCTGCCCTAATGACCTGCTGGGTAGGCGGGGCTCAGTGGTCATGTGACTGGGTGGGTGTGGCCAACTCAATGTCAGTCATGTCGACGGGCGCTTCACCTTAGCTGTTGCAATGTAATAAGGGTTAACCGGAGAGGCAGTTTCTGTAAGCAGGGCAAGAAAGATTAGGCTAGAAACAACACCAGAATGTTTCCTTCCTGCCTTCCTTACAGGATTAGCCCTGTAAAGTGTAAAAAAACAAAATGAGATTTCTTCCAACAACCGGTTCCCTGAACTGCTTAGAAAGTTAACAGCTGATTCTCCTGAATAGGTGCGAACTGGCTGAATCCCACCACTGAGGCAAATATATACTTATGGATGTATTTCATACATTGTTTTTTGATTACCAAAATAAAGACACATTTATTTATTCATTACATTTGTTTGCTGCTCATCTAGCCACAAAGACTCTGGGCTGCTTACAACCTAGCAGTATTCGTCTAAGAGAAAATTGAATATCATTTTGACTTTTGTGTTTTCAATGAAAGTTGTTAGGTAATCAATTTCCACCTATCCAAGGAAGCTAATGCAGAATATGGTTTTAAGTGTTGGACCTTTTTTTTTTAAAGAAGGAAACATTTTAATCATGATTTGGATGCAGGGCTCATAAGGGAAGTTGCTAAAAATATAAGGATCAGAGAAAATACAAAATTATTTAAATTTAGTTTGTTTTCTTTGTAAATATTGACTCTTAATGCTTGAATCGTTACTGTTTGGGTAATAGTTATGGAGCCCTTTTCTTATGCTGGGTGCGTGACTCAAACATGTGGGATCAATTCTGTTTTTACTACAATCCAGCAACCGAAGGTTAGAGGAAACACACTAAAACGTGTGTGCATGTATATTTATGCAAACCTGTTTGCTCCAGAACTTAATAAAAGTCTGTCTTTCCATAAATAGAAAATTGTTTCTGTTTAAACTAAGCTGTTCTAATTTACCCTTGGAAAAGTAACCGGAAGCTTCAGCTGTTACAAAAGCAATTTGGCCAATCTTGGGTACACCAAGGATTGCGCATATATAACACCTCGACTGCACAAGTAACATTGGATGCTCCTGTCAGGCCTGCAGCCATCTTTTTTTTGGGGGGGGGGATGTCTTTGGCCTGCCACACTTTCTGTTATTCTACTATACATTTTCTATTGTGGGAAAACGGGAGGGGGATTGTACGGAGTTATTTTCTATGTAGCCATAACAAAATTCTTTCTAGAAAGCCAAGGTCATCCTTTGTCTCTGCACCTCTGCACCTGACCAGAACTGGATGGGTGGAACTGCCAGCATGGCAGTGGAAGATTGGACCATGTGATGGACTTGTGGGTGTGGGGCAAGATCTTGAACTTTCAACTGGGTGGGGAAAACCAGGAAGCTTTCTGATTCGGGTTTTCCCAGATGTGCTAATATTGGCTCTCTTAATAAATTGGAACTTTGAGCAATACTTTGCCTTGGACTCTGATTTACTTTTGGATGCTATTTGGGACCCTGACAGCTGCTTTGCTTCTGGGTTCAATTGAAAGTGTTGGTTATGAGCTACATGATAAAATCGTCTTCATCCCATTATGTCAGTCAGGTAGGAAGGGTATGCAGTGGACTCTGTCAGTTAAATAATTCCAACATTTATCTGTTTATTAGAATTTTATCCTGCATTTATTATTTTTATAATAATATTCCTTCTTCCTCTTCCTTTCTCCACAACAACAACCCTGTGAGATGAGATGAGTTGAGATTGAATGTCTGGCCCAAATTCATCCAGCGGAACTGGAACTCACTGTCTCCTGGTGATTAGCCCCCAGTCACCCAGCTGGCTTTCATGCCTAAGGTGGGACTAGAACTCTCAGTCTCCTGGTGATTGGCCCAAAGTCACCCAGCTGCCTTTCATGCCTAAAGTGGGACTAGAACTCACAAACTCCTGGTGATTGGCCCAAAGTCACCCAGCTGGCTTTCATGCCTGGCGGGACTAGAACTCTCAGTCTCCTGGTGATTGGCCCAAAGTCATGCAGATGGCTTTCATGCCTAAGGCGGGACTAGAACTCTCAGTCTCCTGGCTTCTAGCCTAGTGCCTTAAACGCTAGACCAAATTGGCGCTCAGCAGCATAAATAACAATAGATGATTATAGGTAGGCCAAGAGGTCCAATCCAACAGGGCAGTGCTTATGTTCTTCTCCTTAAAAGGCAATAAATAAAATTGTGGTTTTTTTGTGCTTTTTCACCCTTCTGTTTCAGAGCTCCCTTCATCAGAACATTTGAGCGTAGCCGATGCAACATGGTTGGCCCTCAACGTCGTCTCGGGAGGAGGTGGCTTCTCCGGCTCTCAGCCTATTGGTGTGACCAAAATTGCCAAATCAGTCATAGCTCCACTAGCCAATCAGAATATCTCAGTGTTTATGCTCTCCACCTATCAGACAGACTTTATTCTGGTAAGGAAAACTTGAGGTGAACAAATGCCAGGAGAAGAAGGCACATTCTTTAAACCAAGATCCTTAGAAGAGTCCCAACAGGTGCTTTTCAAAAGGCAGCTGGATTAAGAAAATTATCTTTTGAAAAGCAACTTTGGGACATCCATGACCTGGATGATTGAGAATCTCCATAGACATCCTAATAAGAATTAAGCCCACATTTGAAGGAGTGAAGCTAAATTATCATGCTATTTTCCCATTGATTTTTCCTTGGATTCATGATAAATTATTATAATTTGCATGGTACGTTTTGACACGGCTGGTTGTTTTCTTGAATTCAGCTGAGCCAAACCTCTGGACTCAGAAAACCAGTTTGCATTTTTCCCTAATTGACCAGAATTGCAATTTAACCATAAGACATTAGCACGCCCATTTTGAAACCATCTGTTAATCTGTGATTGTTGATTAAATGTTTAGAATCTTGTATTGTTATCCTTTAGATCTTTCTCAATTTCTTTGAGTAAGCAGGACAATGCATTTTTGTGTTTTGCAAATATGTATCATGTCTTTACTGCTGTTCTGACCTAGGCTTCCCGAAAGCATGAAGCAAATTCCTTGTCCCCACAAAAACCCCTTTTATTAATTTACCATGAATTCTGCTCATTTACATACAGCAAAGTCTTTCAAGGGAGGATTTACAGTCACAGACTTTATCTGGCTTGCAGAACTGACAGCCTGATATCTGCAAAATTTGGCAGGGAGTCTCGGAGAGTCACGAGGCAATTAAGCGAACTAAATGTCTCCTGCAAACTCCTCTCCCCTTTCACTCCTCTTTTATTTCCTCTTGGAGGTGCCATTCATCGTCCACCTGTGGCCTTACTCCCAAGTCAACCCCTGTTATTTAGTTGTTCCCTTCATCTGGCAGCTCTGTGTAGGCTCACACTGGGAACAGGCTCCAGCTGTTCTTCTGCCTCACTGATGTCTGACTCTGAAGGCAGCTGATAACTGGCATACGGCTCTGGCCCCCTCTCTGCCTCCAACACAGAGCCCTCAACAGAGCCTTCCCCAGACTCCAGGACTGGCCCATGTTCCTCCCCAACCTCCTCACTGTCCGAATCTGCTGTCAGCTCCGCTGGCTGCTGGTGGGCCACAATAACTGCTGCCAGTCCATGTTTAGCACTTTTTAAAAAAATGTTCTCTAATAAAAAAGATGAAACACTATATTTCCAAGCAACAAACTACATTAATTTTATATCAATCATGCAGAGCAAGGACACAAAAATATTCACGCATTGAATGCTGAGTGTTTTTTGAGTACAAACAGTCCTCATTTATCAACCACAATTGGGACCAACAGCTTGGTCATTTAAGTGAAGTGGTTGCTAAATGAAATCATGATTGTGTTGTAATCTTACTTCAGATTTCCTTTGCTTTAGAGACCTGTGAAAGTCATAAATATAAGGATTGGGCACGAAGTTACTTTTTCATTACTACTTTGAACAGTCACTGTATGAGGCAGTCACTAAATTAGGGTTGTTTGTAGAAAAATGGAATAAACCCCTTGGTAGCAATAAAATACTTGATGTGGGTTAAGAACAGGAATTGGAAATAGAAAAGTAGGAAGACGTAATGCTGTGCATCAGCATTTGTATTGCAATATTTTGTGACACATTATTGGTTCCAGGCTGTTTTTCTCTTTGATTAGTTTCCAAGCAGGACAAGAAACAATGGCTGGAAACTAATCAAAGAGAGAAGCAACCTGGAATTAAGGACAAACTTCCTAACAATGAGGACAATTAACCAGTAGAATAGATTGCCTTTAGAAATCATGGGCGCTCCATCACTGGATGTTTTTAAGAAGAGACCAGACAGCCACTTATCTGAAATGGTATAGGTTCTCCTGCTTGAGCAGGGGATTGGACTAGAAGACCTCCAAGGTCCCTTCCACCTCATTTTAGTCTAGTCTATGATCATATGTGTATTCAACAAATTTCTTGCTTAATATTCATTGACCAATTGCAAAATTGGAACAGCGGGTTTAAGGAATTTAATAATACAGGAAAGGTTTGATTGCTAAGTAATTGTGAATAAGGCACGTGAAGTGCTTTGGAGAAAGGCCTACTTAGTTGTCGTTTGTGAAGTTCAGAATTCTGAACTCTTACTTCAATGCAGAATAGTTCATCAATAGTTTAGAAGTCTTACCTGGTCAGTCAAACATTTCAAGAGACCCAAAGAAGAGGCATTGTTCAATATTTGTAATTATTCAGGCATAGCATACATACTGTGTGAAGGCAGCACTGTATTTTTTTTAAAGAAGAGCTCAGAGTTGAGCATCTTATGTCAACCCATCCATGATAATAATAAAAAGATAGGAACAGGGCAATAAACTTGTAATACAAACATGGCCTCCATAGCCCAGTCTGGTGATGGCTTTCACACACAAAGTGCAAATGTTTGTAATCTACAAGAACTCCCAGCTCCTATGCCAGATCAATGGATTCCATTGAGGAAGAGTTAAATTCCTGAAAGTTGACATGATGTTCGTTCCTCTCAGGAGATTTTAAATTTTTTTCTCCTCAGGTACGCGAGCGGGATCTGGCCTTTGTCACTCACACCCTGGCTTCTGAGTTCACCATCCTCAGAGTCGTGAATGGGGAGACTGTGGCAGCCGATAACCTTGGGATAACCAACGGATTTATGAAACCAAAACTGGGTAAAGAACTCCCTTGCCTTCTTCAACTGTCCCACTTCAGGGCTAAGGCTTCTTTTCTCATCCAACCCACAAAAGCTGATTGCCTAAGGAGAGATAATATATTTCAAACACCTTGATAAGTGCCTAAGAATCCCTGCTTTTCAACGCCTTCCCTCTGAGAAATTCAGTTCGACTCCCTCTTCTTTGTGGCAACCCCTGAGATATTGGAACACTGCTATCATGTCACCTCTAGTCCTTCTTTTCATCAAACTAGACATACTCAGTTCCAGCAACCGTTCTTTACATGTTTTATCTTCCAGTCCCCTAATCATCTTTGTTGCTATTCTCTGCACTAAGCGTCTCAACATCTTTTTTACATCAGGTCGACCAAAACTGGATGCAGTGTTCCAAATGTGGCCTTACCAAGGCATTATAAAGTGGTTGATTCTATCTCTCTGTTTATGCAGCCTAGAACTGTGTTGGCTTTTTTTGGCAGCTGCTGCACACTGCTGGCTCATATTTAAATGGTTGTCCACTAGGACTCCCAAGATCCCTCTCACAGTTACTACTACTGAGTAAGGTATCACCTATACTGTACCTGGGCATTTTGTTCTTCTTGCCTAAAGGTAGAACCTTACTCTTTTCACCATTGAATTTCATTTTATTAGATAGTGCCCAATGTCCAAATTTGTCAAGATCCTTCTGTATCTTTAGCCTATCTTCTGGAGTGTTGGCTATTCCTGCCAGCTTGGTATCATCTGCAAATTTGATGAGTTCCCCCTTTATCTCCTCATCCAAATCATTATTATTTTTTTATTGTAAATTTTTTATTGATTTTTACAAATGTTTTGAGGAAAAGGGTAAATAGGTATAGAAAATTTTGACAGCTACATCATGCGGAAAGTAGAAATCCCCCCAAATCTCTCAACTTTTACAAAAATGAAAAAGAAGGCATCAAAATTTGAATAAACATTGGCAACCTTTTGTTTTTACATTCAATCATCAATATATTCAATCATCTTTTGTATCACTTCCAATAATTACATTGTAGCAACAATTGCAATAATGTTTCAACTCATTTTACCCTCATCCAAATCATTGATGAAGATGTTGAAGAGTACTGGGCCTAAAACAGAGCCTTGGGGTACTCCACTGCATGCTTCCCTCCATGTAGATGCAGTTCCATTGAGGACTACACGTTGAGTGCGGTTGGTCAGCCAGTTACGAATCCATCTGGTGGTGATGCTGTCTAACCCACATTTTTCTACTTTATCTAGTAGTAGGTTATGGTCTACTTTATCAAATGCCTTACTGAAGATTGTGTCATTCCAACCTGGAATTTAGGTGTAGCCTAGAGGAACATGGTTTTTTTCCCCCCATTCCTGTCCCACTTTTCAACTATTTTTTTAAAGAGCTTCTTAACACTTCCTTTCTCTTGCCTCCAAAGGGATGCAGAATTAGTGTTCCTTTTTTGGAAAGGTGTCGTTAGTTTTCTTCTTGTTGGGGCCTGTCGAAGAAATGAGTGGATAATGAATTCTGCAACTCAGAAATGTTCCTCAACATTCTACCTTTTTTATTACCACTATCAATAGCAATGATGGTGAAAGGGTTGATATACCTGTACAGGGTTTTTCAAGGACAAACTTGTTTCTCAACCCATACACTGAAAAGCAGAGCAGGAGATCATAGTTATGGTTGTAAGTCAAGAACTACCTGTAGTAGATACATCTGACCTATAGTCCTCAAGATGCTTTCCTTTGGCACATAGGATTGCAATCTTTGGCATTACAAGCAAGTTGCCATTGCATGCAATCTGCCATTAGTCTTGCAACTCCAGGATATGGGGATGGTTGAATGCCATTGTGTTGCGTGTAGAAAACTAGCATGCCAAGAAAATGTTCGCTGTCATGTTAGTTTTGTCTCTGTAAAAAATCTTTGCATTATTGTATTTCTAGTGGTGCTAGAAAGATGGAATCCATACTGCAGTTTTATTTTCATTATGAAGCTTTCAGCCTTGCTGTCTCTCTCTCCCTTTCTTCCAGTTCAAAGGCCTGTCATCCACCCCCTTTCCAGTCCGAGTAACATGTTCTGTGTCACCAGCCTGGACCCTGATACCCTTCCCTCTGTTGCTACACTCCTTATGGATGTCATGTTTTACTCCAATGGGTATGTTCAGACTGAGTTATTTTCTGTTCTAAACTTGCTTATCTAAATCCCATTAAGAATATTTCTCATAGCAGTGAGATGAAGTTAGATCTTTCCTCAGTAAATATGCCCTCAAACTAAACCAGCCTTCCCTTGGCCCTGGTGCCTCTTGGACTACAGCTCCAGTCATCCCCGGCCAGCAAGCGTTGTTATCCAACCCCTTCAGAGGGAAGGCACAGCTACATGTTTTTGTTTTTCATATAAAGCTGCAATACGTTAACCATGTAGTCTTACTGAAATTCAGTCAGCTGTCCCAAGTCAGGCTCTTAGGAAAGAAAGTATGCTTTACTAAGGCAAATTGGTTGCAACGTAGCAAAGCCGGGTCTGAGTTTTCACGCCCAAAGCATACGGTTAACTTTTCCCCTTTCTCCCTCTCCCACTTTAATTACCTGTACTTGTCCAATTACATTCCAACAAATTGTTTTATTGGGTTGGTGAGAAAACATGGGGGTTTATCTGTACCCTCAGGGTCCCCTGAATCAGATTATAAATGGGTCTGGAATCTTTTTGGGACTACTGAACACTTCCATTCCTCACCAGTCTTGTTGGATGAGAAGCAAAGCTTTTTCAAAGGAAAAAAAGCCAAGAAACAACTATGACCAGGATGATTGAGAATCTCCATAGTTACCAAGGGAATGTGGTCCAGAAAATAGGTTCTCAGACTTCTTAATTCTGGGATATAGTTGAAAAGGTTAAAAATCCTTGAATGGCTCTTACTAGTAAGAAGGCTGGAGCATCAAATCATCATTACTGAAAGATTGCCCTCATCTAATTTTGTGAGGGCAATGCTTTAAGTTTAAATTCAAGTAAAGCATAATATTTTTTTTATTATTTAAAATATCACATCTTCAGGCCATTTGCCTAGAGCAGGGCTGTCAAACTCATGGGCCACAGGCCAGAAGTGCACACGCTGGCCACAGCCATATCCGGTTTAGCAAAGTGGGTGGGGGGGAATTGTGATATATCGCGTGACGCGCCATGACAAAGCGAGTTTGTCACCTCTGGCCTAGAGTGTCTTCTCTCAACTGCTATCTAGGAACCAATAGGACCCTTCTAGGCAATGCTAAAATCCAGTGGTGGCTGCAGATTCACAATTTGAGAAATGATGCTTAGAAAAACTCCTCTCAACTTTCTATGACTCTGAGAAAAAAGTCCAGTATAATATATCTCCAAACCATAATAACTAGGAACAGTAACTTGACAACCCACCGTCCATATCCAGTAAACTTTGCGTAAGCTGAATGGGCCCTAACCACGCTTCTCTTTGCCTCTTGTCTTTACTCCAGAGTAAAAGATTTAGTGGCAAGCAATGAAGATTCTGAACACATTCGTTTTTTCTCATTTTCTCTCATTGAGGGATACATTTCTTTGGTGATGGATGTACAGACGCAGAAAAGGTAAGAGCTGAAACAAATCTGAAATACTTGTCAAGATTTTGGATGTCTTTATGTGCATTGTCGAGAAGGGACTGGAAAAAATCCCAGAATAATTAAGAGGTTCTTGGTCCAACCTCAGATAACCATTTTTTACAGGAATATCTTTTGATGCCTCCATAACTCTCTTGGTCTTTTATTTTAAAAAATAAATAGAAAATAGAAAGATGCATGCTGCTGGCAGAGTCAATATGCTAGTCTTTTAGAATCACACTTATCTTCAAGAATGTGTTTAGGTTTCCCTAGAGTAGGATATATGTTGATCTATAACTGTAATAAATATTTGATTGATTGGAATGAGATAGAGAGTATTCCGAGGAGCTCCTCCACCTTCTGAAAAATGGATGTTTCATAACTAGCCATGCCCACCAAGACAGCCATTTTACAAAAAGACAAGTTTCTCTTGGCAGCCATTTCCTGAGATAGGCTTACTTCCAGTCCATAAAGATTGCCTCTTTCTGGACTAAACCAAACAATCCTTTGAAAAAGAGGATGGTAGATGATAGATAGATGGATGGATGGATGGATGGATGGATGGATGGATGGACGAAAGACAGATACATGATAAATAGATAAAGATAGGTATGTGTAGACATCCCTCAGCTACCATTGACTTATTGATTCAGAATTGATTGTTAGAATTGATTGTATTTACTTATATATATTGCTTTTATACTTCTTTTTCTGCTATTTTTTCTCTGTTTAGGTTTCCTACTAATCTGTTGTTTACAAGCGCATCAGGAGAACTCTGGAAGATGGTTCGCATCGGAGGGCAACCTCTCGGCTTTGGTATGTTACATCATACTGGTTGGCCGCTGCTTTTCTCTGCCTTTCTCTGTTGTCCCATCTGGATCAGGAGAAAGCCCTCTGCTCCTTTTGCAGTTGTTGTGGTTTTTTTTTAAAAAAAAAAACTTAATATTGCTGACACCCATCCAATAATGTCAAAAAGTGCATCCCTCTGGGAAGATTATCTGCCCTTGTTGCTAAATGGTCCTCCAAGATGATGTTAAGGAATCATTATTCTGAAAGTATTACAGGTAGTCCTTGCTTAATGGCAGTCATTGGGACCATTGCTAAGCAACACAGTCATAAAATGATGGGCAGGCAAAACTCAGTGGGAGCAGGAGTGATTTCCAACTTTTTGCCAGCTTCCCCCCCCATTAATTTTCCTTATAGGAAGCTGTCAGGGAGCATTAGAAATGATGAAGTTTGCAACTTTCAATCCGACGTGAGTCATGGCTCTTGAATTTTGGCTGCATTCTGTAAGTGAGAACATTTGAGATATGCTGATTAAAAATGGTTGCCCTGTGATGCTCCATTTTGCTTAGTCATAGGCTACAAACAAATAGACAGACAGACGCAAGAGTTTTAATGGTTTTGATACCATCATGCCCTTCCCTTCTTTAGAGGTTCTTTTTTCTCCATATTTTCTCCAAATACATCTGTGGTAACTTGAGAAGGCAGAACTTGGGAAAAGTATAAAATTGCACAGTCACTTGGTTAATTGGATCCCTCGTTTAAACATTAACTTTATTAAATCATTTTAAGAGTTGCAAATTTATCTAATGTCACTCAGAGAGATGAACGTTTTCTTAGGCTCGGAATCTGACCTTCCGTCCAACCCACACAAATCTCTCTCCCCTTAATTCCCACCTCCCCAAAAATATAAATTGGGGGGGGGAGGGAAGTACTCTGTGTTAATGTGTTTTGATTGGCAGTTCTGTTACCAAATCATTGCAAACTATAGGAAAGTATCGTGTTTCCCTGAAAATAAGACTGGGTCTTATATTAATTTTTGCTCCAAAAGATGCATTAGGACTTATTTTTGGGTTAGGTCTTGTTTTCGGGGAAATACAATAGTAAATGCATCCATCTGGTTGATGATCTTAACTGGGGCTTATTTTGGTGGTAGGGATTATATTACGAACATCCTGAAAAATAATGCTAGGGGTTGTTCTCCAGTTGGGTCTTATTTTGGGGGAAACAAAGTGAACTCAGAGAGCTTCATGGCCAAAGGATGGTTGAATCCAGATCTCTTTGGGATTTGAGCATTGTCTGTATTAGGATTAAGTTACCCTTTTCCAGGCTAAGAGCCACACTAATCTTTGAACAGTGTGCTAGAGGGGCTCACAGGCAACATATCTTTTAACTTTAACTTTTATTTAATTTCTAGACCGCCCCTCTCCCAAAAGGGACTCGGGGCGGTGTACAGTCATATTAAAAACAGTGAATATACATAATATAAATATAAAATAAATATAGGGCTGGAGGAGGTAGCAATAGTTTACTGTACAATAGTTAAAGTTAGATTAAAATTTTAAAAATTTAAAAATACATTAGAAACACCCCTAAAAACTTTATCCCAGGGTAAAAATATTTGCCAGGAGGTATGAATGGGACTATAAATGGGCCAGGCCAGCTAGCTGGAACAGGTGAGTCTTAAGTTTTTGTCGGAAGGAGCGGAGGTCGGTAGTAATTCTAATATCGGGGGGGAGGTCATTCCAGAGGGTTGGGCCCATCACAGAGAAGGCTCTACTCCTAGGCGCCGCCCGTTGGCATTGCTTGGTGGACGGCACCCGGAGGAGTCCCTCCCTGTGAGAGCGAATTGGTCGCAGGGATGTATGCGGTAGGATGCGATCCCGCAGGTAACTAGGTCCTGTGCCATGGAGCGCTTTGAAGATGGTAATCAACACCTTGAAACGCACCCGAAAAACCACAGGCAGCCAGTGTAGCTCGCGCAGGAGAGGTGTTACGTGGGAGTACCTAGTACTCCCCATGATAGCCCGCGCGGCCGCATTCTGAACTAGCTGTAGTCTTCGGGTGCATCTCAAGGGGAGTCCCATGTAGAGAATATAAATTTTATTTACTGCCAACTCAATAGAATACAGTGATTACACAGAGTGAACAGCGTTGTACCTCATGTGCTTCATAACTGTCATTTCAGGTCATACTGTTAGTCCTCAACTTACAACAGTTCATTTAGTGACCGTTTGAAGTAACAATGTCACTGAAAAAAGTTATTTATGACCATTTTCCACACTTATGACCATTACAGTTACAGTATTCCAGGGTCATGCAATCAACTTTTGCAACCTTCCGATAAGCAGAGTCAATGGCGAAGCCATTTAACAACCGTGTTACCAACTTAATAACTGCAGAGATTTAATTAACGACTGTGACAAGAAAGGTCGTAAAACAAGAGCAAAATTCACTTAACAGTTAGGAACAGAAATTTTGTGCTCAGTTGCGGTCATAAGTTGAGGACTACCGACATAGAGAGGCCAGAGGGATAAATCGGCTGACTCTCCTTCCTGAACAATGTCCCTGGAGAACCTAATTCCAGATGACTTCTACACAGCTGGGAGCAGCTGTTGCAACCCAGAATGGGACAACCCACCACAGCCATCTTGCCATGGGACAACTCACTGTGGGACTTTTTAACAATTCAATTTAATTATTTAAAATAAATTTAAAAATCATTTTGATTTATGTCATTTACATTTCATTCTGTCCCTCCTTTGGCATTCTTTCTTTAATGATTTGATTCCACCATTTCTTCGATATTAATGTAACTCTTATCCCACAGCAAGTTGGCTGTGAGGAGTTGATCATGGCAAATTGTCATAGACCAGGGGTGTCAAACACAAGGCCCGGGGGCCAGATCCGGCTCACGGGGTACTTAGATCTGGTCCGTGGGGCCACTCTGGAAACAGCAAAGGACTGACTCGTGGTGCTTCTGCCAGCAAAAATGGGCTCCTGGGCTCCATTTTCACTGGCAGAGGGTTGCAGAAGGCCATGGCAGCCGAAAACGGTCCTCGGGAGCCCGTTTTCGCTGCCAGAGTGCTCGGGCCACTACGGGCAAGAGTGACGTCGAGCTGGCCATGCCCACCCTGGCCCCTCCACCCCAGCCCCCCAAATTCGAACACAACCCTGATGCGGCCCTCAATGAAATTGAGTTTGACACCCCTGTCGTAGACCCTTGCAACTAGGCCCAGTCAAAGACATTTTTAGTGTCTGGGCAAAAAAAGGTAAGATATATGATATACAGTTCCATATGCTGAGGATGTCTGAATAAGTACATTGAATCATATTTTGGTGTCTGCTGCTTGAGGCAGTATCTCATTCTGTCTAATGATAGGTCTGGCCCTGACTGTGGCCTGCTCCCTATTATCTAAAGTTTTATTCTGCATCTCAGCTTCCTCTGTTATTTTGCCTCAGAGGAATTTTTAACAGTATTAAATCCCTCATTATTAAGTGTGCAGGCTTCCCCTATTCTCTCAGCCCTTCTTTGCCTTCTCCTTGCAATAATGATGATGTACTTTGTAGCCTACATGGTTGTTTATGCCTTGTTTTAACTGCTCTCCCCTGCATTCACAAAAGCTTTGAGGCCAAAGAAATGCCAGTATGAGAAGGACAACAGCTCAGAGCAAAGGAATGGATGACCTTCCTAAAACATCCCTTTTTCAGAGACAGGAAGAAAAAGAAGGCAGATTTGGCCCATTAGTTTTACATGACAGCTACCATTAATTCTTCTTGCAAGCCAACTTACAGGATCAGTTACAGGAAAGTAAGATATATTTTTTTAGGCAGTGATACTGTCACCGCTACAATCTCTGCAGTCTCTTCTAACATACGCTCCTGACAGTTAGAACAATTAATCAGTGGAACAACTTGCCTCCAGAAGTTGTGAATGCTCCAACACTGGAAGTTTTTAAGAAGAGATTGGATAACTATTTGTCTGAAGTGGGGTAGGGTTTCCTGCCTAAGCAGGGGGTTGGACTAGAAGACCTCCATGGTCCCTTCCAACTCTGTTATTCTATTCCATTCTATTCTATTCACCTGGCTGCCTTTGTTTCGGTGGAGCTGGGAAGGGAGGAAAGTCTCATAAATCTGAGGCTTCCTTCAGCAGAGGAGAGAAGAAGGCTCTGTGAGAGTGCCAAAGTAAATTGGCCTTTAGTGCAATGATAATAAGGCTTTCCAAAGGAGAGCAGTGGCTCACAAGGTTAGAACGCTGTGCTAACAATTGGCAGCCTCGTGTTCAGGACCCATTGCTTCCGCAGGGCAGGGTGAGCTCTTGCCACAGGCTCCAGCTTCCACTGACTCAGCAGTTTGAAAGCATGCAAGTAGATTAATGCATACCACTTCAGTGGGAAACTTTGTAAGGATCATGGAAGGAGCCTCCAGCTGGGCATCCCCTCGGCAACGATAGTATCACCAGCAAATCCTGTCATCACAGAAGCACATTAGTGCTTCCGACCCAAAAGCAGGGGTGGGATTCAGCTGGTTCGGGTGAACCGGATGTTAATTTTATATCTGGTTCACCGAACCACTAGTTGCAAGGAGTGGCTGGCCCCTCCCACCCTGCCCCTCTCCCTCCCAGGAATCTCCACATGGCCCGTTCATCATGCCAGGTAAGTGCAGGGCCCACGCAGAGGCTCTGGGGGGGGTGCAAAATGAGCATCCCAGCGTGTCCGGAAATGGGCCAGTTTCCAGCCTCCAGACTCCGGGGAAGGTCATTTTCGCCCTCCTGGAGGCTCAAGGAAAGCCTCCAGAGCCTGGGGAGGGCAAAAACGCTTCCCCACCCCGGCCATGGTACAGGAGACCGAGTAGGCCACGCCCACCATGGCCACATCGACCCAGCAGCCAGGCAGAGAACCGGTTCCTAACGTTTTCAATTCCACCCCCTGCACAAAAGTATTAATATTAATGAGGCTTACACATTTTTACTATTGCTTGTGACCGTTTTCCATATATAGAAAGTCAGCAAAATAATCCGGCCACTGTTCGATGCTCTGAATATAGAGAATTGTAGCTTCACTATATCTATTACACCTTGGGGAAAAAGTGGAGACTGAAATAGCATATACCAGTTAACTGAGTCACATCCATCCATGTTTCATTTTTAGCCCACTATTTTCTAGCATTTTGGACTGCAGTTCCCATACTCCTTGCTCACTGAGAGGTAGGTTTGTTCTGGGCCAGAACATCTGCAGCGCTCCTCCCTGAGGCATGTCATGCAGAAGGATTGGCTTTGCTTCGTTGCAAAATCAGCAAGCAAACAAGTTCTGAAGATTTAAATCCTAATTCTCACTCTAAAAATAGTGCCAGAACTATGCACCCACCCACCCTGGCTAAATCATCTTACATATATATCTGTGTCCCCATGATAAGTAGGACTAAACTACCATATTTTTCAGAGTATAAGGCACCTTTTTCCCTCAAAAAAGAGGCTGAAAATCTGGGCGCGTCTTATACACTGAATACAGCATTTTTTTGCCTCCTGAAACTTCACCAAAATGGCCGTGCAGAGTCTTTAGGAACCTTGCAAAGTGCTCCTGGGGGCTGGGGAGGGTAGAAATGAGCGAAAAACGGGCCATTTTTTGCTCACTTTTGCGCCCCTCCAGCCCCCAGGAGCACTCTACAAGCCTCCTAAAGGCAATTCTTGCCCTTTTTGGGAAGAAAAAAAAAAACGGGCCCATTTTTGCAAAAAAAAAACGGCCGTTTCTGGGAGGTCTGCAGAGTGCAAAAACTTTTGTTTTTATTTGCCTCTTCAAAATCTTGGTGCATCTTATACTCCAGTGCATCTTATACTCTGAAAAATACGGTAAATATCTCTTGGAGTGTATTATTCACCTCTTATCCTTATTGTCTTGAAGGGCTGTAGCTTCAAAAGGACAGTCAGGGAAGGACAGCTCTTTCTGTCTCCTGCTACAGGGCTGATTTTAGCAGCCACTTCTTAGCGTCTTTCATCATTTCATTTTTATGAAACAGGCAAGCTGCTGCTGCTGAAACTGTCCACCATTTTATTTTATTTTTCCGGCGTACCCCAGAGGGACCAAAAAAGAATTGTTACCATAGTCAAAAGGCAACTGCCCATCCTGCCACTAAACTAATAATGGCCTGGTAGAAATGATAAAACACATGCCACTATTTATATCTGTTTGTTATATTTGGCATCCTCCTCAGGACAAGTGAAAACGTGGGCCGATAGCCTATGCCAGGGGTGTCCAAACTTGGGAACGTTAAGACTTGTGGACTTCAACTCCCAGAATGCCCCAGCCAGCCATGACTGGGGCATTCTGGGAGTTGAAGTCCACAAGTCTTAACGTTCCCAAGTTTGGACACCCCTGGCCTATGCAGATTGAAATAAATGCGTGCTTCTGCTTTAAATTTTGATTTACAGTTTACCAACAATGCAGCACCTAAAAGTGGCCCTTTGTAAAGCTCTGAAATTTTAAAAAAAGTAGGGGTGGAATGTCTGGCAAGATTTCACTAGTTTTGCCTGGCAGATATGTCTGCGATAGACTCTATGGCAGGGGTGTCAAACTTTCATTGAAGGCCCCATCAGCGTTGTGTTTGACCTCGGGGGACTGGGGTGGTGGAACCAGGGTGGGCATGGCCTGCTCAATGTCACTCCTGTTGGGGGCGCTTGTGGTGGCCTGAGCACTCTCCCAGTGAAAACGGGCTCCCAAGCTCCATTTTCGGCTACCCCAGCCTCTTGCGACCCTTTGCAGCTCCAGAGGTCGGAGCTCCGTTTTCACTGACAGAGGATTGCAGGAGGCAGTGGCAGCCAAAAATGGAGCTCAGGAGCCTGTTTTCATTGGCAGAAGCACCGTGGCCCAGTCCTTCGCTGTTTCTAATTCGATCCCATGGGCCAGATCTCAATACCCTGCGGGCTGGATCTGGGTCCCAGGCCTTGAGTTTGACACTCCTGCTCTATGAGCTTTGAAATTTCACGAGGTCTAGGACAGAAGCTCCCAATCTTTTGGGTACCACGGACTGGTTCCATGGAGTGAGGTTTTTCCACTGACTGCTGCGAGCATGGTTTTGCATGCTGCCTGCATCCCGCAAAGGGGCTTCACTTGTTTGTGTGGACCGGTTTCAGGCACCAGGCCACGGACCAGGGGTTGGGGACCCCTGGTCTAGGAGACAGAGGAGAGTTGCCAAAATGTCTATTGCAACGCTTAAAGGGGTTTCTGATTCATAAACTAAGGAGGGGTTTCTGAATAATGTGAATAGGCCACTATGCAGTGTTTGTCAGGGTTCCAACTAACACCACCCGGAACAAAAGAACTTTGAGGCATGAGGTCTCCTCAAAGAACATTTTATTAGAGCATGTCATATTGGCAAGATGCTGGTGAAAACCAGATCTAAAAGTTCCCGCCGGTTTCCCCCCTAATTAAAAGTAAAAGTTTTTCAATTCCCCAGAGGCATCAGTCACATGGTCTAATCACACAGTCCAGATGTGGGATGACCTTAGTCTCTACCTCCCAACCACCTGCGCACATGACCTTGGTTCCCGGGGAAAAAAATGTTATTTTGGTTATAGCACCCCAGCTATCTCTGCACTCCCCTCCCTATCCCTCAACTCCAGTCTGTGTCAGCATTGAAACCCCAGTAGAAGAATAAGATGGCCATCATCTAGCCAGCTTCAGAGTTGACGGTGTTGCTGTGAATTAATTTGGGGTCTTGGAGAACTACATCCAAGCTTCTCTTTTTGCCATTGTGAAGTTGTAATGCGCTTTTTCTTCTCCCCAGATGAGTGTGGAATCGTGGCTCAGATCTCTGAGCCTTTAGCTGCCGCAGACATCCCTGCCTATTACATCAGTACTTTTAAGTTTGATCATGCACTGGTGAGTTGATTGAGATGAATAATGTCTACACTACTCTCTCTCTCTCTCTCTGTCGCTTGCCTTTTTTTCGTCTGTTGCGAATCTCCAGACAGGCTTAGCAAACACCTCAGAAGAACCCTGACTTGGAGAAAGTTTATTTGCATAATCAGTAAGCAATTGTCCCTAGATTCAAAAGTAATTTTTCCCTGGAGATGTTGGAAACATTTTTTCCCAACTAAGCCTCAGGCAATTCCTTAATCTCTCTATATAAAAACAGCTGTGTGTGTGTGTATGTTCCAGCATAACTCTGGAACACCTCGAGCAATTTCAACCAAACCTGGTACACAGATGACTTACCCTCTGGAAACAAATACTGTGGGGGTAAGACACCCCTAACAACCCCTTAGGGTCTGTGTTCTGCTAAGTTACAGCCTGTTGTGCCTTACAATGGCTTCTACTGTACTGCCATAAAATGGCTTCTGTTGTGCAGTGCAGTGGAGTTGTTACGGTAACAGCTTCACAGTACTCCACAAGGGGGCTCCCTCTGGTAAGGGGAAAATCCAACATTAGAAATTAAGGTGGTATCAGTTTTCCTGACGCTTCTGGGGGCACAGGGAAAACATTTGCAACTGATTTAATTGTCGCCAAAATCAGGGCTTTTTCTGTCTAATACAGGATTATGATAAATAAATACCCAGGCAACGCCGGGTTATCAGCTAGTCTTTCTTATAAAAAGTACAAGAGTCTGAAGGACGCTGTGTTGCTTATTTGTATGGAGCTTATAGAGGAAGTCTACCTGACAAAATTCCCTCCTGCGTTTGGCTAAAGGTTTGAAACCTTTCAAAATTCCCCTTGTCAGTAGGGATGACTTTCCATTTTGTATTGATTGCCATTTTCTTTAAAAGTGCAATCTCCCCCCTCCAAATAAAAATGAGAAAAGTTTGGATTTATTTTTGGCTGTGGGAATTTTATTCCTTTTTCCTTATTAAAAAGCCAAGAATATCTGAAAGACCTGGGAGCTTATTGAGAATACTGGTTTCTTCTCCAATACCTCCTAGAACAGGGGTCCCCAAACTTGGCAACTTTATGACTTGTGGACTTCAACTCCCAGAATTCTCCAGCCAACCAGAATACTGGTTTATTCTCCAATAACTCCTAGAAGAGGAGTCCCCAAACTTGGCAACTTTATGACTTCTGGACTTCAAGTCCCAGAATTCCCCAGCCAACTAGCTGGAGAATTCTGGGAGTTGAAATCCACAAGTCTTAAAGTTGCCAAGTTTGAAGACCTCTGTCCTAGAATGACCTTCCACCATGCTGCATACTTTAAAAAAGAAATATAAAATATTTTCCCCTGGGGAAGAATCAACTGAAACCAAATTTTGCCCACCTCACATTCATCCAGCAAAAATCTCACGAGGGTGAAGCGTGCAAATTCACTTCCAACAAGTTGCAATGCCAGAATCTATTTGCTTACCATTTTTTACCTGATCATTATGCGGAGGTGTTGAGAATTACACAAATTCTCAACAGGTTTTCTCTTCTGTTTGACACCACACCTGGACCGTCTAGCTTTTCAAGCCAGGCACTGTATATTTCTGCCCTTACCAACACACCCTCTCCAATTCTCACGGGATGTCCATTATTTTTCCTGTTAACAAGGCATTAAGCGCCTTTCCACCTCCTGACCTTTTAACCCATTAAAAGCTTGATCAGAAAAATCAAAACTGCACCTCCTTTTCCCCCTCTGTCTCTTTGCTATTAGCATCACCTTCTTTTTCCAGCTTGGAAGCTGTGGTGTGTATTTAAGAGCAGAAAGTCAACATTATCTCAGATAGCGAAGGTCAAATGATTAGATCAGTTGGGTTTACTTTCCTTGAACATTAACCATAGCAGTGAGATAAGCCCATCCACTCCTATCTCAAAACTAACACACTGACCTATTTCTCACTCATGTGATAACGTCTACATCTGGCCCTACCTCTTCAGGTGAGGCTCTCACCTTACTAATGCTCATCTATCCATAAATAAGCTCCAGGCAGGGAATTTGTTGAGTCAAGGGAGAAAACTAAAGTAGCCCTTGTTTCCACCTAAACTACTTTTCTGCCAGTGCAACACCAAATTCTCAGGCCTGGAAGCCACCTTTCACATTGGGCCTTCAGATCTGCCACTTTTTCTGTTGTGGGAAAACCCTGACACAAATCTCGATTCCAGTCTTGGTTTTGATCATTTCCCTTCGGCTTAATTAAAAAGTAAGTTGTATACCTTCCAAAGGGAAGAAGAAGAAGAAAAATTGTGAAATGTTAATGGGAGAAGTGTGAATCTGTCACACTTACTTTATTTCCAAGGGATTGGTTCAGGACATCATACAGCTGGTCCTTGACTTATGACCACAACTGAGCCCCAAATTTCTGTTGTTGAGCAACATAGTTGTTAAAGTGAATTTTGCCCCATTTTGTGACTTTTCCTGCCACAGTTGTTAAGTGTATCTGGCTTCCCCATTGACTTTGTTTGTCAGAAGGGTGCACAATGGTCATGTGACCCCAGGAAATGTCATAAATATGAGTCAGTTGCCAAGCTTTGAATGTTGATCACATGTCCATGGGGATGCAGCTATGGTTGTGTGAAAAAATGGTCATAAGTCAGTGCTATTGTAACTCTGGTCACTAAATGAACTGTTGTAAATTAAGGACCTGTAGTGCTTAACTTCCCACATTCCAATGAAAATATAAGGTAGCTTCAGATCAGAGGTGAGCAGAGGGTGAGGTTTCTTCATTTTCTTTTTCCTCTGCAGACAATCTATTGATGGTCTAAATCAGTGTTTCTCAACCTTAGTCAATTTGAGATTTAATAGAAAGTTTAGTTTAATAGAAAGAAGGACTAGGGGAGACATGATAGCAGTCTTCCAATATCTCAGGGGTTGCCACAAAGAAGAGGGAGTCAAACTATTCTCCAAGGCACCTGAGGGTAGAACAAGAAGCAATGGGTGGAAACTAATCAAGGAGAGATGCAACTTAGAACTGAGGAGAAATTTCCTGACAGTGAGAACAATTAATCAGTGGAACAGCTTGCCTCCAGAAGTTGTGAATGCCCCAACACTGGAAGTCTTTAAGAAGATGTTGGATAGCCATTTGTCTGAAACAGTATAGGGTTTCCTGCCTAGGCAGGGGGTTGGACTAGAAGACCTCCAAGGTCCCTTCCAACTCTGCTGGTGTATTGTATTGAAATGGGTGGGTTTCAACTCCCAGAATTCTATGCTGGCAGGGGAATTCTGGCAGTTGATCTTAAAGTGACTAAGATTGAGAAGAACTGATCTACAGCATAATAGAAAAATAAACTTAACCTAATACAATATAATCCAAAATATGTGGACCAGAACTATCATCCACACACCAACTGTCCCATCAGAACAGGGCGGCTATCTCTGCTCTGCAAAATGCAGGCAAGAAGGTACTTCACAAATGCAAAGTTTGTTATAACGTATTATAACAGGGAGCCATCTTAGAGCTCCCACTGCTGGTTGGGACCTAGAACAGCAGAGTTTGAACACACTGGTAGGCTGAATTTGATCAGGAGAAACAATCCCTGGTGGCTCAGTGGTCAGAAATGGTGTTCAGCCGGTTTGGACCGGTTCGAGCGAAGCGGTAGCGGACATTTTGAGTAGTTTGGAGAACCGGCAAATACCAACTCTGGTTGGCCCCGCCCCCGTGGTTCCCTGTCCTATATTCCCTTGTTCTTTTAGCTCAGGGGTGTCCAAACTTGGGAACTTTTAAGACTTGTGGACTTCAACTCCCAGAATTCCCCAGCCAGCCATGCTGGCTGGGGAATTCTGGGAGTTGAAGTCCACAAGTCTTAAAGTTCCCAAGTTTGGACACCCCTGTTTTAGCTCATCTGATTTGCGCGGTAGAGTGGATTGCCTTGCCTCGCTGAGCTAAAAAAACAGCTCAGCTCACCAGCGCTGACACCAAGGGCAGTGTTTCAGTGCTGTGCGCGCAAAGCGCACTCTCACAGAACAAATTCTGCCCATAGCCAGGAGTTTGATCCTGACTGGCTCAGCCTTCCAGCCTTCCAAGGTTGGTAAAATAAGGACCCAAATTGTTGGGGCCAGTAGGCAAATAATGCTTACATTGTAAAGCACCCAGAAAATGCTAAAAAGCACAATGGGGCAGTATATAAGCCTAAATGTTATTGCTATCCAACCTCCGATCTTTCTTTCTTTGTTTTTCTCCCTCATAGGTTCCAGAAGAAAATATCAACGGTGTTATCAATGCACTCCAAGTCAGTCAACCTGAAAAATATTAATTTTTTTTTTCCAGAATGGGGCCTAGGCGTATTTTAAGACAAAGAATTCTTCTCAGTATTTCCTAGCAATGGGGTGGGTGATTCTTTCTTTCTTTCTTTTTTTTCTTTTTTACTCCAAAGAGAGCACGGGAGAAATATTGCCATGCCACGAAGAAGTGATGAAACAAAAGACTATTGCATAGGCAAATTGACTCCCGGTAGCTTTTTACAAAATAGTAATAAATATATCTTCAAGGCAGGGAGGAGATGAAGAAAGAATCTTTGGGATTAAAGCACTGTGAAGGTTTTTTGACATTCCGCTCTCTGAAAGCGAAATGTCGCTATTATGCTATTTGTTTTTGTTTTTTTCCTTCGGTTGGTGTAGTTGGCATATGCCACAGTTGCATTCTCACTGAAAATGCGAACCTGGAATTGCTGGTGGTGCCATTTGATCAGGAAAAAAAAGGCAGCGTGTTTCATGTTGTTTGGAGATCATCTTGCTAGCCGGCTTGGGTCAACGTACCCAGAAATGACTGGAACAGGAAATAGCATTTTTCAATCCGGGCTTGTGAATGTGTTGGACTTCAACCTTCCTAACTTCTCAACCGACGTGGCTTTCCAGGAATCGGCAACAAGCTCTTACGGATACCCTCCGGCCTGGGGCATGCCTTGTTGGTGCCCACAAAGCTCAAAACGGCCCTCAAAACATTGCAATTGCCATGGCCAAATCTAGCAGGATTTCGTAAGATCTCCTTGAGAGTTCAGGTGACAATGCCAAAACCCACCTCTTTGTGTATGTGTGTGTGTGTGTGTGTGTGTATGTTCCTGCTATCACGAGTGATTAGATCCGTCTCATTGAAAGGTTGCTGAGTCCTGATTAAGCTTCATGCCCATCCTCCTATCTCTTGGTTTGTCTCTGCAAATCCTGATCTGGACTTGATTTACAAAGCTGGTCTGATTAGAAGAGCAAGAAGCCAGAGCCCATGTTTAGATTGTAACACTAAGATTTCCCTCTCTGATAAATTCATGTTAGCCTGGGACCATGATTGAATTGAATTTATTAGATTTGTTAGCCACTCCCTCTCCACGAAGGGACTCGGGGCGGCGTACAATAAATAAAAACACATATTATACAATTAAAACATTTAAAACATTTCACGGAGGAGGTGTCAATGATGGCCAACCTATGCCATGCATGCCAGAGGTGGCACACAGGGCCCTCTCTGTGGGCACGCGTGCCATCGCCAGCTGCTCTTCTGGTTTCTGGCACTGGCCAGCTGGTCTTTGCAGGTGCCAGGCGCCAGAAAACGGCTTGAAAACAGCCCAAAACAGGCTGTTTTTCGGGCCATTTTGGGGGCCTTTTTTGGACTCTTTTCAGGCCGCTTTTTGGTGCTCCAGCACCCGTGAAGAATGGCTGAAAATGGCCCCAAAACAGCCTGAAAATGGCCCAAAATACAGCCTGAAAATGGTAAAAGAAAAAACCAGGCATGTGCCTGCCGGCCAGCTTGTCTTCAGATTTCCGGCGCTCCAGCGCACGCACATGCATACACATACATGTGTGTTCTGGTTTAGGCACTCGGCCTAGGCCAGGGGTGTCCAAACTTGGGAACTTTAAGACTTGTGGACTTCAACTCCCAGAATTCCCCAGCTGGCTGGCTGGGGAATTCTGGGAGTTGAAGTCCACAAGTCTTAAAGTTCCCAAGTTTGGACACCCCTGGCCTAGGAACTCCCCCTTCCCTCAACCCTTGGATGCAACACACACAACTCTTCCAAACATTGCCAATTTGCCAATTTAAGATTGTTCATGTGACTGATAGGGAAACTTGTTTAATATGTAGGGAGTAATCATGTGAATGGAACAGATTTAAAGTTCATTGAAATTAAACTAAGCCAAATATATAGCAGTCTTTGTTTTGGCTCTGACTTGCCGCCAAGGGAAAAGGATGGCTCTTGATCCTGGCAGCTGTGTTCTCGCCAGCTGCTGCTTCCAAGATGACCCAGCCTGGCTGGCAAGTGCCAGCGTGCTGGTTAGCAACCAGCAACTAGATTGTATGGATCGATGGTGGACTAGCAGACTTAAGGAGAAGAAAATGTTGCATAGTGTTGCTTCCTCTTGAGTAAACCAACCATTTTAGACTATAGTCCTACATTTAGTATGAAATCCAGGAATATTTCTGGTTGTGCTATTAACATTGCAGCTGAAAAATGAAATTAAATGCTCTGGTTTTTATTGGGAAGGAAGTAGAAAAATAAAAGATGCATTGAGAGGAAAACAGAGGAATAGAAAGCCCTGGATTTGCAAGCAAATCAACACAGACTGGGAGACACTGGATCACACGTGTTAAGGCCTCCCAGGGAACCCCATCATGGTTAAGAATAACCTTGTTGTGATTAATACCACAAACAGCTCTTCAGTAATAGCAGTCTTCACAAATTGTATGGATGGAAATACCAGATAACGTGTGTAAGCAAATGATTTGTGAATGGCCTTTTATCCCAAAAAATTTGGCTGAAATAGTATGTATGACCATTGACAAAGGTTTGCACAAACTGAGACTAGAATGAATGTGAAATATATTCTTTCTGGCTGGTTAATTTGCAATTCTGACTATTGTGCTAACACAGACAATTGGATTAATTCTGAAAACAGGGTGACGTGCATAGCTAGACTCTTCTCCTTGCCGTCACAGCAGGCTTCCTTCCACAGCAGATTTTCTTTAAAACAAAACAAAACAAATTCTGAAGTCAAAAGGCAGCTGGCAAGCAGGAAATTTCACCAACTGACTCCTTTATGTGTTCTTTCTGATGAATGATTTGCGATAGGTATACCTGTGTTATTTGCGGCCGCCATTTTGTGGATGAAGGCACACACACACACATATACCCCAGTGGCCATTTTGTAATTGCAGCTCCCACAGGCTTTCGCATTCCCAAAGGGTCAAAAATATCGCCTAATTCTGCATATCCTGGTCTCTCTTGAATGTGTGGGCGGGAGGGGGGAGATCTATCTTGGGACATTTGTTTCTCTCTGCTTTCCTCCAGTTTATAGAAAGGAAAGGAAGCCTTCTAGATTCCAAAATAAAGGCATAGGGCAGGGGTGTCCAAACTTGGGAACTTTAAGACTTGTGGACTTCAACTCCCAGAATTCCCCAGCCAGCAGGCTGGGGAATTCTGGGAGTTGAAGTCCACAAGTCTTAAAGTTCCCAGGTTTGGACACCCCTGGCATAGGGTATTTCCTCTTGTATTCTTGTTTCTCCAACAATGACCATGGAGAGGCCTTTAACTGCAAGGTATCATTACGTGATCAGATCTGGCTGGCACATCAATTGGCAGGAATAGTTTGCACATTGAAAAAATTCCAGGGCCGGTCCAAGCAAAATGACCCTTCCCTATGCGAAATCTTGAAAGCCACTACAGTCAGAGAAGACGAGGCTGAACTGCTTGTCCAGATAGCCTAGTCCAGCGTTGGCAAACATTCGGCACCGAGTGCCAAAACGGGAGCGTGCATGCACATGTGCCAGAAACCAGAAGAGCAGCCACCAGTGTGTATGTGTGTGCCAAGAAAATGATCTTCCAGTTTCTGGCATGTGCATGAAGTGGCCATCTGGTCTTCGTGCATGCATGCACACCAGAAAACCACATGTACACCGGAAACCGAAAGATAATCTTCCCAGTGTGCACATGCGCACTGAGTGACTGCTCATCTGGTTTCTGGCGCTGCTGTGCCCATGAAGGCGAGCTGGCCAGCACACCGGAACCCGGAAGAGCAACGGGCAATGTCTTGCGTGCCCAGAGAGGTGGCTCTGCATGCCACTTCTGGCATGCGTGCTACAGGTTTGCCATCATGGGCCTAGCCCTAGCCTAACATAGAATTTCTTCCTGCCTGCCTGCAGCATTTCCTTTGTCTGGGTGAAGGCTGCTTAAAACAGCAGTGAATTTTGCACCTGTATGTTTCTACTTAATCCACTAATGGTGCTCTCCAGATGTGCTGGACCACTGTACCATTAATTCTTAACCAGCATGCTCTAGCTCTTTTTTCACCAGCGTGGGAAAGGGTACATCATCTTGTTTAAAATAATAATAATAATAATAATAATGGGCGAGTTACGGGCTCAGGTTGCCCAAGAGGTAACTTTCACCAACCTGGAGCCTTCTAAACAAGATGGGCATTACGACTCTCTTAAATTCCCAGCCCCATCTCAAAGCACTTGGATTATCTTACATCCAGTTCAGTTGCAAGGAGGAAAAAAGGTACTTTAATTTTTTTAATGTCATTCCTTCTTGAGCTATTGAAGATTACTAAAAGGGCTGAGCCTAAGCTGTGGTGTTTTGGAAATGTAAAATATGATTTCTGAATACTTAATACTTAGAAATATCTCCTCTGTGTTGCTGCAATTGTATACCTCTAAGAGAGCCTTCTGCGGCCTCCCAATACATCTTTGGTGCAAAATTTAAGTTTTGGTGTCCTGAATCTTTTCTCCCCTCTTTTATCTACTAGATAGCAAATAATAATCTACTAATGAATGAAGGCAAATATGTGTCCCAGAATCATGTTGCAGGATCCAATATGGGTTGATGCACCAGGACCAGAGGTTTAGTTTTCCAAGCTTTGAGACTCGTGCTGGAGTGTGTATCAACAGCCACTTCACACTTTTGTTTGAAGAGCCATGGTGATGCAGTGGTTAGAATGCAGTACTGCAGGCTGACACTGCCCAGAGCCAGCAGTTCAATCCTAATGCGGCTCATGGTTGACCATGGTCCATGGGATCATCTTTTGTAATCTTCACACAGGCAAAGTCAACGAGGAAGCCAGATTCACTTAACAACTGTGTTACTAACTTAACAAGTGCAGTGATTCATTTAACAAATATGGCAACTAAACTCATAAAATGGGGGGGGGGACTCACTTAACCATTATCTTGCTGAGCAGCAGAAATCTTGGCCTCAATTGTAGTTGTAAGTCGAGGACTAACTCTCCACTGTTCAGTGAAATCTAAACACACTTAGTCAGCGGTGAATTTAGCAGCCAGAAATTGGAATGGAGCAGCAATTAAATTTACTCTGCAACACATAATTCTGGTGCAACTCCCACATGTCATGACAGGACTACTAAATTCCAGGATTCAATGTGATTTGATGTTTTTTTCTGGTCTGAGAATTTCCAACCCTATAAAGCACTATTATTGTTATGAGTCACAGTGGTGCAGTGATTAGAGTGCAATACTGCAGGCTACTTCTGCTGCCTGCTGGCTGCCTGCAATTTGGCAGTTCAAATCTCACCAGGCTCAAGGTTGACTCAGCCTTCCATCCTTCCAAGGTGGGTAAAATGAGGACCCAGATTGTTGGGGGCAATAGGCAGACTCTGTAAACCACTTAGAGAGAGCCTGTAAAGCACTGTAAACAGCAGTATATAAGTCTTAAGTGCTATTGTCCCCGCTGATGGCGGGGACAATAGTTTCAGTGGAAGCTCTTCCTGCTTCCTAACTAGTTTTATGAGTC
This sequence comes from Natrix helvetica, assembly GCF_964273705.1. Classification (NCBI taxonomy): domain Eukaryota; kingdom Metazoa; phylum Chordata; class Lepidosauria; order Squamata; family Natricidae; genus Natrix; species Natrix helvetica. The sequence goes on along the minus strand of NC_138552.1, from coordinate 281,188,361 downwards.
AACTGTAAGGAAGGCCATTTCCAGCTTCCATTTCAATTAACAGCTCAGTTTTGTGCAGGAAACATCATTGAGCAAAACAAAATCTCCCTTCGTATTCCTTGACTTGAAAGTGGCTTGTTTCAGTAAGCCGCAATTAAAGACTACTCTTTATTTGTTCTGGTTCAAATCTTGAGTTGGTCATGTCAGACTAGGTAATGGGGATGCTGGCGAATACACTGGCCGCGCCGGCATAAAAGTAAATGCAAAGTTTTCCAACATCATGTGTTCCTTCCAAGTTAATTCCAACATGGAATTGTCTCAGCCAGGGGATGAAAATTATGTTTCTCTTGCCGGGAAATTTTGGAAGCACTGGTATCTGAGATAGAATAAGGACACAACCGCCTGTGATGAAAATGACATCAGTGGGGACAGGCCAGGAAAGAATTCCGTAAAAATAGTCTTACAAAGAAAGAGGAATGGCCTTCAGGAAAGAACAATAATCAAAGAGCTACCCTGTTTCCCTGAAAATAAAACCTCCCCGGATAATAAACCCAATCGGGCTTTACAACACATGCACTAAGCCCTCCCCTGAAAATAAGCCCTCCCTGAAAATATTGCAGCACAGCAACAGCCATGAGGTGACCATGCTTGCCGCCTCCTTAACCTCAAAAATAATAAGACCTCTCCAAAAATAAGGCCGAGCTCTTATTTCAGGGGTCAAAAGAAAATAAGACCCTGTCTTATTTTCGGGGAAACGCGGTATTTGGAAGCAAGGTTCATCTCCCAGTATTTACCCTTAAATAAAAGACTGTTGAATCAGCACCTTTTTGGCATGAGATACATCATTTTATTAACCAATGGCATAAATCTTAACGGAGCCACCAAAACTGACTCCCAAGATTTCACATGATTACGCTGAAAGCTCATGAGACTCTTGGTGATCTTGTAAGACTCTTCATTTAAAAAAATAGGCTTTTCACTTTACTTAAGAACTATTTACAATTGTTAGAAACACCCTGCAACGTAGCACATTTTCCTTTACTATTAAATATTTTTTGTGCTATTTCTGGACCTCAACAGTAGCAACGTGCTTACAACACCCAGGAAAACAGGAGTGGTTTTTTAAAAGAAAAATTCAGGATGGCTGTCGTTAGCAATAAATGCCCAACTGCAAAGTCTACACATGATCCCGTCTGCATTTCCTTCAGCTGCTCCTTGGGCTACAGTTACTGCATGCTCAATCTCTCCCAGTCGGCTTACAAAGTGTTTCCCAGCTTCGGTGAATTCTCCACCCTCAGGCCAACCACAGGGCCCCAGCAAAGGCTTGTACAATTTGGCTTCCTGCTCATCTGGACAGGCACTCGTGCACAGGTATGCTACTAAATATAAGATTTAACCAGGATGACCATGTGATCAACGCCACAGGCTACGTCCACCACCTCACCTGGCACTGTCACCTGAAGAAAGAAAAGGAAAATTAAAATCCACTTGCAGACATCTTTTTTTCCCTCCTTACAGCAAATCCCAAGAATCTCTCTCTCTTTTTAGCAGTCTTCCTCACTGTCTTCCCATGCCAGGCTTCGGAAATGGCAAAAGCTGGAAATTTACAAATTTGCCTACCAAAAAGCAGCATGTTCAAGTAGTCTCATGGCCCCTAAGATGGGCCACCCTCTTCTATTCAGGGTGATCCAGTAGAAGGTTCCTGGAGTTCATCTAGATCAGTCACTCCCCCCCCCAAAAAAAAAACCAGGTCTAGCACCCTGCACCTTATCCTTTCATATTGGATGCCATATGATTTTGCAAAGACAGATTTTGATTGCCAAAATAGTGAGTTTGGGGAGCCTCGAGCACAAGATCCATGCATCCCTGGGTAAAATAGCAATAGCACATAGACTTATACACCGCTTCATATTGCTTTACGGCCCTCTCTAAGCGGTTTACAGAGTCAGCCTCTTGCTCCCAACAATCTGGGTCCTCATTTTACCCACTTGGGAAGGATGGGAGGCTTTGAGCCTGGTGAGCCTTGAATCGTGAACTTTGAGCCTGGTAAGATTCGAACAGCCAAACTGCAGACAGCCGCCAGTCAGCAGAAGTAGCCTGCAGTACTGCACTCTAACCACTGTGCCAACACGGCTCATATTAGGGCTGCACACGTTTCTGAAACAACTAAGAAAAGTGCTTTGAAATTTGCACCAGGCAGCACCCATCTTAATTTTAAGAAGTGGATTCCGTAAACCGGCGGCAGCAACATTTTTTCCCCCAAGCTCATGCACAAGGCTGCAAAAGTCTGGGCTGCTTTAGAAAGAGCTAAGAGGCACTGTTGCCATGAGGTCCAAACCACTTCTGAAACATTTTTGAAATGAACATATTGCTATTAAGTACGTACGGAGGCCCTTAAACCAGTTGGAGCATTTTAGACTTCCATTCCCCACACATACAGAGAGAGAGAGAGAGAGAGAGATTCTCCACCAATATAACTAGGATGTAGCCAGTGGTGGGATTCAAAAATGGTTACTACCGATTCTGTGGGCGTGGCTTGGTGGGCATGGTGTGGCTTGGTGGGCGTGGCAGGGGAAGCTTACTGCAAAATCCCCATTTCCTCCCAATCAGCTGGGACTCGGGAGGCAGAGAATAGAGGGGGGCGGGGCCAGTCAGAGGTGGTATTTGCCGGTTCTCCGAACTACTCAAAACTTTCCGCTACCGGTTCTCCAGAACTGGTCAGAACCTGCTGAATATCACTCTGGATGTAGCTTTGGGAAGGTTTCCTACGTTGAACACTGAGCCCAGAAAACCAGGGTTGACCTTCAAGAAAGTTGCAGGAACTAGGTATGTCTAGCTTAAGAGAAAGAAGAACTAGGGGAGACATGATAGCAGTCTTCCAATATCTCAGGGGTTGCCACAAAGAAGAGGGAGTCAAACTATTCTCCAAGGCACCTGAGGGTAGAACAAGAAGCAATGGGTGGAAACTAATCAAGGAGAGAAGCAACTTAGAACTGAGGAGAAATTTCCTGACAGTTAGAACAATTAATCAGTGGAACAGCTTGCCTCCAGAAGTTGTGAATGCCCCAACACTGGAAGTCTTTAAGAAGATGTTGGATAGCTATTTGTCTGAAGCGGTATAGGGTTTTCTGCCTAGGCAGGGGGTTGGACTAGAAGACGTCTAAGTTCCCCTCCAACTCTACTATTGTATTGTATTGTAAAGCAGGTTTCAAAGTCCAGCTTGGTAAAGCTTTGTAGTTGCTTCAAACCAATAAAGCTTCTAAGTAAGGACCAGAACCAAATAGCAAAAAAACACATGAGCAAAAAATAGTATATGCTGGGTTGGTAGGCAAGCTACAATTAATCAAAAACAGGAGCATCCCAATTTATCTCATGGAGCTCAGGATGCTGGAATACAGATGTTATCTGCTGATTTGACATTTTTATTTAGGCGGCTGCCACCCAATCCTACAGTTGCAGCAAGATCCTGTTTAAAAGCAAATACTCTTCAAAAGACTCTGGAATCAGGCTTCCCCCCAAGATCTGAATGAACGCCGCCACCCCCCACGCCTCCCCCCCCCAAACCCTGTTGGGATTATGAAGGGACCTGAAGACTAAACTCTTCATCCAAGTCTTTGGTGAGGATGAATGAAGCTTCCTTTTAACCTAGATTATTTTGTTTCTACCTGTCTTGTTTTTCCACAATCTCCACTCTTCTTTTGTTTCTTGTTTTCTATTGTCTGTTTTTCACATTTTTAATCATCTGTAAACTGCCCAGAGGTGCTGGGTAGCAGAGAGAACCCTGACATTGACAACACCACCATCCGTCAATTGCAAAAGGCAGCTCTACTTGGAACAGCTGACATCCCGTGATGATGCTGAGGTCAGAACTGCTCCGCCTGCGGGAGGCCCCTCTCTCGCAGGCTTGGCCCTTGGCTCTTTCAAGGGCCCGCCTCGATGACGGGTTCGTGGACCCCGAGAGGTGCAGGAACCGGAAGCTAAGGGGATTTTTAGTAAAATGTTTTTTATCTTTTTTAGGGGGTTCCAGGGTGGGGGGAGGGCTAATCAAACCGGGAGGAGAGCCAGTGCCGGACAGACAGGTGAGTCCAGGAAGGACGGGGATGCGGTGGAGGGGGGGAATATAAAGGTCACTAAAGCAGAGGGTTGTCCTATTATAACGGTCGCGGGGAGGAGGGGATGCGAGGACAGGATAAGATCCAAAGGTCGGTTGGGAGGCCGCGGCTGCTGGTTACGCCCGGTCGCTTGTACCAACCCCTGCAGTCTAGGTGGACAGGTGCTACAGAGCCAGGGCCTGCGGCTGATGCTTTGCAATGCAAGGTCTGTCACCAACAAGGCCCCCCTCATTAATGAGTTGATCTCAGAGGGGGAGCTAGACCTTGCAGGGATAACGGAGACCTGGTTGGGCCACGAGGGTGGTTTACCCCTCGTGGAAATGTGCCCACCGGGTTTTCGTGCATTTCATCAGCCTCGGGCCCTGGGTAAGGGTGGTGGGGTGGCGGTGGTTATGCGGGAATGTTTAGAGCCGAGGGAGTTCACTGTCCCTCAGATACCCGGGTGTGAGTCCCTTGGTGTGAGTTGGGGCCCAGGGAGGCAGTGGGGCTTGCTGATTGTATACTTGGCTCCTCGCTATGCATCAGCAGCCCTGCCCGAGCTCCTCGAGCTAATCGCAGCGACGGCAGTTGAGACTCCCAGACTTTTGGTCATGGGGGACTTCAACTTGCCGTCAACGGGAGCGGCTTCCGAGGTGGCTCGGGAGTTCATGGCTTCCATGACGGCCATGGACCTGACCCAATTAGTGCAGGGCCCCACTCACGAAGGGGGCCACACACTGGACCTCATTTTTGTATCTGAACAGTGGACGAGTGATCTGGGAATAGGGGATTTAGTTATCACGCCCCTGTCATGGTCAGACCACTCATCCCTCCGGCTGGACTTCCCTGGCGCTATCCCCCACCGCGAGGAGGCGGAACCAGACTCTATAAACTGGTACCGCCCCAGGCACCTGATGGAATCTGATAGATTCCAGACGGAGCTTGGGCCAATACCTGTAGCCTTGTCCCGCTCCCGTTCCGAGGACCTAGTGACTGCCTGGAATAGGGCGACGACTGGGGCCTTGGACCGGGTTGCGCCTTTGCGACCTCTCCTGCGGCATCGACCCACCCAGGCTCCTTGGTTTACTGAGGAGCTTAGGGTGATGAAGCGCCACAGGAGACGTCTAGAGAGCAGGTGGAGGTCCTCACGCTCCGAATCTGACCGAACACAGGTAAGAGCCTATTTGCGGACTTACCTTGTGGCAATAAGAGCGGCCAAACGTAGATATTGTGCTGCTCTTATTGCGTCCGCGGATAACCGCCCTGCCGCCCTGTTTAGGGTGACTCGCTCCCTTTTATCGCAGGGGGCGCGGGAGACACCCTTACAGGGTAGAGCAGAGGAGTTTGGGGAATATCTTCAGGACAAAATCGATCAGATCCGGAGCGGGTGGACCTCCGTCAGTGGACCAGACGAGCCGCCAACAGCGAGTCTTGAGAGACCATTCTGGGAGGAGTTTGACTCTGTTGCCCCCGAGGATTTGGACAGGTTGCGTGGACGGCTGCGACCCACCACTTGTTTAACGGACCCGTGCCCCTCCTGGCTGGTACTGGCAGCCTGGGAGGTGACACGAGGCTGGCTCCTGGGCCTGGTGAGCGCCTCACTGGGTGAGGGATACTTACCAACCGCCTTGAAAGAGGCGGTGGTGAGACCCTTGCTCAAGGGGCCTTCGCTCGACCCAATGGAGCTAGCTAACTATCGTCCAGTCTCCAACCTCCCCTTCTTGGCGAAGGTTGTTGAGAATGTGGTGGCGCAGCAGTTCCCACGACACCTAGACGAATCCGACTATCTAGACCCACGCCAGTCCGGCTTCCGACCCGGGCACAGCACTGAGACAGCCTTGGTCGCGTTGGTTGATGATCTCTGGAGGGCCAGAGATAGGGGTTGCTCCTCTATCCTGGTCCTATTAGACCTCTCGGCGGCTTTTGATACCATCGACCATGGTATCCTATTGCGCCGGTTGGAGGGGATGGGAGTCGGAGGCACCGTTTTGCGGTGGTTCGGCTCCTACCTCTCCGACCGGAAGCAATGTGTGTTGACAGGGGGGCAGAGGTCGTCCCTGAGGCCACTCACTTGTGGGGTGCCGCAGGGGTCGGTCCTCTCGCCTCTCCTGTTCAACGCATATGTGAAGCCGCTGGGTGAGATCATCCGTGGTTTTGGGGTTGAGTACCATCTCTACGCTGATGATACTCAGCTGTACATTTCAACCCCAAACCACCCCAACGAGGCTGTCGAAGTGATGTCCCGGTGTTTGGAAGCCGTCGGGGTCTGGATGGGGGACAACAGACTCAAACTCAACCCCTCCAAGACCGAGTGGCTGTGGTTACCGGCACCTCGGTTCAGCCAGCTGACCCCATCGCTGGCCATAGGGGGCGAACAACTGTCCCCTGTGGAGCGGGCGCGCAATTTGGGCGTCCTCCTTGATGCCCGGCTGTCAATGGAGGACCATGTGGCAGCCGTGGCAAGGGGGGCGTTCCACCAGGTTCGCCTGGTGCGCCAATTGCGCCCCCTACTGGACCGGAGTGCCCTGCGCACGGTCACTCATGCGCTGGTGACGTCTCGCCTGGACTACTGCAATGCCCTCTACATGGGGCTTCCCTTGGGACGCATCCGGAGACTGCAGCTAGTTCAGAACGCAGCCGCGCGGGTTATTATGGGAAGTACACGTTACTCCCACGTAACACCTCTCCTGCGCGAGCTGCACTGGCTACCTGTGGCCTTTCGGGTGCGTTTCAAGGTATTGATTACCATCTTTAAAGCGCTCCATGGCAGAGGACCTAGTTATCTGCAGGATCGCATCCTTCCACATACGTCCCTGCGACCTATCCGCTCACACAGGGAGGGGCTCCTCCTGGTGCCGTCTGCTAGGCAATGCCAGCGGGCGACACCTAGGAGTAGATCCTTCTCTGTGATGGGCCCAACCCTCTGGAATGACCTCCCCCCAGACATTCGAACTACCACCGACCTCCGTTCCTTCCGGCAAAAGTTAAAGACTCACCTGTTTCAATCAGCTGGCCTGGCACTTTCTTAGTTTCACCTCCCAGGGATTTATTTTATCTTAGGGTTTGGGGTTTTAATTGTGATGTTTTTAGGATTAGAATTATTTATTTCTTAGTACAGCCTATCTCCCCTCCAAATGTATCTTAAATGTAGCTTAAATGTATTTAATTTTATGACTGGTTTTATTGTATTGACTGTACACCGCCCCGAGTCCCTTTTTGGGAGAGGGGCGGTCTAAAAATCTAAGAAATAAAAATAAAAATAAATAAAATGCCTTTTCCCACCACCAAACAAGAATATCTGCCTACCCCAGGTTCTTGGGAAGCACTCGATGGGTACGTAAAAATGCCAAGTCCAGTCTAAACATCTGGCTGACTATATAACAAACCATAACAAGGACATTTCTTACCCTCCAGGGGAAGTACTGGTCTTCCATCCTGCCAATTCCCAAGCATCCTCGCACATTTTTGCCCCATATAAAGAGTTCTCCATGGTCTGAAAACCAACAGGAAAAAAAATCATATGTCTTACAATAGCAATATCACTTTCACTTACTTCATAATGGTTTTACAGCCCTCTCTAAATAGTTTACAGCACGGGTCCTCAACAGGGGTGGGTTCCGGCTTCTTTTACCGCTGGTTCGCTCAGGGACGCGCTTTGGGGGCATGGGCACTTCGCGGGTGGGTGGTGGTAGAAGTAAAGTACAGTCAGTCACAAAATTAAAAAAAATGCTTCTGCACATGCGCAGAAGCAAAAAAATGACAGAACCGGTTCGGGCATGTGTCCGGCGGAGTTACTACCTACTTGGCCGAAGCAGTCTGAACCGGTAGGAACCCACCTCTGGTCCTCAACCTTTTGGACCTCAGGGACCACTAAATTCATAATTTTAAATCCCATTGACCACTAATATGATCTGCCTAATGACAGGCTGGGTGGTCATGGCTAGGTGGTCATGTGACTAGATGGGCATGTCACTGATCTCAAGAGGTGCCTCCCTTTCCAGCCACTCCTCCCCTCCCTGCCCAGGCTCCTTAGGGCCCCAACAGAAAGCAGTTGTTGGAGCTAAGCAGCCACCACGAGAAAGAGTTGGCAAAACAGCTCAGTTCAAATTGGATCTGACCAAGAAGGAGGCTCAGCAGAAGCATCTCACTGAGGACTATGAACAGAGGCTTTCCAAGCAGAGGAAAGACCTGCGGGAGTACAAGGCCAGGTAGTGGTGGCTGGAGGCTCAGCAGGCTGAGATAGTCATCCAGTTCCAGGCCATGATACTGTCCCACTGGAAAACGGCCCTCTGGCTCTTTGCCACCAGCAGCACTTCCCTCCAGCCTTCACCCAAAGCCCCGCACCAGGTGGCTGAAACAGAATTCCCCAAGTCAGAATTTCTGCCCCCCTCTGCACGTATCTGGCCCAGGGGCCATAGTTTGAGGACCCCTGATTTAGTGCAATATAAAAAATACAAATCATTTTTCTGCAGACTACCAAAATTTTCTCATGGACCACCAATTGGTGACCACTAGTTTACAGAATCAGCATGTTGCCCCCGACAATCTGAATCCTCTAAAAAAGGACTTTTGAGTGCTACAGAATATTATTTGGGACAAATATACTTATGCAAAGCAATATAATTTATAGAAGACAAGGGGGAAATGACTCTAGATTTAGAAACAGGATAGAACTTTAAAGGTTTGCAGATAATAATACAACCCCTTACATAAATAGATAGAAGTAATTCTCACTAAAGAGGCTTCTTTTTCCTAAACAGATGGACTTACAATTTTACTCCAAGGTACTTACTAGTGATCGCCGCAAACTGGTTTAATCCACAACGGATCCGGTCCACACAAATATCAGGGTTGAAGTCTGACAAGCCAAACAGGGAAGGTGGGATCATCTCCGGAACGGCTGTTTCCATAAGTTCTGGTCCTTTCCCAAGAATTCCATAGCCCCACACAAAAACATGGCCTTCCTCTGGATTATTAGAAACAAAAATAGGTAAGATAACAACAGCTGGCTTTAGACAAGTCGCTAGTTTATACAGAAATGGGGCTAGATGGGCAGGCCGTGCTTGGTTCAAGTGTTGCCGAAATCCCACTTTTGCACTGGCACAAAATCAGCAGGTCAGCCTCACTCTGTTTCACTGAAAATAAGACAGGGTCTTATTTGCTTTTGACGCCCAAAATAAGCACTTGGCCCTTTTTTTTCGGGGAGGTCTTATTTTTGAGATGCAGGAGGCGGCGAGCGTGGTCACCTCATGGCTGCTGCTGTGTTGCAATATTTTCAGGGAGGGCTTATTTTGGGGGGAGGTCTTATTTTAGCGCATGCGCTCAAAAGCCCAGTTGGGCTTATTATCCAGGGAGGTCTTACTTTCAGGGAAACTGTGTGTGTGTGTGTGTGTGTGTGTGTGTGTGTGTGTGTGTGTCGTATATCTCTTTGCCATATGCCATTATAGCACTGTTAAGTAAGTAAGCTCCCCGTTAGGAGAGCGAGTGTACAGAGAAGCGTAATGAAAGTGGTATGCAAGAACACGCACAAACCAGCATACAGGAACACTGAACAGTATAAAATATAGTTTTCTATGTGGAAATATAGAGGTATTCAGAGTTCAGTTTACAGTCCAAGTCATACACGGCTCAGTCAGTCAGTTATCAAATAGTCAGTCTAGCACACAAAACAGCTAAACAGTAGCAAACCACAGTACCTCACAATACACTGATCAGCGTCTAACAAAACAGAGAGCTAAAAGCCATTCTGGCTCCCTCTTATGGCTGCTTGAGGTAACAAGCCAATTACATCTCTTTAGCATTTAAAGTAACAGATATATTTCTTACAATCATGGCTTATATACATTGCCAAGCCAAGCCTAGGGTTACATCCCTAACAAGCACAACATATAAGCACTAGGGCTACACATTAGATGTTTCCCAGGGATTGCATGACAACTCAACCGACTTCACAATTTGGGAAACCACAATTTGCATGGGCTATAAATTGCCTTCATTTATCTTATTCTCCCATTTGACTTCTCCACTTTCTCTGCTCCCTGAAGCTGTCAGCTAGAAGTTGTGATCAAGAAAAACAAAACGATTGTAGGAAGCTTCCACAATCAGGCTGCCTCATAATGAGCACCAACCAGCATGAGTTACTATTTACCATCTTGGTCATCTTTGTTTGTTTGGTTTAATTCCAAGGATATTTATGCACTGGCTTTTAGATCAGTGTTTCTCAACCTCAGCAATTTCAAGAAGTGTGAACTTCATGATGGCTAGGGAATTCTGGAAATTGAAATCCATATATCTAAAAATTGCTGAGGTTGAGATACACTGAATTAGATTGTTTTAAGCCATTTTTAGGACCATGCTTCCCAAAGCAGCACACAAACCAGAAAGCAATCAGCTAACGTAACCAGAATTCATGATACTTTACAAAGGTGCTTTGAATCGCAAGCAGTAAAATCCATCTTCTGAAAAGTAGTCTTTCACTCCCATCAGCCTCAGCCAGCACAACCCATACTAAATCACTTTTATCTTATTTTGGGTTGGGGCCAGGGGGGGGGGGGGATGACCAAGAGGCTCACCAGTTAAGATGGCATTGCCAGTTCCACCACAGGAAGCTTCCTTCACTTTCCCAACACCGAAGTGCAAATGTCTGGGCACGTTGACCTGCAATGAGCAGAAATATGGAATGGGACAAGGCTGTTATTTTAAGACTTTCAGAAAAAAAGAGCTTTATGTACTGCTTAATGACCATCAATAAACTCTATTGAATTGAACTGAAAGAAGAGCATTACAGTCTCTTTTACAAAGACAAATCCAAAGCTTGACAAGTTTGAAATTTCATTTACACACACACATACACACACACACACACATATACACATACCAAGGTTGAACATTGTGTCATCCTGAGCTCTGCAAAAAAAAATGCAGCCCAGGTATAGGTAGTCCTCAACTTGCAACTACAATTGAGCCCAATAGTCTATCACTAAGCAAGACAGTTGTTCAATGAGTTGTGCCCCATTTCATGACCTTTTTTGGCCACAGTTGTTAAAGGAATCACTGCAGCTTTTAAGTGAATCATACGGTCGTTAAGCAATTTGGGCTCCCCCCCCCCATTGACTTTGCTTGTCAGATGCTGGCTGGGAAGGTCACAAGTGGTGATCAGATGACCTTGAGATGCTGCAACTCTCATAAATACACGGCCGTTCCAAGTGTCCAAATTTTGATCATGCGGCAATGGTTGGGTGCGGATTGGTCGTAAACCATTTTTCACTGCTGTTGTAACTACAAACAGTTGCTAAGTGAATGGTTGGAAGTGGAGGACTACCTGTATACAGCCACCAGCACTTCATTTGAACGAAGGAAGAGCAATGTGTGTCCAATATGAAGATATCAATACAATAGCAGAGTTGGAGGGGACCTTGGAGGTCTTCTAGTCCAACCCCCTGCCTAGGCAGGAAACCCTATACCGTTCCAGACAAATGGCATCTTCTTAAAGACTTCCAGTGTTGGGGTATTCACAACTTCTGAAGGCAACTTCTGTTCCACTGATTAATTGTTCTAACTGTCAAGAAGTTTCTCCTCAGTTCTAAGTTGCTTCTCTCCTTGATTAGTTTCCACCCATTGCTTCTTGTTCTGTCCTCAGGTGCCTTGGAGAATAGCTTGACTCCCTCTTCTTTGTGGCAACCCCTGAGATATTGGAACAATGCTATCATGTCTCCCCTAGTCCTTCTTTCTCTTAAGCTAAACATACCTAGTTCCTGCAACCGTTCTTCATATGTTTTAGTCTCCAGTCCCCTAAGCATCTTTGTTGCTCTTCTCTGCACTCTTTCTAGAGTCTCCACATCTTTTTTACATTGTGGCAACCAAAACTGGATGCCGTATTCCAAGTGTGGCCTTACCAAGGCATTATAAAATGGTATTAACACTTCACGTGATCTTGATTCTATCCCTCTGTTGATGCAGCCTAGAACTGTGTTGGCTTTTTTGGCAGCTGCTGCACACTGCTGGCTCATATTTAAATGGTTGTCCACTAGAACTCCAAGATCCCTCTCACAGTTACTACTATTGAGCAAGGTACCACTTTAGGCATCTCCAGAATTAGACATCTCTGATTTCTTTCGACTATGCCTCCAGCCTGATGGATCCCTAATCTTTAGCAGATGCCAAGAAAGTTATGCTGTACCTAGTAGGGATCTCTGCTTTGTGGAGCTTTAGGCTAGACCTCCTCATTTTGCCTAATGCAGAAGTTCAGAATTTGAGCACCCAACCTGCAAAAAACTTGGCTGAGCTGAAAAATTATTAACATACTCATTATTTTAATTAATGTAGTAATAGCAATCGCCCTTAGACTTATATACCGCTTCATAGTGCTTTACAGCCCTCTCTAAGTGGTTTACAGAGTCAGCATATTGCCCTCAACAATCTGGGTGCTCATTTTACCGACCTCGGAAGAATGGAAGGCTGAGTCAACCTGGAGCCTGGTGAGATTCGAACTGCCAAATTGCAGGCAGCCAGAAGGCAACAGAAGTAGACTGCCATAACGTACTCTAACCACTGCACCACCACAGCTCATATGTAATTCTAACTACCCTGACATTTCAAAGAAATCAATCACCCTCCCCCCCCCCCCCCCCCGGCTCTCACCTGTCAATCTTAGCCATGCCTAGAGTTCTGGAAAAGGAGACCTTCAGCATGCTACCCGGAGGATGAATGCATGCGTTACCCTCTCAAAAACACGTATCCCCACCTCACCACCACCGGCAGCCAATCCAGCCTCCCTCTTTTCCCGTGGCACAAATGGCTTGCCATGTTGTGCAAGTGTCAACCATTCTAACCTGGGTTGTCTCAGTAACGGAAGTCAGCTGAAGATATTCCGAGTTTCCCCAGCCAAAGAGCTCGCCTGTCTCGGAAACAGCCAGGCAAGAATCTCCATAGGTTGTGACCTGTGTAATGCGGATGCCTGCAATGTCCCCGCCCAGTTTTGTGGGAACGCTCACTATGTCGTAGTGGCCTAGGCCTAGTCGGGAGAGAAAGAGAAGGGAAGTCAGTGCATTATATGCATACTTATGGAAAATCAACCAGTTAATAATAAATTAATAATAATTCCATGCAGGTAGCCCTCAACTTGCTATTTGTTTAGTGATAGCTCTGGTCCACATCTTTTGGATTATATTGTATTAAAAGGTAACGGTAAATGTTCCCCTCGCACATATGTGCTAGTCGTTCTCGACTCTAGGGGGCGGTGCTCATCTCTGTTTCAAAGCCGAAGAGCCAGCGCTGTCCGAAGACGTCTCCGTGGTCATGTGGCCGGCAGGACTAAACGCCAAAGGCGCACGGAACGCTGTTCCCTTCCCACCAAAGGTGGCTCTTATTTTTCTACTTGCACTTTTTACGTGCTTTCGAACTGCTAGATTGGCAGAAGCTGGGACAAGTAACGGGAGCTCAGTCCGTTACGCGGCGCTAGGGATTCGAACCGTCGAACTGCCAACCCTTCTGATCGACAAGCTCAGCATCTTAGCCACTGAGCCACCGCTTGGTTTCTCAACCTTAGCTACTTTCAAATACGTGGACTTCAACTCCCAGAATCCCCCAGCCAGCACAGCATACCTGGCTGGGGAATTCTGGAAGTTGAAGTCCATATGTCTTAAATTTGCTAAGGTTGATAAGATTTAGACTGTCAATAGATTGTCTGCAGAGGAAAAAGAAAATGAAGAGACCCCAATTTTGTTGTTAGACCCAGTCTCTGTTCACCTTCTCTGATCTGGAGCTCCCTTATATTTTCACTGGAGTGTGGTAAGTTAAGCACTACAGGTAGTGCTCAACATACAATGTTCCCTTAGTGACCATTCAAAGTCACAATAGCACTGAAAAAAGTGATTTATGACCGTTTTTCACACTTATGAGCATTGCAGTATCCCTGTGGTCATGTGATCAAAATTCAGCTGTTTGACACCTGGCTCCTATTTATGACGGTTGCAGTGTCCCGGGGTCATGTGATCCCCTTTTGCGACCTTCTGACAGGCAAAGTCAATTCGGGAAACCAGATCCACTTAACAACTGTGGTACTAACTTAACAAGTTCAGTGATTCACTTAACTGTGGCAAGAAAGGTTGTAAAATGGGGCAAAACTCCTTTAACTTTTGTGTTGCTGAGCAGCAGAAATTTTGGCCTCAATTGTGGTTGTAGGTCAAGGATTACCCATACTGCTCTTCAAGCATGTAGAACTCCACCCTGCCAGTTGTATCCTCACAACAATCCTGCAAGGTAGTCTCTCTCTCTCTTTTTTACAACGTATCCCTTTCTTCGTATCTAACTCAAGGTAGTGAGCACGTCAATACACCTTCCTTCTCCTATTATCCCACAACAACACAGACTATGAGACAGTGGTGGGTTCTGGTGGGTTTTGTATGCATGCACACGAACTCATGCTACAACTTAAAGCAGTTATTGTAATATTTATAACCATAACCTTGCCTTTAACTGATAAATCATGTTTAGGGCAAAATTAAAGGATTGAACTAAGTTATGAAAATCACCAGAATGTAGTCAGCCTGTGGTGGGATTCAAAATTGTTTACTATCGGTTCTGTGGGCATGGCTTGGTGGGCGTGGCATGGCTTGGTGGGCGTGGCAGGGGAAGGATACTGTAAAATCCCCATTCCCTCCCGATCAGCTGGGACTCGGGAGTCAGAAAATAGATGGGGGTGTGGCCAGTCAGAGATGGTATTTACCGGTTCTCCAAACTACTCAAAAGTTCCGCTACCGGTTCTCTGGAACTGGTCAGAACCTGCTGAATACCACCTCTGGTCAGCCTCCAATTTAATTCAAAATGGTATTGATCTTAATCATCAGAAGGAAGACAAAGAAGATAGAGCCAGAAGCTATTCTATGAGCAACAGTTTGACTACCTCTGATCTATTTCATCCATGACTCTAAAAATATTGTTCCTGAAGGTAAAGGTAAAGATTTCCCCTGCCTAGTCAGCAGGTCCAACTCTAGGGGGCAGCATTCATCTCCATTTTTTAGCCAAGGGGGGAAGCATATTGTCCAAAGACTTTTCCATGGTCATGTGGCCAGCATGATTATCTGCCAAGGCAAGCATAATTATATGCTGTTACCTTCCTGGCAAAGTGGTACCTATTTATCTACTTGCATTTGCGTGCTTTCAAACTGCTGGGTGGGCAGAAGCTGAGGCAAGGATGGGAGCTCACCCCATAGCGCGGCATTTGGGTCTTGAACCCAGACTGTCAGCTTTGCAATTGACAAGCTCAGGGTCTTTAACCACTGAGCCACCTTTCTTCTTTAATTAATATATTTCTTCTGCAAGTCAGAAGTGGTGTAACCACAACTTCCGGTTCCGGCGGCTGACGGCGACGGGCAACTTGTTGCTCGCTCCGGCTCCCCGGTGGGCTTCCCCACTTCTTGGGGGGCACAGGACGCTCCGCAGAGGCGTCCTGCCGGAGGGGCGGCATCGCGGGGGATCCCTGCATCAGCGGCGGCCGGCGGGAGGTCCCCCGCGCGCTCAAGGCACAGGGGAGCAGATCGGAGGACGCGTGGGCGTCTTCACTGACAGGCTGTTCGGAGTGAAAAAAGAAAGCTGAAGGATGCGGCGGTGGAGCGGTGAGGTGTAGACTTCCTTCATTCCTATTACCAACTTTAAAATCTGTCAGCTGTGCAAATTTGAACTTTTGGCTTGATTTGGAGAGGTGCGGCTGGAGGGGAGGGGGATTTCCCCCCCCCCTTGGACAAGCGGCTGGAAACAAGTGAGCTCTCAGCCCCAAGGGAAGGAGGAGTGGGAGAGCCAAACTAAAGATGTCACACCACTATTAAATGGATTTTCAGATTTAAACTTTTAAGTTTTAAGACAATGAGATCTGGAAGCCCTGGGAACTTTGAACTTTGAAAACTTTATTTGTTGCCTCAATATCCGAAGTTGGCAGGGCAAGATGGCACACTTCCGTTGTCTTCATGAAATGTGAAACTTGACTCCACCTTTTAGTTTCAGGCTTCCGGTCTTTGTCTCCGTGCTACCTGGATAATTCTCTTGTGGATTGTTTGCTTTTGAACCTCCTGGAGTGAAAAACGTCTGCTCTTTTGCCAGGGTGATTAGAAAATTCCCCTGTGCCTGGACTCTCTGTCTCCTGGACTCTCTTGGCTGTTCTACCCCTCTGACTGATCCTTCTTTATACTGACTGGACTCTTTACTTTATAAACAATGGCATCTAAAAGACCACCTCCTGGAAAGCCAGGCTTTGCTGCCTCTGCCCCAACATCTGCAACCTCCAGTCCTAGCACACAATCAACGTTAACAGCCTTCAAGCAACCTAAATCTACGGACTTGGAGTTTCATCAAATGTTTCAACAAATTCTACAGGGACAAGAGGAAATAAAGAGACAATTGAAGGAGATGAAAGAAGAAATTAAAGAGAACCAGGATAAAATTAATAAGAACTCACAGAGACTGGATCTTTTGGAGGATGGGGCGGCTGAGATGAGGGGGGGGGGATAGAGGGTGTGCAGAGGGGAAACAAAGAACTTGACACCCAACAAATGAAAATAGAGTATGAGAGAATGTCTTTTTATCTTAGATTTCAGAACGTGATGGAGACAGATGATGAAAACATAAGGGACATCATGACAACCATTTTGGCTGAGTATATTCAGAAGGAAAAACAACAGATGGGGTGGGAAATAGACCTGGCCTATAGAGTGAACTCAGCGTATGCTAGAACACACAATGTCCCCAGGGAGGTACACATTAAATTTCTTAGGAAAAGCACAAGAGATGAAATCCTGAATGCACAAAGGGGGCAAGCCTTGACATACAAAGATAAGGAGATAACCATTCTGAAACAGATCCCCAAGAAAGTGAGGGAGAAAAGAAAATCTTATTCGCAACTGGTGAATAAATTATACCAGAAGAGGGTGTGGTTTCGATGGTTACTGCCTGAAGGTATGCTAATATTCTGGGAGGAGACAAGAGTTAGAATGAATACACCCATAGAGGTGCAGGCCTTTATGGAAAAAAATAAACTACTCCTAGAAAAACCAGACACTTCAGTAGATATACAAGACACGGGAGGGGCCGGAGCACTGCCAACGGGGGGAGATGGGGCGACATCAAGAAAGCTCAGATCACACAAATGAGTAAGAAAATCCACGTGATATAAACTGACCGAAATTACTAATTGAATTTACCACACTGACTATATGCTATTATGTAATATTTGAACTTTATGCAAATGTATACTATGAGTCTGGAGGGGGGGTGCACCTACCGCATTTCGCGGCTGCCAAAATTTGTAATCTTTCCCATACCTTTTCCCTTTGTAAAATATTAAAAAACCAATAAAACTTTGTTTAAAAAAAAAAAGTGGTGTAACCACTATTTATTTATTTATTTATTTATTTATTTAAACTTATTAGTCGCCCCCTCTCCCCACAGGGACTCAGGGCGACGTACACAAGCAACAGTCAGCACAGTGTCATATAGAGGAGGTAAAAAATAAATAAATAATTACAATACTGAAAAAGGTTAAAACCCCAATAACATTAATAGTTTAAAAACTAAAATTGACAATTAAAAATGACCTAGGGGTGGAAAAGTTGTCGAATTATGCCAGGCCGGCTAGCCGAAACAGGTGGGTCTTCAGTTTACTGCGGAAGGAGCGGAGATCGGTTGTTGTTCTAATGTCTGGGGGGAGGTCGTTCCAAAGGGTAGGGCCCGCCACAGAGAAGGACCTACTCCTGGGCACCGCCCTCTGACAATCTCTAGAGGATGGCACCCGGAGGAGACCCTCTCTGTGTGAGCGAATGGGTCGCAGGGATGTATGGGGCAGGACACGATCCCGCAGGTAACTAGGCCCTATGCCTTTCCTCCACTTTATACAGCAGCCTTCTGTCTTCCAAAGTAACTTGCTCAATAGGTACAAACTAAATTAAAATCACTTCTACTTCAGAAGCAAAATCAACAATGCTCCAGTCTCCATTTTTATGGTTTTGAACAGATTCAAAAACACTGCTAGCAATGCAGCTATCAGGTTGAATCATTCTTTGTACACTTGGTGGCAATGTCACAAAACCTCAACAATTCTGGAAAATGATTTACCACAGAATGAAACAATGATAAATATCAACTTTCCCAATTATTTTCGTGCCAGCTTTTTTTCCACTGAACGTTAAGAGGCTTAGATTCCTACAAAGTTATACAGAGTTGGAACTATACCTTGACAGCTGCTAGAATACTTTGCTTCTAACTTGAAATTACATACAATTCCTTTTTAGGAGGATAACAGAGTAAACTTCAAAAGCTGGCACTATTGTCAAAAAGTGTTTGATAGTGAAGTTAATTGCTCTGGAAACCATTTACAGAATATAAATTCTGCACGTGGAATTACACCATATACAAAATTCAGGTTTCTCCCAACATAACAACGCAGTATTAGTTTTTGTTTGATGCATTATAAGGACATAGTACAGCGATGGCTAACCTTTTTTGGCTCGCGTGCCACAAGTGGGGGGAGCGCAGGAGGGTTGTGTGCCGGCGTGCCGTACCCATAATGCAACGCGCGATCCCCCCAGTGTGCATGTGCACACAGCGCGCAACCCCCCCATTTTTACATGCTTTTTTCGCCCTCCCCAGGCTCCAGAGGCTTTATAGGACTTATAAGTCACTTCCGGTTTGCTCAGAGGGTGGTTTTAAGCGCTCCGAAGGCGTCAGGGAAGCCTCCGGACGATCCCTGAAGCCTTCAGAACGCTTAAAACGACCTTCCGAGCAACCCGGAAGTCACTTCTGGTTTGCTCGGAGGGTCGTTTTGAGCGCTCAAAAGGCTTCAGAGATGCCTCCGGTTGGTCCCTGAAGCCTCCAGGGGGGGCGGGGAGGCTCTTTTCGCCCTCCCCAGGCTCCTATAAAGCCTCTGGAACCCGGGGAAGGCGAAAAATAGCTTTTAAAAAGGTGAACTCAGCTGGCCAGCGCGCGCATGTGCGCTGGCCAACTGACAGGGCAGCGCCTCGCGTGCCCTGACAAATGGCTCCGCGTGCCACTTGTGGCACGCGTGCCATAGGTTCGCCATCACTGACATAGATCAGATTGGATCAATTGCTATTGTTTATTACGATTGACAGTTTTGACCATATACTGGCTGCCTTTGGTATGACTCAGTTGATTTTAACAAGTGCAAAATTGATTTTAAAAAAAATCACTCTTATATGAAGCATTAACCTAATTTGAAAATTCTTATTCAATTTTATGCAGCTTATAAACCACTTTTTTTGTGTTTCTTCCGTGTTCCTTTTTCTTTTTCTCCCGGTTGCTAAATTCAATTCAATTATTAAATCAAGATTAAATTAAATGAAATTGCTGGCATGATGCATCTCAGACATTTTACCTGTCTGGCCATCAGCTCCCCAACCACAAGAATAGACATCTCCTTTCTCAGTCCGGAAGAGGCTATGGTCCTGCCCACAGGCAACCTTTAGGCAAAATAAAAAATAAAAATGTAGTCAAACATTTGGGATTTAAACGCTATGCTTGCTGCTCAAACAAACGCTCCATTTTGAGTCAAAGTTAAATAGGTATGAGGAGGAAACCAGGCAGAGGTCGGTTGCAAATCCCAACGCTATTGGTTCGCTCGTGCTCGCATGTACAGAAGCGTCCAGGCGGGTAGGCGCAGCCTTCCCCCGCCGCCACTATCAGTTCACCCGATCCGGGCCGAACCAGGAGCAACCCACCTCTGAAACCAGGATTAAAACAACCTTCTATAACCAGGTGTTTCTATTATAACTTGGCATTTACTAGTAGTCCACAATTCACAACCAGCTGCTTAGCAACTACTTGAAATTATGACAAACCGCCCCAGAGCTACTTATAACCTGGATTCAAAGTTTCAACAGACAGCCCCCCTGGCAGTCACATGATCACATTTTGGGGTTCAGTGAACAGCCCACTTTTAAGGCTGTCTGAAGCATCATATGGTCACTTTAGTTCCTATTTCTATTCACTTAACAACCGGCCGTTCACTTTATGACTCCAGGGTTCGCTTAATGACTGCTGCCAAAAAGGTTGCAAAAAGGTTGCAAAATCAAGGCAGAGTCATGTGATGAACTGCTAAATGGCCACCATGACTTACAACTGTAATTCCAGGTTCAATTATAGCGGTAAGTTGAGGGCTACCTGTAGTTCGCGAACATTACTGTGGAATTATTAAAATTTAAAAGATCTTCTGCGAGAACCGGAATCATATATGACTGGAGTGGCAAAGGGACCTAAGGGGGGGGGGGGGGGAATAAATCAATGAAACCAAGTGTCAGGCCTGCAGCGGTTCATTTAGGAATCTTTGGCCTGCCACACTCTCTCCGTCTAGCTTCATCTTTAGTATGTCTTTTCATTAAGGTGGGGTGGGGGGGGGGGGAATAGCAAGGGGTAGAATGTGTTGTTTTCAAAATAAAAAATTACTTTCTAGAAGCTCAAGGTTATTCTTTGTCTCCGCACCTCGACACCTGACCGGAACCAGCGGGGTGGAGATGCCAGCGTGGAAGAAGAAGATTGGAGCATGTGATGGATTTGTGGGTGTTGTGGGGACAAGATCATGAACTTTCAACTGGGTGGGAATCCTAGGTAACTTCCAGAATTGGGATTCCCACAGATGTGCCAACATGTCTGTATTATTAAATTGGAACTTTAGAGATAGCTCTGGCGTGGACTCTGATTTAATTCTGCATGATATTTGGAACACTGACACCAAGACTTCTGAGACTAAAACAAATAAGAGAAAAGTTGTGGGGTTGTTATTTTTTTACTGGCTGTGTTTGCACATTTACTGTAAGCTGGTTATGAATTAAACCATTTCCTGAGTTCACATACTGTAGTACAGACACCCCCCAAAATAAATGAACCCAAATTTAATGCTAACCCAACTTAGCAAGTTGTAATATGCAGTGACTACATTTTTAGCTGAATTGGTTAAGCCTGCTTATTTGAATGTAGTCAGTGTGGGCCAGTCTTCTCCTGACCTGGATCCTTCCTAATTTCATGGACTACAATTCCTATCATCCCTAGGCTGGGCAGGGTAGCAATGGGTGCTGAGCAGCCAAAATTTTTGTGAGGTGCCAAGTTGTAGAAATCTACGGAGGATGATAAAATCCAAGCTTTTAAGATGCATCTCTTATTTCTCATAAGCCCAGAGAAAAATTCTAGATTGCAGCTAAAAGTTGGCTTTGATTAGTCAGTTGCATCTCCTCTGAGGCAATTGTGGGCAGAGCTGAAACAGATGGAACCCCAGCCAAAAATAAACAAAAACACTAGATTTTTTTTAACTTTTTTTTTTTCATTTTGGCATCTTTTTCTATGCAAATTCTGAAATGATTTCTTTGCTTTAGGGAAAGGATGTCAAACTAGATTTCATTGAGGGCCGCATCGGGATTGTGTTTGACCTCAGGGAGCCTGGGGTGGGTGTGCCAAACTCGACGTCACTCCTGTTGGGGAGCCTATGGTGGCCCAAGCACTCTGCCAGCAAAAACAGGCTCCCAATCTCTGTTTTCAGCTGCCACAACCTCCTGCAATCCTCTGCCAGTAAAAATGGGTCCTCCCAAGCTCCATTTTCACTGGCAGAGGGTTGCAGGAGGCCGTGACAGCAGAAAACGGATCTCGGGGGCCTGTTTTCTCTAGTAGAAGCACCGCGGGCTGGTTCTTCACTGTTTCCAGGGCAGCTCCACGGGCCAGCACTAAGTACCCTACAGCCGGATCTGACCCCTGGGCCTTGAGTTTGACACCCGTGCTTTAGGGGGTCTGAAATTAGGCCAAAGGCCACATGAAATTTGACAAGGGTCTGGGTGCTAAACTAGACTGATCCCTGGTCTAATTCAGCTTGTTAGACTCTTGAAAGACACATGCAAAAGCTGATGCAGCGCAACACAGCGTTTTTCCTTCAAAAAGAGGATAGAGGTTTTTGGGCACGACTTACTTGGACCACTCTGTCTTCAAATCCTTGTAGTTTGTTAATGATCTGGCTCTCCCTGCATAACAAGAAAGTGAAACAAGCCATCAAGAAAGTGAACAGCTGAAACTTTTTAAAAAATGCAGTTGGGGCAAATGCCGATTACTGACAAAGTTTCAAAGGGCTCACTATTTAGCTTCCAGTATTTTCCAAAGCACTTTCCTGACACTGCATAAGGGCTTTTGGGTATTTGAAACTATAACATGGAATTGTTCTTGAGATTTAAAGAATCCCAGTTGAATACTAAGCTGAAATCACAGAGCGCTCCCATCAACAGACAGAGGGGGGGGGAATGCTTGAGGTAGAATTGTTCTGTTGTTTGCCTTAAAAGTTCCAATAGGAAGAAAATACTCTACATCAGTTGTAATATTAGAACAACTCTTCCTCCAATCCAGGGATGTGTTATGAGCTCACAGAAATCGTGTGGGTCCTTTAGAACAGGAATAGGGCTGTGACCCTCAGTTGTTGCTAAGCAACATTTCTCTGTATCCTTCATCATTGGTGGTGCCTGTTGGAACTGGTGGGAGATGTCATGAAGCAATAACTAAGGAGGAGAGCCAATGGCAGCATTTCATGCTTTTTTTACATAACTTCTGATGTCAACATTTCAGAATGCAAAGTACCAAGTATGGAACATGAATCAGGATTCCAGTTAAAACCAAGTCAATCACCCATCTCCTAGCCCTGCTTAAGAGACACCCTTCCATCACGAACCATGATATGAAATCAAGCAGGTTCTCTCACCTGTATATTTCACCTTCAATCACTTTTCGGCCACACTGGCCATAAGCATTGTTGCCCATGCTAAAGACTGAAAGAAAAAAAATTTGAGACACCATCCAATATCCTGCTTAGCTGGAAAAAAAATGTCTTTTCAGAAAGATCTTCCTTTTGATAAATATGGAAAGGGAAAATGCAATTATTTTTTTCTTTCAAATACATTGTTCAAGAACAATGTGCATTTAAATCCATTTAAATATGGATTTTCATACAAAGGCATTGAGAGTTTGGTTCTGGAAATACAGTTAAGGAAGATGTAACATGTCAAATAAATGAACCTTCCCTTTCCTCCACCACCAGTAAAAGTTTGAGAAAATGGACATCCTAAAATCCATAATCAGGGAAGAGGTACTGAACATAAAATCACCACTAGCCAGCTTAATTTTTAATCTGTCCAAGATTGTATGACGTCTAATGCTAAGCATTTATTTTTAACATACTCTACAGCTTTTAGTTTGGTTTTGATTCAGCACAATAACAAACCCAGATGATATGATTGCTAAACTATGGATTATAACTTAACATGATGCACCAATACAGCCACTTGTTCATGAATCAACAAATTTATAATTTTATCCTACCTTTCCTCTGGGAGCCTAAGAAAGAGAGATCTCTCCATAGGTATCAGCAAATGAGGAAACCACATGACATCACTGCGCAATTTATGGAGTGATATTAGACATGACGCTGCTGATGTCAACTGAACAATTTGTATCATTTTTGACCCAATGGTATTTTGACATCATTATGGCTGGTATTAGATTGCTATGGAGCTCCCTTTATTTTAAGTTCTAGAAAAGCAATTGCATGAGATAGGCTGGCCTGAGAAAGAATGATTGGTCCAACATCACCCAATGAACCGCCACAGCTAAGGATGGGATTGAATCAGGATCTCCCAGGTCACAGCTCAATACTTAACTACTCCACTACACTGGTGTATTTAAACTGGTACTTTAAAAACCTGACAGGTTTGTTTGTTTTTTATGCTGCCCATCTCTCCCATTAGTTGACAAAGTTATGTATTAACTTTAGTGTCAGACTCTTTCTATAAAGTATAAAAGTACCATCAAACCTCCTTCTTCTGTTAACACCAAAGAATGTGCTCTCCCACAAGATACTTGCAAAACTCTGCTCTGCTGTGGCTTGGCCAGTGGCAAGGGAATAGGGCTTGGCTCCAAGACATATTCATAGCCTTTAGCTTAAAAATAAAGAAACAGACAATGTATTTTCAATGTATTACAAAGAGAGTACCTTCAATCTGCTACAGAAGTTACTAACACTTAACAAATGTCACAATTAATGGATTTAAATTATTTCAAGATGCTCATTTTCAAACTCCCTGCAATTTGTGGTAGAATTACTATTATTTGTGGCTAGGTACAATTACTATTATTTATGGCTAGGCACACAGTCACTACCAGTAAAATGTATTTCAAGGCAGGCCTTGCCATGGCCATTTTTTTAAAAAAGACCCATTCCAGGGGGGCTGTTCAGAGTTAGCATAGTGCCTTGTAATAAAAGGCAGACAGATGTTTCCACAAGACCACCAATAACGATATTAGGACAACTACTACTTTTGAACACATGCTCTATTTGCAGGTACCACCTATAGAAAGATTTACTGGATCATGCCAAATGTTTATTTGGTTCAAATGTAAGATTATCCTGCAACAGGATTGCCAGACAACTGCCCAATGGCTTTCCAGTGCCATGCAAAGACAATTTATTTATTTATTTATTAAATATATATTGCCGCCTATTCACCCATGGCGACTCAAAGCGGCTTACACAATTTTCCTAACCTTTTGAGAAATATAGATATTAATTTTAAGTTTAAAGACTGCTTTTTAGCCTGACTTCACTATCTGTGTTTATTTATAATGTTGTATAATTTTAACAGTTCAATTTTTTTTTCTGCCAAGCATTCTGGGAAAGATGACTGAAGGATGGAATAAATATGTAATAATCCATTAAAAGCATGGGAGTAAAAGAACAAGGAGAGCATGCAGCCTTTTAAAATTAGCAAAGTTTTACATACTTTTATCTTTCCTGCTCCTGTGAAATCCAATCTGAGAATCTTTATTCAGCCCCATTCCCCAGATCTTGTTAATATCCATTGTTCTGGATGACAGAAGTGTGAACCCGTAGCCACAGGCAGCAGAAGAAATCTTTAAAACAATAGATAAGCAGTTTTGCCGTAGTTTGATATAAACAAGCATACAATAAAGATGGGGAACCTGTAGTTCACTATTTTTGGATCCTAATTCTCATCAAAGCTAACAGGCTAATGATCATGTATAACGAGAGACACTCTTAATATTATTTTTGGAAAACACAAATTCCTCATTTCTAATGTTAAAAAAGGAAAGAAGTCTACCAACTCTCTGAATAAGAAAAAAGCAAAGAATACTGTATACAGAAACTTCATCAGGCTCTCATTCAGCAACTCAAAGTCACTTGTTTATCTCCTTCGCATTTTCAAGTATAGGAACGCTGATCAGAGATATCAAAAGCTGCCTTCAATAATTTGTAAAAATAATAAAGGCAGGATGTTGTTGTTAGTTGTGAAGTCATGTCTGACCCATCGCGACCCCATCGACAACGTTCCTCCAGGCCTTCCTGTCCTCTACCATCCTCTAGAGTCCATTTAAGCTCATGCCTATTGCTTCGGTGACTCCCTCCAGCCACGTCATTCTCTGCCATCCCCTTCTTCTTTTGCCCTCTATCTTTCCCAGCATGAGGCTCTTCTCCAGTGAATCCTTCCTTCTTATTAGGTGGCCAAAGGCAAGATACAAATAAATAAATAATAAACAATCATTGTTCTTTTAGCAACAACTGTTACAGAGATAGTTGCTGCTTGAAAAATCTGCTTCTGTACTGAGAAAACAATTCGTATATTGTTCTGAGAAACTGATGCAGTGTTCAAGAATTAGAACAGGGAGACCTGTGCTGAAATGGGATTCCTTTATATTATGTTCATTATGAACAAAGAGTGCTTCTTTTGGTCCCGCAAAGATCCGTTGTTCATTTAGAAAGAAATGAGGGATTTTAAAGGCTAGATATAAAGGGATCTGCTTTCTTTTGCAAACAAATCTTCTTGCATACATTAATATAATACATAGGATCCGTTTTGCCTGGATACACCTCTTAGAAGGCAATAAAAACAAGTAAGAAAAGAGACTTTCGTGGAATTATAAGATTGTTTCAATAGGGAGTGAAGGAAAGAAATCTACCAAGTATAATTAAAATCACACTAATTTTAGTATTTATCCAAAGATGGTTTGACAATTAGCAGCACCAGCTTTCCATACTTAAAGATTACCTAATTGGAAAGCCGTTCTAAAAAGTCCAATAGCAATAATGAAATATCCTTTAACATCTAGGTGACTGCTATAACAGCAACATCCTCCAAGATCTCCATGTTTAAAGTCAAGCCTGACTCTGGCTAATTTCATGAACACAAAATACAGAAGTGGCTTGTTTTTTGCCATCTTCTGGGATCTCCTTGTTGAGGTCACTGTCTGGATGCAACAGGCTATGGGAACAACCTTGGGGGCCAGGAGGGAGAGCCACAGCCTAGACGACCATCATGCAAAAGGTATCTTAGGAAGGAAAATAGACCTGGGAAGCATCTCAGAAGGGACCCTCCTTCATCCTCTGGAGACTTAATATAAAGGAGGGGAGACGTGACTTTCAAGGTCCTTTCTTGTTAGTTGCAAAGTCGTGTCGAACCCATCGCAACCTCATGGACAACGTTCCTCCAGGCCTCTACCATCCTCTGGAATCCATTTAAGCTCATGCCTACTGCTTCGGTGACACCATCCAGCCACCTCATTCTCTGTTGTCGCCGTCTTCTTCTTTTGCCCTCAATCTTTCCCAGCATTAGGCTCTTCTGCAGTGAATCCTTCCTTCTCATTAGGTGGCCAAAGTATTTGACTTTCATCTTCAGGATCTGGCCTTCTAAAGAGCAATCCTCTAGGACTGACTGTAGGTTTGATCGCCTTGCAGTCCAAGGGACTCGCAGGAGTCTTCTCTAGCATCATAGTTTAAAGGCCTTAATTCTTTGGCGCTCAGCCTTTCTTATGGTCCAACTTTCACAGCCATACATTGCCACTGGGAAAACCATAGCCTTGACTATATGCACTTTTGTTGGCAGGGTGATGTCTCTGCCTTTTAGTATGCTGTCTAGATTTGCCATAGCTTTCTCCCCAGGAGCAAGCGTCTTTTAATTTCTTGGCTGCAGTCCCCATCTGCAGTGATCTTGGAGCCCAGGAAAATAAAATCTGTCATTACCTCCATTTCTTCTCCACCTATTTGCCAGAAATTGAGAGAGCCAGATTCCATGATCTTACTTTTCTTAATGTTGAGTTTCAAGCCAACTTTTGCACTCTCCTTCACCAGCATCTTTAGTTCCTCTTCACTTTCTGCCATTAGAGTGGTATCATCTGCATATCTGGGGTTGTTAATATTTCTCCCGGCAATCTTAATTCCAATTTTTGATTCATCTAGCCCTGCCTTTCTCATGATGTTCTCTGCATATAAGTTAAATAGTTTATAAATAGTTTATAAATAGTTTGCATGAAAATGGCTGTCTGAGGAAGCTTTGCAAACAGCTGAAGAAAGAAGGGAAGCAAAAGGAAAGGGAGATAGAGAAAGATACATCCAATTGAACGCAGAATTCCAGAGAATAGCTATAAGAGATAAGAATGCCTTCTTAAATGAACAGTGCAAAGAAATAGAAGAAAACAATAGAATAGGGAGAACCAGAGATCTCGTCAAGATCCTATTTATCATTTATTTGTTAAATGTATTTACTATCACAAAAGTAATAGTACTCCTGTTTTAGTTTCCCAATTAGACTACCTCAAAGGGCTTACACCGGCTTTCCTGTGATTTCTGTGATAGTGGTCACCCATCCCAACCCTTATTGGGTCTGATTTTGGCTGGGGTTTCAGTGGCAACTTGAAGTAGGTGCTACCCCATCTTCATTCTTGAAACGACCCAACTCCAAGGTAGCAGGAAGCTTTCTCTCCTCTCTCACCTTCTCCTTTACCTCCAGACGGTAAGGCGTGGGCTGGATGCGCCTTCGCGTTTTCCCTGCATCCGGGACGATAAAGGAAGGGATGCCCAGAGCCCCCGAGTAGGTGAAGCCACACACGAAGACCCGGTCCTTCCTTTTTGCTCGGTCTCCCACATATTGGAAAATGGGAGCAGCCTCGTCGGCGGCTTTGGCGTGCCGGATGCTCTTTGGCTTGGCGGCTTTCGCGAAGCCGCGATGCCGGCCTTCAAAGAAGAGGCCGAGAGGAAGGCCGAGGAAGGACCAGGGGAGACTATTGGGGGAAGGATTCAGGGATGGCCACCCGGGGGAGGCCCGTCCCCTTTTCAGACAGCCCCCAGACAGCCCCCTTGTGCAGAGTCCGCCACCGAAGTCCTTGCTTGTTGGTCGCTGAAGGAGCTGCTTCTTGGATCCTACATATATCACGCAGATCCTTCTCTGGAAGGCAGTCAGGCAGCCAGTAAGCCCCATCCCAGATTGCCTGGAGAGATCACCGGACCACGTTGAAAAGAATCACCATTTTGGGATCATGGGCAGCGCCATCTTGTTAACCTTTCACCCTTTCTTGTTCTGCGCAGGCGCAACTCCCCCTCAAAAGAACGGCCATGATAATATAGGCAAGAGTCCGATGTATCGTTAGCCAACCGTTAGTACACGCAGGCGCAGTGGCGGTGACTTTTCAGTGCAGCTATTCTTGTTTGCTCATGCGCAACATTTACTGTTCCGTCAAAGCCTCTGGGGTACTTTTATCAGGAACGTGTTTTTTTCTGATTTTAACAGCGTGGACGCGTCCATATCTCTAGCGCCCCCTGTGGGAGCTGAGCGGTAATTTCGCTGTTATTTCGTTCTGCGCAGGCGCACCAAGGACCCCGTAGAGATTGCCGTGATGCAGTACTTTTAACCAAGAGAAAATGTAAATTGTCAGTTTCAGCCAAGCCTTTCATTCATTGAACCAGGGCGCACCAGATAGTTTCATATTGGGTCAGTGACAGTCAGACATCATAAATGCAAATCAGTTGCCAACTGTCTGAATTTTGATAATGGTCGTAAGTTTGAAAAATGGTCATAAGTCATTTTTTCCAGTGATGATGTAACTTTAAATGGTCATTAAATAAACTGTTATAAGTGGAGGAGGTATAGGATTTTTCAAGTTGCATCCCTTTGGGTTGATAGAAACATAGAGGGAGACTGAAGAGGAAACTGAAACCACTTTCTTTAAAGATGCTCCAGAAGGAAGGCTTGTAACAAACACAATATAATGACTTTTTAAAAGTGTTGCAGGTCACACAACTTCCCATAAGAGAGCGGTGCTAACAAGAAAATTGTACAGATGTGGCCTTGCGCTTCCTGGACTTCAAGCTCAATTCAAAGGAAACATTACCTTATTCTTGAAAAACTGCCCTTACTGAACTCTACACAAATCACATCATATGTCTCATACATGTCAAGCTGCTTCTCCGGTAACATTGCATTGCTAACTAGGGCATACAAAACCTTTGCCAGACCAATTCTCGAATACAGCTCTGCCTGGAATTCACACTATATAGTGGACATTAATACAATCGAGCGGGTCCAGAGGTACTTCACGAGAAAAGTACTCCACTCTTCTGCTCACAATAGAATTTCCTATGCTACCAAGACTTGAAATTTTGGGCTCGGACAATCTGGAATTGTGCCTCCTGCAGTATGATCTAAGCACAGTATACAAAATTGTCTGCTATAACGTCTTGCCTGTCAACGACTTCTTCAGCTTCAACCACAATAATACATGGGCAAACAATAGATACAAACTCAAGGTAAACCGTTCCTAACGTGATTGCAGAAAATACGACTTCCGCAACAGAGTGGTCAACGCCTGGAATGCTCTACTTGACTCTGTTGTTACATCCTCAAACCCTCACAGCTTCAACCTTAAACTGTCTACTGTGGACCACCCCCCATTCCTCAGGGGTCCGTAAAGGGGGCGTGCATAAGCATACCACGTGCCTTCTATCTCTGCCCTACTGTCCCCATTTATTTGTATTCATTTCCTTTGTTCATGTCCATGTTTACATTTATACCTGTTATCTTGTACATGCTTGACAAACTAAATAAATTAAAATAAAAATATATCTCATACATGTGGCATAAATCAGAGTTTATAAAGCAACATGCATTTCAAGCAGCCAAATCCCTCTCAAAGGTATGGGTTTTTTTCCCCCTTATCTATATATTGCAGTACTAAAATTCACATCTTGTTTATCTGTTGGTACCCTCAAGATAACCCAAACAGTGTGTTATGTCACAACTATTTTTTTAATCAAGATGATTAAAACTCGCCAACTTGAAGAATGCAAATGTGGGGCCCATTACCCCTGTGGAATTGAAATTGTTATGATATTCAAGAAGTTTTATGTGCAAAGTTGTGGCCGTTGCAGCCTCCCCGCTGTCACACAATCGTGATTCTTAATGCATCCAACAAGCAAAAACAACGGGGAAACTTTCCGGAAGTGGGAAGTCACTCCAACTCCAAAGATTCTATGGCGGTGTTGGAAGAAATGTCCTTCTGGGTTCGGCTCCAAGTGGGGAAAAAGACACTGGAGACATGGAGGCTGCTTGGAAAGATGATTTAATGGTGGACAGGACCGCATGGCTTGAGTCCTGAACAGAAAAGGTGATCACATGCTTCAATGTTGGTGAAGAAGAAGAGAAGGGGAAATGGAGGGGCTTGCTAGGCTTTTTATAACCTGTTCAGTCCCACCTCTCTGTTTCCTGTTCCTGTGTAAGAAATGTATTCTGATTGGTTGTCAGACTCACATGGGCCCATGCAGGGGCAACCCTCTAGGCTGTTTTGAATCCAGGTTTGATTGAGTTCAGATGCCATGTGGTCAGTTGAATAAAGGCTTATATTATCCTGCCTTATCCCATCATTCTGGAGTTGAAGAGGATAACTCTTTATTATGTAAAGTGGACTATCTTGGCCTTCTTAATGGCCCATTGACAAAGTGGGGATGGGCTGGAAGCTGCAGGAATTTACTTTGTGTTTAAAATGTGTTTCTCTCTTTTTCACATCCAGGAAAATATAATATTCTGCCTTTTCAATATTTCCTAGGATATTTCATTTTTCTGGGAGAGGGCTGGGTGATAACTTCCTACAGCGGGACAGCAGAATACCTGCAGGACCAAATCTTCCAACCTATTGCAAGCAAGTAAAAGTTAGCTGAAAGAACTTTTCAAAAATGTTTGGGTTTGTTGGAAGAAATGTCCATCTGGGTTCAGTTCCAAGTGGAGAAAAAGGCACTGGAAACATGGTGGCTGTTTCGAAAGATGGTTTAATGGTGGACAGGACCACATGGTTTGAGGTCCTGAGCAAAAAAAAAGCACATGGAATAGAGAGAGGGATAGATTTATACCCTCTGTTGGGCCCCACCTTAGAGCTTCCTGTTCCTGTACAAGAAATGTATCCCATTGGCTGTCAGACTCCCAGGCGGGCAGGGGTCTTAGCTAACTCTGTAGGCTGTCTGTGTCCCAGGCTCGGTTGAGCCTTGTTGGGTGATGCAATCTCCCCAGGTGCCATGTGATAAGTTCTGTTGCTAGATGGTTAGAGTCCTAACCCTATCTTGTCCTGAGGGCCATGCCTTAAACCCATCACCTTGGAACTGAAGGGGCAGGTGAGAGATGGAGCTGCTTTGTTTTTAAAACATGTTTCTCCTTTTCTCATCCAGGAAAATATAATATTCTGCCTTTTTAATATTTCCTAAAATGTTTCATTCTTCTAAGAGAAGGGTGGGTGCTAACTTTCAACAGGTTCAACAATATGTTTCTATCCATTTTGTTATATGGAAATGTGAGTTGTGTATGGGTTGAATTGGGTGGTTGTAGAAATCAAATAAATATCAGGAAGTTTAACTACAGGATCCTTGCGTACAGGTAGTCCTTGACCTATGACCACAATTGAGCCCTAAATGTATGTTGCTAAGTGAGACTTTTGTTAAGTGAGTTTTGATCCATTTTACCATCTTACCAACAGTTGTTAAGCAAATTACTGCAGGCGTTAAATTAGTGACACGGTTGTTAAGTGAATCTGGCTTGCCCGTTGACTTGTCAGAAGGTTGCAAAACTGACCCCGGGACATTGTAGCCGTCATAAATATGAGTCAGTTGCCAAGTGTCTCAATTTTGGTCACATGACCATGGGGATGCTGAAATGGTCATAAGTGAAAAACGGTCATAAGTCACTTTTTCAGGGCTGTTCTAACAATGGTCACTAAATGAAGTGTTGTAAGTTGAAGACTACCTGCATTTTCCTTCTTGGTTCTATTTTGGTTCTGTTATCTTTGGCTAATTCTCTGCTATCTGTTTCAAGGAGCTGTGGAATGGTCTGTGAATTATAATATAAAGATATATTAAGTCCGTGATGGGCAACCTATGGTTAAGCGTGCCATAGGTGGCACACAGAGCCCTTTCTGCGGCCATGCAAGTCATCACCTCAGCTCAGTTCGGCCCTGCATGCGCACGCACTTCCTGCCAGCCAGCTGATTTTCGGGTTTCTGCTGTGTATATGGGAGATGCAGGTACATCAGGGGTGGGTTCCTGCCAGTTCTAACCTCTTCTATAGAAGAAGTTCCACAAATCTACAGTGCCATTTAGAACCAGTTCCAGCTCCCCACCCCCACCCGTCCGCACATCATCTAGATGAAGAGTGAGAGGAGGAATTCTGGGAGTTGAAGTCCACAAGTCTTAAAGCTATCAAGTTTGAACACCCCTGCGGGGGGGGTTCTAAAGGGTTAGGGGTGCAAGGGTCTTGTAATGTGACAGCTTTAAGACTTGCGTGCTTCAAATGCCAGAGTTTCTGAGCCAACATTTCAGTTGCTAAGCAAAAGCGTTGTTAAGTGAGTTTCAACACATTTTACCAGTTGGCCACGCCCATCCAGTCACATGGCTGGCAAGCCACTCCCACCCGGTCACATGGCCGGCAAGCCACTCCCACAAAGCAGGCCCCACCTACAGAAGAGGTTCTAAAAAAAATTGAAACCCACCACTGACGCACATGTATGGGGGGCAGGGCGCACACAGGGGGGGTCACATGTGCATGTGCGGGGGTCAGGGTGCACACGAGGACATGTATGCACACGGTGGGCACACACATTGCATTATGGGGGGGATGCGCACATGCACTTTCACATGCAGGCACTTTCAACACTCGCCACCAAAAAGGTATTAAGTCTTCCTTTTATCACCTTGTTCATGATTATCCATGATTCTCTCTCCCTACTTTTGCTCTGTTTCTGAAGTTTGCTGAAGTTTCATTAATCAACATCAAACGACATAATATTTTGCCAATTGAACTGAGTTGGGTATACTTTTGTTCTGGTCTGGGAAGGAACCGGACAAGAGTGGGCTGGGTGCAAACCAAACTGGAAACTAACCACAGTTATTTTTCCAGTAAAGAGCACCAAAATAATTTGAAGATAATGGAGATTAGAAAGCCTCACCAATCAACGGCTGAATCTGCAGAAAAGTGAGTGAAAGAAGAACTTGAAATGGTTGAAATGGTCATGGAGGCAAAAAAAGGTTTCTTTCCGTGTTGTAACAGGAAGGGGAGTTCACTTAAGGGAAATAGTCCAAAAGCAGAATGCATGCATGAAACCAAAAAGGGTGTGTAGTCTCCCACAAAGATTGCTTCTTGGTCCAATTTCCAGAAAACTAGCAGTTGGCTTTGCCTTTTGCAGAAAAATCAACCAAGAGCCTTGTAGCAATTTAAGGATTAACTAAGGATTAAGGTTTAATTAAAGGTATTATCATCAACATTTGCACAATCCCGTTCACAAAGAACCGTCTTCAGAGAGGACAAAGATGCAGAGATGCAAAGCAGTGGTGGAATTCCATTTTTTTTACTACCAGTTCTGTGGGCGTGGCTTGGTGGGCGTGGCAGGGGAAGGATACTGCAAAATCTCCATTCCCTCCCCACTCCAGGGAAAGGTTACTGCAAAATCCCCCAGGAAAATATGATTGAACATTTTATAACAAAAATATTAAGGCATATGGAATAATAGTAGAGACTCAGTGGCTAAGACACTGAACTTGTTGATCAGAAGGTTGGCAGTTCAGCGGTTCGAATCCCTAGCGCCACATAACGGAGTGAGCTCCCGTTACTTGTCCCAGCTTCTGCCAACCTAGCAGTTCGAAAGCATGTCAAAATGCAAGTAGAAAAATAGGGATCTTTGGTGGGAACGTAGCAGCGCTCCGTGTTCCTTCGGCATTTAGTCATGCCAGTCACATGACCACGGAGATGTCTTCGGGCAGCGCTAGCACTTCGGCTTAGAAACGGAGATAAGTACCGCCCCCTAGAGCCGGAAACAACTAGCATGCATATGCGAGGGTACTTTTACTTTTACCTTATGGAATAATAAAGACAATGCGCAGACAGAAACACTTATAAAGTAAACTGTGGTTTCATAGTCAATCCCAAGATCTTTTAAGAAAATCAAGTTTTTATTAACTTCTGGACAAGCATACATCAGACTGGCTGGAAGCTGAAATGGTAAACCAGAGAGGATGTGAGGTTGTGAGGTCCTTGCGGTTGAAAATTCAGTTTCAACTTTCCTCAAAAACGGCCTTCTTTTTAAATGTTTGCAAATTCTTTTCTGCCCAGAATCTTATGCAAGATGCTTTTTTGAGCAATCTGTAGGTCTAAAGTACAAGAGGAGGTTTTCCTTTGTGTCACAACCACTGCTGTTTGATTGGAAATGACTTGCTGAAAAGAAGACTAAAGGCGCTCTTGATCACTGCAGATTGTTTATTAATCATATAGCCACAGATGTTGCAAGTGCAATACAATGGATGTAAGGCAAGATCCCATCTACCCAAAATATATTTTAGAAAGCAACCTATCTCAAAGGTAACAACCTTTGACACATGAAAAGTAAATACACTAAGTTGATAGACTTGTGCATCATAATCAATAATCATAAGCTCAATGTATGTGTCTGCCCTATAATGCCAGCTATCCCACTGATCAAGATTCACAACATCTATGACATATGTGGTCATTCACTCTGTGGCTATGGAAACTCCTTTTTTTCTATATTTGCAGAAAGCAAAACAATTTTAATGCTGTAATTACAATTTAAAAAACCATCAGATGAGGACTGAACAGTAGTTAGAATAAAAGAATAAAACATACTGTCATATATTTATAAATTACAATCCCAATGAAATTAGTCATATATAATAAACTACATAAAACCTTAATGTTAATTAACAAATTGAACACAAACTAACCAAAGGAGCTAAATTGCAGATAAATAACATCCCTCAAACAAAATACTAAATGGAAGTGAAAACTCAGAATGTAGGAAAAATACTATTATCAGGACTTAAAATGGCCAAGAATGGTGCATGAATGCAGTTCTTACAACATACTTAACCTGACTACTGAATTAGCCTGTTTTCTGGATTCAAACAATACATTTGAGTCATAAGCTAGCGGCTCATTGTATTCATGGTATTTTTGGTGATAGGTGAGTGTGAAATTCTTTGATTGCTCAAGGAAGAAATCACACTCCAATCACAACTGGCAAGGCTGGCCATTATTATATAAACCAGACCACTATTATATAAACCACCAACAAAGTCCTTTCTGCCCCCTACACTGATGATATTACCAAGTCTGGTAATGAAACATCTGCAGGAAAACAACCTATGCTCAGAGAAACCAAGGTATGTGAGTTATAAATACCCTGTTTAAGCAGGCTTAGTGGGCAAAACGTACAGACTCAAGGGAAAGGAAACTTAACTGATTTAACACTAAACTCTATTCAGCATAGCTTTACCATCTTGATACAATAAGAGACTCTATGGAAAAATTTGTAAGAAGTCATCAGTGCTAAATTCTATGTGCAATTATAATTATATACTGTAGAGATGCAATAGCCACGTGCTATTATTCTATGTTCTAAAGACTTCTCTGTAAGATTGGTCAAGCAAGCAGAAAAAGGCTCATACTCTCTGAACACAAGAGCTGCAACTAGACGTTGTTTGCAATAACTCTTCCAAAAACAGAGCTCCTCAGACAATCCTTTGTAAATAACTCAAGTTCTTTTTAGTGATGGTAGCAAAGACGAAGAGATAAATTCCTCCGTTTCTTCCTCACTGTATTTTTTTCTTTGTGCTCTCAGAACAACGAATCAGAATCAAATCTTTACTGGGTCTCGGAGGAATTACAGGCTTGGGTTCATCGTTCTCATTTGTTTCCTCTATATAAAATAAAATGGAGGGGAGGGGGAAACAGCCTTGAGATGATACAGCAAAACTTTGTACATCATTTCAAACCAACTTCCTGATTTGTGGTGGAGAAAAGCAAGACTTACTTTCTTTCAGATCTGGCATCTGTAACGGTGCAACCCTGAGGTCATTAGAGAATTAATATCTAGAGGCTTAATTTGCCACAATAATAGAGTAGGCTAATAATTGTGTTGCCTATCAAATATTCCATGGAAATGAAGATATTTGTATCAATAAAAGGAGAGGAAAGGAACTTCTTAGCCAGTGTTAAATGTTTGGGTTAGTGTTTCTCAACCTTTAACCAGAATTAAATATTTGGGTTAGTGTTTGCCAACCTTGGCAACTTGAAGATGAGTGGACTTCAAATCCCAGAATTTCCCAGCCGGGTGATTTTTGCCCAATGCCCAGTATCTTGTTGTTTGAGTTGGGCACTCATATTAAAAAGAGGAAGTAATCAAAACTCAAGAGAAACCAAATTCACAAAGGCAGTGTTTTCTTAACTTTGGCCAGCAGTGGTATTCTGCCAGTTCACACCTGTTCGGGTGAATCGGGAGTGGCGGTGGTGCAAGGCTCCGCCCACCTACCCAGACATCATCACAAACCTTCTGCGCATCTGCAGAAGGTCCTGTGCATGCCCAGACGTGCTCCCTCTACTAAACCAGTAGTGAAGAAAAGAGGATATCATTACTAACTTTGGCAACTTGAAAATGATGGACTTCTATTCCCAGAATCCCCCAACCGGCAAATCACCAGCTGGGGAATTCTGGGAATTGAAGTCTTCCCATCTTCAAATTGCCAAGTTTGAGAAACACTGGCTTAGGTGGTCAGAGAAGGGCTTTTTGTCACCCTTTCATATTTAACCTGTAGGGACATAATTAATAGTAGAATAGGTAGAATTACTGGGACATATAATAATAACTTGCTATTTCACTTCTGTAGGAATTGCTTTGCTCCTGTAAGAATTATAATTGCCTTTGCCATTTGCTTCCACCAGTGATCTAACTTCCGCTTGTTTTTCTGTACCACTCCGCACCTGATGGATATCTCAAGAAGCGGGGTTGCTAAGCACCCAGCCCCTCTGTTGCTAAGCACTCAACCCCCCTGTTCCTTGCTGCACAGCTAATGCAGGGTTACAAGGAAGGCATGGGCTACGGGACCAGAATTGGGTATTCTGAAGGTATAAAAGCACTCCATATTTTCCCCTTTCTTACATGCATTGTATCTGTATGTTCCGGATATAGTTTCACCCAGTATTTTGTTTTGGCCATAAATAAAATCTGCTTCTTTTTGCAAGCCTCGTCTCGAGTCTCACTCTCTTTGACATTTCAGTGGCTGGGGGAAACTTCTGGGACCTTACAAACCACATTAGGGATTTTGGAAGGACATTTTTTCCAAAGGTCCCCACACTTACCGATGATACTGGGTTTTGTCAAGATTTTGTTCTTCAGCTTCTTTCTGCTTTGCATGTATTTCACGCTGTTCCGCCTATACGTCTCCTGGCTGATCTGCTTGCGACTTTGATTGTGGATGCTCTTGATGTTGCTGATGCTAGACCTGCCCGGTCATCCGAAGGAAAAGAAAATCATCAATGAAACTATACGCACGTGAATAACAATACTAGAGTCTGCCTTGCCAGGTTTCTCCAACCTGGCATTTTCCTTGTTGCACGGACTAAAATTCTCATTGTTTTCAAGCAGAGTAATTCCCGAATATTTTCCTGTAAAATCCCCCTGGTTCCATTGGCTGGGGATGATTTGATCTGGATCTTGCATTGAGAGGAAGATTCTTCAACCTCTTCTTCCCCGTTTTTTCGATTATGGAATTTTATGCAACAGGCTTAAAGCCTCGTTTTTTCTTTGTCCCGAGAAAATATGAATTTTGCTTACTGCCTGCTGAAGTAACCAGCATTTATCTGAGCCCCTGATTCAGAGATTAGTCTTGGCAAGTGCCTGACAATGTCTCCTTATGGCCAATGGCCAAAGTAAACCAATTCTTGATTTACATTTACGACTAAGAGCTCCAAACTGATGCTAAAGAGAACTCATTTTGTCCCCACATGAACCTGTGAAGTAGGCTGGGCTGACATTAGGTCAGCCCAAAATCTCCCAGTGAGTTTCCAAGGCTGAGGATGGACTTGAAGTTTGGTTTCACCAGTCTTAATTCAACACTTCAAAACAAACAAACAAACTTCCAGAGAGCCCTACTGTACCTTCGTGGCGGTGCTGCCTTATTCCTCAGCTGACTGTTCTCGGTCACGTTTTCCTCTCCTGCTTTCTGCAGATACATCGAAGGATAGTAGCCTGTTGTCTCTTCCTTCCTAAGATTCAAGAAGACCATTTTATTGACTCATAAAAATAAACAAACAGAGATAGTTTGAACTATGGTCACACTACATAGCAAGATCCTTCTCAGAAAGATGAAGTCTACCTAAACACTGATGATGCTACCTAGTTGGGTTCTAAAACATCTGGAAGCCAACAACCAAACATCAAAGACTCCACAATTCAACCCTGAGTTACATATATTTTCCTCTATTGGTACATCATGCTGAGCAGAATTTGTCCCACTCCGGGGCTATCTCCCACACACCGATTAATTTAGCTCTGAACTTAATGCCGTGTTGCAATACATAGGCGCTCATCAAATGGCTATCAGCTGAGACTTCCTCTTTTTCACACCTGTCACTTCTGAAGAAGCTTCTTGGATGAGAAACTAAACATCTTCAAAGAAAACCCAGAAAGTCCAGTTGCCTATTGAAAAAGCATCCATGACCTGCATGACTGAGAATTTCCATAGACGCCTCTCACTTCAGTTTTAAGGGCCTCTTTGGGGCTCTGTCTGGGTATTTATTCTGTTTTGACTGAGACTTGCCTTTTAAGCATCACACTCAGAGGTGGATTGCTGCCAGTTCGGCCCTGTAGTGGAATTCAGGCCTGGGTCACAGACCCAACAGCGATCCAGGCCTGCCACGCCCCTGAACTGGTTCCTTTGGCACTGCTGGGTGCCGCCATTTTGGTTTTTTTTAGTGACTGCATGTGCGGTTCACTGTAAATTGTTCTGCGCATGCACGAAGAACAATTTACACTGAACAGCACACACACATGCAGCGCGCGTCTGGCACGTGGGCGGTTTATGAACTGGCGGTAAGACCAGCAGCAACCCACCCCTGATCACACTGAAAGTACAATAATGTGTGGACATTGGACAATTACAGTTCTGTCTTCATGTGTTGTCAAAGGTATGGAAATCAACCACTGCCCTGCAAAATTTCTATCAAGGGTTTTTCCCAGTCTACTTTGGAATTAACCTAGAACTTCTGCACACCTGGGCCTCTGAGTTATGACTAAAGACGAAAGACTACGATCACGGGTTTCGCCATGAAGCACTCCAACCACATTCACAAATGACTTCATGTATGGGAGAGAGGAAGAACTCGAAAAACGTGAAGAGGAACCAAACTGGAGAAAATTGATTTTGACAGATTCAAAATCAATGCAGACAAGGGATTCTTGGATCTTAAAACAATTAGACTGGATTTAGGTCTGTGGAGAATTTCAATCAACCGGGTCATGGTTTTCCCAAAGGTGCTTTTTCTGAAAGGGAACTGGACTTTCTTGGGGTTTGTTGTTGTTTGAAAATTTCTTGCTTCTCGTCCAAGAAACTTCTTCAGTTCTTCAAAAGTGAAACATTTTCAAAGGGGGAAAAATACCCCAAGAAAGTCCCCTTGCCTTTTGGAAAAAGCACTTTTGGGACAATTAGGCTGGATTCACACAACTTTAATCTGGGAAGCTCAAGGCCCATTTCAGACTGAACGCCAAGCTCTCGAATTGCCCAAAAATTGGAAAGAAGGGGCTAGCTTCACAGCATTCTGTCAGATCACCATTGGATTGAGGCTCCGTTGTGAAAACATCTCCTCAACAAACAGTAAGTGGAGCCACCTTTCCACAACAGGAAAGCTGACATGGATGAGTGCCCTTCCCACATTCAGCTGCAGGAGCCTTCAGTGAGGTGTCCTCCAAGCAAGTTAGGACTTCGGCAACTAGATTCCCCAGTCAGAATTTAGAAATTTGTCTCTGTGCATTTGCAAGGGAACAATTTGTGAGAAGTTCAAGGAGAGAACATCTCCATTGCTTCCTCTGAAAAGAGTCATCGTTAAGACAATTATTTTATAATTAGTGTGATAGATATTAGGATAATAATATAAATAGATATGAAGAAATGGAAAATTAGACTTTGAATGACGGTAATACCGGTATTAAATATGCATAAAAGTATGATTAGCAGTGAAATGTTATAATCAAACAATGGGTAATTAGACACTCTGTGTGTGCGTGTGTGTGTGTGTGTGTGTGTGTGTGTGTGTGTTAATAGTAGAATTATATGGATTGAAGGACTGGAAAGAATATGAATAGATGCACTTTAAATGTACAATTGATTGTGATTGGTACTAAAACTGTATACCGAGATATTGAATAATGAATGGCTGAAGCCTTACCTGACTACCCACCAACCATCAAGCAGTTTATGGATAACTTCTACGGTTTCTCCTTCCTTCAGGGAAATCTCATCTTCCTGAGCGGCTGTGTACCCTTTTCGGACAACATAGAGCTCACCTTGCGAGAAGAGAGTTTATTTGATTGATTGATCAAATTTATATGGCTATCTCACAAGAAGTGACTCTGAATTGAAACTGATATCAGGGGCCCAAAAACATTTAATTGCTTTCATTCATGTTTTAAATTTTGATTTCCCTCAGCTACCCATTTTATAGATTGGATTGTGAAGGGTGGAAACCTGCTTATGCACCCAAAGCGTAAAAGGCAAAAGAAGGACGAAGTCAAGTTAAAAATGAAACAAACTCAGTCACGTGATCAAAATGTGGGTGCTGGGCAACCAACATATATTTCTCATGTTGCGACATCTCAAAATCACATGACTGACTTTCACAAAGCTAAGAGGAGAAGCCAGATTCATTTTAACAACTGTGTGATTCACTTAACGACCATAGGAAATCACATAATGTCCGTGGTAAAACATGTCATCAAATCAGATCTGACTCATTAACCGTTCACTTAGCAATAGACGCTCCAGTCTTATTTGTGGTCATAAACTGAGGACTATTTCTACTTTCTAGAGCTAAACTAGGGCCTTGCATGGTCCTTAGACTGAGGACCACTTCAAATCCAGCAGTAAAGTTTATTTACCTGCATAGTTGGGCTCCTGTTCTTCAGCTTCATCTGGACTATCCATTGGTTCTAGATAAGCAGCTGGTACCCAACCTCGTTTATTCTTTTGCTGACAAAACCACCATCCTGAAATGAATAACCAAAAAGTAGAGGTCTTCTTTCACTGAGCCAAAGGTCCGAACCAGAGATAGTATTCAGCAGGTTCTGATCAGTTCTGGAGAACTGGTAGCAGAAATTTTGAGTAGTTCGGAGAATCGGTAAATACCACCTCTGGCTGGCCCCATCCCAATCTATTCTCTTCCTCCCGAGTCCCAGTTGATCGGGAGGAAATGGGGATTATGCAGTAACCTTCCCCTGGAGTGGGAAAGGAATGTGGAGTTTACAGTATCCTTCCCCTGGAGTGGGGAGGGAATGGAGATTGTACAGTATCCTTCCCCTGGAGTGGGGAGGGAATGGAGATTGTACAGTATCCTTCCCCTGGAGTGGGGAGGGAATGGAGATTGTACAATATCCTTCCCCTGGAGTGGAGAAGGAATGGAGGTTTTACAGTATCCTTCCCCTGGAATGGAGAAGGAATGGAGGTTTTACAGTATCCTTCCCCTGGAGTGGGGAGGGAATGAAGATTTTACAGTAGCCTTCCCCTGGAGTGGGGAAGGAATGGAGGTTTTACAGTATCCTTCCCCTGGAGTGGGGAGGGAATGGAGATTTTACAGTATCCTTCCCCTGGAGTGGGGAGGGAATGGAGATTTTACAGTATCCTTCTCCTGGAGTGGGGAAGGAATGGAGGTTTTACAGTATCCTTCCCCTGGAGTGGGGAGGGAATGGAGGTTTTACAGTATCCTTCCCCTGGAGTGGGGAAGGAATGGAGGTTTTACAGTATCCTTCCCCTGGAGTGGGGAGGGAATGGAGATTTTACAGTATCCTTCCCCTGGAGTGGGGAGGGAATGGAGGTTTTACAGTATCCTTCCCCTGGAGTGGGGAGGGAATGGAGGTTTTACAGTATCCTTCCCCTGGAGTGGGGAAGGAATGGAGGTTTTACAGTATCCTTCCCCTGGAGTGGGGAGGGAATGGAGATTTTACAGTATCCTTCCCCTGGAGTGGGGAGGGAATGGAGGTTTTACAGTATCCTTCCCCTGGAGTGGGGAAGGAATGGAGGTTTTACAGTATCCTTCCCCTGGAGTGGGGAGGGAATGGAGA
Source organism: Natrix helvetica (assembly GCF_964273705.1). Classification (NCBI taxonomy): domain Eukaryota; kingdom Metazoa; phylum Chordata; class Lepidosauria; order Squamata; family Natricidae; genus Natrix; species Natrix helvetica. Next base: position 281,145,819 of record NC_138552.1, on the reverse strand, counting down.
TTTTACAGTATCCTTCCCCTGGAGTGGGGAGGGAATGGAGGTTTTACAGTATCCTTCCCCTGGAATGGAGAAGGAATGGAGGTTTTACAGTATCCTTCCCCTGGAGTGGGGAGGGAATGAAGATTTTACAGTAGCCTTCCCCTGGAGTGGGGAAGGAATGGAGGTTTTACAGTATCCTTCCCCTGGAGTGGGGAGGGAATGGAGATTTTACAGTATCCTTCCCCTGGAGTGGGGAGGGAATGGAGATTTTACAGTATCCTTCTCCTGGAGTGGGGAAGGAATGGAGGCTTTACAGTATCCTTCCCCTGGAGTGGGGAGGGAATGGAGGTTTTACAGTATCCTTCCCCTGGAGTGGGGAAGGAATGGAGGTTTTACAGTATCCTTCCCCTGGAGTGGGGAGGGAATGGAGATTTTACAGTATCCTTCCCCTGGAGTGGGGAGGGAATGGAGGTTTTACAGTATCCTTCCCCTGGAGTGGGGAGGGAATGGAGGTTTTACAGTATCCTTCCCCTGGAGTGGGGAAGGAATGGAGGTTTTACAGTATCCTTCCCCTGGAGTGGGGAGGGAATGGAGATTTTACAGTATCCTTCCCCTGGAGTGGGGAGGGAATGGAGGTTTTACAGTATCCTTCCCCTGGAGTGGGGAAGGAATGGAGGTTTTACAGTATCCTTCCCCTGGAGTGGGGAGGGAATGGAGATTTTACAGTATCCTTCCCCTGGAGTGGGGAGGGAATGGAGGTTTTACAGTATCCTTCCCCTGGAGTGGGGAAGGAATGGAGGTTTTACAGTATCCTTCCCCTGGAGTGGGGAGGGAATGGAGATTTTACAGTATCCTTCCCCTGGAGTGGGGAGGGAATGGAGGTTTTACAGTATCCTTCCCCTGGAGTAGGGAGGGAATGGAAGTTTTACAGTATCCTTCCCCTGGAGTGGGGAGGGAATGGAGGTTTTACAGTATCCTTCCCCTGGAGTGGGGAGGGAATGGAGATTTTACAGTATCCTTCCCCTGGAGTGGGGAGGGAATGGAGGTTTTACAGTATCCTTCCCCTGGAGTAGGGAGGGAATGGAAGTTTTACAGTATCCTTCCCCTGGAGTGGGGAGGGAATGGGGTTTTTACAGTATCCTTCCCCTGGAGTGGGGAGGGAATGGAGATTTTACAGTATCCTTCCCCTGGAGTGGGGAGGGAATGGGGTTTTTACAGTATCCTTTCCCTGGAGTGGGGAGGGAATGGAGGTTTTACAGTATCCTTCCCCTGGAGTGGGGAGGGAATGGGGTTTTTACAGTATCCTTCCCCTGGAGTGGGGAGGGAATGGGGATTTTACAGTATCCTTCCCCTGCCACACCCATCAAGCCACGCCCACATAACTAATAGTAAAAAAATTTGAATCCCACCACTGATCCGAAACAACACAACATTGGGGAAAAAATGTAACCAGCTATTTTCTTACCACTCTCACACTTCTCCACCACATCTACTATGTCCCCCACCTTCATGGCCATTTCAGTGGTAGAGTTCTTCTCATAGTCAGCAATTACACGGTAGGTCTGTAGGATGATGGGGCCTGTGATGTCTACAGAAAAGAAGAAATCTTTGGAATGAGAAGCCCCCAGAGGACCCAGTTCAGCCAACATTTAACAGAACAGGATTAGGTAAAGGTTCCCCTCACACATATGTGCTTGTCGTTCCCAACTGTAGGGGGCGGTGCTCATCTCCATTTCAAAGCCGAAGAGCCAGCACTGTCTGGAGACGTCTCTGTGGTCATGTGGCTGGCATGATTAAATGCCAAAGACGCATGGAACGCTGTTACCTTCCCACCAAAGGTGGCCCCTATTTTTCTACTTGCATTTTTACATGCTTTTGAACTGCTTGGTTGGCAGAAGCTGGGACAAGTAATGGGAGCTCATTCCGTTACGCGGTGCTAGGGATTCGAACTGCCAAACTGCCAACCTTTCTGATTGACAAGCTCAGTGTCTTAGCCACTGAGTCACCGCATCCCTTTAGAACCGGGTTAGCCCAGAGGTATTAGAAGGAAATCGGATCATCTCTGATTTGTGAAGATTCCTCTCTTTCTTCCCCATCCCTTTTTCCTTGGCAGGGTTATCTCTTCAAGTTGTAAACCTGAGGGCGGGACTATCTTTTTTGCAAGGGGAAATATTAGTTTATTTCTTTAGTTTATTTACCACAATATGTGTTATTTTGTGCCACTTCAGTTAAAAAGGGGAATGTAAGCAGCTTAAAGGAACAGCAGCACACATATGCTATGAAGAGATTATTTCCAGAATCAAAGAGATAATTTCCAGAGCTAGTAAAATGAAGAGATTTCACTTAACTTAAAAGCTAGCCTTGAGCGTTGAGAGCTTTCCTTTTCAAAAGTTTTTCCCCATACTGTTCTTCTTTAAATGCAGGTGTCTAGTCCTCATGATAAACTATGAATTAAAACTTCCTGAAAGCGATAATAAAATCCTGCAGAAAGGGCAGTGTAGAGATAGGAATCCTCCATTGGAACAGATCCAAAGACCTATCTCATCTGGTATTCTGCTTTACCTCATTGTGAGCACCTGATGCCTTAGGGCCGTGATGGCGAACCTATGGCATGCCCAAAGTGGCATGCAGAGCCATGTCGACTGGCACTCATGGTGTCGCCTGTCCCTCTTCTGAGTTTCTGGCATGTACGCAAGCATGACAATCAGCTACCTTTGTGCATGTGGCAGTGCCAGAAACCAGAAGAGCTGGTCTTCCGTTTTCCGGCGTGAGCATGCGCGCTGGCCAGCTGATTGGTGTGTGAGCATACACAGCAGTAACCGGAAGACTGGGCGACACACATGCACACGTTGGAAACCAGAAGTTTATTTTCCGGCACACGCATTTTCCCTGGGAAGTTCTCTTCCTCGTCACAGCGCAGACGAGTGTGCGTGAAGTGCTCACTTTTCAGCACTCAGTGCCGAAAAGGTTCTCCATCACTGTCTTAGGGAGCCCAGATTTAGTGCAGACACACCCTAGCACTCTTCCATTCTCAACACAGAAACAACCAACTCAGGAACAAATGGAAGAAATAACAAAATTGTTCCTTTTGACACTTCCATTGACTTACCTGTTGCAATCTTCTTTGAATCTTTTGGCATCATGAATGTTTCTGGTTTCCTGGGGCTGCAAGGAGTAAGGACAAGACTTATTACTATCTCAAGCATTACCGATTAGCTGCCAATGTAAATGAAATAGCCTTTAGCAAACCACTAAATAATTCCTTATTCCTGTTCTGGCCTAGGCTTCCCAAGAGCATGAAGCAAACTCCTTGCCCTGAGCAAAACAAAAAACAAAACACCTTTTATTAATTTACTATGAATTCTGCTCATTCTCATCCAGCAAAGTCTTTCAGGGGAGGATTTACAATCACAGACCTTATCTGGCTTGGAGAGCTGCCAGGCCAATATCTACAAAACTTGCCAAGGAGTCTCGGAGAGTCACGAAGCAATTAAGCCAACTAATTGTCCCCTGCAAACTCCACTCCCCTTTTGCTCCTCTTTTATTTCCTCTGGGAGGGGCCATTGATCGTCCACTTGTGGCCTTACTTCCAAGTCAACCCCTGTTCTTTAGCTGTTCCCTTCGTCTGACCACTCTGCGCATGCGCACACTGGGAACAGGCTCCAGCTGTTTGTCTGCCTCACTGATGTCTGACTCTGAAGGCAGCTGATAACTGGCATATGGCTCTGGCCCCCTCTCTGCCTCCAACACAGAGCCCTCAACAGAGCCTTCCCCAGACACCAGGACTGGCCCATGTTCCTCCCCAACCTCCTCACTGTCCGAATCTGCTGCCAGCTCCTCTGGCAGGACACAACAATTCCTAGGCTGGCCTCTGAGCCTAGTGAAGGTGTAGTAAGATTGATCAAATTCTATGCTTTAGTCCAGGGAGTTTCAAGCAGAGTCCCATAGAATTTTGAGGGTTCTGAGAACTTGATGGGGTTTTGTAAGACATTAAGTGGGGGAACATTCGTTTAAATGCATCCAAGGATGTTAACGGCAATGTTTTCTATGATTCAGTGTAAAGGATGGGGCTGGTCAGCTGACATTGAAAAGCCCCATCCCTGTAGGGCAACATTTCTCAATCTCGCCAGCTGTAAGACGTGTGGACTTCAACAAGCATAATTCCCCAGCCAGCTTTGAGAGTGGACTTCACAGCAACTTTTGATATTAATTTAAAAAAAAATAACTGATCATCCTAGGGAAGTCTACCCATTTGGTGGCTAAGGGCTGATCTTGATTTGATGAGCATATGATCAAGAAAATAACTGAGAATGTTCAAATAATGCAACGGAAAGAGATAAAAGGCACCCAGAAGGGAAAGCTTCGTAGACTCAAAAAAATCAAAAAGAGATACAAGATTCCAAGAGAAAGAGATAAAAGGCTGACCAAAAAACCAATAAATGATGGAATTTTAGAAAGATTAAGAGATGATGGATAATGAAAAAAATATATTAATCAAATGGGAAAATATCATAACCCCAATAAATTCAGATCAGTAGATGGTAATTTAAGATTAGGAAATCTAACTGTATTATTAATACTAACCATGTGTTAAAATATATTGTGAATTAAAAAAACTAAGTATTAGAAATGGTGGAGACTTATACTCCTATGATGGATTGAATGTTGTTAATAATTGGTGTTATTAGTAATCCCACACATTTGGAATATTGATGCTATGGTGGAATAATGAATAATTTTAAAAATATTGAATAATAACATTTAGTAAGGGATAACAAACACAAGGTGCAGTGAAATGTTATTTAGGTTTAAATGAATTAATGGGAAAATGTAAAAGGAATATGAAATGAGACTAGTATTGTTGAAGTTGGAAGATTAGAACTTGTATTATTATTGTTAATGTTCAATAATAAAAGTTTTAAAAAGGCTTGACCCAGTCAATGCACTGTCCACAAAATATGTAATGTTTATACAGTCCCTTTTTGGGAGAGGGGGCGGTTTAGAAATGTGAATAAATAATAATAAAATATACTGGAAAAAACAAAAAAATATTAATAAAAAAAAGAAAACAACTGAGAATTTATACAAGGGAAAGTTCCCTGGCTGATTTCCATTTGCATTAAAAAAGAAAAACCACATTGCAAGCAGTGTGGTACGATCTCTCATAAATTGGGCAATAAGATTCTCTCAAAGTCTTTAAACTGTGGTCAGTGGCTGCAGCAGTAGCTGAAGAAAGGAAAAGGAAGTGGTAAGTTCTAAACAAAATGCAAAATTTGGGTAGTTCCACAATGCTACTGTTTCCTCCTTACTCGCCAGTCACATTTCACCAGAGGAAAAAACAAGGCGAAATATCCAAAGCTCCCTGAGACTTTGCATTTCCACTAGTTGCTGGCTAAGAAAAGAAAACAGCAGAAAACCCCTTGTGCGTATTGCTCTTTATCAACTTTATCAACAGAGACATAAAGGTAAAGGTTTCCCTCACACATATGTGCTAGTCATTCCCGACTCTAGGGGGCGATAGATACTCTTCATGGAACGCTGTTACCTTCCCACCAAAGGTAGTTCCTATTTTTCTACTTGCATTTTTTACATGCTTTCGAACTACAAGGTTGGCAGAAGCTGGGACAAGTGACGGGAGCTCACTCCATTATGCGGCACTAGGGATTCGAACCGCCGACCTTTCTGATTGACGAGCTCAGCGTCTTAGCCACTAAGCCACCGCATCCCTACAGTCATAAGGACACCCATTTTTCCCTCTTAAGCTTCCCTGTCCCAAACACTTCCTGGTTTTACTGTTTGGGATTGTGGCCTTCAACCCTCCATGAGTGCTCTGGTGCAGCCTTTCAAACTAATAAAAGCAGGTTCATCTACAGGCCCTGGAGAAGAAATGAGGCAATACATTTGCAGAAATAATTTGCCCACAAGCTCTGCAGAGCAATGCTCTTGCATCACACACAGGGGGAGGAAAAAGTGGGTAGATTTTTTTTGTTTGTTTCGTCTTTGCAATTCCGGCTTCGCTGCAGGACTTCCCCAAATAAATGTCCTCAGGCTCTCAGATTGCAAAGCCCAGGGCAATTTCATGTGGCACTTACCCCCATTAAGAGTTAAGTAGATGATACATAAAATAAAAACCCTTTATTTGGGCAAGGCTTTGTTTGAGTCCAGCTCCGACTGTGTTTCTGCAATGAACAACTTTTAGGGGATTTCCTTCCTGGTTATCCTCCTTATCTCCTCCAGCAATTTTCCTATCTAAATCTGCAGAGGGTCCATTGTCCAGAAAAACCACTTGGTAACAACACACAGGGAAAGTGTGGGTGCCAATAATGTCAATGTCTGGCTCAAGATAAGAAAGAAATCATTTGTCAGGCTTGGAAGCCATCTTTTCCTTTGGGCCTCAAGCCTGCCACATATTCAAACATATTCTACTGTGGGAAACTGGGAGGAGGGATTGTATGGAGCATGTGTAGCCATAATAACATTCTTTTGCAGAGTCAAGGTCACTTTGTCCCTGCACTTGGACTGACCTGGATGGGAGGAATTTTCCTTCGGGACAGTGACTGGTTAGGCTATGTAATGGCCAGGTGATGGACCCTGGGCAGGGTCTTGAACTTTCAGCTGGGTGGGGAAAACTTGGAAGCGTTCAGATTCGGGTTTTCCCAGATGTGCCAGCATGGCTTCTTTAATAAATTGGAACTTTGAGGAATATCTAGCCCCGGATTCTTATTTGATTGAGGATGTTATCTGGAACCTTGGCGCCATTCCCTATTGTAGTTCTTCTAGTTTCCATTTAAATCTATACCTGTGGTCACGCATTGGGTGGTTTTGTTTGATTTGGGCTTAGTGTTTGCATGAATTCAGTCATTTCATTTTGCATATGTAAGCATGTATAATCTGGGACGAAGCCATGATTGTAAGCTACTGTGAATGGTTTACCATATTTATCAAGCAATTGTGGTTGATTCTATAAGCATTGGTTCCATCCAAAACATGGATAGTCCCAATCTGTGCCAACAATGGGATTCAATTTTTTTTACTACTGGTTATGTAGGTATGGCTTGGTGGGCGTGGCATGGTGGGCATGGCAGGGGAAGAATACTGTAAAAGCTCCATTCCCACCCCATTCCAGGGGACGGTTACTGCAAAATCCCCATTCCCTCCCCATCAGCTAGGACACTGGGAAGGCAGAGAATAAATAGGAGCGGGGCCAGTCAGAGGTGATATTTATTGATTCTCCGAACTACTCAAAATTTCCGCTACCAGTTCTTCAGAACTGGTCAGAACCTGCTGAGTACCCTCTCTGATCTGCATCTTCCAGAGCTTGGCCAATACTCACTGGTTTGCAGAAGACGGGTTCAAATCATCTGGTCTGACTTTAAAGAAGTTAAAGACATGCACACAACGGGAGATCTTGCGTGGAAGATTGATCAAGGCAGAGAAATACTCAGACAGAGTATTTTGCCGGTTTTCAGTGGAGCGTTGGCTGTCAAACCAGCGTGGAGCTAGAGAGAGAAAGAAAAATATATATATAATATCTCAGGTGTGGGTCTTTATCCACCTGTTCCAGAATACCCAAGTCTAAACTGGTGTACTACTTCCCCTAAACCCAAGACAGATATTCTGCTCCACATTCTCAAGTCTTGGACATTTCCCCCTCTTTGTGTGTTTTGAGTTTCCAGCAAGAGAAAAGGAAGCAGAAAGGAAAGGTAGGAGAAAGGAAAAGAAAGGAAGTCAGCTAAACCCTACAAGGAATGGGTCACCTTTCAGAAATGCCATAATCGCATTCTACAATGCAGATTGTGAGTTGAGTGAAATAGAAGAGCTTTGAGGACGTTTGTCAGACCTGCCCCGACTTGGTCTTTTAGTTAAGAAAGACCCTCAACTCCTTTTGTAGCGAAAGATATACTTTTACTAAAAAGCCAAATGGATTACAACATAGCAAAGCCGGAACTGAAGTTCGCACACCAAAACTGTAAGTTTAATTTTTTCCCTCCTAGACACTTCCCATTGATGATCCCCGTCATCATCCAATCAATTTTGAAAGTGGTCGTGCATTCTTCTCCCAGGGCAACGACCTTGAGAATTTGTTTCTAAGAGGCAGGCTTCTTCCCGTCAATTTCATCAGTTCCATTTCCCCCACAAGCATTCATTAGTTTCACTTTCCCCTTCCTGTCCGGTTTCCTACTCATGGCAGACTGACAGCTAGGGAATACAAAGTTCAAGCATATGATGGCAGCTTGACAACATTTCTAAGTCTGAGTTCTCTGGGCCATAAATGCAGCTTGTTTGGCTTGGACTTAGCTTGTTATATGAATTCCAGTTCTGGCTTTTATGAATGTTTATGGTGTAGGAAGTTGTGTGAACCCAACGGAATGTGGTTAATCAGCAAACCACGATTAAGTAACGGCTTAGAACAACAGTTGAAAACAGGTCTCAATCAATGCTCTAAGGCTGAACTTCCCAGTCTGTCCCTGTCCGGAGAGGCTAGAGCAGCAGTGGGATTCCAAATCTTTTCCTACTTGTTCTATGAGAGAGCACTTCGCACACGCATGCACTTTGCATGTGCCTAATGCATGCTTGTTGCGTGCGTGCAGCACTCAAAGACCGTCCTCGGTGTCAGTGCTAGTGAGCTGAGCTGTTGTTTAGCTCAGCTGAGGTGATTGTCGCATGAATCAGCTGAGCTAAAAAACAAGGGAATATAGGACAGGGAACGGCGGAGGGGTGAGGGCATGGCCAGCCAGAGGTGGTATTTGCCAGTTCTCCAAACGACTCAAAAATTCCATTACCAGTTCGCCCGAACCGGTCCGAACCAGCTGAATACCACCTCAGGGCTAGAGACAAAGAAAGCAGGAGAAATATGAAGAAGGAGCTCTCATAACTACTGATCTTCTATGACAGAGTGGGTTCAATACAAGGCAGTTTCAAGGCTGCTTGCTTGCAAGCATGGGATTCGGAAACCACCTGTCATCAATACTGACAATGTATGGCTGCTTGTCAGTCACTTGCCTCTGGCCCATAATACAACCTTTCCAGGAAACTTCTATATACCATGTTAAGTTAGTGTGCAAAAACCCAGAACTTGTGCGCATATGCAATGATCCTATCATTCCTTTCCCAAAATTAACGTAAATCTGGGCACAACGTGAAAATATCGAAACCTTCAGTTTAAGGAAGCCAGAAAATCTCTGGGAAAGATTTCTTTTGAAATCTATCATAGTCTCAGTTCCACTTTAACACAGGTCCAGACCTCTGGTGGTTGGAAGGAGAGCTGGCTTTTAAGATAGAGTTTCAGCCACAACAGGTCAATAATCCAGTAATGTCAAAGATAATTCATTCATTAAAATGTTACTTTGTGTGTAAGCAAATGGGGGAATTTTTAGAAATCAGGATGAAACCACTCAACTTTTTTTTTTTAATTCAGTGCCTTTACAACTGGGAGCTAGAAAACGTAGGAAATCCCAACCAGTCACATAAACAACTATAGACAATCTGATGCTCCAGTATGAGTACTATACCTAGTGTGCCTCAAAGGTGCTTTTTCAAGAGGCAACTGGACTTTCTGGTTTTCTTGGAAGACATTTAGCTTCTCATGAGAAGTGAAACGTCTTCCAAAAAAAACCAGAAAGTCCAATTGCCTCGTGAAAAAGCACCTTTGGGACAACTATGACCTGGATGACTGAGAATCCCTATAGACAATATCTGGTGTGACTTCTTTAGTTTTATGAATTTCTCTCTGGTTAGAATTGTAGAAAACCAGTGTCATAATTCCCATTGTGAAGCAGGAATCAAACCAAAATAGCAATGTTCTAACGTAACCCTTGCTGGGATTCGAAGTTGGGCTGTTTTTACATATTAGGCAGTTGTATTAACAAGCTCTCAGGTTCAGTTCCCAGCAAAGGTATGGCTAGCTGATGAGAGCTAAATAGCTTGAAATAGATCTATACTAGTCTCCCTTCATTTATTTATCAGCAAAAATGTAACACAAGATGGTTTGTTGTTTAAGCGACTGCCTGGAAGGCTCCCAGAAAGCCAGGGGTGGGTTCCTGCCAGTTCTAACCTCTTCTATAGGAGAGGTTCCACAAATCTACAGTGCCGTTTAGAACCGGTTCCAGCTCCCTCCCCCCGCCCATCTGCACATCATCAAGATGAAGAGCGAGAGGAGGAATTCTGGGAGTTGAAGTCCACAAGTCTTAAAGCTGTCAAGTTGGAACCACCCCTGGGGTTTTTTTTTCTAAAGGGTTACGGTTGCAAGGGTCTTGTAACTTGACAGCTTTAAGACTTGCACACTTCAATGCCGGAGTTTCTGAGCCAACATTTTGGTTGCTAAGCAAGAGCATTGTTAAGTGAGTTTCACCACATTTTACAAGTTGGCCATGCCCACCCAGTCACATGACTGCCAAGCCACTCCCACCCGGTCACATGGCCAGCAAGCCACTCCCACAAAGCAGGCCACGCCTACAGAAGAGGTTCTAAAAAAGTTTGAAACCCACCACTGCACAAAGCCCATGGGAAATTGAAGGAAACCACCCCAGCAAAGCGACATGCCCTCTCCCAATATAGATATTGTGCCAGTCTGGGGATTGTGGCCTCCCCTCTTCAGGGCTGTTGAATAAACCTTGACAAACCTCAAATTTTTGTGCATATTTTTGAACACAAATGGGGCTGTGGGATTCTGCTAGCTAGCAGGACTGTTACACCAACCACACAAGTACTGTCTAAATATCTTAATGGCATCTGGCACATGTATATGGCTCCTCTTCTATATTGGGCCAAACATAGTGGTGGGTTCTGGATTCCGTTCCAACCAGTACGATTGGAACGGCCCCGGCGTCACCCACATGCATGCCCGCAGCATACACATGCGCCGTAGCATCAAATGACGCTTCCGCAAGCCTCCACAATGCTCCAGCTGCTCAGCGGAGCGTCGCACAGGTGCTGTACGTGCCATGCACATGTGCGGAAGCACCGACAGCTTTAAACACGGTAAGGAGCACGGGCAGGTGGGTGGGCCCTCCGGAGCACCGTACCAAAACGGTACCTGGTGCTCCAGGCAGGCTCCGGTACACCTGTACCAGGGCGTACCGCCTGCAACCCACCACTGGCCAAACACTAATAGAAGGGAATATATGTAGCTCAGGGCTGAATTGTGGAATCCTTGGTGCATGGCTGTTTTCTTGTAGACATGTCAATGAAGACTCAATCATCCAGGCCAAAAGTATCTAAAAAGATTTAAAGTTAAAGTTGCCCTGATTTAACCTTTTTAGATACTTTCGTGTAGACATTTCATTACCCAGCTAGGCAACAACTTCAGTGCTAGATTGGCACAAGATTAGAACAAATCTTAGGGCGAGAGGTGATTTAAGTTTAATGTGCTGCCAATCTCCTTCTTTGTTATGTTCGACCTAAAAAACTTGGCTTGTCGGAGGGGAAAGCCACAGTCTGAATTTTATATCAGATTACAAGAGCTGTGGAGTTTTATATAACTAGGAGCTCTGGTGGCACAGTGGTTAGAATGCAGTATTGCAGACTAACTCTGCTCACTGCCAGCAGTTCGATCCTCACTCCCTCAAAGATGATTCAGCCTTCCATCCTTCCAAGGTCAGTAAAATGAGGACCCAGATTGTTGGGGGCAATATGCTGATATTTGTAACCTGCTCAGAGAGTGCTGTAATGCACTATGAGTGGTACAAACATTATTGCCATTGCTCTACTGTAATTATATGTCTTTCAGATTTGTTAAACTAATTATAGAGTTAGGAGAAGCTATGCAGTAGAAAAATGAACCATATGGACCAGCAGGTAATTCTGTGTTATAAACCTAGCTGATTTCATTTAACCCAGAAGCAGAAAACCTGTAGCCCTTAAGCGCTTTTAAGCTACAATTCCCAGTAACCCCACCAGAAGTAAATCTGGTTGCAACCAGAGGGCAACTTCAGGATGGCCACATGTTGCCTTTGTCCTAGGCAATCAGGATATCAGTTGAATTGGTCCATTCATAGACGCTTCATATGGATGCCCAAAACAGTCATGGATGGGATAAGGAAATCATATTTGAAATTAGCAGGTGGAACTAACCCATGTCAACTTCAACTTTCATCATAACTAACTGCAGCTACAGTTAGGTTACTTACCTGACAAGTGAGGGATTATCCTACTCTCTGGGTTAATTTCCCCAGATTCAATCGGAAACATTTCCTTCAAAACTTTCTAGCAAGAGAAAAGAACAATAGATCAGTTTCAGAATCTAACTGAAGGTCGAGGTCAATTCACCATTAACTTCTCTATTATCTAATAGAACTGAAGAAAGTGCCTTTTTCTTCTCCATTGCTTTGACACCAGGAGTGTTGGGGGTAGGGAAGGAGTCCTGTCCACTAAATTTCTGCCAGCTGCATAGTTGTAGAAAACTTTCCAGAAATTTAATTGGCAACTTCCTGTGGGTTACTGCCTAAAAGGCTAAATAAGGATGCTTATTTAAGTATATTTTCATAATTTAGCCATAATCTCTAGCAGCGGTCACCAATTGGTGGTCTGTGGACCACTGGTGGACCACGAGAAAATTTTGGTGGTTTTAAAAATATAAACAGCAATACTATCTTCTCCTGATATAGAAATTGTAGCTTATAGAAATAACATGGTGCCTCAGTATTTATGCGCACAATTTGCCTAAATCAGAACAAAACAGGGACAATGATTTGCCCAGGACAGACAAAGACCCTTTCTTTGGGGTAAAATTCTAGAGTTAAGAAGCAGCAAGAAGGATTTAGAAGACTAACTAAGCTGTATGTCAGGGGTCTCCAACCTTGGCGACTTTACGACTTGTGGACTTCACGTCCCAGAATTCCTCAGCCAGCTGTGGTCATAAAGTCATAAAGTCACTAAGGTTGGAGACGCCTGGTGTCTATGACACATGGAGTTCCTGGACTATCTATGGTAGCATGTTGACTTCTAGAAGTGCAAGGAATACTTTGTCCCTGCTGATCAGCTACTTTCTATCCATGAGAAAGAACAAGTCTGGGTTCTCACAATCCATAAATCTTAGGCAAATGAACTACAGCTGCCATGTTCACCAAATGTGCCCTGCCCATTTTATATAATAGACATTATTACTTTATTTACTTCAAAAGCTCTGTTACAACAAACATCACTGTAATTTAAAAAATAATTCTCTGCACATGTCTGGGGAATTCCTCTCCCTTTTCCCACGGTCTAAGCTGACACTAAGTTAATCAAGTAAAAATAGCAAACTGGAAAATCTTTTACTCAAACTTCCTCAAAAAAAAAAAACCCACTCGCATAAATTACCCAGACCTAATCCACATATCAAAGGATAAGTTCTATAAACACAAATACTTCATTAAAATGGTCTCCCAGAGGATCTGCATGCTCACAAGAAAAATAGATGGCATGTACCCAGGGGTGAAATGGTACCGGTTCACACTGGTTTGCACGAACAGGTAGGGACGATTGTCGTTGGCTCCGCAAACCGGTAGTAAAAAAAAAAGCTTCCAAGGGAATAAAAAAGATTCCCACGATCGCAGGGCACAGATGAACTTTTTTTTTTTCATTTCTTAAAGCATTTTTTACTACCGGTTCGGATGAATAGATAGTAAAAAATGCTTTAAAAATACAAAAAAGTTGGCCATGCCCACCCAGTCATATGACACACACAAACCCACCAAGCCACGTCCACCAAGCCACACCCAGAGAACCTGTGCCAAAAAAATTACAGTTCACCACCCTCAAGGGTCACCCTACCTAGAAGCAGCTCGTATGCATTTCCACACCTAGGACATAAGCTCCCCTATAAATTCAATCTTGCTGTATCCCATTTCTCTGCATCTGCCCCCAAAGCAAACCTCTTTGCTTTTGGGAATAAATATTTCTCCTTTCCTCACGGCCGTCTGGATTTCATTTGGATTTATTCCCATACAACCCCAGCTCTAGTTGGAACCCCAAATTATTCTTCCGACAGCATTTTGTGCCAACTCTGCCTCCCATCCCTGGATCGATTTTCTTTTCCTAGGAAATGGAATCAATTCATAGGAATGTAGGAAGTTAGCACCTACCCTTCTCTCAGAGAAACAAAATATTCTAGGAAATATTAAAAAGGCAGAATGAATATTATACCTCCCTGGATGAGAAAAGGAGAAACATGGAAGATCACATCACCCAGCAAGGCTCAACCAAGCCTGGGACCCAGATAACCTACAAAGCTACCCCTGCATGGCCGCATGGGAGTCTGACAACCAATCTGAATACAAGCTCAAATTCAAAAGCGCAGAGAGGGCATAGAACCCAGGGACTCTCAGCATCCCTGCCCTTTTTTGCCCAGGACCTCCAACCGTGTGATCCTGTTCATCATTAAACCATCTTTCCAAGCAACTTCCATGAATCCAGTGTCTTTTTCCCCACTTGGAACCCAGAAAGATATTTCTTCCAACAGGAAAAGGAAGGGAATTGAAGCCTACAGAACCAAAAAGGCTGTCCTTCTTGAAGTCAAAGAAAATACCTTCCTAATTCTTTCGAACATGCACGTACATACTAAAAAAACAACAACAAAACAATCCAGGCTACATAAAAAAGGCAGTAGTAACCAATTGCTTCTTTGTGGGTTTCCTCCACTTTCACAACATGGGAAAGCTTCATGATTTCATAATCCTTTCCAAATTGGAAGGTATAAAAATTCCAACCAGCTGTATTTCTTGAAAAGAAAAAAAGAAAACACAAGACCAATCTTGGTATGGGAGCAACTATCCAAAGGAGAAAAAAGTCCCCTTCATCTTGACTGCCATAAGTTATTCTCAGCTGGCCTTACTCAGCAAATGTGTAGGTTAAGCTTTTAAAAAAAAGATATTAAGCTATTGATTTCTACTTTGGGGAGCCAAATATGTTGGAACTAAATTGAGGTAGCTTTGAGGATTCTGCCTGGGTTTATGCTCACTTCTCACCAATCAATCAATCAGAATATTTTGTCTGCTATAACGTCTTGCCTGTCAACGACTACTTCAACTTCAACCATAATAATACACGGGCAAACAATAGATACAAACTCAAAGTAAACTGCTTCAAACTCAATTGCAGAAAATACAGCTTCAGAAACAGAGTGGTCAACGCCTGGAATGCTCTACCTGACTCCATTGTTACAGCGTCAAACTCTCACAGCTTCAACCTCAAACTGTCTACCGTGGACCTCACCCCATTCTTAAGAGGTCCGTAAAGGGAGTGTGCATAAGCACACCAGCGTGCCTACTATCCCTGTCCTACTCTCCCCATTTATCTGTATTTGCTTCCTTTGTTCATGTTTATGTTCATACCTATACTTGTTATCTTGTACATGTCTGACAAACAAACAAACAAACAAATAGAATAGAGCTGGTCCTAAGATTCCTTCCCACATAGCTCTGAGTATTATGGTTGGTCACACAGTCAGCCAGATGGTTTTGGCATTTTTGTCCACCAATCAAATATTTCCAAAGAACCTGGGATAGATAAAGTTGTTTAATAATACTTATGTATGGGAAATCTGCAGTTGGATTCAAAGCAGGGGTGAAATTAAGCAGGTTCTGACAGGTTCTGGAGAACCGGTAGTGGAAATTTGGAGTAGTTTGGAAAACTGACAAATACCACCTCTGGCTGGCCCCAGAAGGTGGGGTAGGGATGGGGATTTTACACTATCCTTCCCCTGGAGAAAGGTGAGAATTTTACACCAGCCTTCCCCTGCCACGCCCACCAAGCCACGCCCACAGAACCGGTAGTAAAAAAAAAATGAATTTCACCACTGATTCAAAGTTTACGACTAATGGAAACTTAATTCAAGGCATTATTATTTTCTCAACCTTCCCCCTAACCTAATCTAATAATAAAACATTCAGGCAGCAGGGACCCAATCCATACTTACATGGAACTCATAGATCTCCGTGAACTTCCGATACACAACTTTTTCCGACAGATCCTGCCATTTCACCAGAAACATATAAACCTGAGAAAAGCACAGCATTTAAAATCAACAATGATTGTCAACTACTTGTTTTTCCTTTTTCTTTGACCTACTGATGATTCATTCATGTTCCGGAATATGAAAAGGTTGTTTTATATTCTGGATGTATACTGTCTGTCTTACCAGCCAGGCAAGTTCTTTAAGATAATATATTGTGATTGAATTCTGTCTTGATTTCGGGCAAAACCTTTGTCATGGCATTCTAGTTATGGTAAGCTAGTTACGGTGGCATTCTAGTTATGGTAAGCTAGTTACGGTGGCATTCTAGTTATGGTAACCTAGTTATGGTGGCATTCTAGTTATGGTAAGCTAGGTATATGTGGGTTTGACTGGGGGATTATAAAGTACATACTGGCTCTACAGTCATATCAACACTGGACAGAAAATGGCTTCCCTAACAGTATCAAAGCTTTTCCTACATCTTGGAAAACCACCTGGATTTAACCAGCGATATGGATAGTGAACTGAATTCGTACTGGTCATGGTAGATGCCCAGTTAGCCTCTATTAAGTAGAGCAAAACACCATCACCAAATTGCAACTGGGGGCTAAAAAACAAACCATCCCACACACAACGACAGTGTGTCAAAACAGAGCTTATCATGGAGATTTTGCTGATTTCCTGGCTGCGAAGTAAAATAAGTTTTCAGATTTTATAGTCTATGTTTTGTATTTTACCCCTTTTCTTCCTTTTCACTGAAATACAATGTGAATGTGCTATATGATGGATGGATGGATGGATGGATGGATGGATGGATGGATGGAGGGAGGGAGGGAGGGAGGGAGGGAGAGAGAGAGAGAGAGAGAGAGAGAGAGAGAGAGAGAGAGAGAGAGAGAGAGAGAGAGAGAGGGGGTAAGTAGGCAGCTAGGTAGATAAAACATTAACACTCAAAGAGACATGTCAATAGTTCTCCATCAAACCAGAGTGGGGTTTGAATATTAAAAATTACATATTGAGCAAAGCCACAAAGTTCAATCTTAAACCTTGTTCTCTCCATTTTTTAATTAATAATTTGAGGAAGGGGTGGAAGGAGTGCTTATTCCATTTGCAGGTGATAATTACAAACTTATTTGGATGGGCTAGTTAAAACATTTAGCTGCCCATCTTGTGTCAAACTCTGGGCAGCTCCCAATCAAGAATTAAAATAATACCAATAATAATAACATAACACCCCATTAAATCCATTAAAACCATAAACATTAACTACTTGGCACCAAAGTTAAACTTCCACTGTACAGTCCTTCATTGCATCCTCTCATCTATTTCATTCTGTCCTAAGTGCTTGGGGAGGGAAGCTAAGTCTCGGTGCTTTTCGGAAGGCTAGGGGGGCAGAAGGCAGAAATAAAATGCAACCGCATCTTGGTAAATTTGAGAAGTGGGATGGAAATAAAGGAATATATTCAGCATTAATCCTCAACCTCAATTCCCATGTCCAGTTGTTGGCCTCGCATTTGAAAGAAGAATCTAAGAAACTCTGATCGGTACAAAGAGAGTGACAAGGATTCTCAAAAGATCCTTGTTGCTCTCAATCTGAGTATGATATGGTAGCATCCCCCCCCCCCAATCCCTGCAGAAGTATCATAACACGGGAATCAAGACTCATTTTTCATTTTCTCAGTGTGAAAGGCATTCTTTCAGATACTTGAAAAGTGCTAGCATATCCCCCCATCCTCCAGTCAATCATCTTTCAATGGCCTTCACTGACAAGAAGGCAGATGTTGAATGTTTAGGAAAAAATTCCAAGGGATAAAGCACTTTGACAATGAAGTTGCAGAAGTGTGCATTTCTCTTTCCAGATTGTATTCAGGTGGAGGCCATCTGGCTATCTGGTTGGGATACTTTCATTAGGATTCTCAACCAAATCTGGAAGTCGGACTTCACAGCCAAAAATGCCCTATCCAGCTGTGCGCAGCACTCCTTTAACTGGCACACTAAATTGATCAATGTTCTCATTTTGTGCACTACACTGGAATGTAAGCCAAACAAGCGAGATAAGTTCATGTAGGGTAAGCCATCAAGCCATCTCATGAAGCTTAGAAATTAACCAGGTTCAGACTCTTGAGTGCAACTGTTGGGTCTTTATCTGGCCAAATCAAGTCAGATCAACATTCTTTGAAAAATCCTCTCCCTTCACTATCTTGTATGTTTTATTCTGCTCCATTGAATTATCATTGTCTCAAAGATCTGCCTTAAAGGGGGAAGATGAAATAGCAATTTATAAGCATAAAACAAGCCCAATATTATCTGTTCTGATGTTTAGACTCCTATCTTTCTCCCTTCTATAACTGCCAAAGTGTTGGATTAAACCAGAGATCTTTTAACAGTGGAATGCATGCTTAACATTCAGAGTCTGTTCTCCCAAGACATTTTAAATAACTTTTAAATAACTTTTCTGAGCCATTAAAGAAGTCCATCGGTTTCTTCTACTCCCAGCCCTCCAGAATTCAAATTCAGCTTCTTCAATTAGGTTTTTTGATCTCCAAGTACTTACATAGTGTTGGCTGGGGAAAAATCTCTTCTCAAATCCCAGCAATTCGATATGCCGGATGTAGATGATTGATTCACCCATCTCTGCTGCTGGGAACAGTCCTTTGTGGTAGGAATGGTCCTCCTTGCACTTTTCTCTTGAACTCTCTTGTGCCGTTCTGACTTCAGCTTTTATACACCACAAAAGGAGGAAGTCTGATTTTCCCGCATTACTGAATCAGGATTCTGCTTTCGATTTCCTTCCTTCTGCGTGTTTCCATTTGTTTGTTCATTTGGCATTAATTTCTGTTCGCTTGCACCTGTTGGGGATCTAGGCCTCATCTCAGTCCTGCAAATGGGTTTGGACTACAAAACCCTTTATGGTTTTCAGCCTCAGACTCCTGCAGGACAATTTATTGCAGTCAGCATCAGTCTGACCAGTAAGATCTGCCAGGAGAAACAGCTACAAACCTCACACTTTGTGGAGGGTCAGATGGGGAGGTGAGGAGGTGCCATTTTTCTACCCCAACATGGAACATCTGCCCGATAAAGATCAGGCCAACTCCTGCTTTGCTGATTTTGCAGATGTTTTGAAAGACCAGGCCAGTTCAAAGAAACTTTCTGTGCTCCGGTGTCACTTTTTCAAAAATGTCTTCGGATGGACAGATTATCACCATTGGAAGGGATCTTGTAGGCCATCTAGTCCAACCCTCCACCCAAGCAGGAGACCCTACACCATTTCTGACAAATGGCAGTCCAGTCTCTTCTTGAAACCCTCCAGTGATGAAGCTCCCACAACTTCCGACGGCAACTTCTGTTCCATTGGTTGATTGTTCTCACTGTCAGAAAGTTCCTCCTTATTTCTAGGTTGAATCTCTCCTTGGTCAATTTCCATCCATTATTCCTTTTCTGGGCTTCAGGTGCTTTGGAAAATAGCTTGACCCCTCCTTCACTGTGGCAGCCCCTCAAATATTGGAACACTGCTATCTTGTCTCCCCTGGTCCTTCTCTTCAATAGACTAGCCAGTTCCTGTAATTGTTCTTCATATGTTTTAGTCTCCAGTCTCCTAATCATCTTGGTTGCTCTTCTCTGCACTTTTTCTAGAGCAGGGGTGTCAAACTCAATTTCATTGAGGGCCGCATTAGAGTTGTGTTTGACTTCGGAGGGCCGGGTGGGCATGGCTAAGGTGGACGTGGCCAGCTCGATGTCACTCGTGTTGGTGGCACCTGTGGTGGCCCAAGAGCTCTGCCAGCAAAAAGGAAGCTCAGGAGGGCCACGAGCTCCATTTTCACTAGCAGAGGGCTGCAGGAGATCGTCACAGCCGAAAACGGAGTTCGGGATGGCTGTGCGCGGCCCTCCTGAACTCTGTTTTTTGCTGGCAGATGCACTGCAGGCTGGTCCTTTACTGTTTCCAGAGTGATCTAAGCACTCTGCGGGCCGGATTCGGCCCGTGGGCCTTGAGTTTGACACCCTTGTTCTAGAGTCTTCATGTGTTTTTATTGTACCAGGTATATTTAAATCGCATTGTCTTTTTTTACCTAACCTATTAAGAGTTGTTTGGACTGCAGCAGCACAGAGATATGTCAAATAAACAAACAGAACAAAACACCTTGACTGTACCCAATGTTCAAATCCGGAAGATGCTAAGTGTGTGATGTCATGGCCCAAGCCCCGCCTTTTTTGTCCATGCATCTACAAAAAGGGCGGGGCTTCAATCCCATCTGACCTTTTGCTGCTTTTGCTATCTCCCCGCTGAGGCCCATGGGTTACTACATAAAGGAAGTGATAATAATATTAATAGCAATCATAATATTTTGAAAAGGGACAAAAACAGAACAATGTGTCACGGTCATGTGTGATTCCTGGACTTCCCAATCCTAGCTTACGCCTGCACATGACCTTTGCCAGAAGAAGAAGCAAGTGCAGCACGTAGCACATATGGTAACCCCATCGTAGCCTTTTTTTGACCACATCTTGCAGATATTGTCTTCTCACAATGTTGTGATTGTTTGGTCATGTGCCATCATGTTGTTTTCAACTTGCACCACTGGGAAGGGAATATGGTGTAGGGAATGCTGCCCTGGGTTAACCTTAAACAGACTTGTAATAGGCATCTCTTAGCCTGTGAGCTGCAGGAAATTTATGTCCTACCCAGGGGTGGGTTCCGGCAGCCGCTACTTCCGGTTTGCTCGGGGATGCAGTGCACGCTTGATGTGCGCGGTGCAAACATGCGCCGTACAACAAAAATTGCTCTGTGCATGCACAGAAGCAAAAAACAAGATGGCGCCACCCATGGTGCCACTGGGAGGACCAGTTCCAGTGACCCAGGCCGCCAAGCTACTACTGTTTCATCTGAACTGGTTCGACCCGTTAGGAACCCATCAGTGATCCTATCCTCTGGGGGCTGATGGATGGATGGATTGATTTGCAATAGCTGCTCATTTCACACAAGGGACTCTAGGCAGCATTTCATATACGGCCCCTAAACCAGGGATAACTAACATTGGCAACTTCAGCTCCCAGAATTTCCCAGCCAGTCATTCAAGTTTTAAAGTTGCCACAGTTGGACTTCCCTGCCCTAACACACACACACACACACACCTTTTTTTTGGAAGCCTTTTGCTTTAGATAGGATGGATTTGAATTTTTGATTATTTTGTTCTTGTTTTCAATTGGATGTTAACTACCCAGAGGTGCCCGGTGAATGGACAGCGGTATCAAGTGAATGGATGGCTGGATAAATGTCAACCTTTGAAGGTAGGACACACCAGGAAACAGGCATCAGAAGAACTCCTGATCTCTATTTTATTTTTATAAGGCATAACAACAGATTTTTGGAAGGCTGGCAGTGTTTTTCTTTCCTCTTCTAAAAAGTGGGCATCTTTTAAAGGAAGTTAAGGTGGCCTTGGTTTAAGCTCCTTCCTAAGATCCTCTTCTATAAACAGCTTTAGAAATTAAGGTCTAGAAATCAAATAAAAGTTAAAGTTAAAAGTTAAAAAGCTTGTTTTGCTGCTACATTTTCTCTGTAATTGTCTACAACACGGTAAGTGAAATGCAACCTCTAGCAATTGCACTGCCAACTATGAGCAATATTTGGTTAGGCTTTCCACATCCAAGAAATTAAAAAGATTAATCTCCCCAATGTTCTCTTCTAAGGAAAGCCCAGCCTCAGGAGCAGAAGTAGTATTCAGCAGGTTCTTTTCTAAAAAATAAACAAGTTTTATTGCATTTTTTTTCTTTTTTTCCAACATACATACTTTATGGGCAGAGTGTTTACCAGGTCACATCTTATACATCATATTTATAATCATAGTTTCATTGTATTCTAATCTTCCCACTGTTGAAAGAAATATCCTTCTGGGTTTGGCTCCAAGTGGGGAAAAAAGACACTGGAGACATGGAGGCTGCTTGGAAAGATGGTTTTAATGGTGGACAGGACCACATGGCTTGAGTCCTGAACAGAAAAGGTGATCACGTGCTTCAATGTTGGGGAGAAGAAGAGAAAGCAGGACTGAGATGCTGAGTCCCTGGTTTTATGCCCTCTCTGGCCTTTGATCTTGAGCTTGTATTCTGATTGGTTGTCAGACTCCCATGGGGCCATGCAGGGGCTACTCTCTAGGCTGCGTTTTGAATCCAGGTTTGGTTGAGTTCTCAGATGCCATGTGGTGAGTTGGGTAAAGGGCCAATATTATCATGCCTTAATCCCTTCCCCTGGAGCTGAAGGGGAGAACTCTTTATTATGTAAAAGGACTGGCTTGGCCACCTTAATGGCCCATTGACAAAGTGGGCAGAGGCAGGAAGCTGCAGGGAGCTATTCTCTCTTTATAAAACATGTTTCTTCCTTTTCACATCCAGAGAAATATTCTGCCCTTTCAATATTTCCTAGGATATTTCATTTTTCTGGGAGAGGGCTGGGTGATAGCTTTCCACAATCCCTCCTTTTTTTTTCAAAACATGTGAGTGGAACACACATGTTTTTTGACAAAAGATTAAAATTGGTCAGATCAGGGAGACTTAATTTTTCTGATGGAAAGACATTGAGAGAGAAAGCAGAAGGTTCCCTTCAGTGGCTCCCAGAGAGCTTTCAACCATGAAGGTCTAGCAACCAGGGCACAATTTCTGGAAAGAAATTTACAATATCCAATTTACCATGCCAATTAGTATCAGATATCACTTCCTGTGAGCTTCCAGACAGGTTTCAAGCAAGCAGAAATCCCAAAATTCTTCGCAGCTATGGTTTTGCCTTTTAAATACCTACAGGCTGCCCATTTCCAAGGGATGGTTCTTGAAACTGCCCTAGCTCTTATTTTAGTGAGGCCAAATTGAGTTTAGCTAGTGTGCAATCCAAGCTATTTAGATTTTTTTTAAAAAAAATTACACACAATGAGCCCAGGACTCCTACTCATGAGACCACCAGTGCAACATATCCTGCTTTACTGGGCAACTGGGCAGCATCATTTTTTTTGAGTCACAGTCAGGGTTTGAGTTTTGAAGATCCTTTCTGCTATTCTTCAAGTGGGGGAATTGCCTGAGGGGAATTGACACTCCCCCATGGGATTAAATGGGAGATACCAGGGCAAAAATCAACCTAGGAGAAGCTTTGTGTAGAGGTAAATCAAGGAGATAGTTTCAGTCTAATGCTGAATAGGCTCTCTCTCTCTCTCTCTCTCTCTCTCTCTCTCTCTCTCTCTCTCTCTCTCTCTCTGTGTGCGTGCGTGCGTGCGTGCGTGTGTAGCTGCTTCTACAATACAGAAAATACAGACATTTTGGACAAAATTTCCCTCCCACTAGACAGAAATCTAAGGTGTTCAGAACTTGCTGTGCTAGCCATTCTCAAATACAATTCTTACATGAATACATTAAACCAGTGCTTCTCAATTATTTTCTGTCATGCCCCCCCTAGGAAGAAGAAAACATTTCGCGCGCCCCCCCCCCGCACGACTGTAAATAGTATCATTTGTCTATTACAATTATTGTTCCAAATCCAATTACAACTGCAATGATATGATATAATCCTTTCCTTGTAGGGTCCTATCAGCAGGATCAAACAAAAATACAGTCCAAATGTTTCCTATAAATAGGACATGTTATGAACTTTAATAGTGAAAAAAAATCAAAGTTCGAACCCTTTTAGATAAAGGATAACACCCACCAGATACAAGGAACTTTGAGATTTTCAAAAGACTTTTTAAAATGCTATTTCTGTTCCTTGGGATACCGTGTTTCCCCGAAAATTATATTTTTTTGACCCACGAAATATGGCCTTGGGCAGCAACGCAGCAGCCATGAGGTGACCAAGCTTATGAGCAGCCGCCCGGCAACCCCCCTTTCCAGCCGGGTACAGCGCCGCTGACCGACCTAGCAGTACCTGGAAGGCACCAAGCAACGCGAGCGCCTGTTCGCCGCCCTCTGCCTCCCGCGGCTCGGTGCCTTCGGAATGCCCCTAGGTGAGTGAATGGGGCTCTGCATGGCTGGAGAGGGAAGTTGACAGAAAGAATGAAGAGACTTTTAAATGAATTTATACTCATAGACCACGTTCAACAGTTTGCTTTTCCTCTCCCCGCTCGCGCGAAGGGCATCTGCGCTGCTGGCGCCGTCCGCCGCTTGGTTTTTTTTTTCAAAGCACGGAGGATGGATGCCGCTCTGGAAGTATGCTCTATGGTTGTACAATCTGCAGCCCACAACCATAGAGCGTACTTCCAGAGCGGCATCCATCCTCTGTGCTTTGAAAAAAAAAAACCAAGCGGCGGACGGCGCCAGCAGCGCAGATGCCCTTCGCGCAAGCGGGGAGAGGAAAAGCAAACTGTTGAACGTGGTGGCGGGACCCCGCCTGTTGCTCCTGGCTCCTCGTTTGCACCCAGATGGAAAGGGAGCCTTCGCGCCCCCCTTTATGGAGCCTCGCGCCCCCCCTGGGGGGCGCGCCCCACTATTTGAGAAACACTGCATTAAACTGATTACAATATAAATGAGACAAGAAAGAAAACCTTACAATGAATTTCTGTGAAGGAAGCAAAGAAAGAAAACTTTACAATCAATTTCCACCCTCCCCTGTAGTCTTTACAGCTGTCTTCTGGGGATAGAAGAGAGTCTTTTGGTCTTTACTTTTCCATCTCAGGGGCCATTCTTTCATATCTGCTGGATGGTACTAGGCTTAGCTTGCTGGTAAGAGTGGTCAGTCAGGCTTGGTAGAGTCTGTCCAGGTGTGGCTAAGTTTTTCCCCTCATGTCAGGTTTTATCAGGATGCCACACCACCTTTATCAGTATTCATCTCTTTTATACAATTCTTTGTCTTTTTCCATCAATTCCCATCTGTCTGAAATGGTATAGGGTTTCCTGCCTAGGCAGGGGGTTGGACTAGAAGGCCTCCAAGGTCCCTTCCAACTCTACTATTGTATTGTATTGTAATTCATTTAGTTATTGCTAAACACCTTTTTTGTCTTCAACTAATTACTGTTGATTCATCTTAACAAATTTATCATTTATCACAATCTTTGCTATTCCCACTTCAACAATATTATTCTCTTTACACAATTCTTTATCATTTCTTATTCAATTTTTACACATAGTTAACATCACTGTACGCCCTGTATTTCTTCTTTTTTTTCCAGTTTTTTCAGTTGTTTACCCTATTTCTTCTTCCCAAAATATATCTCAGAAATTCCCCTTCCCCAATCATTAATATTTTAAATTCCCAACATTAGATTACATTCAAAATTAACAATATTATTAAATTGTCTACTTTCACATTCCCATCTTCTGATCTACCTTATTATATATATTAACTAATATTTATTTATTTATTTATTTATTACTTGAACTTATTAGTCGCCCCCTCTCCCCACAGGGACTCGGGGCGACGTACAAAAGTATTATATAGCGTACAGAGGAGGTAAAAATAAATAAATAAGTTACAATACCTAAAAAAGTTAAAACCCCAGTGAAATTAACCCTTAAAACTAAAATTACCAATTAAAAATGCCCTGGGCTGGAGAGGTTGTAGTATTATGCCAGGTCAGCTGGTCGAAACAGGTAGGTTTTCAGCTTCATACGGAAGGAGCGAAGGTCGGTTGTTGTCCTGATGTCTGGGGGGAGGTCATTCCAAAGGGTGGGGCCCACTACAGAGAAGGCCCTACTCCTGGGCGCCGCCCTCTGGCACTCTCTGGAGGACGGCACCCGGAGTAGTCCCTCTCTGTGTGAGCGGACGGGTCGCAGGGATGTATGGGGCAGGACGCGATCCCGCAGGTAACTAGGCCCTGTGCCATGGAGCGCTTTGAAGGTGGTAACCAGCACCTTGAAGCGCACCCGGTAGGCCACAGGAAGCCAGTGCAGCTCACGCAGGATGGGTGTTATATGGGAGAACCTCGATCTCCCCATAATTACCCACGCGGCTGCATTCTGGACCAACTGCAGTCTCCGGGTGCACCTCAAGGGGAGCCCCATGTAGAGAGCGTTACAGTAGTCCAGGCGAGACGTCACCAGCACGTGAGTGACTGTGCGCAAGGCCTCCTGGTCCAAAAGGGGCCGCAATTGGCGCACCAGGCGAACCTGGTGGAACGCCCCCCTTGCCACGGCTGCCACGTGATCTTCCATAGACAGCCGGGCATCAAGGAGGACGCCCAAATTGCGCGCCCCTTCCACCGGGGCTAATTGGTCGTCCCCGATGGCCAGCGATGGCATATGCTGGTTGAACCGGGAAGCCGGAAGCCACAGCCACTCTGTCTTGGAGGGGTTGAGCCTGAGCCTGTTGTCATCCATCCAGACCCGTACGGCTTCCAGACACCGGGACATCACTTCAACAGCCTCGTTGGGGTGGTTTGGGGTGGAAATGTACAGCTGAGTGTCATCAGCGTACAGATGGTATCTCACCCCAAAACCACGGATGATCTCGCCCAGCGGCTTCATATATATGTTGAACAGGAGAGGCGAGAGGATCGACCCCTGTGGGACCCCACAGATAAGGGGCCTCGCGGTCGACCTCTCCTCTCCTGCCAACACACATTGCGTCCGGCCAGAGAGGTAGGAGCGGAACCACCGTAATACGGTGCCCCCAACCCCCAACCCCTCCAGACGGCGCAATAGGATACCATGGTCGATGGTATCGAAGGCCGCCAAGAGGTCTAATAGGACAAGGATGGAGGAACAACCCCCATCCTTTGCCCTCCAGAGATCATCCACCAACGCGACCAAGGCTGTCTCCGTGCTGTGACCGGGTCGGAAGCTGGACTGGCGCGGGTCTAGATAATCAGCTTCCTCCAGGTGGCGCGGAAACTGCTGAGCCACCACACTCTCAACAACCTTCGCTAAGAAAGGAAGGTTGGAGACAGGACGGTAATTTGCTAGCTCCGTTGGGTCCAGAGAAGGCTTCTTGAGCAGGGGCCTCACCACCGCCTCTTTCAAGGCGGTTGGTAAAAGGCCCTCACCCAGCGAAGCGTTCACCAGCCCCAGTAGCCAGCCTCGTGAGCCCTCCCAGGAGGCCAGTACCAACCAGGAGGGACACGGGTCCAATAAACATGTGGTGGCTCGCAGTCGCCCGCGGAACCTGTCCAAATCTTCGGTGACAACAGGTTCAAACTCCTCCCAGCATGGTCTCTCAAGACTAGCCTCGGACGTCCCCACTGGAGCACTGAGGTGGGTCCATCCCCTTCGGATCTGATCGATTTTATCCTGCAGGAACTCTCCAAATTCCTCTGCCCGGCCCAGCAATGGGGGGTCCCGCTGCCCCTGTGACAAAAGGGAGCGGGTCACCCGAAACAGGGCGGCAGGGCGGTTCTCTGCGGACGCTATAAGGGTGGCACAATACTGACATTTGGCCACTCTTATTGCCACAAGGTAAGTCCTTACGTAGGCTCTTACCTGTGCTCGGTCGGATTCGGAGCGGGAGGACCTCCACTTGCTCTCTAGGCGTCTCCTAAGGCGTTTCATCGCCCTTAGCTCCCCGTTAAACCAGGGGGCCCGGGTCGATCGTGGCCGTCGGAGAGGCCGCAAAGGCGCCACCCGGTCCAAGGCACCGGCGGCCGCATTATTCCACGCGGCTACCAGGTCCTCTGCCCGGGGGCGGGGCAGGTCTGCAGGAGGTGGCCCAAGCTCCGCCTGGAACCTATCTGGTTCCATCAGACGCCTGGGGCGGAACCATCTGGGATAATCTGGTTCCGCCTCACCCTATTATTATGCCACTCTTATACTGACCTTTTATTCAGCAGGTTCTGACCAGTTCTGGAGAACCAATAGTAGAAATTTTGAGTAGTTTGGAGAACCGGTAAATACCACCTCTGACTGGCCCCGCCCCCATCTATTCTCTGCCTCCCGAGTTCCAGCTGATCTGGAGGGAATGGGGATTTTGCAGTAACCTTCCCCTGCCATGCCCACCAAGCTACAGAACTGGTAGTAAACAATTTTGAATCTCACCAGTGCTCAGGAGCATTGTTACATCCTTGGATTGTCCTCTGTTGCTCTAAAACAAGAAAATGCCATCCCAAAGATTCACTGAAAGGTTCTCCACTGGTTTTGAATTTTGTTGGACACTTCCCACTGGCTTTCATTATTCTACAATGGCTGAGGAGGGCTTTTTAAAAAATTATCTAAGCTTTGGGATGATGATTTATTGTGTCCAACCAAGAGTTTGAGATAAACATTTCTAAGAATCCTAAGAGAAGGATCAGTTAAAGTAATTTCAGATGTAGAAATTAGCCACAATTTCTCTAGTCTGGTTTCTTTACTCACTTGTGCAAATGGGGGAATTACGGGCTGCTTATACAGGGGGTTCTCATTTATTGACCACAATTGTAATCAGCAACTCAGTTGTTAAACAATCACTAAGTGAAATTGCAACTGCTCTTATGATCTTACTTCAACTGTCTTTTGCTTTGCAGATCTGTGGATATCATAAATGGTTTGGTTGCCAAGTTTCTTTTTCAACACTGTTGTAACTGTGAGTGGTCACTAAATGAGGACTACCTGTACTAACACACTACCCATGTTCTGATTTATTAAAATGTAACTAGTGGTCCACAATGTTATGCAAACACAGCTCTTGTATGAAAGTGCCACAGGAGCAGGGGGGGGAATCAACAGGAAGATGTGCTACAAGTTGGAGCAGTTTCAGGAACCCATGATTACATTTACTTAGGGTGACATAAAGCTGAAAACTCAAGTCTGCCCAAATATGGCTAAACTATAATGCTGAGCAGCCCTAAATGATAATGGCCAATGCAGAAAAATACTTGTTGTTGTTAATTGTGAAGTCATGTCCGACCCATCACGACCCCATGGACAACGTTCCTCCAGACTTTCCTGTCCTCTACCATCCCCCGGAGTCCATTTAAGCTCACACCTACTGCTTCGGTGACTCCATCCAGCCACCTCATTCTCTGTCATCCCCTTCTTCTTTGGCCCTCAATCCTTCCCAACATCAGGCTCTTCTCCAGTGAGACCTTCCTTCTCATTAGGTGGCCAAAGTATTTGAGTTTCCTCTTCAGGATCTGGCCTTCTAAAGAGAAGTCAGGGTTGATCTCCTCTATGACTGACCGGTTGGATGGCCTTGCAGTCCAAGGGACTTGCAGGAATCTTCTCCAGCACCATAGTTCAAAGGCCTCCATTCTTTGGCACTTAGCCTTTCTTATGGTCCAACTTTCACACCCATATATTGCAACTGGGAAAACCATAAACTTGATTATATGGACTTTTGTTGGCAGGGTGATATCTCTGCTTTTTAGTATACTATCTAGATTTGTCATAGCTTTTCTCCCCAGGAGCGTCTTTTAATTTCTTGGCTGCAGTCCCCATCTGCGGTGATCTTGGAGCCCAGTGATCTCCTAAAAAAAGAATCCTACTGAGTTATAAATTCAGTAGGATTTGAAAAGTTGCAGATTTTCCACTGCTGGATAAAGGAGAAGAAGCTAAATTTTAATATAAGTTGCAATGTAAAATTTATTTTGCTCCTCCACGATTTTTCCTATTTGCAGAGCCAGTGAAACAAGGCTGAAAGAGGCTCTGCCCTGTTGTATAAACCAGGATCTTGGCTCGTTGAAAAAGTTTAATGTAAACCCAATATAACAAAAAAGGATTGTGATTGTCCAGAATCCTAAACCAGGAAAGCAACAACAGAGTTTCCAGGTGGTTTGGATGACATCATCATTTAGCCACCAAGACAGTTAGTGAAGGAAAGTGACAGATACAACACTGCATAGTGGTGGTCTTTCTCCTCTCCCCCATGCTAAAACCGGCCTTGAAAAAAAGGAGACCACAGACACCGGCTATCTGCTCCCCATATAGCTTTTACAGAGCAATTTTGCTTACAAGCCTTTAAAAGGCTAGACTACTGGCTCTAAACCAGGGGTAAAATCTACTTACCTATGCTACCGGTTTGCAAATTTGCAGAGCGTCAAAAACAGACGTGATGACTGAGCTAGATAAAATTTGGATAGGTACTGATGAAAAGGTAATTAAAAAACTGTATGGATACCTATTAGAGGTTAAGTTAGAAGAAGACCAAGTTAAAGAATCCATGATTGCTTGGGGGAAAAATTTGGAAGTGGGATCGACTTAGAGAATTGGTAGAAATTGTGGTCCCAAAATTATAAAATGACTATGTCAGCAGCATATAAAGAAAACTTGTATAAGATGTTTTACAGGTGACACATATCCCTGACAAGAATAGCAAGAATGTTCAAGAATAAATCGGAAAAGTGTTGGAAATGTCATCAGACACCGGATTCATATTATCATATGTGGTGGACTTGTACAGAAGCTAAAAGATATTGGACTAAAATCCACATTTGGTTGGAAAAGATGATACAAAAACATATAGACCAGTGATGGCGAACCTATGGCACGCGTGCCACAGGTGGCACGCGGAGCCATTTGTCAGGGCACACGAGGCGCTGCCTTGTCAGCTGGCCAGCGCGCATGCGCGCGCTGGCCAGCTGACTTCACCTTTTTAAAAGCCATTTTTCGCCCTCCCCAGGCTCCAGAGGCTTTATAGGAGCCTGGGGAGGGCGAAAAGAGCCTCCCCCGCCCTCGCAGAGGGCCTCCGGAGGCTTCAGGGACCGTCTGGAGGCTTCCCTGAAGCCTTCGGAACGCTTAAAACCAACCTCCAAGCAAACCGGAAGTCACTTCCGGTTTGCTCGGAGGGTCATTTTAAGCGTTCTGAAGGCTTCAGGGACCATCCGGAGGCTTCCCTGACGCCTTCGGAGCGCTTAAAATGACCCTCCGAGCAACCCATAAGTCACTTCCGGTTTGCTCGGGGGATCCTTTTGAGCGCTCCGAAGGCTTCAGGGAAGCCTCCGGATGGTCCCTGAAGCCTCTGGAGGGCCTCCGGGGAGGCAGGGGAGGCTCTTTTCGCCCTCCCCAGGCTCCTATAAAGCCTCTGGAGCTTGGGGAGGGCGAAAAAAGCATGTAAAAATGGGGGGGTCGCATGTTGTGAGCGCATGCGCACTGGGGGGGGTCACACATTGCATTATGGGTGCGGCACGCCCGCACACGACCCCCCTGTGCTCCCCCCACTTGTGGCACGCAAGCCAAAAAAGGTTCGCCATCGCTGATATAGACTTTAAGCCAGAAATATTTTTGTTGGGAATTATACCGGAAACATACAATAGAGAATTGAAGTACTTGATTGTAAATGTATTAACTGCAGCTAGAATTGTATTTGCTAAAAATTGGAAAAATGAGAAAATACCAACACAGGAGGAAGTTATCTACAAAAAAATGGAATGTGCTGAAATGAGGAAATTGACATTTGAAATTAGAGAACAAGAAGATAAACAATTTTATAAGACATGGGATTTATTTTATCAATGGTTAGATAAAAAACATGGAAATGAAAGATACTAGAGAATGCTATCAATACAAGAATAAATATAATATAAAGATATTATTATTGTTGTTGTTGTTGGATAGATTGAAGGTGATGTGATGAATTATTACAATATAAATGATCCCAATGTTAACTATAGCTTGTTAAAAATGAAGGAATAAATAGTGATAGTCAAACAAATAACATACATTAATAATAATATATATAAAAAAACATTTTAGATTTGATAACGTTTTTATATAAATTGCAAGTAATGAATATGGAAAGGATGCACAAAAACTTTGTAACCAATCAACACACTGTATGTAATGAAAGATGGTCTTATGTTTTGTGTCTTGTTTGTCTATGTTTGTTTAAAAAAATAAAAGTTCTTCAGAAAAAAAAATAAACGGACGTGATGATGTCTGGGCGGAGCCTGCTACTGAGCATGCCTGCAAAGGTAAGTAGAACAGCAAGGTGGGGGGGAATCCGCTGTGCCACGTGATTTAGATTAGCTAGAAAGGAAATCTTGTTTTCTAGCTAATATAAATCGCACATCACAGCTGATCGTCAGGAATGCCGGATCACCCGAACCGGTAGCTTTTTTTTACTACTTGTTCAGGTGAACCAGTCCGAACTGGTAGCATTTCACTACTACTCTTAACCTTTTCTTCCAAATGGACCCCCTTTATATACCTTTTGTGGCCACGGACCATGGCCGCGAACCCCCAAGGCTTAACTCAAGATTTAAATTATAAATTCTTCAAGCTTCACAGACCTACTGTGATGACATCACGGCCCCACCCTGCGGCCCTCAGACCATAGGATGAAAACCACTGGTCGAGAATGTTTTATCAATGATAGTAATCTGTTATGGTACATAATTTGTATTGTATTGTATTGTATTGTAATTTAATTCATCACACATATAGTGTGTTTTTAGAATAATTCACAGCTCTGGTGTTTGATATTTTGATACACATTTTATATGTTGTTTCTGTGGATTGCATATGCTGCATTTTGCTACACCATCTATCTATCTATATCAAAATGGCTCTGTGTGTGTGTGTGTGTGTGTGTGTGTGTGTGTGTTCCAGCATAACTCTGGAACGCCTTGAGCAATTTCAACCAAACTTGGTACACAAATGACTTACACTCTGGAAACAAATATTGTGGGGGTCAGACACATCTACTCCTTGAGGTCTGTGTTCCGTTAAGATACAATCTTTTGTGCCTTAAAATTGCTTCTACTGTACTGCCATAAAATGGCTTCTACTGTACAGCACAGTGGAGTTGCCATGGTAATGGCTTCACAGTACTCCACAAGGGGGTTCCTTCTGGTAAGGGGGACAATCCAACATTAGAAATTACATTTGGTCCGGACATTTCCCCCCTATAAATAAATACCCGGGCAATGCTGGGTTATCGACTAGTATGAAATAAAATATTTTTTCCTCTATTACCGAAACCATTGATCAGAAACAGTGTACAGTATAGGTAAATTCTAGATAATGATTTTAAGTCAGTTAAAATCTCTCTGTTGTGATTGATTGGGTAATGGGTTTGTGAAATCCCATTGTAAGATTGTAAAATCTTTTATCTAGTCATTACCCAAGAACAATGACTTGTGCCCATTTTTGGGTAATTTACCCAGGTTTAGGAAGCACTGTGTAAAGTGCTGACCTCATTCTACCTTCTAGTTCAGCATCAAACTTAAAACATGAGTTTTAAGATCAATTTCACAGCATAAGCCCTGTATATTAAGATCACATACATTATTAGCATCACTTCATACTGCACTGGTAAGACCACACTTGGAATACTGCGTCCAGTTTTAGTCACCACAATTCAAAAAAGATGTGGAGAAAAAGTGCAGAGAAGAGCAACAAATATGTTCAGGGGACTGGAGGTTAAAACATACAAAGAAGGGGTTGGAATGTCTCATCTAATGAAAATAAGGACTATAAGGACATGATAGCAATATTCCAATATTTCAGGGGCTTTCACAGAGAAGAGGAGGTTGACCTTTTCTCCAAAGCACCTGAAGGTAGAACAAGAAGTAACAGATGGAAGATGTTCAGAGAGATCCAAAGAAATTTCCTGACAATTTCTCCACAATTTCAATTTCAATTAATCAGTGGAAGGACTTGCCTCCAGAAGCCGTGGGTGCTTCAACACTGGACGTTTTTAAGAAGAGATTGGGCAACCATTTGTCAGAAATGATGTCAGGTTTGCTGCTTGAGCAGGGGGTTGGACTAGAAGACCTCCAAGGTCTCTTTCAATTCTGATACTCTGTTAATATTACACTTGTCTACTTTTCTCATACTTTGGTTCTACACTTCTCCATAGACAAGCTGGTGGACAGGATTCCACAAAACATCTCTTGTCTACGTGCCTGCAGAAGTACTGCTTCTGGTGATCTAGGTGTGGTTATTGTAACAGGATGGAATAAATTATTGCACCACAACTGAGACACTACTGTTGCATAGGGTTATGCGTAGGACAAAGCCGGATGGCTTGCTTTGAAACAAGCTTTTATGGAAATGGTTGAGTAAGGTGACCTTCCTTCAGGCAATGAGGCTGACCTTGGTTAGAAACAAGAACTCAAGAAGCGATGACTTAGTGTCCTCCTTATTGATCGGCATCTTGCCAAATTAAGCTGTTGTCGCCATTCCTCACTTATAGGTAATACAGGTGTGTTCTGCTTTGATTTCTTGCAGCGGAAACAACCTGGACCGAGGTGTTAATTCGGATTTAACATCTGATCATTTTATTTTTATAAACAAAAGAGCCAGATTTTTTTTTTAGCTGAAATATTGATGGACTTGTTATTAGTTGCGAATAGTCGTGTCCGACCCATTGCGACCCCATGGACAATGTTCCTCCAGGCTTTCCTGTCCTCTACCATCCTCTGGAGTCCATTCAAGCTCACGCCGACTGCTTCAGTGACTCCATCCAGCCACCTCATTCTCTGTCGTCCCCTTCTTCTTTTGCCCTCCATCTTTCCCAGCATTAGTCTCTTCTCCAGTGAGGCCTTCCTTCTCATTAAGTGGTCAAAGTATTTGATTTTCGTCTTCAGGATCTGGCCTTCTAAAGAGCAGTCAGGGTTGATCTCCTCTAGGACTAACCGGTTTGATTGCCTTGCAGTCCAAGGGACTCACAGGAGTCTTCTCCAGCACCAGAGTTCAAAGGGCTCAATTCTTTGGCGCTCAGCCTTCCTTATGGTCCAACTTTGACAGCTATACATTGCACCTGGGAATACGATGGCCTTGACTATAGACACTTTTGTTGGCAGGACTAGTATACATGTAATAGCAATTTTCTTTTAGATTTTATCTTGGTGTTCCTGTTTGGTCAGTGTATGTAACATCTGGGACACATTTCTTCAGCCTGTCAGCTAATACTGTAGTGACCATCTTACAATCTACATTCAGCAAGGAAATTGGTCTATATGAGAACAATTGTACTATACAAGATCGTTATAGGATTAGACAGCAAGAATATCAGATCAAAGATAGTGTTCTCTTTTTCTCTCTCACTTCTGAATAGCCTTCATGTCTTTTTTACAATCTTCCACTGTGACTCCCACCAACATCTGGGTTTAAAAGAATGAAACAGAGGAAAGGAAAAACATTTTAGCGAGATCACTTCCCCTTCTTGGTATCATTCTGGAAAGAGGCGGCTAACAAAACATTTAAAATTTTACCTTCTTGTGCTTCATTATTTTTTATTAGACACACAAGAAGGGGGGGAAAGCCAGCTATGACCACAAAGGACAAACATGCAAAACATTTTAAAGTAACAATGTGACTTGCCAAATACACGTGAGGAAATTCTTGGTTTAATTAACATACAGCCTCTCAAGAGGCCAGATGTGAAACCAGAACGAGATAAAAAGATCTATTTTGGCTCAATTAAAGAGGAAGAAGTCAGAATGAAATGCTTGAGGGAAGAAAAGGCTTGCCAGCCTGGACAATAAGAAAAGCAGCCATGTTGCTTTACACTTTTAGCTACTGGCAAAAAAGATAAAAAAGGTTCCCCTTGCACATATGTGCTAGTCGTTCCCGATTCTAGGGGGCGATGCCCATCTCCGTTTCAAAGCCAAAGAGCCAGCGCTCTCCGAAGATGTCTCCGTGGTCATGTAGCCAGCATGACTAAACGCCAAAGGCGCATGGAACGCTGTTCCCTTCCCACCAAAGGTGCTCCCTATTTTTCTACTTGCATTTTTACATGCTTTCGAACTGCTAGGTTGGCAGAAGCTGGGAGAAGTAACGAGAGCTCACTCGGTTACATGGCGCTAGGGATTCGAACCGCTGAACAGCCAACCTTTCTGATCGACAAGCTCAGTGTCTTAGCCACTGAGCCACCATCTCTCTTTTTAGCGACCAGTAGTCCTTGATTTACAGTCATTGTTTAGTGACCTAAGTTACAACAGCACTGAACAAAACGACAGGTTTCTTGCACATACGCCCACTGAAGCATCCCTATAATCATATGATCAATATTGGGGCACTGGGCAACTGGCATATATTTACAATGATTGCAGCAACCCAAGATCCTGTGATGGTCATTTCCAATCTTCCCAGGGGAAGCCCAATTTGCTTAATGAATTCGCTTAACAACTGCAGGGATTCATTTAACTGTGACGAATGGTAATAAAATCAGGCACTAGTCACTGAATTGCCTTGCTTGGAAATTCTGGTCCCAATTGTGGTTGTAAGTGGAGGACTACCTATATAGTAAATGTTCCAGTTGCAAAGAATCTTTGGTCTTTGCTGGCTGAGGAACTCTGGGAGTTGGGAGTCCACAAGTCTTAAAAGTTGCCAAGGTTGGAGACCCATTATACAGCATCAGCCGTCAGGACTAGGGAATGGTCTCTGTTGTGGTCCCAGTCCTCTGAATATCATCATTCTAGGGCTCCTTCCATGAAGAAATTTCAAACGTCTTTGAAGATCTGTTCTCCCGAGTTGTAGTAGGGTGAGCATTAAGCCTTCAGGTGCATTTTTGGGTTGTTGTTATATTGTATGCTTTTTCTGAACGTACATGGTACTTTTTCTCCAATTAACGGGGATGTTTCCTTAGTTTTTAAAATGTAAAAGGGTGATCTGGAGTCAGAAATCCTCAAAATTTAACGAAGCAATACAGCTATACCAAAGTTCATTAATCGCAAGCTGCTGATCCAGATGAGAGTGTTTGGGTAAGAGGAGGTGGAGAGAAACAAAAACAGAATTTGCCGGGGGAATGTTTTAACAGATCGCCTGGAGGAATGGAAGATACAGAGGAGGTCTTTCTCGTTTTCGAAGAGGCGCGTGGATACTGGCAATGGGAGATTTCAATTATCCCTGGATTTGCAGGAAATCTGACTCAGCCAGTAGTCAGAGAACTAATAATTTTCTGCCCTTTCCTGCCTATAACTTCATTGGTCAGAAGATGGAAGAAACACAACGGGAGCAACCATCTCTGACTCAGTCCTACTGATACGGAGATCTGGGTCATGCCCAGATATGGGTACATTCCATCTTTAACCTTGTATGTAATAATGGTACAAGGATGTGTGCAATTTGGGTTTTTTTCCCCTCTGTGTTCACAGGTCCTGCTGGATGAGCAGGTAGCAGCTGTGGCTTTTGTACAGCTTCCTCTAGTGAATCAATTGTGCCCTTTCCTAGATTCCTAGGAAGCCTTTAGACAGTCATGCCTTGGGCACTGCGTGGCTTGACCACTGCAATATTGCAGAATTTTCAGGGTAGGGAAGTTTGCCCCGTCTCTTGCCACCTGTGCTGGCTAAAGAAGAATCAGTGCTGGCTGAAGAGGGGCCTGAAAAGGTTTAACGTATTGGATTCAGTGGCTGTTGAAATGAAGGGGGTGCAACACCCAATGAGACCTGATCCTACTGTACAAAAGCCACAGGATCTCCTCCCTTGGAGTGAATCTGTGGGACGGAGGGCAGGACAGGTCACAACCCCTGGCCTTACTATCCCTGTTAAGAAGCCCAGCTTTAAGCTTCCCGCCATATTATGATATGGATCCCACCATCATACTCTTTTTATACGTTCAAATGAAACAGCAGCTCAGGAAACCAGTTTTTTATTTATTTATTTATTAAAAACATATGAGTTGAGAGATATATCATAGGAAAAAATTATTTCAAATATACAGATACTATTATCCAATTAGCCATTAAAGAAGAAAAAGAAATTAAAATCGGACAAATTTCAACTCCCCCGCCCACCTAGTTTAAATTAATCTGAACTATGGTGGGCATCCTTCTTCAAGGGGAAAAAAAAAAGATCACAATGCACCTAGGGGCTATTCACCTAGGAGGCAGATTTATTTGCTAATCCCTGCTGATTTTTATTACCAAAAGCAAAAAAGTAACAACCGTTCTTTTCTCAAGTAGGCCTGGGACTGAAGATACGTATCTCTGTTTTGTAACAATTCCAAAGGACCTTTGACCCAAGTAGAGATTTCTATCTAGAAAGGGAGGGAGGGAGGGAGGGAGGAATGGGATAAGTTAGGATAGGATGTCCCAGAGATGCTTTTCAAAAGACAACTGGATTTTGTTTTTTCATTGATAACGTTTCATTTCTCATCCAAGAAGCTTCTTCAGATGAGAAGCAAAATGTTTTCAAAGAAAAAAACCAAAGTCCAGTTGCCTTTTGAAAAGCACCCATGGGACAACTGTGACCTGGATGACTGAGAATCTCCATAGACGTTAGGACAGGACAGACAGAAGGTACTTCTCTTATACAATTATATTACACGGGCCAGAATCATCCC
The DNA here is from genome assembly GCF_964273705.1 of Natrix helvetica. NCBI lineage: Eukaryota > Metazoa > Chordata > Lepidosauria > Squamata > Natricidae > Natrix > Natrix helvetica. The sequence continues at coordinate 281,107,810 of NC_138552.1, read as the reverse complement.
AACAAACTCTTCTCAAGCCTTGATGCTTTTGCTTTTGATTGGAGATCGAGGAGGAAAAAACAAAATGGCAGAGATGGAAGTTAAATAAACTGCTACTAGAAGCCCTATGAAAATAATGGCTATTTTTGCATACTGTACATATTTCATTCAGTTTAACTTGGTTCGTTCGGTATCTCAAGCCCTCCAGACATGGACTCTGACACCCATCAGCCCCAGCCAGCAAAGCCAATGGGCAGAGAGGATGCCATCCAAAACAAACGGAGGGCATAAAGGGTGTGGAAGATTGCTCTAAAGGTTCAGGAGGACTAGAAGTCAAAGCAAGTGGCCCAAGGACAAAAGGAGCACAACTTAAAAAACTGTAAGAGGGACTCCGCCAAGTTAAGTGATCTACATAGTTACAGGACCAATATAAATGGAAGTCAGATCATAGATTCTGCATTCACAGCAACAGTCGGGGGTCCATCGCCTACCTAGAAAAGTATCTGACTATCACCCACCACTCTGCTTCGTGTTATGACTGTCCTTTACCCTAATGCAAGTCAGGTCTACCACGTAGGATCTGGCTCCTGCTTTATTTGAGAGTGTTCTTCAGTCTGTACTGAATCTGTGGAGACAAAGAGTATTTGGCTGCTTTTAGACAACACAAAGGACACTGAAAAACAAGAGAGACAGAGATCTTATATTCTATTTATCCAAAGATTAACAAATCAGAAGGGCTGCTAAGTTTCCCTGATGCTAATACAGTTATCTTCATAAACTCCGAAAGAGTAGCTTAAAAAAGAAAAAAATGCAGCAAATGGGATATGATTCACAAAACCCACTGCAATTTAAGGATGGGATACCACTCAACCCAAGTATGACTATATGCTCACTGATTCATAATTAGAAAAGCTAGCAAGACTGTTTACAAAGGGTGTAAAACCGATTTAACTTTATTTTTAGTTTCATGGACATGACATGCATATCCAAATAGCAAGTGCTTTCTTCTCATTAGATCACAGAGCCTTACCTTCCTCCACAGATACTTGTACTATTTGGTCTGCTTCAACTGGCTCTAGAAGAAAATACGTACAGATATTGGTATTAATTCTATATTGGTAGCCAACTTTTATTAACCTGTCTTGTCAATGACTGTAGCCTTGGAAGGACTGTTTTCACTCTATACAGAAGTCTCTAAAGCAGTGGGTCTCAACCTTCCTAATGCCACAACCCTTTAATACTGTTCCTCATGTTGTGGTGACCCCCAATCATAAAATTATTTTCGTTGCTACTCTATAACTGTAATTTTGCTACTGTTATGAATCATAATGTAAATATCTGATAGGCAGGATGTATTTTTATTGTTATAAATTGAACATAATTAAAGCATTGTGATTAATCAAAAAAACAATATGTAATTATATATTGTGAAATATTTCTTAATATATCTATATATTAAGAGAATATATCTTTCTCTTTCTCTCTCTCTCTCTCTCTGTATCTCTTTCCCCTCCTTCCCCCTCCGTCTCTCTCTGTATCTCTCCTCCCTCCCTCCATCTCTGTCACTCTGTGTGTGTGTGTGTGTGTGTGTCTTTCTCTCTCTGTCTGTCTCTCACTCTCACTCACTCAATCACTCACTCTGTCTCTCTCTCTCCCTCCCTCCATCTCTGTCACTCTGTGTGTGTGTGTGTCTGTCTGATTGTCTCTCTCTCTCTCTGTGTGCCTCTCTCTGTCTCTGTGTATCTCTCACCTACCTCCCCCATCTCTGTCACTGTGTGCGTCTGTCTGTCTGTCTGTCTGTCTGTCTGTCTCACTCACACACAAAGACGCACATTTAACAATTAATCAGTGGAACAGCTTGCCTCCAGAAGTTGTGAATGCCCCAACACTGGAAGTCTTTAAGAAGATGTTGGATAGCTATTTGTCTGGAACGGTATAGGGTTTCCTGCCTGGGCAGGGGGTTGGACTAGAAGACCTCCAAGGTCCCTTCCAACTCTACTATTGTATTATTGTATTGTATTGTATTATTGTATTGTACATACTGTGGTCACCTTTAATCACAGGTTAAAAGTACCTGGCAGCAGCATTTTTCCCTGGGGGAAAGTCTCCGAGGCTGTAATTTGCAGGTTGTGCGAGCGCCACACGCCTATGTTTTCAATGGCGTGGAGCCACGGCGAGGCTCTGCGCGGCTGGGGATGACTCTGGAGCCCATCCAGGAAGACGAGGAACGCGAGGGGGACCCCTCTCCCCCACAGGTGGGGTCCGGACCCCACACATCTTTCACAACAGTCTCATTTCCAATTGGGGGGATCCATGCAGAGGATTTCTCCCCCCCCCCAATTGGAAACGAGGCTGCGCCCGCTCCCTGCCCGGCCAGCCTGATGAAGCAGCAGTGGCAGCATGTTGCTGGGTGATGGGTGGGGGCGGCACTGCCGCCCTTGCTTCTGGGGCTCTTCTTGCGGGACATGCTGGCTGGGGCTACTCCAGGGCACCCGGGCCGCCGGCTCCTCCGTGCTCAGCCCGGCCGGCATTCCGTCTGGTGCCCGTCCTTGGCAGCACGGATGGGCTCCAGACCCCATACATCTTTCACAGCCGTCTCGTTTCCAATTGGGGGGATCCATGCAGAGGATTTCTTCCCCCCAATTAGAAACGAGGTGGCTGTGAAAGACAAGGCAGCGCTTTGTCAGAGTGAGAACACTTTTCCACCATTATGAAGTCTCTGAAGCTGCAATTGTACGGGGTGTGCACGCGCACCTATGTTTTCTACAGCGTGGAGCCGCGGCGACTCTCTGCGCAGCTGGCGATGACTCTGGAACCCATCCGCGGGGGGTTTCGAGGAACGCGAAGTGGAGTTTAAAGTTTAGAGTTCTGAGGGTATTAGCGACCCCTGTGAAAACGTTGTTCGACCCCCAAAGAGGTCGCAACCCACAGGTTGAGAACCACTGCTCTAAAGCCTCTTTTATAAGAGAAGAGTATCTAAAATGACATCACTCTATTTCTAGATATCTCAATACTGCAGTGGAGGGTTGGGCTATCTCCTCCCAACATAAATAAAAATTAGACTGCATTGTATTAACATAACATCATAATAATAACCACATGAAACTTGAAGGGTGATGAGCAAAAGCTTCCTTAGAACTCATGCTGGAATTACTGAGCCACTAATATAACTGCAGAATTTACCTTGTATCACCTGTTCAGGAGCTGGCACAGTGGCTGCTTGGACTTCTGCTTCTGCTTTTTCAGTAATTTCTAGAACGGACAGGATCAGAATCAAACTTTTATCAAGCAATGCCCCTCACAACTACCCGAGGGTCATTCGTAGAGATATAGTATTATTCAGTTTCGGCATACAAACTGTTAAAATGTTTTGGCAGTTCAGATAGGAAAAACACCAGAGCAATGTTGCTGTCTGTATAAAATTTGAGCTCATTAAAATCACTTTCCTTTTCTGCAATAACATCTTTGGATACATTTGAACCACTTATAATTTAGAAGGGTTAGAGATTTTATGAAAATAAAATAATATGTAGGGTTGAACTATAGATGCTGATGTAGCCAAATCAAAATGAAAAGCAACTACAGGTAAAGAATTTTTTAGAAATCTATGCTTCAGCATATTGCTGAATTGTTATGTGATATACTGTATTGTATTTAGGAAATGATGGATTATTTCTAAAATGGGTAAAACAGCAGAAAGACTTCTAAACTGACCATAGAAATGACAGAAATGCATAGTTGTTTGTACATGCCCGGAGCAATATACAACAGTAAGATGAGTTAATGCAATTAGTAAAATTGTATAAAGATTTATTTTGTTAATGAAATACTTACGGTTGTTCATTACAAGTCCAGGGAATGGTCTGTTGGAAAACAATATAACATTTCAATGCTCAGAAATAAATTATTTAATCCAAATTTCCACTGATGACTTCCAAGAAATGTTTTTAGTGGCCAATTTTAGAACCAATATAAAGCCATTTAATTTTCAAAAACTGTGATTTTATTTTTCTATGTTACATTAATGCAGGCTTCTTCAACCTGATGCCCTCCAAATATGTGACTGTAACCTCTTTCATCACCAGCCATCAATCACAGTGTGGAATAGTGGTTAGAATGTTGGATTAGGAATGTGGAGACCCAGGTTCATATCTCTAGTACGACATAAAATTCCCTGGGTGACTTTTAGCCTAACATACCTTACAGGGTTGTTGCAAGTATAAAATTGAAGGGGGATAATGTAGACGGCCTTGAGCTCCTGGAGGAAAGGCAGGATATAAATGCAACAAATAGTTGAATTAATGGAATCTAGAAACTTCAACTGTGCTCTATTAATACTATAATTCCTAAACCATTCAGCAAGTCCAATAAAAAAATTCAACATAAAAAAAATACACAGCCCTAGTTTTATATCTTCACGCCCAGTTCAAATCGTCGTATTTCCTATTTTATTGAATTCTGTTTAATTCTATCATTTTTGCCATTTTCCTTTCAATACCTAATACCATACCTGTAATTTATCCTTTTTAAAAACAATTATACTTGAATTCCAGAACTTGGCTATCTCCATCCTAGATTGCAAGCATTCCAAAAATTCTATTTCTGTCTCTACCCAAGGCAAACCTCAAGGTCAAAACACTTATCTCTGATACTGAAAATATCTCCTCACATCAGTTCTCCTTTGTCTTAAGGAGGGATGAGAGAAGAAGCTGTCAGTCAAATCCTTTTTCAAGATGGATTATACAAAGCCTGATAGCTATAAAGCATTCCAACCATTATAACAAAGAAGAGTTGATCTTCCAATTCTGCACTACTTAAAGTGGTTACAAATTATAGACAATCCTCAACTTATGATCACAATTGGAACTGGAATTTCTACGGCTAAGCAAGGCAGTTTTTAGTTGTGGCCAATTTTATGATCTTTTTGCCATGGCTGCTAAGCTAAACACAGTAGTTGTTAAATAAATCATATGGTCATCAAGAGAATCTGGTATCTCCTCCCCCCCCCCTCCCCACACACACACAATCAAAGAAGCCTTCTGGGAAGGTTGAAAATGGCAAGGATGTGACCCTGGGACACTGCAATTGTTCTAAATATATGCCAAGCCTCTGAATTTTGATCAGGTCTCTGTGGGATGCTGCAACAGTTATAAGTGTAAGGAGCGGTTGTAGGTCACTATTTTCAGTGCTGTTATAACCTCAAATGGTCACTCAGTGAATGGTTGCAAATTGAGGACTTGCTGCCAAAGAATATGAAGAGAGTTCTACAGGTCAGAGGCAGATGCAGAATTGTTCATCTCCAGGCCAAGCCTCAATTTAGGGAACCTTCCCTCCTGATCTTTCCAAATTTCTTAGAACTGTTTTGACTGTGGTCCATTCCCTAGACCAATGAAGTCACCACATCCTTTTTAAAGAGTTCTGCAGAAGAGCTGGCCTGCTGACGACACAGAGGCTAGAAGAAGACAAGGTGGGCTCTCTTAACACCCTGACTGCCACTGGGAAGACTGCTGCCTTTTCCCAGCCTGAGGGTACTGAGGGCCCAACCCAACATCCTGATCTACAACAGTTTCTTTCAACACACAATTAAAATACGCAGGTTACACTAAATATGTACCACTGAAAGTCACATACCTAATGACGGTAAATTTAATAAACTCTGCGGAATCCAGAATCTTCCTCATGGAACTGATTTCAAGATAGCTGGGAGCTTTAAAAGATACACCAGGGGGCATTCCATCCACCACCACACAGCCAGGGTTGACAGTGATTTTTCGGTATGGGACTTTCACAGGGTATCCCATACCAATAGCTTCCCCTACAGAAGAGAAAAAGGAGCTAATCAAAGATGGCAAGTAAAGATGGGTTCAGAGGTATTTTTTGAAATGTGTGCATATTCCTTAGGAACAAGATGATAAAAATGAATGAGGAATAAGCAACATATTTGGAATATACCATATTTTTCGGAGTATAAGACGCTTCAGACTATAAGACACACCTAGCTTTTGGGGGAAGGAAAACAAAGGGAAAAAAATCTGCCTCTGCCACCCACCATCCATCCCATTTGCTGCGGCCCATTCAGCACCGGTGCGACCCACTTGCCACCAAAGCACCCCATTCGCTGCCACAGCCCGTTCAACACCCCTTTGCCACTGCCTGTTTGCCACTACTGTGGCCCGTTCAGCGTGGCCAGTTCACCGCCACCCATTCTGGATAGGACACACAGAAATTTTCACCCACTTTCGGGGGGGGGGGGGGAGTGCGTTTTATACTCTGAAAAATATGGTAACTGCATAGTAGTTATGAGAAAGAACAGTATTGGGAGAAAAAACTTCAAATGACTATTTTTTAACACAACGAAGAACCAAATATTCATTTAATTACATGTTGATTTGTTCATTCAACGTAGTAATAGTGCGGCTTTAAAAAAAACCTCCCATGACCATTAAGCATAATTAAAAATAATAATAAATCCTGATAAGAACCATCATGCACACATACATTTTATCATAATAGTGAACTTCCTGATCAGGAAATGAAAGTAATAACTTCTGCCTGTTATTTGCTTCTCAGCAATTATTATTTTTGTTTAGAGGAACAGTTGCTTTTAAAAATGTAGTTATTAAAGCTCATCATTATAAAAGATCAAAATCTCAAAATCACACTTTGTGTTAAACAACACTGTATCTTAATTATACACTGTACACTGAAGGGTTTTCTTCTCCTGTGCCAGATAGGACTGTTGGATGGAAGTTCTGCCCTGTTTGGTATGGCCAATGGCTACTAAGGAACCGGCTCCCCATCTTTGGCATATCCTCCCCAAAGTGCTTTTTACTTAGTGCCTCTTTCTTAATCCCAGGTCTATTCCTTTTTATTCCCTAAAGTTTTTAGTCTTCATTTTCTATGTGCATTGTGATAATATTTCTGCTGCAGATTTGTGGCTGTTTTCTCTGATTGTTATTCCATACAGCCTGGGATAGGATTTCTTTTAAGAGCTAAGAAAACTTAGCTACAGTCTTAAAATCATTTTGACACTAGTGCTCCAGCTTTACTTTTGATTTCCAAGGCGTTAAATATAACCAAGTCAATAATAGAACAAATTGGGATGGGGAAATCATTGCAAAAGAGAGCAAGAACCCTGAGCTGTCACAGTAGCAGCAGGTGCTTCCTGGTGGGTAGTCGTGGCTCTGGAGGTAGGATTCATTGTAGGGGGAAGACATGAGCAAGTGCAATTTAAATGTTTGGGCCTTGAACTAGAAGGCAGCTGGCTGTGAGCACCAGTTTTGTGAAGGGAAGAGAGTGTGACCCTGTTCTAAGTACATTCTACTTTTAAACCGTGTGTTTGTGTGTGTTGCTCTTACTTATTCTAACATTAAGTTAAAAACTGAATGTTAGAATTTCTCATGTAGCAGCTTAGAAGAAAATCATGTTACCACTGCATACAGTTCCTCATAGATGCATTAAGGAATCCTGAATGCCTCTCACCCCAGTCAATGTTTTTTCTGTGGTCTCATTGTCACCCTCCATGTTATCAGTAAATGTGTATGGAGAATCTCAGTCATCCAAGTCATGGTTGTCCCAAAGGTGCTTTTTCAAGAGGCAACGGGACTTTCTGTTTTTTTCTTTGAAGATGTTTCGCTTCTCATCCAAGAAAGTCCCCTTGTCTCTTGAAAAAAACACCTTTGGAACATTTTATCAGTAGTTTCAAGCACAGACCCATCTGCCATTTTGTGCAATGATTTTGATAAGAAATCCACCTGATTCCACATAAATCCACCTAACTCACTCTAAAACCGATTGCTACTGTAACTAGGAGAGGCTTGCTAAAGGAAACTATTCTTTACCACAGAGCATGTGCTTTTCCATTCATATGGATCCAAAGTTACGTAAAACAAAACAAAACACAAGAATTAAGTTCTTCTTTGTTTATACATCTCCCCTGTATTTGAATTTCAAAAATGGTGAAGATTGTTTTGCTGTTTTAGCAAAACGATGGACTCAAAGGCTGAGAGGAGGAAATGCACTAATTACCAAATTTTTGACTGAAGAGATCATTCACTTGCTCTCTCAGCTGCCGGGCCTTCTCTACTTTGGAGGTTCTCTCATCGTCATCTGCAAAATGTAAAGAAATGTAATTACTGTATTTTTATGGTTTTTAAAATCACTTTTGAAGATTTAAGACAACCTAGTGATCAGTTTAAGGGGTACTATTGGGGGTTGTTCTATCTCCTGGTAGTGGGTGGTGCTTTAATCCTGGCCCAGCTGATTTGCTGTTTGGGGCTTGAAGAAACCAAGAGAAGGAATGCCAGAAGCATAGAACATATCCATTTCACGGCTCAACTTAGTGCTACATTACTAAGGTGGGGACTGATTTCTTGCCAATGGACACTGGTTTGTAACCCCTTAAAAAGATATCCCAAAAGGAATTCATGTTTTGTTCATTTGTTTCATATGACTGGATTTCAAAACAGTTCCTGAAGACATTGCAGTTGAGCAAATCTTTAACTTCACACAACAGCAAACTGTGGATAAGTAAAATAAGAAGAAAAGTGTTGGGATTTCTACTAGCTGCATAGGAAGAGAGGAGGGCAGAGTTCTTGAGCCCAAGGCATCTCTTGTACAGGCATACTGTGCTACATTGTGGGTTAGAGCACACCAACTTGTAGTTCCCCAAGAATCCCCAAGCTCTGCACAGGTCTTTTTGGAAAGCACTGAAAATTTCTGGCAGATGTCCTGCCGTTTAGCACTGGAAATCAGAGCAGACAGGGAAGCTTAAGCCTTAAGTGTCCTTCTAACAATGAAAACACAAAGAAAGCTGCCCTCAATGGGAAAAACAAAACATCTCAACCTTAATTTCCAACCAATCATTGACATCATATATATACCAATACTCAAAACAAAACGAAGAAATAATTTGTCCCATGTCTCCCCTTCCTTTAAAGTTTGCCTACAGATAGAGTGTTCCAATGGGCACTGAACTGGGCATCTAAACAGGAGCAGATATTACTCTCCTAGTCGCCTGCACCAATTTTTCGTCTTTTGCACCCAACAAAAGATGAAAAATAGAAGCACGCCACTTCAGTTCCCCACACCAACCTTTCATCTTTTGCACCCAGGACACCCAAAGCAGAAGTCGCTCCCGGTCTTTGCTATCACCTTTTCAGACGCAGTTTCTGCCATGAATGTTTCCTACACAAGGCAGCTTTCTAACCCAGCAGAGTTTTAGACACATGTAGGGAACATTTGCTGGGAGAATGTGGGCTCAAAAAGGAATCAACAAAGGTAGTGTAAACCTTTGTAACTTTACAAAATTACAGCTTCAGTGCAGCTTTAGTCACGTATAAGTAATGTTTGTGGAGGAAGGTGGCCTGAAAAGGAAACAGCACAGGTAGTGAACCACTTATGCTTTGGCTGCAAAAGATAAAAGATTAGTGTGGGGAACGGAAAGACAGCTGAATGAATGAATGTTTACTGGCTGCTTGAGGGGACTGGGGTGATAAGGTAATTGGGTGAATGCTTGCTGGCACTTGCTGGGGAATGGCAAGTGTGTTTCTGAGACTGTTTGCCGTCCCGCAAGTCAGGATGCAGGGCAGCCAGAAAGGCATAGATTGTGTGTGTGTGTGAGACAGACAGCTGGGGAGTGAGTGCATCAAATTTTAATCACATGACTGTGGGGGCACTGCAATGGCTGTAATTTCGGCCATGTGTTGTAAGTCCTTTTTTTTAGTACCAATGTAAAAAAAGGAGACCCACTCAACAGAATGCCCACTGGGTAGAACCTTTATTCATGGTTAGCCTAAAGCACATATGAGTCTATTTTATATCCAAAGGAAAGTAATGTTCTAAATACTATTAATTGCCATTATCTTTTTTTTTTAGTGCTATTCAACAGTTTTTAAAACCTCAGTTATAGGAAGTGGGCAGAGTACCTGGTATTGTCACCTGAATGATGTTAAGGTCTTCTACTCCAGCAGCTGTGTTCACCACTGGGTCAGGCACACTTACAGCATTTATCACAGTATTACATAAGCTGGTTCTTCCTTAGAAAAGATGCAGAGGCAGAACATTAGCTTGAAACCTCCCAAACAAACTCCATTCTCATTTTTAATAATGAAACTGCACAGTGAAAAGGTTAACAAATAAACCAGAGACACTGACTACGCAAGAGTTAGATTACATAGATGAAAGATGACAGCTGTAACTAGAACCGGATCAGTGTTTCCTACTACAAAAAGGTAAAAGTGCTGCAGAAATCTGCAGCTTTTGAATTTTAAAACTACCAGAAAGGAAATACAGACCAGCATACAGAATAGCAGCTAGAGATCTGGATAAATAATTAGTGAAGCAAAATGTCAGCAAACCACAGCTGATGTTGAAACTATTTCCCTGTAACTGCAGATCTATTTTGGATCACAAATCTGACTGAAATGTTACTGGTCGGCTCAGATGTGCAGTGCCCACTCCCATGCTCGTCTACTGAAATTTTGCATGGGGAGAACACCATAATACACAGGAAACGGAGATATTACTTAATGAATGTATTATTTTTATTGTGGGAGCTCAGTATCAAATCTGGGGGCCTCTCACATGGTATAGAAGTAGTCCTCATTTAACCTCCATTCATTCAGTTAGAATTCAAAGTTACAGAAGTGCTGAACAAATGGTAGTTATGTCTTGAAGTCACATAATTAAAATTCAAGTGCTTGGCAGCCCACTCGCATTTAAAAATGCAGGGGCACTCCCTCTGTATTGTGGACTCTATGGTCCTGGACTCTGCTGGACCTGCTGCCTCACAGCTGACCTTTGCCATCTTCTTCTTTCCATCTTCAAGAGGCAGCTGCTGGCCATGATAAGCCTTCTTCCCAAAATCATGTGCAGGCCTGTCCAAATCACGTGCAGCCTCCTGAAGCTTCATGAGAAAACTATATACGATTTGGACAAGATAACACGGGGCCTTGGGAAGAAGGCCAGATACAGGCACCAGCTACCTTGGCAGAGATGGCGGGAGATAAGTGGATGAAAGAGTTGCAGTCAGTCCCTTACTTTACCAAGAGTCATGGCTGGGAGAGACCAAACTGGGAGAGGCTTAGATTGGGATGATTCCTTGCCTTGGTTAATGATGACAATAGGGACTGTTCTTACTAAGTTGTGCAGTCACCTAACATCATGCTCTGACCAGTCGCTTAGAAATTCTGGTCCCAATTACCATTGTAACTTAAGCACTACCTGGGTTTGGAAATAGATTGGCCCAAAGTCTCTAGCAAATTCTAGGGACTCTTCCAAAAACTGCAGATTTATCTATGTCCCTCTTTAAGAGCATCCAATTCCCGAAAGAAACATAGCTGTGAACTTTTGATGCAAGAGAATTACCACCAAAGCAGAAGTGAAACTCACTTTGAGGACTTGGAATAGCAGTAGCATTTTCTTTAATTGCTGCCTCAAACATTTCTGGCCTGCCGAGAAACATAGTTAAGATTTGGCGTACGAAAATAAAGAATTAAAATCAACAAGCAGGGGGAAAGAAATTACAAACAGCTCAATATAAGTGTCACAAGAGTAGAATATTAAATTTGATCACAGGGTGGCAAGGATAATTATTGCCTCAACACAATCATTCCTTTTCAAACCCTGTCCCATTCGCAGAAGCTCAGAAATGCCAGGTAACCCTTGAGCCAAAGATTAGAGCAAAACTCAGGGAATACTTCAGCTGCTCTATGGGTGCCCTAAAAGGAGACTTTCATTATAATTTCAAATGTTATGCACAGAGGCACTTGTGGAGTTTCAAAAACAGAAATTGAATTCCTAATGATATTATAGCAAGAAGTATCTAGAAAGGGATCCCCCCCTCCCCCCCAAATGACATGCTGAAGAAATAAAGAGAGATTAGACAAAAATTTCCATGTCATCTAGTTTTCTCCAATTTGAAGCCCATCATCAGTGTTGGAACTCCCCCAACTGAAGCCCTATGGACAACTGTACTGAGGACTGGAATCCAACACATTTGGAATCACCAGGATGTGGAAGAATGCACAAAGACAATATTTTATTTAATTTTAATGAAACTAAGAGTTTTCCCTGGAGCCACACCTTTTCTGAATTCAGAAACAAATGAAAATTGCATGATTCCATGAAGAAGGGAGAAATGGGATTTTTTTGCCTACTTCCCTTTGCATTGAAGAAGCACGAACTTCCTTTTGCTTTTTGAATGGATTTAACAGCTTCCATTAGAATACCATATGGACACCATGTTGAATTTATTTCTCCAATTCAACAGACTTTGAGGATCTTTCAGCTCATATAGCTCCAAACCCTCCCAGTTAAAAGCCGTTTCCTGGTGCTCATTTATTGCTATCACCCCAGAATGAAAGTGTGGATTACTCGTTCAATGCCTGGTTTTGTTTCATCCTCATTCTTCTGGGCAACTACCGAAGGGCTGGATAAATGTTACATGGAAAAACAGCGAGCAGGTTTTCAGCCTAGCTGGGATCAGAAATGCGATGTGGTTCCACTAAATAGGGCCTAAATTCTAGTGAATCGAACTGCTGGCAGCCAGCAGTTAGCAAAAGCAGCCTGCAGTGCTGCATTCTATTAAACCACTACTACACCACGACTCTTATTAATAATATTTGGCTTCTTACATTTTATTAATTTGAATAATTCTGCATTTATTTATAGAGAAATCAAAACAATTAAAGTCTCTTATTTTACTAATTAACACAGGAAGTTCATATAGGAGTACATGTAGCTTGTTTGGGAAGTTATAAATGAACAGAGAGTTTATTCAAACTACCATGTATCTTCAGCTGATCTAATGCCACAAATAAATAGCCACACACATTAAGAGGAATTTTGGCATATGCTATAATTCAGTTTCCTCACATCTGTTTACTCTGGACAGTGATAAAGTTCTTTTCCAATGTTTCCAAAGGTAAGTCTGCCAACTATTTCTAATAAAAAATAAGGAAGTAAATGATCACATACTTGTAAAATTGAATCCTTTCTTCTTTTGAGGAGTATAATTCAATATTATTAAACTGAGTATTTGGACAGTCCTGCTCTTTTAGGAAGGCCTAAGGTTCAACCCTTCATATATTAAAACACAGCTATTTAAGGAATCCTGTAATTGACTAAACTGAATCCCATCTTTATTTAACTTTTGTAGAAAGGCCACTTGTGTGTTATGCATTACATCTGGCTTACTTTTTAATGATAAATTTTATCTTAGCTTTGTTTCGGAGGATTTTTTCCAATCTTGGAATGCCAAAAGTAGATGGGCGACGGAATGGCACTCCCTCAGGAAGGCCTTCAACGTAAAAATCTTCAGGGTAAGATTCAAAAAGCGCAAAAGGAACTTTAACAGGTTCTGTCAGTCCAAGAGCTTCCCCTAGAATAAAATAATATGTGTGAGTGATTTGTTTTCCATTTAATAAGTTTTTCACATCTGTTTGGTAGGTTTGAGCCAAAATGGGTGAATTAAGGAATGAAGCAATTTGTTTGAGCTAAGAGCAGGATAATAATGCTTGAATTAAAGATATGATTCATCCAACATGAAGTATTTCTATTCCAATCCCAAGGTAGGTACACTGCATGTAGGTAAAATATATTTACTTTTTAAAACTGCAGCTATAATTCTGAAATAAGACAATTTGTAGCAATAGGCATTCTTGGAATTAAAATGTATTTTTAAAAAAAAATTCAGAAGATTGGAATGTTAGCCTGTTATTAAGGAATTCATCTTCTGTATGGATTATAGTCAATGGACCCTTATATCACACTAAAGTGAGGAAGCTTTAAAGCTGCAACACAAACTGTTGTAGTGTTTCTGCATGCATACTGCAGTGTATGGGCTCTGTTTCAAGACTGAGCCTTTTAAGTATAATGTTTTGGCCTTTTGTCCCTTTTCTTTTTCTGATCATTTTTGTTTTTTTCTTCTATTTATTTAAGCAAATACAAAATTTAAAAAGTAATGTTTTAAGTAGTAAATATTAGTGGAAATAAATGATTTGCTGAGTATTATCTAATGAGAGTTCTTATCTGTAATCTGAAGTGACATAGCCAAATACATATTTAATTTTTTATTGTATTTTTGTGATATTCTCTATGGACTGTACACCGCCCCGAGTCCCTTCTGGGAGAGGGGGCGGTCTAGAAGCACAAATAAATTGAATTGAATTGAATTGAATATTTAATTCTTTGAGAATCAGGCTGCAGAATTATGAATGTATTTAACCATTGTGTGGTTGGACTAGATGGAATAAGAGAGAGAGCATTCTTAGCAATAGAGAACTCCTTTCACAGGGAACATTTGGAGCTTGTTCAATTTTATTTTCTACATCTTTAAGTCCATTTTATTTAACCAAACATTTCAGAAAATGAGAATTCAATTACATACACAGTTGATGCCTTGCTGAATTTAGTTATTTTCCTAATACAATTTTCTAAAGTGCTAAGCATATTATTTAATAAGATAAAAAGCCCTTACCACATTTTTCATTAAAAAGATTTTCAACTTTCTGTTTCAAATCAGTAATCTTGGCATTCCAGGCCTCTGTCAAAATATAATGGAAATTATTTCATTCAATCCTATTATATTTTTGTTTCCCTTATTACTCAGTTGGATTTATTCAGAACAAGTTTCTGACAGATTCCACAACACATAATATGTAATAAAATTAGACTGTTTATTGGCGTTGTTCCCTCATTGATTTAACATTTTGGCTACAAATCTTGAAATGTCAAAGGTTTTTTACTACCAAGAAACAACCAACATCTAATTTACTGAGCTGCAAACCAGAATGGATAGCTGAAGATATATAGAATGTGTTAATGCACAACCTAGTAGACATGTAAATATCCCATCTTCTAATTAACAAAATTAAGAAGCTTAATTTAACATAAAAGAAAATTTTCTTATGAACTTACCAAAAGAAAACTCTCTTCCTCTTGGCTTAAAGCCTGTATTGGATCCATTGGTTTGAGGATTAGTTCTAACATCTGAGGTTGATACCCTATTAGCAGGACCTATTGAAACATAACAAATATATTCCATTTTAGAACTAGCTTTAAGTTTCAATTCAATGGTGCATATCCTGAATATGCAGTCAAAACTTCCAGTGTTTTTCTAAAAACCTAGTCTGCATAGCACTCCTCCATCTGAGAATGTAAAAGACACATTACAAGAGGCAATCTACCCTGAACTATTCTCACAGTAGTTGCAATTGAATAATAAGGCATATATTTAAAAAGCAAAAACAGACAGCTATCTAAATAATTCCTTTTAAGGCTGCATTGCCCCATCAATTGCTTTGTTCATGCAAGTTGACTGGTTGCTTGGTGGGAAAAGAACATACCTCTTTTGGTTCCTTAACCCTTCTTAAGGCTTTCTCCAAAGGCCACTGCCCAAGGATCCAGAAATACAATTCCCAGTTTAAAAATATTTCTGTAAGGCACTATTCCAATATACATGTGGGGAAATTAAGAACTATACAGAAAACTCTCTTGATAGGGTAAGATTCAGCAAGATTTGGAAACTGCTCTCCAAGAGAAGACAAAACATGTCAATCTTCTAGCAAACTTTTGGTTTCAAAATTTATAGTAAAGAATGTGCATCCTATGAATTCTGAGTCCAGGTTGAAACAAAATTATATGTTTTATGCAGTGATATTCAGAATGTTTGATAGTTAAAATGTGAAGTTTCAGACTTGAAATGGATCATTTCAAATTCTCCAAGATCATCATAAAACACTGGTTCTAAGAATGATTTTTTTTATAAGTTTCAACAAAACATCCAGGCCATTTTGAGCTGTGTTTTGATAAAAATTTCCAAGTGGACTTATTTCCTACATAATCCCAAATGGCTATCCCTAAGGGGAAATAATTGGGCAAATTCCATACCTTCATCTACAGTAACTTCAATCTCTGGAACTTTAGAGTTGCTTACAGGACTTCGTGTAGAGTTTGAGCTGCTGGGACTCTGAGAGTCTACAGAGATGTTTACTATTTGTATACATTAAAAACCATTAGTTTTTGCATGATTTAGGCAGCTATACATGAAAACTGTTTAACATCATTAATAAAATATGAATATGTTAAATTTCTGCCAGCAAATTTAATAGGTGGAGAAACATTCCCCTTTTTGCACAGTATAACACTAAATGGCTTTTGTCTTTTCTAACAGTTTACCATTAAGCTGCATTTTATGATAACTTCGACAAGGGGCACATAGGGAGATATAGCAATGAGATGAATGGCTAAAACTCCCATCTGTTATACAAGCAATTAAAACCTGATAAGCTTTTGTATTTGGGTTGTTTTCTTGATCATAGAAAAAAATGCTGATCTTATTCCAATGATCTTTCTACTAGAATAGGGATGTCGAACTCAATTTCATTGAGGGCTGCTAATCCAAAATCTGAATTTAAATAGAATACATATGATTCAACATATGTTGAATCCACCACAAATTTCAGCGGTACTGCTTTCAAAAGTCAATAAATGATGCAATATATTAAGAAAATGAAAACCTTTTCTTTGCATTTATTTTAAAAATGCGTATATCCTCTTTCAACACTAGATTTTTCCATTCTGTAGTGTTATAGCTTCTTAGTCACTTACCTGAAGTGTTCACTTTACAAGCCAATTCTGGAGGCAAGTATGAGGTAACAAGCTCTGGCCTACAAATCAGACAGTTTATTTTTACTAAAGCATTCTCACAATCACTCAAGTCACAAAAGTTATCTGTCTATGGGGTTACTGTAGGGAATAATGTTTGGGGACATTTTGCAAGGAAAATGGACTAGAAGGAAATGACCTCTTTTGTTAGGATTAAGAAGCAATTAGTCAAAACTTCGTAAACATCACCTACTGTACCCATTTTAAATAGCAGAAAGGTACACAGTGCCCCAGCACAGACAGAGCTAGATAACTGAGCCAGATAATTGAGAATGCATCTAATTCTAATTGGTGAAATTAGAACATAACCATTGGTAATCTTGATCCTGTTATGATTGTATTATGTCTCTCAATTCTATTCACACATTTGAAATGAATAATTGATAATAATCAAAAGTGCTTTGCTAAAGGGAAAACTTTCTAAATACTATCTGAGCTTCATACAAAATGCCAAGTTTGAATGTTCCCAAGTGTCTTAGTCTCAAAGATTCAGCAAACCATTTAAAAATCATATTAAATATCTCTATTGATAACATGGGCTAAGA
Source organism: Natrix helvetica (assembly GCF_964273705.1). NCBI lineage: Eukaryota > Metazoa > Chordata > Lepidosauria > Squamata > Natricidae > Natrix > Natrix helvetica. Next base: position 281,090,618 of record NC_138552.1, on the reverse strand, counting down.
TCACAATTAAACGGATGTCTTGTTAAATTAAGAAACCTACTAGAGACATCATAATAAAAATGAAATCCAAGCAATAAAACCAAAAACAAATTCATTAAAAAGTAACTATCCACATACTTCTTTACAACGAATTTAATTTTTCCACTGCCCCGCACAATTCTTTCCAGGCGTGGGATTCCAAACCAGGTTGGGCTTCGAAAAGGGATCCCTTCAGGCAAACCTTCTACATACAGATGATCAGGATTTGACTCAAAGACAGGATAAGGAACTTTCACTGCTTCACTGAGACCCAGAGCTTGTGCTGTAAAGGAGGCAAGAACTTAATTTGGACCAAACTCCTGTCACAGAAATGGCATTCAAAGATAAAACTCACCCACCAAAGGCACAGATATTTTTCTCAATCTTGCTAAAGGCTACGTAACAGTTAATTAAGTTCAGGTTTTTGTTGGTTATGATACCATTCCAAGTATACAAAATCTGGAAAACTTTCCTTTAGTCAAATGAAAGGGCTTTTAAAAAAAACTTTGCTGAACCTCTCAATAAAAAAATATGTTCTGGTCAGTCATCCTTTTAAAGCAGGAAATGACAATTCCAATCCCAAAAGTGTCTTTTCAGAATGTCTTACACAGACATTAATCCAATGTAAGTTTCATTTTAGCATGGCAAGACAACACAATGATGAATCTCCTCTGCTAGCATGCCTCAGAAAGAGTAAGAATGGTATAAGGTTCTCCAAGTGGATTTCAGCACTTATAGTACTCTATTTGTATTTCCCTGAATAAATACAATTATTTGCTGTCTTTTCCTACTATTTTTCATGTGAAAATCAGATCAAGCTATTCAAAAGTCTACTGGGATTAATGGTGATCTATATCCAAAAAAAGATCAAAGCAAGGCATCACAATTGTTCTAGAGATACAACAATACACAATACTCTTTATATATTACATTTCTTATTAAATAATTCATTAACATTATTTTATAGAAGTTCTAGAAACTTTGGTATGTGCAGTTTCACTCACACCCTTTCCAAAAACAAGCAATTAATCAGAACGCAAGAATTATGAACACAGTTTATAGTTTATGCGTTTACGTGAAACATCAGTCCTGCCTAGCAAACAAACAATGTTTCACCTACCAAATTTCATATTAAATATTTCTTCTACTTGTTTCCTCAATTTTGTGATTCTGACATTCCAATCTTCTTTGACTGGAATGAAAATAAAATACAAAAAATATAGATTGCACTTTAGTAAGATACAATGATATTTAATAGATATACATTCTATTTCCATCAAAGCTGTTACAAAAAAGTAATTTTCATTTACTGATTATTAGATCTTATTGTCTCATAAATATTATTTTTCCATCCACAATTATTATTATAGATGGTGCTGTTGTTGCAGAGAACAAAAAGCAATAATAAGTGTGCTTGAAAATTCAGGCTAAGGTCTAAGTCATGATTAGACCCAATCATCTAATTAATCCTACATATGCAGCAACATATCCATAACATGGATTGAATTAACTTTATCAGGATGGGTCCAATATTTTCAGCAAAGCTAAAATATTCATATGTGTTTAGGTCTCATCTTTAGCTACAACAACAGAGACAATGCAATTGTACCGTTTACTTGCTCATCTTCAAAATACAGATTTAGTACCTTAAACTACTCAATAATCTAACTTTGATTATATGATAAAAATGTATTGAATAATGAAAGATCATCTATAAGTTTATGACCACAAGATTTTAAACTTATTTAGGCAAAATATTTTAATAGTTCATATTGCTAATTGAATCAATTATTCCTTTTTAAAATCTGGATTGTAATTACTAAAAATTAAAGCTACTTCTCAAATTCTATCAAAAATAACGAATAGCCTGTCTTAGAATCTGCATTAAGCCTTATCTTTTTTAAGTTGAAGAATAAAATAAGAGCAGCTATCACTTCAGCCCAAAAGAGATTACTGAGTTTAGTCCTGCTTTCATTTTTCTTCCCACCATGATAAATGTGACAGACAAGAGTCAGAAACCAGTTAGTAACATGCTTCCAATTACAAGAATAATGAGCCAGAGGTGAAGAAGTTATGGTAGAGGAGGAGAATCTATGGCTTGCTAGATCTCACTTAATTATAAGTCAAAGTAGCTCCCAGCTGGCATGACTAATGATGAGAGATACAGGGAATTGTAACATTTGGAAGATTGCAAATTTTATATGGTAAGCATTATCAAACCCTTGCCTTTCAAATCACAATGGGTAAGTAAAAACAAAGGAGAATATCAAACTATCTCAGAAAGAAAAGTAATGAAGTTCCACACTCTAGATATAAAATGGGAAGGAAAAAAAAAGAAAGGCACCTCTACCTGAAGGGGGGAAAGGTGTTCCTATCATCTTAAGAAACATTTATCTTACCTGGCATGTTTGTTCTTGGTTGAGTAACTTCTGTGGAACTGACTGTGAGTAGTTCTGGCCTAGAATTTAAAAAATATAGACAATGATTCTATAGTACTTATCCTTCAAATATTTGGGTCTCTTTTCTGAATTATATATTATGAAAATTATTTTGAAACAACTCCATTAGATTATAGCAGCTCAAAATGTAAAATAGGACAGAGTCCACTCATTAATTTTAAATACATATAAACCTTATTTGTTTTACTCATCATTAAGACTACCCAAAAAAATGTTTGATAATTTTACAATGTTACAATTCATAGACTGGTTTTCAACTGGAGTCCCCAACACAAGGGATGCACATGTATTTACCAGAAGCCAATAAGATAGGGGGGTTCTTTTTTAGCTCTGAAATATGTCATTTTTATCTTCCAAGCCAAAACCTACATAAAATTTTATTTTCTAAAAACATTTCTGGGATATACACAAGGCCTATAACTTGGCTGGAATAAAGGTAAATTCTGATGCTTTCAATATGATGACTTGCTTTATTTTAAATTAAAAGAATCTGAAGGAAGACCTGAAATATGCAACAGTTCATAAAGCACTCAACTTAGAACTTACAATACAATAATAATAATACAATAATAAAATAGTAGAGTTGGAAGGGACCTTGGAGGTCTTCTAGTCCAACCCCCTGCCTAGGCAGGAAACCCTTGCACAAGTTAAACTAAGAAAAAAAAGCCAACCAGTTTCTCTAATGTGATCTTGATCTTATATCCACCATTTTCAAAGAGAACATTAGGAAATACTTTGAAGTACTAAACATAATTGATAGAGAGCCAGAGGAATAGTGGAATGAACGTAAAGACATTAAAGATGAATGTGAAACGGAAGAAAGCAAACTGGATGTGCTTTCCAAAGCCCTTGGTAATGGTAAAGTAGCCAGAAAGCCTTGGAAGAGATACTCAAATGCTATGATGCATCTGTAATTACAAACAATCAAAACAGATGAAGAAACATTATTCACTGAAATACTCTATACAAAGTTGGGCTTTGAAGAGGCCAGATCAGAAAAGTATTGACACTTTTGAACTTTGCTTCCAGAGAAGACTTCTGAGAATATTGTGGGCAGCCAAGCATCCATTGTATCCCTTAATATATTTTATATTGCTTAAAATTGGATTGTTTTTTATCTTACAAATGTAATAAGAACATACTGAAATGCAAAGGTAACTGGTCTTACTTTTTTATTACAAACTTTATCCTATTCCCCACTTGAAGAATTTTCTCTAGCCGAGGGATTCCATACCAAGAGGGACTCCGAAATGGAATATTCTCTGGCAAACCTTCCACATAAAGATCAGTGGGATGCGCTTCAAATTTCTGGTAAGGTACGGCCTTTGGTTCAGTGTTTCCCAAGGCTTCAGCTATTAAAAAACATAGCAATACAAAGCACTCAGATTCCGTGCAAGAACAAGACATAAACTACAAATGTCCTGATTTATAAAATAGCATCTCAGAAACAGATTGAACTTATACCCCGTTTCCCCCCAAATAAGCCCTCCCTGGATAATAAGCCCAATTGGGCTATTGACCGCATGCGCTAAAATAAGCCCTCCGCCGAAAATAAGCCCTTCCTGAAAATATTGCAACAAAGCACCAGCCATGAGGTGACCTCCCCAAAAATAAGGCGAAGCACTTATTTTGGGGGTAAAAAAAAAAAGACCCTGTCTTATTTTGGGGGAAACATGATACAGTGGCACCTTGGTACTTTTATCATTAATTGCTTCCAAGAGGCAACAAGTACTATAAAGGATGAGTACCAAACAAACTACATGACCCTTTGTTTCGGCCAGGAAGGATTTTCTATTTGTCCCTTTTCCTATGTCAGCGACCTTCCCAGCATGGCCTATTTCCTGTCCACCCTCTGCTGCTGTCCCCACTTCCTTTTGCAGTGCGTTGAGTACCAAACAAGGAATGAGTACTGGGACAACATTTTTGTGTCAAATTGCATGGAGTACCAAATTTGACAAGTTTTAAAGCAATTGAATACCAAGGTACCATTGTAGTTGATGCCATTTTTTTTTACACTGCTTCTCTCATAAAAAATATCTTTCCTTTCTTCTTTACAGGGCAGGATTCTCATAGAAAAGAAATACATTTATTTATAATTTTTAAATTATTAATTGATCAGTAATTATAATTAGATTTAGAGATCACCTGATTCCAAGACTGGATGCTTTATAGTACATAAAATCAAGTAGACGGAGTAACTGTCTATCTCTTTTAGAAATAATTATAAGAGACTAGCATCCCAGTACAGAAAGAAGAGTTATGCCCAGACTGGTAGACTTTGTTTCAGGTATTGTAAAGAGGTTACAAACACACATACACCATGAATTGCTACCAAGTGTACTTACCAAATTTTTTGCAGAATAACTGATCTACCATTTTCCTTAGTTTTGTAATTCTGGCATACCATTCTTCTTTCACTATAATCAATGGTGAAAACAAGGATTTTACTAAAATAGTTAACATTCCAAGGGCAATTCCTTATTTTCTCAGAAAATTTCATTTCACTTTGCCAGGACTTCCATCTTGAAGGATGAATAATTTTGGTAGAGGAAAAGGCCAGAGGAAGATACTTTTGATAAGTGCATTTATAAGCAATAGCTTTCAAGGATAGTGCAATTATAATAAGAGGCAAAACAACGAATAAGGGCAGATATTGCAGCTTTTCTAAGCACCAGACAGATAGTTAGTCATGTGACAAGGACCAAATAAGGGTAACCAGGGCAAAAGGACAACCAGAAAATGCACCTCTGATCTCAGAGTAGCTATTACAGTCTAAATATCTAATTCAGCAGGAAACAAGCCTATTTACATTTCAGCTCTTTTAATATTTACAACATATCAGTAGCCTAGGTATCCTCAATGTACATGGAGAAATGTTAATATCGGTATGTATGGATGTACATGTGAGAAAAAAAGAGAATGCATACATATACTGCAAACTTGGCATATGTACAAAGAGTGGAGCACGTATCATAGTATCATGACACAAGTTGTCATTTTTGCAGCACTGTGGTTAGGAAGAGATGCCCATGACTGATAGAATCATAGTCTTAAACTTATTCAAACCACTGATCCAAGTTCTCCATTTTTTTTAGTTGGTACAATTTCAATTTCACTAATTGCAAATGCTGGGAGTAAAAAGATACTGTGTACAATAATTCATATATGTTTATTTACAAAAAGTTCTCTATAAACAGGTTATAGATCTTTCAAAGCAATAAAATTAAATTGGGCTGATTTTTGGTGGGCAGGGTTAATCCACTAAGTCAGATTGTATAACTGTTTCTGCTCAGCTAAGTATCATTAAATAATGTAATTGTTAATAAATAATTTCTACTACAAATGTTTTGCATCTATATTTTTATTACAATGACTTATTTACTGAAATGTTTTAATTTGTTTACTATATTTTAATGACTCTTTCAAAACATTTTACGAAGAATCTTTAAAAGGTACACATTTTTTTAAAAAAAAATTACAAATCTAAAATTGATGATTATTGACCTAAAGCAAATTTAAAGGCATGAGAATGTAAAAAAGCATCTTTGCCTAGCTCTCCCCACAAACACCAACCCATTAAAATAAGTGTCAATGGACTTCTCTAGATGAATCTAAGCTCAGGTTTTTACAACCATGGATACATTGTTAATGGCTGACCATCAATTTCCATCAAAAATTGTGCACAAATCTACATCAAATGTAGCCACAACCGGGGTGCACACACTTACCTCCTGTAACTGGTTTGTCTAATGGTAAATCTTCTCGTGTTGAATTTAGCAGCTCATGCCTGCAAACATTCAAACAAAGTATTTATTTCAGCAATCAACATTCCACTCTGATTACCAACTTTAGCCCATAGCAAATATTGTTTTACGTGTCATATACCTCTACTCATTCCCATGAACAGAGAAATTAAACAAGAATGTGTTTTGCAATGTGAGAAGACCAAATTATAGCAGAGATTTATAAAACTAAATTAAGAACACCATCATTCAACAGGAAAATACACTACGCAGGAATGTGATAAACCAAGTTTGGCTTGAGAAGATGGTACACTGAACTTACCATAAAGGTTAATTTTCTAAGCAGAGAGAGGGTATCTGGTAGTGGGCATCTTCTCCCACACATCTTGGAGGCAGGGCTTAGATTTCTTCTAATCCTACTTTCCAGTGGGAAAGGATAAGCTATTTCCCAGTTTCAGAATAAGCCAGAAAAAGACGTAAAGATAAAATACTTGAGAAAATTAGGAATAGAGGGGCAGATATAGATGGGAGGGGGGGGGGGCTGAACCTTTTCTGCCGTAATTATTAGGTGTGAGCTGGAGGCCTTGTCTCTGCTACAAACTACAAACTTTCACAGTAAATCCAATGACTGTTTGCCTACAAAGGTAAGGCATCCAATAGAACAGTGGTTTTCATAGTGCGGTCAGACACCTGGGGGGGGGGGGCGGTCCCCAAGGCACTTTCAAGGGGCTCCCAATGTCAAAACAATTTCCACAATCACACTGAGACATTATTTGTCTTTTTCACTTTCGTTCTCTCGTGAACATACAAGGGAATAAAAGTGCTGGTGCCTCGACACCAAAGTGCTAACTTCTGTCTCTGCCTGGGCTTCTGTTCTCTGGCTCTAGCAATTAACTGTATTCATCCTAAGCATAGACGACTCCCATGCCTTCTTAATGCACAGTTGTCACTTGGAGGCAGGACAGTCAGTTTATCCATTTGAAAGCAACTCTGATTGAAAGACTGACATTTCGAGAAAATATCTGCCAAATGTTCAGGGGTTAATAATTATAGTTTTGCCAGTCATTCTTTCAAATAAAAATGTTCTATGAAGAAAGAGGTTCATTTGCAATTCAATAACCTAAGTATTTTTATTTGACCAAACATCATACTTCAGTATGTAGCAGGAGTGCTTTATGTATACTTTCAATTTCAACACATAGCGCAGCAATCCCCAACCTTTGCAGCTTGGCGGTCTGGCTGGGGGGGGGGGGCATGGGAGAGGCAGGCCAGCGTCCACGCATGCAGCTCAACCTGTGCAAACAGTGGGACGGCACTTGCACTTGCATGTGTACACACCCTGGGCCACCGTTTGTGCAAGTAAAGCTGTGTGCATGCTGACCTGCTGCATGTGCAGCCCGGTTCCAAATAGGGGACCCCAACATAGAGCATTAAAAAGATGTCTATAGTTGTTAACCCCTGAGCATTTGGCAGATATTTTCTCAAAATGTCAGTCTTTCAATCAGAGTTGCTTTCAAGTGGATATGACTGTTCTGCCTCCAGGTGACAACTGTGCATTAAGAAAGCATGAGAGTCTGAGTTTTCTATGCTTAAGACGAGTAGAGTTAATTGCTAGACCCAGAGAACAGAAGCCCGGGCAGAGACAGTAATAGTGAGGCAGTTCTTACAGCCTTATTAGAATTGCACTGGATTATCTCTCGTTTGACTACTACGAGCTTGGAGGTATTTCCACTATCTTTATTCTTTGTGGTCTTAAGACTAGTCCCACCAGAAAGGTATCCAGTAAAGGAATGGACTTGAATACTTAATAGAAAGGCAGGAGTGCCCCTTACTTCCCCAGAGACCTTCCACTCCAGTTTGAAGAATTTGTTAAATATCCGAGGAAATGGAAACGCATGATGGGGATGCAAGCCATCAGGAACCCCTGTGCTATCAATGGGTTCACCAGAAGATCTACAGGAACAGAGGGCTCTATTTTCTACAGGCAAGAATCCTGTAGACTTTCCTGAATACTTGAAGAAAATTTGCTTTCAAAAAATCCTGGTGGACTCAGGGATGGGCTTTAAGTTCTCCTTCTTCCTAGGGACAATTCTTCCTCCTCTTGTCTACAGGAAAATGGTCCAAAAATGGAAGGAAAGAGGGGCTTGGGGTTTGTTGGCCCAGGACCCCATCTTCCACCCCGTGTAGTGTCTGGGCCAACAAACTCTAAAGAGAACCAATGACAACTCCACTGGCAGTTGTAAACAACACATGCAATACTGCAATACTGGTCATGTTTCCCTGAAGGGAATGTCGCAGTGAATTGAAGGGCAATCCCTTCTTTGGCTGCAGTCATCAGAGAAATTCTCTACTGTCCATACATAGGAATTTCCATTTGTGAGTTGTTAGTCATGAGAGCTAACTAGGCTTTCTAACAAAGGAAAATAAAAGGGAAAGTAAAGGGGAAAGGGGGGGAGAGAGAAATGATGATCTATAACAGTGTATCTCAACCTCAACAACTTTTAAAATGTGTGGACTTCAACTCCCCAAATTCCCCAGCCAGCATAAGTCCATTTATCTTAAAGTCGCTGAGGTTTAGAAACACTGATCTATGTTAACATGTGGATATCTGTCAGAACCTTTGTATAGATTTATTCCCCAAAGCAAGGCAAGGCTAGAACTGGGGAAGGGAACTATTCCCCTCCCATGGGAGGAAGGATTAAGAGAAAACTATGCCCTGCCTCTAGGATGCGTAGGAGCAGATACTCACTATCGGGTGCCCTGGCTCCACTGTGGCAAAATGGTTAAAGTGTTTCCTCACTGGCAAACAAAGATGCAAATGGTTTTAAGAATCTTTTAATAAACTCAGCACAATTTGATATTATCAATAGTGACATTAAATGGATGTTAAGAACCATCAACAAATCAAACACATAGTTGTGGAATTTTGAAACTCAAAATACTCCAGCATAATCAACAGATATAGTTACAGTTGAGCCAAAACCACATGCACACAGTTCCATTTAGCTCCTCCTTTCTCTGAATGTTTACTATTCAAAGTGGTTGTGTTAAGAATCATGTTAAATGTGCTCGTGCTTATGCTCATCTTCTTCACGGGACCTCCTCCATCATTCAAATCCTGCTTTCAATGTCCAAATTTCACACTCAGTTCCCTCTGGCTATCTGGTGATTCTGTTCAGGATCGAACATAATTGTCCTAGATTTCTTAAAAGCAAATTTCATTTTTCTGTCTGTCTTTAATTTAAAGGTAAAGATTAGCAAAATGATCTGTGCCTAAAACTGTTCAAGCATGAGACAGCTATTTTTGGATGACTTGTGCCTGAAGTAAAACAGATGTTTCAGATGTTTCGGTTTGTGTACAAATTTGTTTCTAATCAGAAGAGGGCATGGGAGGGAGAAGGGAGGTGGAACTTATGGACATTAGGATTGGTGGTTGAGGAAACGGAAGAAATGGCTGAAGCATGTCATTCCCTCTCCCCCCTCAGCAGCTCCCAGCATGGCGTATCCCATCAGCCTAGCTATGCCCCGATCTTCCCAGTGCTTTCTACACCTTCTCTCCCTCCATTCAATCATGTCTAGTGTCCAGTGTGGAATATTCCACAGACTGCTCTCCTCAATTTTCTCAACATCTATCTTCTCTTCCCTCCAATGCAGATACAGGGGAATGTTGGCATGAATATCTATGGAGATTCTCAGTCCTCCGGGTCATGGTTATCCCACAGGTGTTTTTTCAAGAGGCAACTGGATTTTCTAGTTTTTCTTTGAAGACATTTTGCTTCTCATTCAAGAAGCTTCTTCAGCTAAAAGCTTTGGGTTGGCATGAATAGTGACTGCATTCTGGAATATGAGATGGTGCTGTGGAGAGGGTTGGGTGATGTTGCCATGAGTCACCAGTGGCAACTGAAGGAGGGGAAAGTACTGGGAAGATTGAAGATCAGGCCAGCAGTATATGTTGCACTGATGCATACATGGGGACAGCAAAAGGGATGGAGGAAAAAGAAGACTCTAGGATGAAGGGGGAGCAGGCTTGAGGGATATGACATGTTGGCACTTGCTGAGAAAAAGGAAAGAGAAAGAGAGAGGGGAATACATAGGCAGCTTCCTCTATTTCCCTATCCATTTATGTTTTATCCAAAATTCAGAACAGTGAAAACATTCTGGGTATGATGTTGGCCAAATGGTAACTAGAATGGTATCCCAGAACTTGTAGAAAGCAGTGATTTGTTCCAAGATTAAACAGAATTTCTTTTTTTCCATTTTGCAAACTCTCTATTTATAAGTACATTTCAGTGTGCAATTGACTCGATTCTAGTTCTTGCAGAAGGTGAAGAGAGACGGCGATCATCACAATTCAGCCATTCTTTTGAGGAAGAAGAAAAGGCTGCTGTATTTCTCCACAAAATTAAATCCAACTTACTTACTTCTTAATCACAAATCGGATCCGTTCCTTTGCCAGTAAAATCCGTTCCAGACGTGGGATCCCATAAGTGGAGGGTCTACGAAAAGGAATTCCTTCTGGTAATCCTTCCACATACAGATCTTCAACATGAGATTGGAAGAGTGGATACGGGATAGATACAGGCCCTTTTGCATTAATAGCTTCAGCTTTAATGTAAACAAGGAAAAATTATATTACAGTTTAAATAAAGAATGCCAAACTATTTGCTCCCAAGGATGTTGAATGTAACCAACGTAATGACATGTTTCAATGGAGCCTATTTTAAATAAAAGAAGGGGGCCCCAAGATTCCAAACCTGAAACTGATGCCAAGTAGCATCAATGACTAATAGTAATTTTCATTAACAATATATTAGCACCCTGGTCTTGAGCTCTTAACACATACAGCGTAGTCAAACTATGATTCAGAATTAACTAGTTTTATTTTTTCTAATGTGTTTACCATTGTAATCTCTCAGTGCAAGTCCTCTACAGCTATAGTAATGATCATAAATCTGGATTGCTAGTGCAGCTATTCTATCAAGCTATAAATGGTATAGACCCAGACCAATTTGGATTTTATTTTCTGATTCATTTATTTTTCTGATTCAGAAATATCACACTAGTTCACACAGATACCAAACCTCAATTATAAATCTATGGCATGTCCATGTTAACCCAGAAGTTGAGTTTACTTGCTATTCACAAATATGTTCTGTAGGCCTGCAGTTGGATGATCACACCTACAAAAGGATGTTTTCATCTAGAGTCAGGATGTAAAAATGTAATAGGACCATCTTACGTCTCCCTCTTTCTGTATTCTCATCATTTCTCAGGGGGAGAGGAGGTGGGAGCAAATAACCCATTGAACAGAGCAACACCTGCATTTGGCAGGAAGTAAAAAGAGAGAAGAAAGAAGGAGTTTCAGTTCTTATTCTTAAGGTGACTCAAAATAAGAGAGCTTTGTCTCCCAATCTTCTGCATAGGCAAAGAAGACACTGTACTATAGTTCACTTCAGAATCCTCAATATCTGACGGATTCTGCCAATGCATAGAGATTGGACTGATCCAAAAATTATCAAGGGAGAATTGTAGATTCAAAATTAATAGGACAGGTAATTTGTGATTTCAGGGTCCTCTAAAATTTTAAGAATCTTTGAATTGTGCAGTGGCTTTACCACTGCTGGAAAACTAGCTTTTAATGTTTTGAGTCTAGCAATTGTTCTCTTTTATCAAAAAAAGAGATCAGCCTCATACTGTGATCGCAGCTACCCCAAAGCAAAATAATAACAGAATAGCAAAATGTTTGCTGGTCTTAAATACTGAGAGGTCTTCTAGGATTTGAGGAATGTGACACATCTGGTCCATTGTACTACAGTCTGAAATAGTATCTGTGAGCCAGGAAATACTGCTGAACAATGCAATATATGGATTGGGGAGATAGGTTAGGAGTAAGTAAGGTCTACCCAAAGGAAAAGACATCTATGCAGCCAATATAAAAACGTCGTATTTTCATACATTTTTCACATCCCCTTCCTTTGCCTCTAAACTCTTTTTAAATGTTAGGCAGCTGCAGACATAGAATACAAAAACTGCACATCAACAACTTCAAAATGTCAGATACACTTGACTCTGAGTGGAAACTCACCAGGAATTTTCTATTTTGTTAATTTATTGTTTTGTTATTTTTCCCTGCTTTGTTTTTACTTTAAGATAGTGTTTGCTTTGTGGTGTTGGCAGTACTGAAAGGCTGGAGCTGGCATTCGAATTGGAGCTAGCAACTGGAACTCACTGTGTTGATAGCCAGAATGTAATTCTCCAAAACATTTAGGAGTGGCAGCTTGACATGACATATCCTAAATGACCTCTTTCTGAAAGAAGGTCTTGGTTTATATTAAGGGTCTTCAGGAGATGATGTGGCAGAAATTACACCTGGAGCACCAGTAAACTAAAAATGAACTTGATTGAGCACAAAAGCTCGTGCTTAAATATACAATGTGATAATGGCTGCCATATATACTTAAATTTGCCAAAATCTATGCAGCCTCCTAGGTGGGGTGTGGAGGAACTTAGTTTTATTATCTTGGATTCATTCTGGCTTGTTAGATTTGGATGAAGTGGAAAGTAGCTGGAAATCCATGCTCTTCCTGGCTCTTTTGGGCAGTTAGCATGTATTGGTTTGTAAACAGTTTCAGAAAGCTGGCAGAACTCTTTGATACCAGGGGTTGTCTCATTGTATTTAAGTTGCATATCCCATTCAGAAGAAGCCTTCCTTGGATCCAGCAACCTTGGATAATTACTATCTGGATAATTATTTTCCAGTTTCCAAGAAAAAAGCAGTCTGGCGAAGTATATCTTAGATAAAATATCCTTTTTTTCAGCCTTAATCTGATACTTGGTAGATTCTTTACCTATACTCTACAACTAAAGAACATAGTTTTTTTTAAAGTGTGCAAAAAAAAAAGTCAGAGAAATAAAATTATGAACAGAATTGAGCTGCAGTAGAATATGAAAACTTTTTAGAGGCGTAAACTGGGTAAAGTGGGAAACAGAATTGGAGGAGGAGATTGAGTACCGTCATTAACACTAGCGTTGCTTGTCATGAGATTCCTATCTTCCAAGCAGTATAGATTAACTCATATAAAGATACCTTTTCAAACCATACATGAGAAAAATTAATTCCCACAAAATATGCAATATTAATACTCTTTTTATTTTGTGCAGGACCCTGGCTACAGCTTTTCTTGGCAGCGTATTTAAATTCCATGCAGAGGATTTGCATTCTTAGGAAGCCAAGTCTAAAAACAATTATCTTGCAGAACTTCCAACAGCAGGCCCTTCAGTAAAGCAGAAAATACTAAAACCTATTGCAATCTCTCTAAGGTCTGCAGAACCAATCAGTTATAAGCATCCTTTGGCACTGACAGTTCTTGGACAATGGCAGAACAATACACCAAAAGACTCAATGGCATAAAGAAGTCAAACTTTTAAAAAGTTATTAGAAGTATTCAAATATAACTGGACAACTGGGGAGCGTGGGAAGAAGACACATACCATATTTTCTTTCAAATAATTCCTCAACTTGCTTTCTCAAGTCTGTAATTCGGGCATTCCATTTCTCTGAAAGGAAAAACGCACCTGTTAGCCCTCTAGAGCAGGGGTATCAAACTCAATTTCATTGAGGGCTGCATCAGGGTTGTGTTTGACCGGGGGGCGGGGTGTGTGGCATGAAGGGAACAGGGCCAGCTCAACATCACTCATGTCAGGGGTACCTGTGGTGGCCAAGTGCTAAGGAAGCACTTCCCTCAGACCCTCCCTCCCTCTTATAATCTCCTTCCTTACTTTTTTTCTTTTTCCTTCCCTCTTCATTCTTTCTTTTTCCTTCCCTCTTTCCTTATTTTTCCTTCCTTGCTCTCTTCCCATCTTCCCTTTTTTTCTTTTTCTTTCCTCTTTTCCTTTCTCCTTTCCTGTCCCTTCTTGGATGCTCAAATGCAAAAGTGGAAACATTTCTCCTTTTGTTTTGTTTTTGTTTTGTTTTGCTAGCCCGTGCATGGCCCTTCAGAGCTCTGTTTTCACTTGCAGAGGCACTGCAGGCCAGTCCATTGTGGTTTCCAGGGCAGTCCCACGAGCCAGATCTAAGCACCCCGCAGGCCGGCCTTGAGTTTGACACCTCTGCTCTAGAAGATATACCAAACCTTTTAACTTATTTCATTCTAAGTATTAATTGTATCTAGTTGCTAATGTGTGAATATAGACAGTAAAGCTTGCAATAAATAAATATCCACCCACCCACCAATCCATCCCTCCCTCGCTCCATCTATCTCCCAGATAAACAATCACGTTTTTTTTAAAACAAAAATTATCTCTCTTTAGGGAGTGAGTCTGTAGCTTATTTCTATTGACGTTAAGAAGACCTTCTAAATTATGGAAGTATTTATATACAAAACTTGCATTTTGAATGTTAGGCCCAAATAAAATTCTGACTTGGTTTAGAATCAATCCATCTCCATGTCAGGATTAAGGCTATCCCCAATTACATAACAAACATGAAACAAGCCCAAGACCACTTAGCTTAATGCCACACTATCAATCTCATTAATGCATTCTATAAAAAGCTAGCTTACTGGTCTGTACATGACATCAAATCACTACCTCCTTGTCCTCCTTCTATCATACTTTCAATGATATTTAAATTCAAAGAAGCCTGATGAAGAGCTTGATTACATCTATCGTAACATCTACTTTCATATGAACATTCTGAATCTTTAAAATATATGTCTAGGCAATAAATTTAGTTCTACAAAATACATACTTTCCCCCCATAGCCAGTATGACTGTCTTGGATTTTACGTGTCAAGGTATTTCAATCATTCTTGTAGGATTTGATTTCTCTTCATTTCTGCTTTGTCTCATCAAGAGTTCTTCAAGGCTTTAATAAGCCTTTTTTGTAAATCCAATCAGAAAGAATTATTCAGGTCCCTTTTTTTGGTTTCTCATTTGTACATTTTTTTTTAAATTGTAAAGTCACAGCCAGTTTCTTTTATAGATCCATTGAAGCATCTTTTTCTAATTCATCCTCATCACCTATCTCATATTGTAGCTACCCTTTTGGATTTCATTCTTCAAAAGTCTCTTTCAGTGTTTTTCTTATCTCAAGATTTTGCATCAGCTTGCAGACCTGCACAGGTAGTCCTCAACCAAGAACCATTCACAGTGGTGCAGTGGCTTCTGCTGACTGCCGTCTGACTGCAATTTGGCAGTTCAAATCTCACCAGCCTTAAGGTTAACTCAGCCGTCCATCTTTCCAAGATGGGTAAGTAAAATGAGGGCCCAGATTGTTGGGGGCAATAGGCTGACTCTGTAAACTGCTTAGAGAGGGATGTAAAGCACTGTAAAGTATATAAGTCTAGGTGCTGTTGCTATTGAGTCAGCAACTATTCCAAGTTGCAAGAGCACTGAACAGTTACAACCAATCCTTAGAACTCACATTTATGACTAGTTGCACAATCATGTGATCACCATTTGCAACCTTCCCTCCTAGAAAGTCAATGGGGAAGCCAGCAGAGAAGGTCACACATTGTTGGCGTAAGACTCCCCCCACCCCTGGCCTTATGCCTATAACTTCTGCACCCCTATATATCTTCCCTGACCAGTGCACTCATCACCCCCACAAACTCTCCCCAGCCCACACAATGCCTCTTACACACACCCTCCCACTTGTGCAGCACCCTCACTATTGGGTATCTCCATACATCCTCCCTGACATACATGGCATCTCTCAAACATACCTTGCCCAACCCTCCATCGCACATCCTCCCTGCACTGCCCCCCCCCCCATGCTCTCTCCTTGACAATCATACCAGCTCCCTCTCCGTGGGCATCATCTCTTGTATTGGTTCTGCTTTCGTGGAGCCTTCTCCAGTTCACCTTACCACCCCCAGAATTCTGGGATTTTCATTTTTATAAGCATATTCCACAACTTTGTATGATTGACAAGTAAAGATCTTTCTATAAACAATGCACATACTGACTTCTTTTTGCTATTCTTTGGCTTTCTGAATAGTCCAGTATGAATCAGGAATGTTTCATGTTCCTCTGTCTTTTCCAAATCCATACTGAATATTACGTACCACTCTTTCAATATAAAATTTCTAAAGCAATTACATGCAATAATTATAGATATACTCTGTGACTTTCTAGGAAAGGTCTGACTTTGCTCTCCTGACCCATTCCAAGCTCTGCTGTCTCTTTTTCCTCTCCCTCCTATAACTTTGGCTTTACCACACAGCTTAATTTACCATTGCCTTCTCTTGTGCAATTTGAAACAATCCCTTTGCCATTGTCACTAAGTCGTATTTCATCTCTTGCATCTTCCTATACCACAACTGCACAATACAGGTTCCTGCTTGCTTTAGCTGGGGAATTGAGATGACATTTATGCCTTGTGTGACTCTGCTTATAGAGGTAGTCCTAAACTCACAACCGTTCCTTTAGTGACTGTTCAAAGTTACAACAGCACTGAAAAAAGTAACTTATGACTGCTTTTCAGTTACAACCTTTACAGCATCCCCATGCTCATGTGATCTAAATTCAGAAGCTTGGCAACTGGTTCATATTTATGATTGCTGCTGTGTCCCAAGATCGTGTGATCATCTTTTGCAACCTTGTGACAGGCAAAGACAATGGGGAAGTCAGATTCACTTAACAACCGGATTACTAACTTATTAACTGCAGTGATTCACTTAACAACGGAGGCAAGAAAGGACATAAAATGGGGCAAAATTTACTTAACAAACATCTCACTTAACAATAGAAATTTTGGGCTCAATTGTGGCCCTAAGTCAAGGATTGCCTGTATTATAATCATCCCTTTGAGATAGACCAGATCAGGCACCACATTCCCCAGGAAAAGCAGAACTATATTGAGATAGGCTATAATGCAATCTTGCAAATCTTATTATGCTTCTCCTCTCTTTCCTCTTATGCCCCCGTGAGACAAGAATAAGGCCTAGTCTCTTAATACTATCTTCCTTCCCAGAATTTAATGAATATGTCTATATTCTGGTTCTCAACATATATACCCATGGCATATACTCCTACCTTCATTTGCTCACCCCTCCCAGGCATACCATCCTGCCACAATGATCTAACAAAATAGGTCATGTGAAGGACATTCTTAATTAGCCTTGTTGAAACTTTTCCAGTGGATAGATCTAAACTAGAACTGCTTCAAAATGAAAGATTTATAAAAATTTCATTTAAAACTTACCAAAATTGAACTCTCTAGCTTTTCTTCTCCCCACATTGGAAACATCATTAACTGGTTCTATGCTCTTTGTCTTCTTATGTGGTGGTAAATAGTCATCATCATCTTCAGAGAGACAAACATATGCATCAAAGCTGTTACTTGACATTATCTCACTGTCTTTAAAAATCATGACAAATAATCTGCTGTTGAACTATTCCAAAATAAGGATCCACTTATCAATTCTTTTTTTATCAATTCTACCCTAATCCTAACTTTCCCACTTAAAACTCAAATTATGTCAGTAGCATTAGAATCTTAGTTTCAACAAGGCCCTATCCTACCCCATTCAGTTTGGAATTCCAACCAAATATAAAGATACCACATTAAATGACTTGAAAATAAAAATATCATAAAGTTGGAGGATACAAATCTCTCTCAGAATACCAAATAAATATATTGGTAGATGGTGGGATAAGAGACGACCAGGTTGTAATTCCAGCAATAAATGGATAAACACTGAAATTAACAAGAATCGGTGTGTAAAATGTCACTAGCGATCTAATAAATGTGAATAAGCTCGCATTTTAAACAGAAAGAAATCAATAATGTCTGCCAAAACATTTAAAAAGGAAAACATTTATGTTAAGAAGTATGTTATATTCAAGGATGCAATTATCAACTAAAAAGTTATGAAGCAAGAAAAAAGAAGATGTCTGATGCAAACATACACATGCATAAATAAGAATACCCCTTGTAGTTTTGTTTCCACCCTTTCCCCCCCATAACCCAAATTAGCCCGCCAGGTCAATCCAACAGCTGCTTAAAGTAAAATGAACAGATGTTCCAGTGTGAGTCGGTTATTAGCAAATAGTGACTAGCATTCTTGAATACTTATAAAAAAATAATAGACTGACTTTTGCCATTACTAAAAGACACAGATGAAGAAAAAATGCATTGTAACTATGTTGAGTTTAAATTTCTACAATGTCACACCCTTCAAATTTATGACAAAGTAAGTAAAATAACACAATTTGACACTGAAAGGAGAGACTTACTCTTATTAACTTTATTTACAAAATATGACACTACATCACAGAACATGGTGCTTTGTTTTTCATGCAGGAAAAGCTATCAATAGCATACTTTTCTTCACATGCAGAAATATCTCTTATTTTCCCATTTCTCATCCAGGGATATTCAAATAACTAGGCATGATCAAGTCACACATCATCTAAACAGTCTTATCAGTACTCAACCAACCTTCTTTACTAAATTTAGTTCTTAGCACAGTAATTATCACTGTGGAACTGCAAAATCTGAATGCCCTTTCAGTTCTTCAACTTCTTTCATCTCACTTTTCTTTCTTTTATGAGATTTGTGTAGTTTTTAAAATAGCAATTTGTCACAGGCAATGGGTGGAGAGGAGGTAAGTGCAGGAAGAAACAGATTTGAGAAGACTTTGATCTGAGGTACATTATCGGATCTTAACATTAGGCAGTCAACTTCAGAAGATATCTTCTACTTCCCAAATCTACCATTTGAATTTCTTAAGTAAACACTTCGTTTTATCTGCCTCAAATCTTACAAAACTCAGCAAGACCAAAATGATGTGGGGACATTACAGACAAACAGGTCTTTTGGTTTTACTAGATCATCAAATGAGTGGATCTTTCTCAAATACTCTGGAGAATTTCCATAGTTTTAATCATTGCCCAATGAAGCATCCTCAGTTGAAACGGAACCTGATGAAACTGCTTCCTTCTGGTAAGCAGTAATATCAGATTGAGTATTCCCCACCCTCCTTTTGCACTTTTTACATCAACCGCTCTAGAAAACATGACGATTCAAATTCAGCATTTACAAAAGACTAGCTTGCCCAACACAATTTATCTTATGGAATGGGAAGGGTTTGGGAGGAAGGATAGAAGTGATGTACACAATGCCACATGACTGAGATTCTTCTGAAACAAGTGAGCAAAATAAAATTAGTTGAGAAAATGGCCAACCTTCAATGGTCACTTCCACTTCAGGATCCTCACTTGTTTCAGAAGTGGCATGCTGAGAAGAATCTGAAAAAAGCAGAACAAAAAACCAAATCTGAACGGCGCAGACACACTGAAAGACTGATTTTACTCGACAGGGGCAAGTCAACATATATCTTGTACACCATGGATAAAACAGACCCATAACATATAAGTCAAAATAGTTTATCACAAGCTTTAAAATTTATGAAATGAAAATAGAAAGATGTGGATGTTTAAGTAGGAAGATTACTAGCTTTTTTCTAGATTCATTTGAATCTTTGCTGTCAAACATTTTCAAAATGATGAATATAGGAAATTCACAAATTCTCACACAAGACAATTACAACGATGCAAACAAATGAGAATGATTATAGTAATATTTCTAAAAATGTATGTTAACACTACAACTGTTGTTTAAAGGTTAGAATTGTAACTGCAAATAGTATTTTCTGTAGTTCATTTGTATTCTACAGCTGTCCAAACCCACTGAGTAGTTCATCTTTTGCCCCACACTGAAGTCATCGATTATCAGCAGGAACATTTTATATAATGGAAGTATCATAAAGTATTGATACAGCATTGTATGTCAACATGACATACATTCTGAAAGGATACTGTTCTTATTTTTTTTCCTGTTCCCAGTGCCAAAAGTCAGAAAACATCAAATCCAAATGAATAGCTCTTTCTATCAGTCAAAACAGAAGGGGGTTATAACAAGGATAATGGACTCCACTACTTCCATTATTAAATTGATTTGTTTCCACACATCTCTTCAAGGCAGACCTGGTGGAGAAACAAGCCTGTCTCAATAACACAGGAAGAAATTCCAGCATTTCTTGACCTAGTCTGATTCAAAGAGCTGATATTTCCAAACTACAATTGGCTCTATCCATGCACTGGACCAGTTTTTCAAAAGTTGTATTTTCATCATTGTCATGTGATCATTCTTTGCTATCCTCCCAGGTAGTTTACAATAAGGAAAACCAGATTCGCTTAATAACCGTAAAATTTGCTTAATCATCACAGCAAAAAAAATCATAAAACCAGGCATGTGACTCAGTTAATGACCACCTTGCTTAGCAATGTACGTTCTAGTCCTAACTGTGGTCATAAATTGAGGACACCTGCATATAACGTTAAAACGTCCATCTTTATTAGGAAATTCCAATAAACATGAAAAAAGGGTAGGAAATAAAATTCATGTCCGAGTCAACCAGATGTTAGGTACTAAATTACTAATATTTCCAAGCAGAACTGTTTCCATCATTTTACTCATTAATTTTAAAGTATCTGAAATACGGGAAAATTTATTCAAACATATGTTTAACCATGTTCACTGTCCTTTGGTAGAAATTAAAAAACAAACAAACCAAGTTGTAGTGCAAAAACTGCACTTTAGAAAGAGGTTACATACATTTGTTAGATTATTCTCTGAAGGAAATTTCTAACAATATAACTTATATTCTTCTATTGTCTCCAGAGTCAGTTAGAAATATGCATAAATAAATGTAACCATTGTGCTAATGAAAATCTGGGAGAGCAAAGCATGTATAGTCTGCTAAATTTCAGGCATGTAAGCATGAAAATATATTTTGAATTAGGTAACTCACTCAGCTTATCAATTTAATATCTAATATTGGCCCTTGTAAGTACGAAGACTAGTTAGTAAAGGGTTTGTGGAATTCTCAAGGCTGTATAGAGGATGACCTTTCTTCATTGACTTAGCAAATCAAACCTTACTAAATATTATATATGCATAATTTTCTAGTAAGTCACTTGTTTCAAGAAGCATCAGAAAGCAGCATATAAATGAAAGTTGCATGGTAGACGGTAGAAGGATTTGAATTCAGCTTTCCATTCCAATTTAGGAATTGATGAACCTTACTTAATGTTTTAAGGTTGTATTTTCCTTATCATGTCTTCTTCTGAAGTTAAGACTTCCCATTATTGCCTACAAGGCATGTCAGAAAACAAGTTGTGCAGCATTTCCACTTTGGGAATAACATGTCTCCATGTCAAACAATATTTATAATAATGAATGACAGTTTAGACATGGGATAAAACATAATGTGGTGTTCTCTTCATACAGACACACAACCTAGAACAAGTTTTTCCATTTTTAAACTTAACAACTTAAAGCCCTGGTGGCACAGTGGTTAGAATGCAGAATTGCAAGCTAACTCTGCCCACTGCCAGCAGTTCAATTCTCACTGGCTCAAGATTGACTCAGGCTTCCATCCTTCTGAGGTCGATATGAGGACCCAGATTATTGAGGGCAATATGCTGACTCTGTAAACCACTTAGAGAAGGCTGTAAAGCACTGTGAAGCGGGATAAACTTCTGAGTGCTATTGCTATTATATATGTTGACTTAAGTCAACATTACAGAACAAAGGTTGAAATTCATCTCTTTCAAATAAACCATAACAAGATTAATCAGTATGGATAATAGACCCATCTCTGTTTAATGAACAAAAACAAACTTTTGAATTCCTCTTTAATCTGAATCAGAGAAAGAAGGGACAGCAAGTGATTCATTTTTTTAAAATAAGCATTTTCCAAACAGATTCAAAATTTTACACTGACAGGTAAGTGATCTACAAAGCATAAAAGGTTACCAACAAAACAAGAAAAGATTCTATGTCCAAACAATATGCAATTTTACACTGTACAGAATTGAGAATCTTTTAATGCCCTATACATATCCCCAAAGGCTTTCTAAAAAGTTTCTATTAAGCTACTTCAACTGTTAACTTAAGCCTACTATTTTAATACAAATGTTGATCGCCTTTTACACCTGAATTTTCCTCTTCAGAATCTAATCGAACAAAAAATTCAGTTTTGTCAGATTCACTCCATCAAAATAAGCAACACAACCCTAAAGGAACAGAGAAGGCTCCTTCAACATTCAAAATAAATACATCAATAGATATAAATGCTGGCTTATTCAGTATCATTACTTTGGGATCAGTCCAAAACAGTATTACTTTCAGATTCTATTTTACAATGCACAAAAAAGGCCCAGGAACCAGAGTAATTTGACAATATAATATGATCTTAAAATTTGAACTGGGAGTTAACTCTTATGACATGCTTAATGCTTCATAAAACTGTTTACCAGCATGTTGATTCAAAAAATATTTCCATAATAGAAATATTCCTATGAACTACAATTTGTAGCCCACCAATTCAGCTTTTATTAAACAAGAATACTTAATATTATGGCACTGAAACCAACTGGAAAGTTAATATATGCTTTGGCAAGCACCAGTCACATTCTCAGTAGCAACAGCAGCAATCCCTTTTCAGAAACAAGGTCTTTAAATTTGAAAATCTGTTCAATAAAATTCACATTAGCAAGCATCATACAGCTAAATAGCTTTTTATACTTTTTTTCACATCCCATTGCCCCAAATCTTGCGTTGCTAGTTCCAAATATTGAAATAAGACAGGCCTAATCATAAAATTTAATTGTAATTGTAAATTAATTACATGTATCTAACTTTTCATTGCCACCTTTTAAAAAATGACATATCTGCCTTCATACTTTCCAGATCTTCTGTTATGTAGCAGCACTATTGCCTACTCAGTAGGAAAAAGATAAAATCACCAAAGTTGATGGAAAAGACTAATTGAATGGAGGAAACCACCTATCAAATCTTTCCAAATAGCTTTTATAGTTTACTGGAAGATGGAAGAAGGGGAAAGGAGATGATATTGAAAATATTTCGCAATAGTTTCCACAATAAACATGCAGGATCACAATTCAAGGGGAGGACAATAAATACACAACCATGTGGAATATGAAAAAAGAATGCAAGACACAGACACAATGGATATGTTTTCACTGTACTCTTTTAATTTTTGAAATACCTTACCAGTTTATTTTTTAAAATTTACATATTTCTAACCTTCTACTGGCAATTCCACATCTGTTCCTTCACTGCAATCGGAACCCTGGTTGCTCCCTTTAGACAAATATAAACATACCATCATAAAAAAGTGGAGGATGCTAATCAACACTTGAAATTTCAGAATTAGTTTCTTAAATAATAGGCTGAGTAGACGTTTTATGGCACATTGGCATCCAGCCTCCAGCAAGATCACTGCAAACAGAAATCTATGGAAAAAGTCAATCCAACGAAAATCCAAAAAAATAGTATTTAGGTCACTGATAATTTGGAAGAGTTTTCTTCACATAATCCAGATAGTATAGATTTTAAAAAGAACTGGGGAATGGATGAAAGCGTGTAGCTGGGAAAATATACACATTTTCCCGTTATATTCAACAGATTTCCTTTGTATTACTGAATTGCTAACCCTCCTAATTTGCCAATATGAAGGGTTAGGAAATATGGAAAAGAGAAAGGTGTACAAAAAAGGCATTTTAAAAGGTTTCTTTATTTCCCACAAATGGAAAAAGGAGGAAGCAGCTGTAAGCAGAAACAAAACTTCTGAATGAATCCAAAATAGGAAAGTAATGAGGGGGAGAAATCACTAGTCAGTATAATTCAGGCCATGGATCTGAAATCAAATTTAGATGAACAGTGTTCCTGGCAAGCAGGATATGATACTGTGGCATTAATGTTGTGAGAAATAGTACCATGATAATGAACAAGTGAATTGCTATACCTGTGTAAGACTTTGCCATAGCGATTTTCTCATCAATCGCCGAAGTTTCTGAAGGACCTGCTTTGTAAATAAAGACAGCCATAAAAAAATCACTAAGATTTTTCCATTTCCATTATGAGAGCATGCTGAGCTGAACCAAGCAATTACAGGGAAAATAATAGTTATAACGGGGGAGAGGTTTTGAACAATATTTAAACCGCTATTAAAGGTTAACATGAACAAGTTCCAAATGTATCTACAGCCTCCCCCTCTATATGTCATTTGTATAAAACACATACCAGCCCATGTGTTTTGTGATGTACTTTTCAAGTTGCAATGAATTGCGCGGTTTAACATGAGAAGTCATGAGTTTTGTATAATCCAGATTTTCCCTTGAACTATCCATAGACAGATGAGCCACTTTCTATATGGATTTCTGCAGCACTCTCTAAATGGGGCTCTCTGGAATACAGATGGCAGTTTCATTTGGTCCAGAAGGCAGCAGTGCATCAAGATTCACCCATGTAACCCCTGCTAAGCAAGCTGCATTGGCTTCCAGTAGGCTTCCAAGTGTCATTCAAGACGTTGATTATCAACTTTTAAAGCTTCATAAAGCACAGAAGTTATTTTGTGGAACCACCTGTCTCCAGTAACTTCTACCCACCAGATGTTATGAGGTAGGCATGCTCGGGCCACCTCAATGAAACAATGCAATCCTGTTGGATCCAGGAGATATGCCTTCCTTATCATGGTGCCCATTCTAAAGAACCACCTCCCTTCCGAGATCCAGATGGCTCCGATTCTGTTGGCCTTCCAGAGGGCTTTGAAAACCTGGCAATTCTCTTGGATGACGGCTGTCAAACTTGCCACATCACATTGCTGTCATGTGGGGTATCAGACATTTTTTCCCTTCGTACAGCTGGAGTGGGCATGGTCTTGTGTGTGACACATCCAGCCCGTGGACCGCCACCAGTTTGACACCCCTGACTTAGACGTCGGGACTGAGTTGCTGGGAGAAGCTGTGAAGCATATTTGGGATTGTCATTTTTTGTGAGATTTTTCAGCTCTTATATCTACTATATTTGCTATTAATTTTATTTTTCATTAGATTTATATTGCTTATATTGCTAGTACCTAGAATTATTTGTCTGATGAGTGGCCATAAACATTTTCCAAATACCGTATTTTTCGCACTCTAAGACGCACATTAGCTTTAGAGAAGGAAAACAAGAAGAAAAAATCAGCCTCCCAGCATCCATCCAGTATTCATCTGGTTAGCATCCTTGCAGCAAACAAAAAACAGCCTGGTCAGCCTGAGCACGTTATCGCAACCCCAGCACATGGCTCGTCAGGGCTCCGCCACCAGTCAACTGAGCTGCTGTCGCCAGGGAACAATTGAGCCTTTGCTGAGAAGCTTATTGGCAGTTGGATCGGTCTCCCGGCATACCGCCAATCAGCTGATCCAACCACCAATCAGCTGCTTGGCAACGAAGACTCCAGTGTCCCCCAACAGTGAACAGCAGCAGCAATGACAGGTGGCGGCGGCAAACACCGCTGCCGCACCAACCCTTCCCCCCTGCCGCAATATTCGCTCTATAAGAAAAATATGATAGATGAGAAGATTACGGTGGGCATCTATGGGAAGTATTTGTATTCAGCATTTTTGATGTGACACAAAAATACAATTAAGAATTACAGCAGTGTGAAGAATTCCAAGAGTGATTTACCGCTGGATCCTAGAATGATAGCAAATTATATTGCACTCCATACCATTTCAGCACCATTAAAACAAGCAATAATTTAAAGCTGCTAATTCATTCAACATAGTAATCTTTGCACATAATTTCTGGAAGTCAAGCAATGGGCATAATTACAATCTATCAACTATCATATGGTCAGCACAAGCTGTAGGGTTTTGAAAAGTTACTTTAAATCCATGGCTTCCAATTCAGTTTTAACAAACAGTATAAACCACAGTTTGTCACTTCAGATAATACTAAACTGTTGGTAAGTTTCTTCTGTTGACCTGTTACCTAAATGGAGCCACAATGTTTTTAATATCCTTTTCTGTCCATCCTTTAAAAACTTCATTTGACACAGAAAGCATAGAAACGTGAATATTTTGCAAATTTAGCCAATGCATATTTTCATTTTGAATACCCTTTCATTTCTATTTAAATTCCAGATTGTTTCCAATGCAGCAAGAAAGACAGATAACAACTTCCTCAGCCAGCATCACAATGCAAGACTTATACAATTATTTTCTTGGGGGCAATTATTACTCAGCAATCTTTTTTCTTCTGTATATAAGAATGGACTTTTAACCAACTATCAATCTCATGACAAATCCCATCAACTGAGAAAACTGTGATGAAATAGAAAGGCAGGAACACTCTCCAGTGTCATCAAGACAGTAAGCAAGATGGGGTTCAGTCTTCTGGCTATACTGTTGAGACCATTTATTAGTGATTCATATGCTTGCACATAGTGCCCATTTATCCAAGATGACCTCTTAAATCCAAGTTCAAGGCATTTTAGAACAGTAATGAATTTTCAATTAAGTATGCCTTGCCCGCGAAGGGCTTTTTTATGCCTTTTTTCAAATAAATAGGTGGAAGTTTTCTGCAGTTATTTTGTAAAAAAAAAATCATGAAATTTTGGAATTTAATGTGACAATGCATTGAAGTCTTATGAGATTCGCACCATAAGATTTTGCTTAAAATTTATGGTTCCATGGAAACTGCCTAGGGGTACTTCAGAAATCCTCAAGTCTATAGGCACTATGCTGATCCTTGAAAAAGGTCAGTTACATATTAAAAAATTGCTTTCAAATGCCGACTTGCATATTTTCTTCTATAATCCTAACAGCTACTTTTTAAAGTCAATAGTATGTCTATATCTTCATAAGTGCAATTATGTCCAATTCATTGACTAAATGGAGCCATACATTTCTTTTTTTCAATGCTGCAATACACTTGTATAAATAAGTATAATGAAATATGGGACCTGTTCCTTCAGAATACAGTGTTAAAAAATGCATAAATGTACAGAAATATATATGTACTTCAATAAGATTTGCATTAGATAAATTTGCATTAGCTATATATTGAAATTGTAATTATTTTATATTTTTTCTCATATTTTTTCACTTGTTTAAAAAACTTTTAACTTTAGGTTTTTTTCTCTTTGAAAATGTATATCACCATCACAACTATTTTTGTTTTGCTCAATAAAAAAAAATACAATATAATTTTATGAAATAAAATATAATAAAGTCAAAAAGAAAGTCTACACAAAGGAACCACACCCCTATACATGTATCACTTGCCCTTTATAAAGGCACTACTGCCTCTGCTATAGCTGAAGGCTTCAAGGACTATAGAAAGGAGATTGGGGAATGGAGCAATGCAGTATTATCCTCGAGACATGAAAGAAGGTATCTGTAAGCAAAGCAGTTTTTTATGTTGTTATTTCTTGGCTACATAAATGAAGCCTGATATGGTTCTGTAAAGAATATACATCCACTTCCATCCTATACCGTTTCTGTTGTCAGCTCATACACACTATTTTCAGCATTCTGGTGCAAACCAACCTTGCTGTGATGTTTTGCAACGCCAGCACTAGGCGACGGGTCACAATTGGACAGTTGTCCAGTTAGCATTGTTCATCCTCAATGTTTGTCTCCTCGCAGAGCATCTTGCTCAGAATGGGTCTTTTTGTTTTTTTAAAGGGCGCTACAAACCAGTAAAACTCTCATCTGGGTCAGCAGAAGAAGGAGAAAGAAGAAATGCCACGACAAAAGATACTGAATGTGACTAGCTTTTCATTAAAATAGCCTTCTGGAAGATAAATGTAAATTATGGAAGGAAGAAATGAAACTACGATTTTTAATAATATAAAACCCTAATTTTCCATTGTAAAGTTTAGTGTGACATAAAAGAGGGCTCTAAGGTGGTCTCCTACCCAAGTACCAATCAGATTAAGACCTGCTTACCTTTCTAAAGGTTACTCAATTCTGTGCCTTTATTTTAAACCTTAGCCCCAGGAAACTACATTAGGCTGGGATCATTCAACAATTATTTATTTATTGAATTAAATGCTACCCATGTCTCCGATAGGGCAAGTCAAATGATGCTGTCCTTTGAAATGGTTTTCAGAATAATTTGTATATAGCTACTGCAAAAGCCACATTACAAATTTACACATTTCATTAGTCCTTAATTGTATGCCAAAGTAGACAATGTCAACCAAACCATGCTAACACCATGTATGTACAACTTGCAATCAGGATGCTACTTCCAAATGGATATTACAAGAGGGCAAAAACAGTTTGAATACTCTAAAGTTTAAAAAATAATTGCTGTGGTTGTCTTTTTTTATTTTGTATTAGGTATCATCCCCGTAATTTTTAAGCGGATCATTTCACAAGGACAGATAAGGTGGAGGGTCTTCTGCTGTCTAGATCAACCTTGGAAGTGTCTCTTTGATAGCAACTCCTTCCGTTGGCAATATTATTCCTCCTGAACTTTGATAAGCTACTATCCATCTAGCTTTCTAGAAAGCCTTGAAAAGCTGGCTCTTACGTCAAGCATTGCGGTAGAGCCTGATAAAGTTATTATTGATATATATGTGGGATGTTGGGAGGAACTGGCAGATTTTATGGTGTTTTTATGACTTTTGCTGTTTGTAAGCAGCCCAAAGTTATACTCCCAAACAAGAGTGACTTTGTGTCTTTTAAATAAAGTACACAAGCCCACATAGTTTTTGATAGCTATCATTAATAAGAATCGATATAAAGTGTTGAGATATATAAAACTTTCATATGGCATTGCCGCATGCAGACTATCCTTCCATTCTTCCCTCCAACACAACACATTTGTAATACTTGGTATTTGGCAATAAGTTTGACTATCGACAGGATAGTTATTATACTTAACTTTAATTTATTTAAAACACTCAGAAACAGTTCTCAATTTTTAAGAAAAGGGGGAGGGGGGGCATAGACAACAGTGCCTAGGGAGCAAATGCAGCACACAATTGAGCTGGAACCAGATGAGGCTCACCTAACCCAAAACAAGTTCTGCTTCAAATACTATATGATTATACTGGAACCAAAACCCTATTTTGGTTTCAAACTACATTGTCCTTCATTCAGTTTTTCTGCCTGCATAATTTACCGTTCAAGATTTCAGACTGTATAAAAGAAGGTTCACATTCACTGTTACCTGGAATATTAAATTGATAATATTCAGGGTCTTCTGATTCTTCTTTAACTGTTACCATCTCGAGTCCTGTAATAGAAACAATTAATATTCCATTTACATGAGTAATTAGTAATCTAAATGACTGCTCACCGTTTGCTGTTTCATATGCATTAAAAAAATCAACACATTCTGAGTTACCCGTATTTTTCAGAGTATAAGACGCAACAAGGTTTTGAAGAGGCAAATTTTTTAAAAAATAGGTAGGTAGGTAGATAGATAGATAGAGAGGGAAAGAAAGAAAGAAAGAGAAATACAGTAGGTAGGTAGGGAGAGAGAGAGAGTAGATAGGTAGGTAGATAAAGGGATAGAGAGAGAGAGAAATAGAGAAATACAGTAGGTAGGTAGGGAGAGAGAGAGAGGGTGTAGGTAGGTAGGTAGAGGGAGAGAGAGAGAGAGAAATAGAAAGAGATAGAGAAATATAGTAGATAGATAGGGAGAGAGTGAGAGTAGGTAGGTAGGTGGGGAGAGAGAGAGAGAGAGAGAGAGAGAGAGAGAGAGAGAGAGAGAGAGAGAGAAACAGTAGGCAGGTAGGGAGAGAGAGCGAATAGGTAGGTAGGTAGATGTTTCCAGGTGTATTTATCCATGTGCTGGATAAAGAAATCACTGACAATCTGCAGCACCTAAGACTTCGTTTCTGCTGACACAGCACTTGATCAATCTAATTCTCATCAATCACTTTAAGTAAAGAGCTTTCCGAAAGGAAAAAAAAAGTTTTTGTACTCTGCAAACCTCCCAAAAATGAGCCCTTTTTTCAAAAAAAAAAAAAAAAAAAGGCATGAATAGCCTTGGGAGGGCTTGCAGAGTGCTCCTTGGGGGAGGGGGGGAAACGGGCCCGTTTTTTGTCAAAAAAATTGCATGCATAGCCTTATGGAGGCTTATAGAGTGCTGCTGGGGGCGGCAAAAAAACGGCCCATTTTTGCTCATTTCTGCCCTCCCCAGCCCCCAGGAGCTCTCTGAAAGCCTCCATAAGGGTATGCACAGCCATTTTGGTGAAGAAGGTGGGCTTCAGGAGGCAAAAAATGCTGTATTCGATGTATAAGACGCACCTAGATTTTCAGCCTCTTTTTTGAGGAAAAAGGGTGCGTCTTATACTCCGACAAATATGGTAACTGCAATTATCATGTTAAAGCCCAAGTTTATGCAACAAATGGACTCTCAACAATGTCAATATTATAAATAACTGATTATGTGCCATTGAAGTCTGTGCTGACTCTTAGCAACAATGATCTGTCCCTATCCTGGTTTTCCAAGTGCACTAATCACCATTATAACTCCATTCATCTACCTTGCAAGAAAATTGTAGGTTTTTCTTCTTCTTGACAATTATCAGATCAAACCCAATTTAGCCTATCACTCAATTTTCAAAATGAACCAAAAACAAAGTATGTACATATTTATTTCAGTCCAACTAAGAAGCATGGACAGAAACAATCTGTAAGACACCCACTTGACACTTGCCATATTTGTACAGCTGCAGATAAACCACATGTATCTAAAGATTGGTTAATACAAATCACTAGTTTTGAGTATCAAAAATTATACAGACCAATGAAAGCTCAAGATTTTTCTACATTGAAACACTGAACCACAGCCAATTCTACATTCCTTACATATTGCAATGGGTAAGAATTGTTAGTCACCAGCTATGCTGGCTGGAGAATTCTGGGAGTTGAAGTCCACAAGTCTTAAAGTTGCCAAGTTTGAAGATCTCTGCTGTATCAGATATTATAAAACATTTTTGTTCTTCACAAAGTTTTCCTGTTACTGCATGTCTTATGAATGAGTATTACCATTTAAACAATGTTTGTTGACCTGTAGTGCGGCATATAAAAGACTCAAAAATTTGAAAAAGAACTTATATTTTCCTATTTTTACATTCAAATGATTTATTTTTACTTAAGCTTTTAATTTTTTAAGAAATTTACACCCAGAATAAAGATCCAAAAAGTGTGTACCGTGTTTCCCCGAAAATAAGACTGGGTCTTATATTAATTTTTGCTACAAAAGATGCATTAGGGCTTATTTTCTGGTTAGGTCTTATTTATACAATACAATACAATAGCAGAGTTGGAAGGAAACTTGGAGATCTTCTAGTCCAACCCCCTGTTTAGGCAGGAAACTCTATACCGTTTCAGACAAATGGCTATCCAACTTCTTCTTAAAGACTTCCAGTGTTGGGGCATTCACAACTTCTGGAGGCAAGTTGTTCCACTGATTAATTGTTCTGTCAGGAAATTTCTCCTCAGTTCTAAGTTGCTTCTCTCCTTGATTAGTTTCCATCCATTGCTTCTTGTTCTACCCTCAGGTGCCTTGGAAAATAGTTTGACTCCCTTTTCTTTGTAGCAACCCCTGAGATATTGGAACAATGCTATCATGTCTTCCCAGTCCTTCTTTCTCTTAAGCTAGACATACCTAGTTCCTGCAACCGTTCTTCATATGTTTTAGTCTTCAGTCCCCTAATCATCTTTGTTGCTCTTCTGTGCACTCTTTCTAGAGTCTCCACATCTTTTTTACATCGTGGTGACCAGAACTAAATGCATTATTCCAAGTGTGGCCTTACCAAGGCATTATAATGTGGTATTAACACTTCAGGTGATACTTGATTCTATCCCTGTTTATGTAGCCTAGAACTGTGTTGGCTTTTTTGGCAGTTGCTGCACACTGCTGGCTCATATTTAAACGGTTGTCCACTAGGACTCCAAGATCCCTCTCACAGGGATTGAGCAAGGTACTACCTATACTGTACCTCTGCATTTCGTTTTTCTTGCCTAAATGTAGAACCTTACTCTTTTCACCATTGAATAAGGTTCTACATTTTCCGGGAAATACGGAGCTAAATGCATCCACCTGGCTGACAATCTTAACTCTGGCTTATTTTGGGGATATTACGAGCATCCTGAAAAATCATGCTAGGACTTATTTTCCCGTTAGGTCTTATTTCTGGGGAAACAAGGTACTATTTCTGAAAAGGTGTGTGGCCAGTCAATTATCCAATTCATGGCTAGAAAATAGACAATTGCACTGGGAAGGGGGTGGGGATTTAGAAAATCACATTTGCAAGTAAGTATTTTAGCAATGGCCATAATTTTTATGAATGTTCTTGCCTCAAATGACAGTGGCAATGAAATGCAGGACCAGAAGGACCCATGTGTAAATATTTCTTATAATTATTATGAAAGGTTAGGACGAAATCTTGTATTAAAGTAAATTCCTAGCAAAGAGACATTTTCAAGATCCACTAATTACAATGTAAGTCATGCAGCCTGGCTAGGCCATGAAGCTCATTAGTAGAAATTTGGAAATGGCTACAAATAATTAATGGCTGCTTCATATTAAAAATGCATATATTTCTGAAAAATTCAAATAAAACATGTATATTAGGAAAATGCACTTGACAATACGTTTGAGGAAAATATTGGGGAAAAAAGCTTCACAGAATTTTGACAGCAGAGATACTTGAACTTCTGCTCTTATGGACACAGATTGATGTCAATTCACACACTGCTATGAACAATATCCTTGTAAGTTCAAGGAATTAGTATTTTTCAAAAGAAATAGAAATGCGTACCAGAATCTTCATTGGGCTCAGTCTTCACCTGAATGGAACTAGAGAATAGACAATTCTCTGTGAGTATAACATATCATATGAATTTATTTTGTCATTTGATTCAACTAAATGAGCACTCACTAGGCTAACTGGCTCTCCAGGATGCTAAAAGAAATATTCCTTCCAGACTTCCTATGCTTAGAAGGCTTTGAAAGGGCCTTAAAATAGTTATAGCAAACTTTTAGACAATTGCATCTGATGTGCAACTCGTTCCAAATTCCTCATTAGATTAGCACAAGCCAGTTGTAGGTAGGTCTGGCACTAAAACCCTAATTTTAAACCATAAAATTAAATTTTTAGTGTTACGGTTGTTATGACAAATCTGTCATCCACAAACTTGTGAATTACAGCTAAAAGACAGAAATACTGAATATTGTCACCTCATGCTTTGCCACTGGAAAAAATACTATTATACTGTTTGTAGAAAAGCTGTAGGAAAAAAATTAAAAAGCCATAAAATGATTTATACCTTATACCTGGAGATGTCATCATGTGTGACGAATCTGAAAGACGGCCTGAAAAAAAAATGAAAAAAGAATCTATTAACACACAAACATTAATCTGAATACAGAATATATATGGGAATGTAAAATAAACAATTTGATGAAGAAAACTCATATTTTTCCTGTTACTATATAATTGTATGGAACTTTTACAGTTCAATTTAGCATCAATAGCTCTTGATTGTGTTAAAAAATATCTGGACTATCCACTTTTATCTCTCTGTAAAGTCATTCAGAACTTTGTCAGGAGAATTTTGTACACACACACAAACACACCAATTCTAATGATATAGACTCTGTGTCATGGCAATGTTATTCAAGGCTCTATGCCTTCCAAATTATCATTACTGAAAATTCTGATAGCATATTTTTTTTTCAATATGAATAAACAACTGCAAAATCTTAGAAAGAGACGTGTTGCAACATGTAGGAGATGCACAAAAAGCACCTTTTAAAAAAGCACACACATATATATAGTAACAGGAATATTGTTTTTTGGCCAAGTGTGATGGAACACCCAAAGAATTTGTCTCGGGTGTATATATACAAATGTATATACCAGTGATGGCAAATCTATGGCATGGGTGCCACAGGTGGCATGCGGAGCCATTTGTCAAGGCATGCGAGGAGCTGCCCTGTCAGCTGGCCAGCGCGCATGTGCGCGCTGGCCAGCTGAGTTCACCCTTTTTTAAAGCCATTTTTCACCCTCCCCAGGCTCCAGAGGCTTTATAGGAGTCTGGGGAGGGCGAAAAGAGCCTCCCCACCCTCCGGAGGCCCTCTGGAGGCTTCATGAGCTTCCCTGAAGCCTCCGGAGCGCAAAAAACTGGCCCTACAGGCAAACCAGAGGTTCAGGAAAACACTTCCTATTTGCTCAGAGAGTCGTTTTGAGCGCTCCGAAAGCTTCAGGGAAGCCTCTTGACGGTCCCTGAAGCCTTCGGAGGGCTCAAAATGACCCTCTGAGCAAACCGGAAGTGACTTCCAGTTTGCTCGCAGGATCGTTTTGAGCACTCCAAAGGCTTCAGGGAAGCCTCCTGAAGGTCCCTGAAGCCTCCGGAGGGCTTCCCGGGGGGTGGAGGAAGCTGTTTTCGCCCTCCCCATGCTCCTATAAAGCCTCTGGAGCCTGGGGAGGGCAAAAAAAGCATGAAAAAAGGGGGGGTAGTGCCTGTAGCGCGTGCATGCGCACTGGGAGGTCGCACATTGCATTATGGTTGCGGCACGCCTGCACACGACCCCCCTGCGCTCCCCCCACTTATGGCACGTGAGCCAAAAAAGGTTCGCCATCGCTGGTATGTACAGATGGCATTGGGAATAAGTTGTGAAAGACAGGCTAACTTTGCAAATGATAGTTTCTTTAATTATATGAAAAGAGGTGCTGTGTTAAATGCTTGTGCACAAAGTTTTTCTCCCCCTCTGCCCAGGCTTTTCACAGCCATACAGGGCTGCAATATCTGAGACAATTATATAACTTCTCAATAATAGGATTTGCTTTACTATAAGAGAATACCAAAAATAAATTCATGCATGAGATGTCAGGGGGGAGGGGTTTTTGGAATAACCAAGAAAATTATTCTACTCCCACAAAAGGCTGGAAAAAATTAGAACTTTCAGTATTGTATACTTCTTTTCAGGTATCAACTTACAATGGGGCAAAAAAGTATTTAGTCAACCACAATTGTGCAAGTTCTCCCACTTAAAAAGATGAGAGAGGCCTGTAATTGGCATCATAGGTAGACCTCAACTATGAGAGACAAAATGTAAAAAAAACCCCAAACAATCATATTGGCTGATTTGGAAAGAATTTATTTGCAAATTATGGTGGAAAATAAGTATTTGGTCACCTACAAACAAGCAAGATTTCTGGCTCTCACAGACCTGTACCTTCTTAAGAGGCTCCTCTGTCCTGCACTCATTACCTGTATCAATGGCACCTGTTTGAAATTGTTATCAGTATAAAAGACACCTGTCCACAACCTCAAACAGTCACACTCCAAACTCCACTATGGTGAAGACCAAAGAGCTGTCGAAGGACACCAGAAACAAAATTGAAGACCTGCACCAGGCTGGGAAGACTGAATCTGCAATAGGCAAGCAGCTTGGTGTGAACAAATCAACTGTGGGAGCAGTAATTAGAAAATGGAACACATAAAAGACCACTGATAATTTCCCTTGATCTGGGGCTCCATGCAAGATCTCACCCCGTGGGGTCAAAATGATCATAAGAATGGTGAGCAAAAATCCCAGGACCACACGGGGGGACCTAGTGAATGACCTGCAAAAAGCTGGGACCAACGTAACAAAGGCTACCATCAGTAACACACTACGCCGCCAGGGACTCAGATCCTGCAGTGCCAGACGTGTCCCCCTGCTTAAGCCAGTACATGTCCGGGCCCATCTGAAGTTTGCTAGAGAGCATTTGGATGATCCAGAAGAGGATTGGGAAAATGTCATATGGTCAGATGAAACCAAAATACAACTGTTTGGTAGAAACACAACTCGTCATGTTTGGAGGAGAGAGAATGCTGAGTTGCATCCAAAGAACACCATACCTACTGTGAAGCATGGGGGTGGCAACATCATGCTTTGGGGCTGTTTCTCTGCAAAGGGACCAGGACGACTGATCCATGTACAGGACAGAATGAATGGGGCCGTGTATCGTGAGATTTTGGGTGCAAACCTCCTTCCATCAGCAAGGGCATTGAAAATGAAACGTGGCTGGGTCTTTCAACATGACAATGGTCCCAAACATACCATCCGGGCAATGAAGGAGTGGCTTCGTAAGAAGCATTTCAAGGTCCTGGAGAGGCCTAGCCAGTCTCCAGATCTCAACCCCATAGAAAACCTTTGGAGGGAGTTGAAAGTCCGTGTTGCCCAGTGACAGCCCCAAAACACCACTGCTCTAAAGGAGATCTGCATGGAAGAATGGGCCAACATACCAGCAACAGTATGTGCCAACCTTGTGAAGACTTACAGGAAACATTTGACCTCCATCATTGCCAACAAAGGATATATAACACAGTATTGAGAGGAACTTTTGATATTGACCAAATATTTATTTTCCACCATAATTTGCAAATAAATTCTTTTCAAATCAGCCAATGTGATTGTTTGGGTTTTTTTTTTACATTTTGTCTCTCATAGTTGACGTCTACCTACGATGCCAATTACAGGCCTCTCTCATCTTTTTAAGTGGGAGAACTTGCACAATTGGTGGCTGACTAAATACTTTTTTGCCCCACTGTATGTTAAAAAAAACTACAGAATTGCTACTGTATAGAAAATGATTTTTTAAAAAGATCAAATTAAGACTCACCTAAATGTTTCTTTGGCTCAAGGAAAGGCCTACATAAAGAAAGAACAAATTCTATTATTCTACAAGATCTATTTATAAACATAATAATGGCATTAAGAGGGTTCAGATCATGTCTTCAATATTTTCTCCATATTTCCTACAACCATCTATAATATTACAAAGTCCATTTTGGACCGTAGATGGAAGATGAAGGAATGGTGGAAATAGTATTATAAACAAACATATCTGATTCACAGCTGAATGGTATCATTTGTCACAGTTTTAGAAAGGAAATTTCCATACTATTACAAATTAATGTAAAGTTTTATAGAGCAGTCTTGGTGATTCTGTGAAATCATTGTCCTTTACTAAAATCTTCCTCTTTTCCAATGCCAGAACAATTGATTTCTTAGAAATTTCTAACATTTATTGAATTATCTGAAGAGAAAAATATGTAGTGATAATGATCTGTCCTCCTCATATAAGCATCCAATCTGTTCCCAAATTTGGTCTTTTGAACTAGGAAGGATATGTTCTTCCTGGGAAGGGTTTCTCTCTAGGAATCTGCATAGGTTTATATGGGACTCTGTTGCTACATGGAAACAGCTGTCCTGCTAGAAAGCTAAATGGCATTAATAACCCATATTTACATTCTTTATGCAAAGTAATTTAATAACATTTTGCTGCAAGCTCAAAGTTTCTCAGGAAATTTAATGCAAAATTCAGTTTGTACCTTTTGATGATAAATGAGATTCCAGATTTGTTCTCCAAAATCCACTTCAGTGTTGTGACATCATAGCTGGAGGGATGTTTAAAAGCAAGTCCTTCTGGAAGCCCGTGTACTATCAAAGCAGATGGATCCCTCTGAATCTTATCATATGGCACAGGAACTACTGTTGATTTTCCTAAAGCTTTACCTAGATAGGAGAAAATCAATTTGTACCGATGAAGTAATATTTCTGTTCATAAAACAACAAAACAATAGCAAACATGTCCTTTTCTTTGATACTTGAACTTGTTCTGAAACAAAAATCAGCCAATAATTCTTTCTATGTAGATGAAATAGTTTAACTACTCACTAGCCCTCAGGTCTCCAATGGAGTTCTCTGATCTAGCACTGTGAACATAACTAATTATCCACACAGACTCCTGATTTTCTTGTTTTTATTTATTTATTATTTTAAAAATAAGAAGCTGGTTTACTTCAAAGGAAAGCATCATCCTGCAGCAGCATCTTTATTTATTATTATGACATGCTTTCTCTGTGGCATCTCCCATATTATGAAACTCTCTCCTCAAAGGTGCATTTAGCCTCTATGTGATTGGAATGCTCCATAAGCATTCCAAGGCTTTAGTATATTTGTGAGTTTTGACCCCTAGTTATCCTTTGTGGAAGCATTTATCTATATTTGATTTTGTGGGCTTTAGTTATAAATTTGTAATTTCGCGAATGAGGCAGATAAAGATTGTAATCCTTAAAATCCTAAAAATGAGCTTTTGGGAGGGAGTACCAGTTGAATCTGTGTGTAGATATATGCATATCAGCACTTTCTCTGCAGGAACTCAGCACGTGTATGGCTCTAACCAAGGTTAGGGTATAAGGTTTTTTTTGGGGGGGAGGGGAAGTGTCTGCTTTTTCCTCAAATTGCATCTTTGTATATTTATGAGAGGGTGGGAGATTTTGAATAGAGAAGTCAAATTCAGTTTTATTCACCACATCAAATTTGGTCTTGTTCTATTTTCAGAGTTAATCTGCTGAAATCAAGGCAGAGACCGAGATTTTTTTAACCTAAATTCTTTCCAACATTCTGCTGGTTTGGAAAGAATAAAAAGCATGCTCAAAAACTAATTCATTATATTAGTTATAATGAAGGTTAACTTTATGTACAATGTATATCTTGTTTATATAGAAATTTATAAAATGCCTTTACTGTATAATTCTTAAAAGGAATAAAGCAAGCTATATATACCTAGTTAATTAATACCAATCCCATGAAACAGATAGCAACTCACATTCATCATTAAATTAGAATTCAAATCATGTGTTCTATCTTGATCGTTTAACTGCCTTCCTCAAATCAAAATCAACTGCATTTAAATCTAGAATGAGAAACATCACAGTTCTGCTCTGAAAAGCAATTTGCGTTTAAAATTAAATATTTACCGTAGCAAATACAGAAATAATCCTCAACAGACTTCTTTAGAGCTTCCATTTCCACAACATCTACAGTCATCCTGTTATCAAGAGACAATGATTTTGCCTTCTGCAATTCTACAGCTTTTGCCTCTTCGTTAACACCTAGGAAGAAATTATGAAATGTGAAACTGTCCATAAACTACTAATTTAAATCACGAGTCTATCCATATATTAAGACCTTTCTCAGACATCCCATTTCTTGTGTTCAAACCACTTTGTCACAACAATAGCAATAGCACTTAGACTCGTATATTATTCCATAGTGCTTTACCGCCCTCCCTAGGTGGTTTACAGAGTCAGCATCTTGTCCCCAAACAATCTGGCTCCTTATTTTATCAACCTTGGAAGGATGGAAGGCTGAGTCAACCTTGAGCTGGTCAGGATCAAACTCCTGGCAGTGGGAATGCAGAGGTAGCCTGCAATATTGCATTCTAACCATTGTGTCACCATGGCTCTATAAAAATAAATCATATAAATTTTCTTACACAACCAGCATTGTTGAATTAAATCTCTAGGAATACAGTTGCTTGGGAAAAAGACATTATTTAGACACATTACGTGCATTAAGGACATTGGGGAAATGTCCAGTTAATGGATTTTCAGAAACAGAATATTGGCATCATATTTTCTCTAAAAAGTGAAGCCCCCCCCCATACCTTCTGGAAATTATATATTAAAAATTAGTCATACATTACATATGTAATAATAATTTGACACTGTTTTAATGAACTTCTATAAATTATTATTACATATGTAATGTATGACTAATTTTTAATATATAATTTCCAGAAGGTATGGGGGGGGGGTTCACTTTTTAGAGAAAATATGATGCCAATATTCTGTTTCTGAAAATCCATTAACTGGACATTTCCCCAATGTCCTTAATAATCCATAATCTAAGCATGTCAATTATTCCCTACCATTCCTCATAGGTCCTCTCAATACTCAGCACCATAGTTTGCAATTAAGGTAAGACATATTATAATGCACTGCTTTCTGTTGGGGGGTGAAGTATAATGCTACCAAATGCATAGTCTGTTCCCTTCTGCTACAGAAAATGGGCACAGAAGTTGCATGAATGTTCTCAAAATAGCCCACCTTATTTATTTACAGTATTACTAGACATAAAAGGAATGTTACATGAGCAAAAATGTTTATGTGCAGATTCTAATCAACTTCACAAGTAAGTTTAGAAGTCTGTGAATTTCTGATTCAAACTTACAGTACTTCACAAAATCCTTCTGAAAATCTTTTCTCGTATTGACGAAGGCTCTTCCTCTCTCAGTGCCCACCACAAACACATCTGTTTCATACACAGCAATGCAGGCAACCTCTGCCTTAGACTTGGCAAGCTCTTTGCACTATGGAAATATAAGGTCGCCATTTAGAACTGTAAAAGCAAGAACTAATGTTTAATATGAAAACGTATATATACACCTAATGATTTCTCTCTCTCTCTGGCACTGCTTTATTTTTTAAAACCATAGCTACAGCCTGTTCTGCAAAGGAGAGCCTTTTCACAGAAAAAACCTGCACAAACTGAGACCTATGCAAACAACATGAAAGTGTTCCAGCAATAAAAGAATGTGACAACTTATCTACAGTATTGCTGCAGGTGGTAGATCAGATTTACACAGTATTTCTCTTTATTCACTTTTACCATTCTTAACATCACCTATATAGTAAAAGAAAGAACTGCATAATTAATATTTATTTATTTATATTTATATGCCCACCCATCTCACAAAAATGTAATTCTGGGCAGCATATAATAGTGAAAAATAACCCATTTTATTGAAATAATGTTATAGGTCAGTTGTCAGGCCTGGAAGCCATCTTTTGCATTGGGCCTTCAGGCCTGCCACATTCAATGTTGTGGGAAAATGGGAGGGGAGATTATATGGAGTATGGGAGATATATAGTCATAATAGCATTCCTTTCTCAGAGAGTCAAGGACATCTTGCCCAGCACTTGGAGGGATATGACTGGGAGGCATCTCCAGTTGGGACAGTGCCTGATTGGGCCATGTGACGGATATGTGGGTGCTGGGCAGGATTTCATTTGGATGGGGAAACCTGGAAGCTTTCAAATTCAGGTTTTCTCAGATGTGCCAATATGACATCTCTAATAAAATGGAATTTTGTCTTCTTTTGTTGACGATGTTACTTGGAACCCTGACACCAGTGATGGCTAACCTTTTCATCGCTGAGTGCCAAAAGCGAGTCCGTGCACCATAATCAATGTGTACACAACCCCCCTGCCCCCCTGCATGTGCACGTGACCACCCCACATGCTCCTGAAACCCCCATGCATGCACAACTCCTCGCACAAGCCCTGCCCACCGCGCATCCACCACCACCCCGCGCATGCATGGCAGAGACCCGAAAACCAGCTTGCTGGCGGGAGGCGCGCGTGCATTCAGTATCAGGCACAATGGAGCTCAGCTGGGGCAATGGCTCGCGTGCCCGCAAAGAGGGCCCTTTCATGCACCTGTGCCATAGGTTCGCCATCACGGTTACAGGCATTAACAATGGCAGTTCTTAAACTGAAATTTGAAAATTAAATTTAGCTAATTATGACAAATTGGAAATGCTCTTAGAAATCCAAGTACAATTTCTAAGGGCTTTTGTTTAATCAGTGGTGCAGACTGATAATCTACAAACCAAATGAAGGAGCCTAATCACCTGAATCAAAGTCCTTTTCAAACATTAGACTGGCAGTATTTGACTACTACTGGTCACATGAGGGTCCTGATAAGAACTGATTGTTCATATTCACATGCTTATATTGAAGAAACAACATGATTCAAAGTAGAGGCACTAAGTAAACCTTCCAAATTTTATATTTTCACTGCCAAATTTGAGGGATTATGAAAGACACTAGTAAAAGCATGTAAGAAGCACTATCATTCAAGATTTCAAGGAGGATGAGAAGAGAAACATTTTCTTTTGTTTCTTGTAGCTGAGAATTGACTTTCAAACCACATCCAGCTGGAATGAAAAAGGTTCTATACAGGAAAAATCAAATACTGTTGGTTTCTGTACTGAGTCAGATGAGTAACTCTGCTTCCTATTTTTCCTTATAGATAATCCTCGACTTAAAACCACAATTGAGCCCAAAATTTACGTTAACTGAGAAATTTGTTAAGTGAGTTTTGCCCCATTTTATGACTTTTCTTGCCACATTTAAGTGAATCACTACAGTTGTTAAATTAGTAACAGTTGTTAAGTGAATCTGGATTTCCTATTGACTTTGCTTATCAGAAGGTCGGGAAAGGGAATCCCATGACCCTGAGGCACTACAACGGTATAGGGTTTCCTGCCTAGGCAGGGGGTTGGACTAGAAGACCTCCAAGGTCCCTTCCAACTCTACTATTGTATTGTATTGTATTATTAGTAACTGTCATAAATATGAACCAGTTGTCAAGCATCTGAATGTAAATTACATGGCTATGGGGATGCTTCAATGGTCACAATTGTGGAAAACGATCATAAGTTACTTTGTTCAGTGCCATTATAATTCTGAAAGAACTGTTGTAAATTGAGGACTACCTGTACTATACGTTGATGCAATGTTAGGAAACAATGGTCCAGATTGTCAAATAGTTCTAATCTGTTTTGAAAATGAATTGATGATTAAAGAGAAACAGACAAACATATATATAAAAGTCCCTGGAGATATAAGCCCTGCAGGAAAAGTCACAGTACAGCAGATTCATATTGTATCTTACCATTGACTCAAGGGCTGACATGAGAAAGGTAACCACCATTCTGCTTTCAGATGAGTCCTCATCGTGACTAGATGCTGCTGCTGCCGCCATTGCTGCTTGAGCCATTTTTGCTACAAACAGAGAAGAAAAAACTATGCTGAGAGTCAAAATTATACCTTAATATAAGGAATTTACCCTCCTTTAAGACAATCACACACACATACACAGTGAAAACCACATTACAGATGATGATTTGGGAGAGGAGCTACAGTTTATTAATGAAAATATTAAGTCACTCAATACATTTACTGGAGCAGGGACAATTACCAGTTGAGTCACTTGTTTTCCAAATCTTTCCCCATTTTTCTCACTGGACATTTGGAACAAAGGATTACCACTCAGTATAAGACAGGCAATTACATGCCTAGCAGTTATGGCCCAAAGAAAAGGTTATGTCATTTATATATGTCATGGTAACACTTTTGAGATTTCATATATTTCCCAATGTACCTTTCCAAAACATTCTAAATTTAGATCCATACTTTCCAATTCTGATAAATTTTGTTGATATGTTGGATCTTGGAATCCATTCAATCTTGGATTCCTCTTCTTTCTTTTTTCCACAAAACTTTGTGCTTCCAATTCTTTCTTCAATTCAACTAAACCTTCATTTGAAAGCTCTCCCTCAGTGTTGGCTACTAATTTTTTCACATATTCTATCAGGCTCTAAATCAAATAATTTTATGAGTCGACATTTTATTTTCATTTGGGTCAAATCCTTCAAAATTATTTACAACAGAAAATGTTTCAAAACATTATGTCGAATTATTTCCTGTGCATTTCACATTAACATCCTGCCATGCTACTTTGACATTTCTCATACAATGGAGGATAGCATAGCCTTTCCAAAATTTATGCAATGCTACCCTATCATCTTCCATTGGCTTTGGCAAATATTGAACATATATAATTATGCCTGGAATATGAGGATGACTCCTTGATCCATAGGGATTGTGAAGAGGGATTGTGTTTTTTGATAGATAAAACTATATCTTGTGGAGAGGGATTGTGTCTTTTGGTGGGTCATTCCATGTCAAGTGGTCAGGGGCTCCCTGCTCGACCATCACCGATTTCGATGAAATTTGGTGTGAACATGCACACACGTCCCCAATGAACATTGGTAAAGTGTTACATTTGCCAATGCAATATTTGCGGAGATAGTCGTTTGTTTGACCCCATACTGCAGCCTTCTACATTATGACCCTGAGGATTCAGCAAGTTTGAGACATATCTCCCAACAATATTTTGTTGAGAGAAACAATACTTGGCCATCTTGAACAACTTGTTGTGCTCTATTAAACAAAATAACAAAAACATTCTCATGAATGATCTCCATCTAGATATGTTGGAGCAACTTTGGCCAAAAATGACTGCGGCTCAAAAAAAGGTTAAAGTTTGGCTTTTTATATCTCTGGAAGGAAAGGTATGAGAAAAGTGAAACTTTGTGCGTAATAACTTAGCCACACAAGGTTTTCGAATATAAATTTTCATTCTCCTACTGCTTTCCAATAGTTCACAAATAGAGTGTAAAGTTGACGGTTTTTGTAAAAACGCCAAAAATATGGTATCTTCAGCTCACTTTGACAAAAAAAAAAAAAAAAAAGACCTCCTGGAAACTGTTAAATCGTTCCCATTAGAAAGAGCATGTTTTAAACCTCCTAAAAAATAGGGTTGGTTTTCCATCACTGATATACAAATCCCTAAAAATAGGGACAAAGTTGAGGAAGTTGTATGGCAACATCACATGCATTCTATTACTGTTTGGTCTTGCTATATAAGACATCATTACTACTATTATATTGCTTGGTCTATGGTGACATTGTCATTACCAGTTAAAGAACTTGACACAGCAACCCCATCGCCATAGGGGGCACGCGCAATAGCCATGCAACACCAGCCAAAGGTGGGTTTCTTGGT
This sequence comes from Natrix helvetica, assembly GCF_964273705.1. Lineage (NCBI taxonomy): Eukaryota > Metazoa > Chordata > Lepidosauria > Squamata > Natricidae > Natrix > Natrix helvetica. Next base: position 281,046,033 of record NC_138552.1, on the reverse strand, counting down.
CCAGGATCCCAAGCCTATAGTTTGGTTTCTTCCTCGACGTTCCAAAGCCTTGTGTGGGTATCTGTCCAGTTCCCAAGCCAACAATTGGGCAGATTATCCTAGGTTCGCAAGCCTAAAGTGAGTATTTTATATGGTTCCCAAGCCGAAGTCCGTACTGTTCGTACTGCCAAATTCCAACGATTGCTTATTTATTATTGAATTTACACCCATATTCTTTAGCGTCGTTTCTGGGAATTGATATTGTCGATCTGATGATGTAAGTGAAGACGCTGGAAGCACGCAAATAAGATGTAGTTCTGGAACCCAACAAACATCTTGTCTTTCAGGCCAATAAAATGAATGAGCAGGCCTCACAGATGCATAAATGTTACCAACGCATCATTTTGTTCAATAGACGATTTCCACGACATTGCCTACCCACCATTTTTTTTCAAAAATGCAGGCAACATAATAACCAGGAAATATGTCAGCCGATTTTAAATTTGGATATATTTTTTTAGGTCAAGTTTTTTACCGTATTTATATATAAGAATTTTGAAGACAGTGTATTGTCCGGGCAATTCATTTTAGAGAACTTTATAAAAAAACAACAGACATACTGATAGTGATAATGATAATATACGTAATAATTATAACCATATTTATAATTATACTAGCTTATTTATATCATATTAATTATACTAGCGTACTTATAGTTATAAACAACATTCATATTTTACTTACACATAACAGTGATCTTTCTTAATCTAATTTCTACCTCTTATCTCTAACCATTGATAAAACCTATTCCACATTGAATGTATCTCCTTTATCTTTTATTTTCAATGTCAATCTATCCATCTCTGCAGAGTCCAATATTTTCCGAATTATATTTTCATCTAGTGCAGTGTTCTCATTTTTCCAATACTGTGCAAAAACTATACTCGCTGCTGTCAATACAAGTTTATAGTCCCTTTATCATAACTTTTTGATATTTTACCTAACAAAAATATTTCTGGCTTAAATTTATATGCTGCGTAGTCATCTTTTCCAGCAAAGTGTGTATTTTCATCCAATATTTTCTTGCTTTCATACATGTCCACCACATATGATAATAAGTACCTGGAGTCTGATTACAGTTCCAACATTTGGGGGACATGGTGTTAAACATTTTTGCTAACCTCGCTAGTGGCAAATACCACCTGTAAAACATTTTATAAAGATTTGCCTTATATGTGGTAGCCATTGTCAATTTGCAATTTCTATCCCAAGGTTTTTTTGCCATTTATCTAGTTCTATAGTATGCTCCATTCTAAATCATTCTTCCAGATTAAATCCAAAGCGTTACATACTCTTTGTTACCATGCCCAAAGCAATAACACTGACAGTATTATCTCTTTCTTTCTATACATCTAAGATTCATAATTAGGAAGGTTTTTAAGGCAGTACTAATAAAAAGCGGATTTGCCATCTTTCATCCACAAATGCACATCAATATATAGATATCCCCATTCATATACCATTTTGAGAAACGCACCTTATATGTTGTTCGTCTGAGCTCCGAGCTTGGCAATTTGGCTGCAAATGTTTCGTCATCATTTGAGGAGACATTGTCAGTGCGCTTTGAATTGTGTTCGCCAGTCTGAACACTAACCCTTAAATACATTTTTATTGATGCACATTTGTGTGACTGTTGTTTGTTTAGCAACACCCACACTAATTTGCATCACATAAAAAGATATTGAAAGGCCAGTGTTCAGACAGACAATTCAAAGTGCACTAACAATGTATCCTTGAATGGTGACGAAACGTTTGCAACCAAATTGCCAAGCTCAGAGCTTAGACCAACAGCCCAATTACCAATACACGCTATTACCATTCAAATACATTTCAAACATTCCTTATTTTCAAAAGCTAATAAAAGTTCAGTTTGTATGTTCATACCTATTCTCTGCATTATAAGAATTCTGCACAAATAAAATGGAACCTGAAATAACAAAAAAAATGTATCTGAAAAGTGGTATTTTGTACACAAGGCAAGTATTGTTCTATGACTTTTCTAAATTGGGAGAAGGGGTTAGATCTGGGTCCCCCAAAGTGATCAACATCAATCCCCAAGGTTTGCTGAAACTATCCAAAAGGTTGATAATATTATTCATCGTATTTTTTTTGCTTAAGGTAGCATTTATGAAATTATTTTCATATAATACAGGTTTTTATGGACTCTACTTACAACCACAACTGGAACTGGAATTTCAGTTATTAAGAAATGTAGACATTAAACAAGTCATTAAATGACTAGATCCAATTTTACTACCATTTCTAACAGAGTTGTTAAATGAACCTGGCTTCCCCCAAAATGACTTTGTCATATGCCATCTGGGAAAATCACAAATGCTCATCACATGACCACAAGATTCTGCAAGATTCTAAATGTAAACTAGTTTCCAAGTACCCCAATTGTGCTCATGTTTGTGGCGATGGTCGTAACTTCAAGGATGGATTGTAAGTCACTTTTTCCAAGGTTATCTTAACTTCAAACCATTAAACAAACAGTCATAAGTCAAGGACTACCTGAAAATATTTGGAGTCCATAAAAATCTGAATAATGGTGAACTGAAAGTTTGGGGACCACTGGGCTAGGCAACGTAATTCTTAATGTATAGTGTTATGAGTGCTAGACCATACAAATAGCCTAATAGTATATATTGCTGCAACAAATCAGGATCCTGTCATCCTGTTAACGTAATAAAAATGTTTGAAAACAAATATGCCTATTTTATTGCATGTACTTCTTAATCTCATGCATCGTTACTCAGATATCCCACTTAATTTAATTATCTTTACTAACAAAACTTATGGCTAGGACTGCAGCCTCCAAATATAAATATACTTACAACTGCTCTTTTAATGTTAAGCATCTCTAACATTACAAAGTGAAAAGTCTTTCCAATTGGAACAGTTACAAATACGGTGAAATATATGCATACATAATTATAATTCCCACTTTTGTGGTGTTATTTTAAATAATTGTACATACTGTATTTGAAGGTTTCCATATCAACAAAGGATGTTTCAAAAATAGGCAACATTTAGAGGAAAAAGACTTACTAAATAGTTCAGACAACATCAATACATCAATATGAGGTAGAGTTTATGGTTTCAATGAGGATTACACAGTCCCATGTTCAAGTTCCTACTTCACTTAAGAATAGACTGGCTATTTTGGGAGAGTGGGAATGGAGGCCCAGATGTATGCTGCCTTGAGCTCTCAGAGGAAAGATGTGATATAAATGTAATCTAACAGTAAGTATTGCTAATTCACTATACTATGTGTTAGGTCCAATAATAGTAGTCTAGTCTCTGTCCAAAACGCTTAAGTAAACAGAAGGTAAAATTAGTCTTTGCCAACCACTCAACTGAGTAAGTTAAAAGGTGCCCCTCTAAGAAAAGCTCTAAGAGGGAATTGAAGAATCTAATTAACAGAAAGAGAAGAATCGGACTTCTACAAAGTATGGAATAAAATGTATAAATGGCTAGAAATCAGAAGCCAAAACACAAAATAGGGAATATAAATATATGGTGATACAAATAATGAATATTATTTTAGGTGTTAATGCTACGTTTGCTACATTATAGGACAAGTTTAAAGCAATAGGAAGGCAATGTAGAAGGGAGAAATATAAAAGCTAAGCAGAAAAGCCGATATAGAAAGCTGTAAAATTATTGTATATTGTTATGTATGTTCTGTGTTTTTTTTTTCTTGTTGTGTCTTCTTTACTGTTTTTAAAGATTAAAACATTCAATAAAAATTATTTTTTGTTAAAAAAAGAAGAATCTAATTAAAATCTCATGTAAGGACTTAGTAACTAATACCTTTAGGACTTTGAAACTTCAGCCATTTTTTGTCGAGACTGGCCTGAAAATTAACTTTATTAAGAAATGTAACTTGCTCTACCATATTTGTATAGGGAAAGACCACTATGAAGAATAATCCATTTAATCTCAATTAGCCAATGCTAGAAATACATTTTAAAATAAAAAGTGTTACAAATTAAAGTGATTTTTTTTTTTAAAAAAAGAACAGCCAATTAAAAATTTAAGTGTCTGGAAAATGTTAGGGTGACATTAAAATATCTGTTAAAAGTTCTTTCAGGTGACAAATTTTCATGTACCTTTTAAACATTCCTTTATCAAATTGCATGATGCAAATGCAACAAATAAAAACCCTACATAACAAAACATATTAAAATATGGCTAGTATTTGGATTAGATGGAGATCTGGGCAGCTCTCACCCTGATGGTATTCTAGAAGGTCTTAAAGATCTGCCTGTTCTACCAATGCCTCAGGGTAGGGTGGATAGAACCTCTTTTTTGTTGTGTTTGTCACATGCCACATATGTTTGGATATTAGTCCGGATTGCCAACTTATTTTTATTAGTGTTTTTCTATTTATTTTGTTCTATTTGTATTATTTTTACATTGTGAGCCACCCAAGACTATGATAAATGTCTTACACCCCAAGTAAAATAGCATTCAGTTGAAAAATATGCAACATATTTTAGTGAAGAGAAACATATTTTGCATACCTTGTTCAATAATTTTTTGTGTGTATGCATGTCTGTGTATGCCTTTGAATTAGTCCTTGACTGCTGAAGATTGCCTAGACTACTTACTGCAGTTTTCTTGGCAAAGTTTTTCAGAAGTGGTTTGTCATTGTCTCCTTCCAAGGGCTGCAATAACGAATTGCTCAATGTCATCCAACTAGCTTTGTGCCTAAGACAGGACTAAAACTCACATAGGCTGATACCTTAAGCACTATACTAAACTGGCTTTCAGCCCAAGGATTTGGGGCAAATCAATATTTAAACAGATTTTGTGGAATGAACAAATTTCTCAGGTTTAAAGGAAAAAGATAAAGGGCCAGATGTCCAGAAACTAAAAAGTGTTATTTCAGAATCCTGAAAGTAAACAGAAAACCTCAAAACCTATCTAATTTTCTAATAGCAAAATCTATGCTCCATTCCAGAACAGAAAAAGATTTGGAATGCCCCTTCTCTATTTGGATTTAGAGCATTGAAGCATTTAAATAACATGTATTAAAGTATCAAGGACTACACTGAAGTAGTACAAAAAGAAAAAATGAGGATAAAACCCAATTAGTCAAGTGCATTCTTCAGAAGAGTTTTTTCTTTTAAAAAACCCTGCTCTAACTAAACCTATATGTGTTCCCTAACATCACAAAAATAAATGTTTATTCAAAGCATACTGCTTTCACTGATATTAGGTGGAGGAGGGTATCATGACAAAATTCAAAGGTTTACCTTCAGCCAGATAGGGGAAAGGGAGAGAAAGCAAGAGAAGAACCAAGGATCAGAACAAAAACAAATTAGTACTGCTCATCCCTTGTATTTCTGGCAAGGTAAAAGAGGAAGATCAGCTGAGTTTAAAGTAAGTCATTTCCCATTATCAGCATTAATTTGGAGAAGCACAAAGTCAAACACCACCAGCAGTAATGCCCCCTTATCTGCAGAACTGAGGCTTGGAGAAAAATGAAAGGGAAATGAGGGAAGTGTGATTAGCTCTAAATTTTCATCATGAAAAGATCAAGATCATACACAAGCAAGAAGCAGCAATTGGACTTCTGAAGAGAAATGCAAAATGGTGCCAGCAGAAAACAGAAGTTACCATGGAAGCAGGAATGAAAATTTGGGCAACAATATCTATATAAACTGGCATAGATTGTGGTGGGGTAGCAGAGGCTTTTCCTAAATAAAGCAATAAAAGGAAAAGATATACAGGTAATCCTCAACATATGACCACAATTGAGCCCAGACATTATGTTGCTAAGTCAGAAATTTGTTAAGTGAGTTTTGCCCATTTTACACTTTTTCTTGCCATATTTGTTAAGTGAAATACTGCAGTTAATACAATACAATACAATAGCAGAGTTGAAAGGGACCTTGGAGATCTTCTAGTCCAACCCCGCCTAAGCAGGAAATCCTATACAGTTTCAGACAAATGGCTATCCAACATCTTCTTAAAGACTTCCAGTGTTGGGGCATTCACAACTTCTGGAGGCAAGCTGTTCCACTGATTAATTGCTCTAACTGTTAGGAAATTTCTCCTCAGTTCTAAGTTGCTTCTCTCCTTGATTAGTTTCTACCCATTGCTTCTTGTCCTGCCCTCTGGTGCCTTGGAGAATAGTTTGACTCCCTCTTCTTTGTGGCAGCCCCTGAGATATTGGAACACTGCTATCATGTCTCCCCTAGTCCTTCTTTTCATTAAACTATACATACCTAGTTCCTGCAAGCATTCTTCATATGTTTTAGCCTCCAGTCCCCTAATCATCTTTGTTGCTCTTCTTTGGTGCTCTTGTTAAAATTAGTAACACGATTTAAGTGAATCTGGTTTCCCCATTGAGTTTTCTTGTCACATGACCCGGGGACACTGCAACTGTCATAAACGTGAATCACTTGTCAAGTATCCAAATGTAAATCATGTGACCTTGAGGATGCTGCAATGGCCATGTGTGAAAAATGTTCATGTCACTTTTTTCAGTGCTGTTGTAACTTCAAATGGTCACTAAGTGAACTGTTGTAAGTTGAGGACTACCTGTACCATGATTCATTAAAAGATTTGAGGACTGGAGGAATGCTGGGTGGAAAGGCCCATTCTGATATTATATAATTTCTAATCAAATCCACAGCCAAGGGGGAAAAACATTATAAAAAGGAAAGAAACAAAGATATGCATGAATCTCCCAAATTGGAAATAGGTTAAGGGCAACTACAAAGCTATTTAGAGAATTGGTAATAATATATGTGGAAAATGAAACTTATTTCTGAATGATTATTTATAGGCTATCTATATGATCAGGTAGTGTCTATGGAACTATGCCTGTATTTATTTACAATACCACTTTCTGCCAATAAGCTGACAAATTTTTAAAGAATTGACTTCTAGGAACTGAGAAAAGGAGAATCATATTACTTATCTCTTTTCATCCTACATATATGGGAAAAAGCTTTCCATATTAAGAAAAACAATGTAAAGGGAAGACAGTAGAAAAAAAGAAAATGTGGACAACTGAGAGGGGATATAAATTATTCCTATTTAATTATTTGTTTAGTTTTCTGCTTTCTGAACTACATGACCAAAGAAGCTTATAAGAAGCCCACATTTATGATTCATTCCTATCCAAAACTGGTAATTTTTGTTTAAAATACATTAAAACTCGTACATTTAAAACCCAAGGTAATTACAAAAATTGAATGGGTCACCTCTACTTTTGAGAAAGGAAACAAGATGGGAACGAGGCTTCCATCTGGCCACTGTAAATAAGTGTGTGAAGAAGAGACAAATACACAGGGAAATAAAAGTTGCAGATTTGTTCTTTTCCTCTTGTCTTGGGGAAAAATATATGTGGAAGACATTCATATTCAAACATTCTCTTTTCAATCAGTTTTAAAAAGAAAATAGTAAAGGACCACTAAACCACAATTCATGGTAAATGGTTAGCAATACCTCCCCATTTTATCTAAAATGAAAATGCTTCATTGGCCCTTTTTCAAAATAGGTGTTCAGTTTCCCTTTGGAAAGTTGGCTGAAGAAACCTTCTCTGAACAAGGGAAGAAGAGTTTGAAGAAAACTCATTTAAAAATGTCTCTTCTTCTCCTGACCCTATGTCGAAAAGGCCAAGGCTTCAATGTTGCTGATGATAGTAAAAATAGCATAATGCTAAGAGACAGCCCCTCAACCAAATTGGTCACAAAAATTCTGCTACAAAAAGGTAAGTGGACGTGGAGATAAAAGGAATGAGAAAAAGTAAACACTATCTCCTCCAGTTCATGTCAAGATTTTTTTACCCAACTCTCAAGATACATCGCTTTTTCCATATAGAAAGAGTTCAGTCTACTGGTTAAGGCAACAGGCTACAAACCAGATTGTTGAGTTCTAGTCCCACCTTAGCCATGAAAGCTGACTTTGGGCCAGTTACTCTCTCTCAGCCCAACTCACTTCACAGGATTGTTGTGGGAAAAATAGAAGGAAAGAGTACTGTGTACATTTTCTGCCTTGAGTTATTTATAGACATAATAGATGTGGAATATAAATATAAAGGCGGGGGGAGTACGTCTTATACTCTGAAAAATATGGTAAATAAAAAATAAGTAAGGAAGTTTACCACTTATTAACAGAAACTTAGGTTTGTGAAAGAAAAATAGAATAATTTTCCAGCACCTGTTCTTCAGAGAATACCTTGTTAATTTTCCAGAAGGAACCTCAATAGTTATAATAGTCTTAATTGTGTTTGCTTGCTTCTAATAAGGCAGCTACTTTTTGATGCAAATGCAATATTATCAATTACAATCATTAGGCCATTGGGGGAGCTCCTCAGTCAATTTTTCTGAGTTTACCTTAACTCCTTTCCAAAGGGACAGTTTCTGAATAATTTATATTAATTATTAGCACTAATAAAAAATATCTTTACCTCTATCCCCAACTTTTCAGAAAGAAAAGCTTACTGATTCTGTTTGAAATCCTTGCAAGTTTTATGCTATTTTTCCAGAAAGGACAGGAGTTGAAACTTTTACACTTAAATGTTTTCAAAACATTCCCCTTTCTGAACAGCATCAGTGAAAGAAAAGTTGATTTTATTTAATTAATTTACTTAACAGCATGCAGGCATATAATTAAAAAACAAGCATCCGGTTTTTAATGAAGTCCTAACAGAGAAGGAAAATCGTGTAAAAATATTATATGCTCTACATAATACTACTATCCCAGACTTTGAAAATGAATCTGCTCAATGGAAAATATAGCTTGTAAGAAGTACGAGGGAAACATTGTCTATTAAGTTTTTTAAAACGCACTTACAACCTTTTTAGTGGAAAAACAGGAGAAATTGATTGCATTTCTAAGAAGGAATATACCTTTCCCCACTCTCTCAAAAGCGATCAAATGAAAATGAGAGAAGGGTTGAGAGGGCCAACAAAACACCTACAGTCACCGCGGTGGGGAGTCATGAAAACCCTCAGATTAAGCTAAGAAAAATCGGCATGAAAAGCAGCAAGGGCGACATTCGTTTCCCAGGAAGGGGCTTTGGGGGGGGGAGGGTTTGAGGGGGAAAAGGGAGGCTATTTAAAATAAAATAAAGTGGAGCAAACCTATCCCACACCGAAATAGGCAGAAGTGTGGGAAGGAAAGAGAGAGGCACAAGAAGGGGGAACGATAATAATGATGAGAGCGATCATTAGGCAGAAATGAATTAAAATGAATTGTGCCGTCTCCCCCAACGGAGCCTGTTGTGAGGTAAAAAGAGCCAATTGGGTTTCTCGCACGCCCCCCTCCACGCCAACAGCGCGAGGGAGGGGTTCTTTCGCCCCCCCTTCACGCGCCTACGGAAAAATGTGAGGAAGTGTCCCTTCGGCCCCCCCAGCTCGCTCCCCCCACATGAGGGTGAGGAGGGGGAGCGTGAGGAGAAAGAAGCCGCTCGTTCCCCGAGCCCCCCCCTCCCGAACTCTTCCCCTCCCCCACTCACTCGTCGCTCCGGAGTCGCGGGGGGGAGGAGGAGGGGGGAGTAGCCCGTCCCCGTCCCTCCGCGCTTCCACCCTCACGAAAACAATGCAGGCCGTTCGGCTGAAGGCTCCCGGGGTCTGGCCGACTCGGCTCTCCCGCGCTCGGCTTGCTTCTTCGATCCTCAAGTCTCGGGCTGCGCGCGGGCCTCAGCTCAACGGCTCACCCTGAACCCAGAACCGAGCAGAAGGTGGGGGGGAGGGGGAGGAGGAGGAGGCTGAATAGGGCGAGGGTGGTCTTTTTTTTTTCTCCTTCTCTTCCAACCCGCCTCTGCGCATGCGTCTTCTCCGCGGGGTTACTTCGGGCAACGTAGTTCTGCCCCAGCCCCTCCGAGCGGCGGGGAGGGAAAAGGAGGACTACCACTCCCAGAAAGCGTTGCGCGCGGGCCGTGCTTGGAAAGGCTACGCTGGCCTCTTTTTCTTCAGGACCAGAGAGTCAATGAAGAGTGGGAGGGTGGGAGAAAACATGGCTGTGCATAGCTTGAAGCGGCTGCGTGGGGGGAGGGGGGAGAGACGGAGGTGACGGGAGAAGAGACAACCGTGGCTGAGGAAAGACTGCTGTAGCCCAGGCAGCCGAGTAGACCTGCTAGGGCCTTTTGCAGTTGCTTCCCAAGGGGAAGAGGGTCCTGCAAGACAAGAAAGGCGCGGGTGCAAGCAAGGAAAGGAGCGGGGAAGGGGCTGCAGACCCCCACCACCACCTTGGGCGTTTTAAAAACCTTTGCGGGACGGCCAACTCTGTAAGGGGGGGTGCATAAGCGCACCAACGTGCCTCCCGTCCCTGTCCTAATGTTCCCTTTTATTCGTATCCATTTCATGTATTCAAATCATATTTATATTCATATATGTTGTCTAATACATGCTTGAGGAAATTAATTCATAAAAATAAACACACACCACATGCGCACATCCTTTGCACACCTTGTTTGTGAGGTGAAGGACACGGCAGACGCGCGCGCCTACAGACAGACATAGGTGTCCCACCCGCTTCTCGCTGCACAATGAGGGGGAATCTTGCTGCAGAGGCCGGAGATTTGGCAAGGGAGACGAAGGCCTCAGAAAAGAGGCACGTCCTCCACGGATTCTGAGGACGGCCAGGATCACCTTTTCCCCTCGCTGATTAGAGTTGCTCTTAATAAAAACGACAAGGGCAGCCACAGTAGTGTTTTGCCCCATCTCTGAACTATCGTCGATTTACGGAAAAAATGAAAATAAATCTGAGCATATTTAAAAACAAAAAAACAGCCCAAGTACAGAATTTTTCTCTCAAGGTCATGGGAACTGCAATTTAGACCTATATTTAGTTTTTTGGAATGATCATTTTGCCTTACACTTCAAGAAGTCGCCCGTAGAAAATGTTAAGGACTGCAGTTCTACTATGCTTTCTAGAACATTTATCTTCTTTCCAAATACAAGTTGGATAAATACATAATATTTTGTGTTGTTTAAAATAAGATAGAGTGGCACGTTGATTTTAACACAAGACATCAGATTGCAGGCTGTTACTCTGCTTCATATTAAAAACAGCATTAACATAATTAAGTAATAGTTTCAAGTGTAACTCCACCCTAATAATATACTGTAGTGTGATAGTATTGATTTCAATAATGAACAATTACTATGCGTGTGTTTGTATAATAATTAATTTATAATAATCATTTATAATAAAGCTTGTATCTTCTTCCTAGTGTATTCTGGCAGGTGCTTGTATCCCTTACACTTAATATTTACAATTAGTAATGTCTTTGTTAACACTTGTAGGAAGTTAGCTTCCCCTCCCCTCGTAGAAAAAAATATCCTAGGAAATATTGAAAAGGCAGAATATTATATTTCCTTGGATCAGAAATGAGGAAACATGTTTTAGGCAGGAAACTGATTCACTCTCAATAGCCCCCACTTTCCTTAATGGGCCATTAAAATGCCCCAGCCAGTCTATTCTACATAACAATGAGTTTTCCCCCTTCAGTTCCAGGGGGATGGGATTAAGGCATGATAGTATTCGCCCTTTACCCATCTCACCACAGGGCACCTGGGAAGAAGCAATGCTCAACCAAACCTGGACTCAAAACACAGCCTACAGAATTGCCCCTGCACAGCCCTATGGGAGTCTGACAACCAATCAGAATACATTTCTTACACAGGAACAGGAAACAGAGAAGTGGGGCCGAACAGAGTATGAAAAAACCCAGCAAGCCCTTTCTTCTCTTCTTCTCTTCTCTTCTTCACCCAACATTGAAGCATGTGATCACCTTTTCTGTTCAGGACTCAAGGCATGTGGTCCTGTCCACCATTAAACCATCTTTCCAAGCAGCCTTCATGTCTCCAGTGTCTTTTTCCCCACTTGAAGCCAAACGCAGAAGGACATTTCTTCCAACACAATAAAATAAATTGTATTCTGACTTGGCCAAATCTTCTGTACCAATCTGCTGACTGAATTTGTCTTTTAATTTCATGGGGGTTGACCTTGTAAAAATTAAAAGTATATTCAGACTGTGAAATCAGAACTTTTATCTGGTCTGTCACACTTGTCATCTTTTATCTTTTATTTGTTTTATTGTCATTTCTTTGATTGCTATAAGTTGCCCAGAAGTCACCATACTAGTTTAATACATTATTATGATGGTGTGTAACACTAGTGTTACACAAGTGGGACCTCCAGAACTGTATGTGCTGCAGTGTTCTGATCCAATTGTAGCTTCCAAATACTTTTCAAGGATAGCTCCATATAGAGCATGCTGCAATAATCCAAGTGGGAGATGACCAGGACATGGGTGACTGATCCTATGACCTCACAATCCAGAAAAGGGTAGGCGCACTATGTGAAGTTGTACAAAGACTCTCCTAGCCACAATTGCCAAATTAGTTTCAGAAATAAGAATGGCAAGCAAGAAAAGGGTTTTGCATAGAAATTGTTTTTGGACCTATATCAACAGCCATATCTATTTTGAGCATCCTACCGTGATTGTAGTCATGGTCATGGACACTTACGATTGTAGTATATTATTTTGGGGGGAAATTACATTTTGGTCCTTTTTTCTCTTGCTACTTTGGTGCTATGGGGCAATAAAGATCTCAGAATTAATTTTTAAAAAATCTGTACACACTATTAACATCATCTATTGATATACCAGTTTAGACCATACAGACTCAGACACACTTTTTGACACTCACACACTCCATACATCCCCGGATACATCTCAGTTCCCTTTTAGCAAAGCTGCTATATCTACTGCTTTCCTATAGTTCCCAGTGTCCTGAGAGTCAGAGCTGATCCAGTGCAGGAAAAAATGAATTTTTGTTTTGATCTGCATCATGGCTTGTCCTGGAGAAAACCCCAGCACTTCAAATACATTCAGCTACTTGCACCCTGTTTATTAACTGCAGTCAATAAATTAAACTCTATGGACATCTCTCTCTTTTTTTTAATGGAATTACTTGGCTTGCTGCAAAGGTTGGAATCTATTGACATGTCATTGTGAGCTTAGCAAACTGTTGACAACCAGGCCTGGTAATCTGTTGTCCTGTGGTTTTGGATAGTGTTATATTGCATATCCCGGATTTAGAGTCTTGCCTGATACATTTTTTTTCAAAAAGAGCCAAACAACACGTTATGATTAGCTTCATTTCGCCATTTTAAGATGTTGGAGTTCAAATCCACACATCTTAAAATGGGAAAGGTTGGTAAACCCTGATTTACAATGTAGCTAATCATAACATGTTGTTTGGCTCTTTTTGAAACAAGAGCTGATTGGTTCAAAGCTCTTGTTTAGGCAAAACACCTTTCAAAATTCTTGACGTTCTGTGACAGAAATGTATATATATATATGTATATGAACACACACAGGGGGGGGGGAGAGAGAGAGAGAGAGAGAGAGGGAGGGAGGGAGGGAGGGAGGGAGGGGGGGAGGGAGGGAGGGAGGGAGAGAGAGAGAGAGAGAGAGACATTAATGATTTCAAAATGGCCTTCATTCCATTCCATTACAGGTATGGGGATTGGAGGAACACCAATTGAACTGTCACAATTATAAAGACAATTTGGGAACTTCTGTCAGGAATGCAGCCTCCCTGCTTTGCTTAGCCCAGGGTGTTCAACCTTGGCAACTGTTAAACACTTGTGGACTTCAACATCCAGAATTCAACAGCCGGCATGCCTGGCTGGGAAACTTTGGTAATTAAAGTCCATAGGTCTTAAAAGTTGCCAAAAATGGACACCCCAAGTTTAGACTGAGAAAGCCTTGCAGAGAATAATGAAGATTGTCTGCTGTTTTGTGTGACATTTGTATTACTGATAGTCTTCAATGTTCACTCACTCAGCAACCATTTCAAGTTTCGATGGTGTTGAAAAAATGGACTTGTAACCAGTCCTTGAACTTTTGACCATTGTAGAGACCCCCTGGGTGAGACCAGGCTTAATAGCAGTGACTGTGAGAGGGATCTTGGAGTTTTAGTGGACAACCAGCTAAATATGAGCCAGCAATGTTCAGCAGTAGCCAAAAAGGCCAATGCAATACTAAATTACATTAACAGAGGGATACAATCAAGATCAAGTGAGGTACTAATACCACTCTATATAAAGCCATAGTAAGACCACACCTAGAATACTGCATCCAGTTTTGGTCACCACGTTTATAAAAAAGATGTTGAGACTCTAGAAAAACTGCAGCGAAGAGCAAACAAGATGATTAGGGGACTGGAGACTAAAACATATGAAGAACGGTTGCAGGAACTGGGCATGGCTAGTCTAGTGAACAGAAGGACCAGGGGAGACATGATAGCAGTCTTCTAATATTTGAGGGGCTGCCACAGAGAGGAGGGGGTCAAGCTATTTTCCAAGGCCAGACAAGGAATAATCAATGTAAACTGATCAAGGAGACATTCAACCTAGAAAGAAGGAGAAATTTTCTGACAGAGAGAGCAATCAAACTTTGGAAGTTGTGGGAGCTTCATCACTGGAGGCTTTCAAGAAGAGACTGGATTGCCATCTGTCAGAAATGGTGTAGGGTCTTCGGTTGGGGGTTGGACTAGATGACCTACAAGGTCCCTTCCAACTCTGTTAATGATACAAATTCAAACCAATCCTCCTCCCAGATGCCCTCATTTCATTGTCTTTCTCTGCTTCTCCTCTGCTGGGCTTGCCATACCAGCCACACATATGGGGAAACCCCATAGCTCTGGGGCTTCTTGCTGCACTACAGCCCTGGGATTGCCTGCTTCCCTGCAAGATGTCCCTCACCAGCAGCAGCCACCACCAGCCCTGCCACACCTTGCCCTCCAATGTACACTTTCTCAGCCTCCCTCAGGCCCTTTGCATTCACACCATGCCTTGCCAGTCTGTGTATCCTCTCTTTCCTGCCAGCAGCCACTAGACTTCTAGCCTCCTTGCAAGCCATCTGGCATTTGGAACTTCCTGCCAGCTTCCGCTGACATTGCCTGCTAGAAGCCGGTAACAAGTTGTGCTGAAGTCCTCATCGTTAGCAACGGAGCCGCTGTGATTGTGGTCGTAAAATGATGCGGTGACATGTTGCGCTTTATAACTTTTTCCTTTAGCGAAGGACATTCCAGTCCCAATTATGGTCATGACCTGTACCTGTTCAATTTGCTATTTCCTTTTATGGACCACATCATTTTGCTTTAAAGAAATAAAGCAGAATTAGAAATAAGATAAAGGGGCTGCCTTCATGTAACTTGCTCAACTCCCTTTTCTGGGTTCACACAATATGTTTAGCTGTAACTGAATAGGGCTGGGTTGAGAGTGAGTTTAAATAAATATAGCTTTAGCAAACTGCACAGTCTTTCCTAATCACTGCGGAGGTCTGCTAATCCATAACAACAATAGACACCCAATGATGTGATACACTGTTAAGCCGTTACCTATTTTCTTAACACACATGTAGTTTCTTGACTGACACCTGGTTTTCTTCCTAGTATTCCTTCCAATAATATTGATAAAGGAGATGGTTGGGACAGCAGCACCTGCCTGATTTTGAAAAAAACTAAGCAGGAGCTATACAGTATATATGTGGGTTAGACAGCATCACAACCAGATGGATTGGTAACTGGCTGACCAACCGCACTCAACGTGTAGTTCTCAATGGAACTGCATCTACATGGAGGGAAGTATGCAGTGGAGTACCCCAAGGCTCTGTTTTAGGCCCAGTACTCTTCAACATCTTCATCAATGATTTGGATGAGGGAATAAATGGGGAACTCATCAAATTTGCAGATGACACCAAGCTAGCAGGAATAGCCAACACTCCAGAAGATAGGCTTAAGATACAGAAGGATCTTGACAAACTTGAACATTGGGCACTATCTAATAAAATGAAATTCAATGGTGAAAAGAGTAAGGTTCTACATTTAGGCAACAAAAACGGAATGCACAGGTACAGTATAGGTGGTACCTTGCTCAGTAGTAGTAACTGTGAGAGGGATCTTGGAGTCCTAGTGGACAACCATTTAAATATGAGCCAGCAGTGTGCAGCAGCTGTCAAAAAAGCCAACACAGTCCTAGGCTGCATCAACAGAGGGATAGAATCAAGATCACGTGAAGTGTTAATACCACTTTATAATGCCTTGGTAAGGCCACACTTGGAATACTGCATTCAGTTCTGGTCGCCACGATGTAAAAAAGATGTGGAGACTCTAGAAAGAGTGCAGAGAAGAGCAACAAAGAGGATTAGGGGACTGGAGATGAAAACATATGAAGAACGGTTGCAGGAACTGGGTATGTCTAGTTTAAGAGAAAGAAGGACTAGGGGAGACATGATAGCAGTGTTCCAATATCTCAGGGGTTGCCACAAAGAAGAGGGAGTCAAACTATTCTCCAAGGCACCTGAGGGTAGAACAAGAAGCAATGGGTGGAAACTAATCAAGGAGAGAAGCAACTTAGAACTGAGGAGAAATTTCCTGACAGTTAGAACAATTAATCAGTGGAACAGCTTGCCTCCAGAAGTTGTGAATGCCCCAACACTGGAAGTCTTTAAGAAGATGTTGGATAGCCATCTGTCTGAAACGGTATAGGGTTTCCTGCCTAGGCAGGGGGTTGGACTAGAAGGCCTCCAAGGTCCCTTCCAACTCTACTATTGTATTATTGTATTATATATATATATATAAAAACGCCTTTGTGTCTGTGTTCCAGCGTAACTCTGGAACGCCTTGAGCAATTTCAACCAAACTTGGTACACAGATTACTTACCCTCCGGAAACAAATACTGGGGGGGGGGGGGGGGGGAGACACCCCTAACACCTCTCGGGGTGGGTGTTCTGCTAAGATACAGCCTGTTGTGCCTTACAATGGCTTCTATTGTGCAGCAGTGGAGTCACCATGGTAACGGCTTCACAGTACTCCACAAGGGGGCTCCCTCTGGTAAGGGAGAAAATCCAACATTAGAAATTAAGATGGTATCACTTTTCTTGATGTTTCTGGAGCACAGGGAAAACATTTGGAACTAATTTGTCGCGGAAATCAGGGCTTTTCCTGTCTAATACAGGATTAGGATAAAAAAACACCCGGGCAACGCCGGGTTATCAACTAGTTGGATATATTTAATACTTGGAGGAAGCTTACTAAAAAAACCCTAAGGCTTTTGGCCTAGACTGGAAAGTAAAAAGCATAACTTGATGACAATGGCAATCTGTTCTGATCTATTGCCAAGAATATGTAAATGTCCCAGAAGACAAATTCAATAGCGGATGTTTATCTGTCTGTCTGTTGCCTCTAGGCAGGTTGGGAGCCGTGCAAGTTTAATTAATAAACAAGCAAAATAAAATAATCTTCTTGTCTAACGAAACTGAGAGCCATTTTTTTTTTGGTTATAATGTCAACTACATAGAATTCTATAAGTAGATTCAGATCTTCTGGAATCATTTGATATTGATAATATTGATATTGATAGTTAGGGATGGGACAAAGGCCCAGAGAGACAGTGGCAAGAGGTTGAGATAGAGAAGAACGAAGGGAAGAAAAAGAGAGGGTGTTGGTCATATATAGGCCAGATAAGCGTTTGTAAACCTTGGCAACTTTCAGATGCGTGGACTTTCAGAATTCTGGGAGTTGAAGTCCACGCATCTGAAAGTTGTCAAAGTTAACAAACTGGGTTTAACTAAGGGGGAGACAGCCCCTCTTGACTACATAGTTGACCCTCAGTACAGTTTCCCAAATTAGGATTGTTTTTCAGGAATATAAAAACAAAAAGAAGGAATATTCCTCCAATATGCTGGATGCACTTATTATTTTTAAAAATCCTTCAGTATCCAAAAAATAGCCTACATTTTCAATCCTTCCTCACCAGTGGTTTTGTTGCCTTTGGAGACGCCTTTTCCCTGAATAAGGTTCACAGTCTTTATCCAGGATAAAGGTAAAGATAAAGGTTCCCCTCGCACATATGTGCTAGTCGTTCCTGACTCTAGGGGGCCGTGTTTATCTCCATTTCAAAGCCAAAGAACCAGTGCTGTCTGATGTCTCTGTGGTCGTGTGGCTGGCATGAGTAAATGCCGAAGGCACACGGAACGCTATTACCTTCCTACCAAAAGTAGTTCTTATTTTTCTACTAGCAGTTTTACATGCTTTCGAGCTGCAAGGTTGCAGAAGCTGGGACAAGTAACAGGAGCTCGCTGCATTATGCGGCGCTAGGGATTCGAACCGCCGAACTGCCGATCTTTCTGATCAACAAGCTCAGAGTCTCAGCCACTGAACCACCATGTTCCTAACCCATTTATATTTTGATCATAAACTCTTGACTCTTATGTGTCTTGAAATATGCAACCGTGATGAGGAATAACTTTAAAAACTTTTTTTTTTCAGAGCAAGGCAACACTTCCTTTCTTTTTTTATTCAAAAAGGCCCTGGTGGCAGGAATATAGTGTAAAAATCATTGGAAAAACTAAAAGGCATTGTTACATATTGGAATATACACTTTGTACAAAAAAAATTACACATCACGAGCAGTTCTTTCTTTTTGCTTGAGGTTCATCTGCAGAAGGTGAGGTCTCAATAATTCATAGGTCCTGGGATCTGAACATTGAGACCCCCATAGTCCAACATGTACATCGGCCATTGCTGCAAGGACAAAACAAGAAGCAAAAGGCATTACGCACGGTCCATCTGGAGGAATACATTTAAATAATCCAACACGGGACAATGTCTGCCTTGAGTGAAGACAGTGCCCATAGCTACATCTAAGGAAGCCTTGGTTGTTATGGGTCACTTAGAAAAACCATTCCAGATTTTTAAAAATCATATGTTATTAAATAAACCTGGGATTGTTTAAAGTAACTCCCTCCCCAAAATTAATCAGTTGAACTGCCTTATTCTGTCCTGTTTATTTAATCTATATGGCCACCTATCTTGCAGATGTGGCTCTATCTAACAACATGTTTAAAAAAATACAACCCCCCCCCCCCCCAATATCAATAACGCATGAAAAACTTACAATAATTACTGGTAGAAAAACCTCAATCAACACTCTCAATAATATAACATCTTATTGAGTTGTGGTGGCGCAATGGTTAGAATGTAGTATTTCAGGCTAATTCATTCCTCACTGCCAGAAGTTCGATCCTGACCGGCTCAAGGTTGACTCAGCCTTCCATCCTTCAGAGGTCGGTAAAATGAGGACTCAGATTGTTGGGGGGGATATGTTGACTCTGTAAACTGCTTAGAGAGGGCTGTAAAGAACTATAAAGTGGTATATAGAGACCTGCGGTGGCGCAGTGGTTAGAGTGCAGTACTGCAGGCTACTTCTGCTGATCACCGGCTGCCTGCAGTTTGGCAGATCAAATCTCACCAGGCTCACGGTTGACTCAGCCTTCCATCCTTCCGAGGTGGGTAAAATGAGGACCTGGATTGTTGGGGGCAATATGCTGACTCTGTAAACCGCTTAGATAGGGGTATAAAGCGGTATATAAGTCTAAGTGCTATTGCTATTGTTCTCATAAGCCATTTAACCTCTAACACCTATGCTCTCCAGGTCTCCAGTGCTTCCCAAATCTAATCCTGGCAGGATGGTGTTCCAGAGGCCATGCTGAGACAGAATTGGGTCCCAGGAGACCTAATCGAGTGGCCCCAAAGTGTGTCCATTTGGTAAGACCTATACAGGCACAAAATGTTCTGCCACATGTCGGGCAGACATGTGTGGGCACCATTGTTGCAGCATTTGCAGTTCTGGCTTTGCAGAGTCCTTGCTTCTCTTGTGCTATGGTTGTTCTTCTGTCTTCAGATGTCCGGCAGCCTTGGTGGATCAGCGTGCGCCATGTTGATTGATCTTGTGCCAGGGTTTCCCAGGAGGTGGTGTCGATTTCCTGGGACTTGAAGGAGGCTTTCAATGTGTCTTCGCTTCTTTTGTCCCCCCATGTGATCGCTTTCCTTGAGACAGCTCACCAAAGAGGAGCTGTTTGGGGATGCGATGGTCTGCCCATCCTTACAACATGGCCTGCCCAGCATGTCAGGGCTTTCATCAGCAGGGTGTGAACTGATGGCAGGCCTGCCCTGGAGAGGACTTCTGTGTCTAGAATATACGTACTTTCTGCAAGGTCAACCTTCCTACTGGAGCCATACCCCCCAAAAGAAAACGCTGGTTGGCAGGAACAGTTCTGCCTTCTCTGGTAGCCAAAGGAAGTACAACCAGCCCTCTCCTTGGGCCTCCCAGAATATGCTTTTCAAATTAGCACTTGGATTGAAGTCCACATCCACACCAACATCTGCTTACAGGATATTTGAATATTCGATAAGAAGGAGAGGGAGCTCGTTGCTCCTATTTTAGTTGGGCAACTAGCTCTCTCCCCCCCCCTCTCCCGTGGTAGCAAACAGCTGAGAAGAAAGGAGGAGGGGACTTAACCTCAATTCACCCTCAGGTTTTGTTTCTCTTCATAACAAAAATCAGCTCAGCTCAGATGAAATTCGTCTCTAGCCAGTGATCTCCACTGCGATGGAGGACATCTTCCTACAAGCAGTGTCCAAGTAAGAAGCAGTAGTCAGTCTGGTCGGCTTTTCTGTGTGAAATGGGGATGGAGGTTCTCTTGTCTCTCGTTGCATGAGCTTTTCTCCTGGTCCTGATAATATTTGAGATGTTTACCACTGTGTACTTAAGATGTAGCACTGCAGGATATAAGTGTCAGGCCTGGAAGCCACCTTTTGCATTGGGCCTGCCACATTTATTGCTGTGGGAAACCGGGAGGGGAGAATTATATGGAGTGGGGTAGGTATAGTCAAAATAACATTCCTTTCTCAGAGAGTCAAGGTCATCCTGCCCTGCACCTGGACTGGCGTGACTGGGAGGCATCTCCAGTTGGGACGGTGCTTGATTGGACCATGTGATGGACGTGTGGGTGCTAAGCAGGGGCTTGGACTTCCATTTGGGTGGGGAAAACCGTGAGCCTTTCATATTCGGGTTTCCCCAGATGTGCCAATGTGGCATCTCTAATAAAACTACCTACTGCCTCCCACCGTCCAGTACAATCCCACAGAGTTGGCCTCCTCAGGGTGCCGTCGGCCAGACAGTTTCGGCTGGTGACCCCCAGGGGGAGAGCCTTCTCTGTGGGAGCGCCTTCCCTCTGGAATGAGCTGCCCCCGGAGCTTCGCATAATCCCTGACCTCTGGTCCTTCCGACGCACCCTAAAAAGTTGGCTTTTCCAGCAAGCCGGCCTGGCCTGTTAATTTTAACTTATTTTAAATGTATTGTCTTTTAAATTCGGTTTGTTTTTTTTGGATATGGATTTAATTTTTTTTTTAACTTTTGGGATGTGTGTTTTTTTTAATGTTGTACGCCACCCTGAGTCCTTTTGGAGAAGGGCGGCATATAAATCCAAACAAACAAACAAACAAAATGGAACTTTGCGGAAACACAAGTCTTCTTTCGTTAGAGGTGTTACTTGGAGCCCTGACAATAAGTCATTTTCATAAGAGAAAGAATCCTGTATGCCAGGAAGTTAGTTTCTCAGGAAAATATTTGCCCTTAACTTCTTACTAAGGTTAGGTATGGTATTCACTTACCTCCGCTACTGGTTTCCAAATAGGAGCGTGCGCGCTCACTGCGTTTGCACGCGCCACCTCCGAACTTGCACAGAGCATCAAAAATGGGACGTAATGACATCCGGATGGATGGGCGGAACCTCCCGCTACCAGATACAACCAGCTGAATACTACCACTGACTGAGGTGCTAGTTTTCTTCATGCGGAAGGGAGTAGTGTCTTATCAGAGAAATCTCTCACAAATGAAAGCTAATATATGTGTCCCAGGATAAAGCTGCCGGACCCAATCTGGATCAGTCACTGGGACCAGAGGTTTAATATTCTGAGCTTTTGGACTCATGCTGGAGCCCTTCCTCAGGGAACTTCTCTCTCGCCAGAAGTTTCCTGAGAAGGGGCTCCAGCATAGCCCCAAAACTGGGAAGACTAAACCTCTGGTCCCCCGGTGACTGACCCAGATGGGATCCTGCAGATGAATCCCCACCTGCAATCTGAAATCATATAGTTTAGACCAGGGGTGTCAAAATCAAGGCCCGCGGGTTGGATCTGGCCCGTGGCTTACTTAGATTTGGTCCATGGGATCACCCTGGAACAGCGAAGGACCGGCCCATGGTGTCTCTGCCAGCATGGCCCTTCCGAGCTCCGTTTTCGCTGGCAGGGGGTTGCAGGAGGGTGCCACAGCTGAAAATGGAGCTTGGGAGCCCGTTTTTGCTGGCAGAGCGCTCAGATCGAGTGATGTCGAGTTGGCCACGCCTCCCCTGACCATGCCCCTTCCCGCCCACTCATCAAACACAACCCTGATGCGGCCCTCAGAGAAATCGAATTTGACACCCCTGGTTGAGACAATATACAATAATTCCGGCACAGACTGATTGATGCCTTCCTCTCTGAAAACCAAGCGGCCATGATTATATTTACCACGAGCGAGATCTGATTGGTTGATGAGGTGGACTCTACATTTGATGAGGAGGAGGACGAGGAGGAGGACGAGGAGGAAGAGACAGAATTCCCTTCTGAGATCCTCTTCCGCTTCCGTTTAGGGACGATGCTGTTGTTTTCTAGTGGCATTCAAAGGAGAACAAGAGTTTTAATTGGGATATTCTTCTTCTTCGTCTCTAACGTCTTCTCCATCGATGTAATGGACAAGCCTCCAGAACATTAGCTATGGAGAAGTGGCGTGCTAAAGCAGGAGTAAAGAATCCCTCTCCTCAACTTCAAACCATAGAGGCTACTGTACCCTCTGCAGGGGTGGGATTCAGCTGGTTTGGACCGTTTCGGGCAAATCGGATACTAATTTTGCATCTGGTTCTCCGAACCGGTGGTTGGAAGGACTGGCTGGCCTCGCCCACCCCACTCTGCCCCTCCCAGGAATCTTTACATGTTCATCATGCCAGATAAGTGCAGGGCCTGCACAGAGGCTCCAGGAGGGCAAAAAACAGGCCTTACAGAAGTCAAGAAATGGCCCTGGTTTTGGCCTCCGGAGCCCGGGGGAGGTCGTTTTCACCCTCCTGGAGGCTCAAGGAAAGCCTCCGGAGCCTGGGGAAGGTGCCCCCCGCCCATCATGATGCAGAAGGCCAAGTAGACCATACCCCCCATGGCCAGACCCAGCCAGCAACCGGGCAGAGAAACCGGTTGCTAAAATTTTTCAATCCCACCCCTGACCTTCCAGATACATGGAATTGCAGCTTCCGGAATTCCTAAGTCATTTGGTTGAGGAATGATGGGAGCGGAATGCTAGGTTGGAGACGGCCACTGGGATTTTGGCCTCTACCCCATAATGGCTGCAAATATCTCAGACATCCCGGCCCCATATGCCAGTTGTCCCCAGGATGGTGCTGAGCATCGCCCACTCCGGCAACATCTGCTGTGGGCTCATGGGAGTTGTAGTCCAATGCTTCTGAAAGCAAGAGGATGGGGAAAGCTGCCAAGTAGGTGCTCTCAGAGGACAGTCTTCCCAAAGCAGGGAGTTGTGGCTGCCTGCTTTGCTTCTTTCTGGCTTACCGTATTGCTACGAGCTCAACACAGTTGCCTCAATTACGGATTGCGCAAATCTAGAAAGTGGATTTGGCCAACAACCAAGTTAAGCGGCTTGGGTGAACTGAATTGTCAACGACCTGCTACCTTCTCTCCGGCTGAGTTCACATGACCCACTTAATTTGGTTACCGGCTTAATCTGCTTTTGGGCAATACATTGGACCACAAATTACTTAAATAGGCTGGGCTTCTGCAAAAAGCCCTCATTTTAAGCAGATATTACTAGTTTAGAGATGCTGCCGAAATGAAATTGGTTATTTTTACTTCCCTTCCCCTGTCCAGGGTCCTTGAGCTGCTTCCTTCTACGAATAACCCCCGGATCTTTCAATGGCTCATTGAAAGCTTCTTGAAATGTGGATCCATCTTGGATCATTTAAAAAGAATCACAAGGCTCCTTTTGCATGGCTATGAAGAGGGACAAATCCTCTTCCAAAACAAGTACTTTTAAAAAATACATTATGTATTTATTTTTCATCTTACCTGGTGGTTTGGCCTCAGGACCTACGTCTGCAAACGGCCTGCATGGAAAAAGAAAGATACAAATGAGTACTCCCCAAGGGGGCTCCCTCTGGTAAGGGGGGAAATCCAACATTAGAAATTACATTCGGTCTGAACATTTCCCCCCTATAAATAAATACCTGGACAATGCCGGGTTATCAACTAGTCTACTATAAAAATACCCCAATGATTCTAAAATGTCATGCATTTGAAATTAAGCTAGGTTAACAAAATGCAATTTGGCATCCCAAACAAATAAATCATACTACAGCTTAACACCTTAATACGTTAAGACAATGTCGAGTTTTCTACGCCTTCGGAGCGCTTAAAACCACCCTCCGAGCAAACCGGAAGTGACTTCCAGGTTGCTCGGAGGGTTGTTTTAAGCGCTCCGAAGGCTTCAGTGAAGCCTCCGGACGGTCCCTGAAGCCTTCGGAACGCTTAAAACCACCCTCCGAGCAAACCGGAAGTGACTTCCAGGTTGCTCGGAGGGTGGTTTTAAGCACTCCGAAGGCTTCAGGGAAGCCTCCGGATGGTCCCTGAAGCCTCCGGGGGGGGCGGGGGAGGCTCTTTTCGCCCTCCCCAAGCTCCTATAAAGCCTCTGGAGCCTGGGGAAGGCAAAAAATAGCTTTTAAAAAGGTGAACTCAGCTGGCCAGCGCACGCATGCGCACTGGCCAGCTGTCAGGGCAGCGCCTCATGCCCTGACAAATGGCTCCGCGTGCCACTTGTGGCACGCGTGCCATAGGTTCGCCATCACTGGACTAGACAAAGGTATGTGTCTCACCTTGCAGGTGTTTCATTACCCAAACTACTGTATTTTTCGGAGTATAAGACGCACCTTTTTTCCTCAAAAAAGAGGCTGAAAATCTGGGTGCGTCTTATATATCGAATACAGCATTTTTCTGCCTCCCAAAGCCTCGCCCCCTTCACCAAAATGGCCCTGCATAACCTTATGGAGGCTTTCAGAGAGCTCCTGGGGGCTGGGGAGGGCAGAAATGAGCAAAAAATGGGCTGTTTTTTGCCCCCCCAACCCCCAGCAGCACTCTATAAGCCTCCATAAGGCTATGCATGTAATTTTTTTGACAAAAACCAGGCCTGTTTTCGCGAAAAACGGGCCGTTTTTTGCTCATTCTCCCCCCCCCAGCACTCTGCAAGTCCCCCCCCCCCAAGGCTATTCATGCCTTTTATTTGAAAAACAATGGGCCCACTTTTGCGAAAAACGGGCCGTTTGGGGGAGGTTTGCAGAACGCAAAAACTTTTTTTTTCCTTTCGGAAAGCTCTTTAGTTAGAGTGATTGATGAGAATTACATTGATCAAGTGCTGTGCCAGCAGAAACAAGTCTTAGGTGCTGCAGGTTGTCAGCGATTTCCTTCTCCAGCACATGGATAAGCATGCCTGGAAACATCTACCTACCTACCTACCTACTCTCTCTCTCTCCCTACCTACCTACTGTATTTCTCTCTCTCTCTATTCCTCTATCTACCTACCTACCTACATACCGACTCTCTCTCTCCCTAACTACCTACTGTATTTCTATCCCTCTATCTATCTACCTACCTACCTACTCTCTCTCTCCCCCTTCCTACCTACTGTATTTCTCTATCCCTCTACCTACCTACCTACCTACCTACCTACCTACCTACTCTCTCTCTCCCCCTACCTACCTACTGTATTTCTCTATCCCTCTACCTACCGACCTACCTACCTACTCTCTCTCCCCCCTACCTACCTACTGTATTTCTCTATCCCTCTTCCTACCTACCTACCTACCTACTCTCTCTCTCCCCCTACCTACTGTATTTCTCTATCCCTCTATCTACCTACCTACTGTATTTCTCTCTTCCCCCCCTCTATCTACCTACTCTCTCTCTCCCCCTACCTACTTACTGTATTTCTCTCTCTCTCCCTCTCTCTCCCTCTACCTACCTACCTACTTTTAAAAAAAATTGCCTCTTCAAAACCTCGGTGTGTCTTATACTCTGGTGCATCTTATACTCTGAAAAATACGGTAAGTAACATCATCAGTGGTAGGACAGTTTGGGTAATGAAACGTCTCCAAGAAAACAAGCAAGCTCAGAGAGCACCAAGGACCCCTCACGTCAAGCTTGAGCTACAAATATTTTTCTCTAAAGATATGCCAGGGAGATTGGTCTTTGGGTGGCAGGGGGAGAATGGTTCCTTCTAATTCTAGGATTCTGTGTGTGAGACAGAGTATTTGGGTAAGTTGGCAACTGCTGGTACAAAGGCAGATTTAAATATTAAACTTCTCATTTTTGCTAATATAACCTTTGGCAAATATGTTCACACAGTAATCTCACGACTCTCTTTGGAGGGATTCCAGAAACTGCTCTCTTGATTATTGATCCAATGAATTGTGTAGTTACATTTGAATGCCAGCAGAGGGCAGTGTGACCTTACTGATGGATTAAAGCAGCCTAGCAATAATTGCAATAAGTAAATATATAAAATGAAAAGGAAGGTTGGGGAATGGAATCCTACTGGAGCTGGCTAGTAATTGCCATCCGGATCCGGTCACGTGCTTTCAGAATCTTCTCTAGCCGATGGATGTCGTAAGTATTGGGATTCCGAAACGGGATATCATCTGGCAAACCGGTCACTTCGATGGCATCAGGTGTGTCCCTGATCAGTTTGTAGGGTACCAGAACTGGTCGGTTCAGGCCTAAAGCTTCCCCTGAAACAAAAACAAAGAATTCCACTATCACATCACAAAACAGAGGAAACCCACCTTCCTTCTCAATCTTATTTGTAAACGTCTATGCAGGGGTTGGCAACCTTAAACACTCAAAGAGCCACAAAGATCCTAACCCGAAGCCCCCCATTCAATTCTGGAGCCGACCAAAAGTCCAGTTCCCCCACCATAGAGTCTCCTCCTAGGGCAGCGTCCTATTTCCTCTGCCAACCAGAAGTCTGGTTCCCCCACCATAGAGTCTCCTCTTAGGGCAGCATCCTTTTTCCTCTGCCGACCAAAAGTCCAGTTCCCCCACCATAGAGTCTCCTCCTAAGGCAGCGTCCTTTTTCCTCTGCCGACCAAAAGTCCAGTTCCCCCACCATAGAGTCTCCTCCTAAGGCAGCGTCCTTTTTCCTCTGCCAACCAGAAGTCTGGTTTCCCCACCATAGAGTCTCCTCTTAGGGCAGCGTCCTATTTCCTCTGCCAACCAGAAGTCCAGTTCCCCCACCATAGAGTCTCCTCTTAGGGCAGCATCCTTTTTCCTCTGCCGACCAAAAGTCCAGTTCCCCCACCATAGAGTCTCCTCCTAGGGCAGCATCCTTTTTCCTCTGCCGACCAAAAGTCCAGTTCCCCCACCATAGAGTCTCCTCTTAGGGCAGCGTCCTTTTTCCTCTGCCAACCAGAAGTCTGGTTCCCCCACCATAGAGTCTCCTCTTAGGGCAGCATCCTTTTTCCTCTGCTGACCAGATGTCTGGTTCCCCCACCATAGAGTCTCCTCCTAGCATGGCATACTTTTTCCTCTGCCTGTCCTCACCGAAAGCCCTATCAATTGTGGAGCTGATCGGGGACAGGGAGCCACAGCAGAGGGATGAAAGAGCCACATGTGGCTCCAGAGCCGCAGGTTGCTGAACTTGGTCTGTGGAGATTCTCAGTCATCCAGCTCATGGTTGCCGCCCCCCCCCCAGTGAAGAAGATACTTTTATGGTTGCCACTTTTTGAAGAGGCAACTGGACTATCTGGCTTTTTCTTTTCCTTTGAAGACGTTTCGCTTCTCATCTAAGAAGCTTCAGTTGCCTCTTGAAAAAGCATCTTTGGGACAATCTTACTCACAATTTCCAAAATTTAAAATACAGATATAGGTAGTCTTCGACTTACAACCACAATTGGGTGCAAAATCTCGGTTGCTAAGCAGCACAGTTGTTAAGTGAGTTGCAGCCCATTTTGTGACCTTTCTGGTACAGTTCGATGAATCATTGTGGTTGTTTAAGTGAATCATGTGGTTGTTAAGCGAATCTGGCTCCCCCCCACCCCCACTGACTTCCCTTGTCGGAAGCCGCTGGGATTGCAAATGGTGATCGCATGACTCTGTGACGATGCAACTGTCATAAGTACATGCCAGTTGCCAAGCATCTGATCAGGGGGAGGCTGCAGTGCTCCTAAGTGTGAAAAGTGATCATACTTTTTTCAGTGCTGTTGTACGGTCACTAAACAAATGGTTTTAAGTCGAGGACTATCTGAACGCTGAACCCTAAGCTAACTGAATAGGCTGAGTCGGGACAACATGATAAGTCACAGATCAATCATTGACCAAGCTTAGGACTATTAAAGTTAAACGGGTAGTGCCAAAGTATCCACTAGATCAGAGTTCCTCAAACGTTTTAAACAGGGGGCCAATTCACGGTCCCTCAGACTGTTGGGAGGCCAGACCGGCTGGGTGGGCGTAGCTAGGTGGTCATGTGACTGGGTGGACGTGGCTAGGTCATGTGATTAGATGGGCGTGGCCAATTTAACAGTCCATTGAACAATGCACAAAATTAAATTTTCATTTGCTTCTGGGGGTGTTTTATTTCCTTTTGTTTGCATGTTGCTCTTTTGGTTGCCTTTTCTTTTTACTAGGTCGTTTTTTCAGTTGTTTAGGAGTCTAGTTGTCTACTTCAGGAAACTCAGTTTTGCAGAAATTCTTCTCATCCCCAAGGAGCTTGAGAAATCTCTGTCTCTGCCTCTCTCTCTCTCTCTCTCTCTCTCTGTTTATATATCTATCATTGTCTATCTTCTGGAGGCGAGGGAGATGAAAAATGGGCCGTTTTTGCCAGATTTTTGGCCTCCTGGAGCATCTTTTCACCCCCACCCCTCCAGAAGCATTCTGCAGGCCAAAAACAGGCAAAAACAGCTTGGGGTTGTTGTTTTTTTGGCAAAAAGGGCTGGTTTTGCCTGTTTTTTGGCCTACTGGGGCATCTGTGCACCCCATTTTTCACCCCACTGCCCCCACCTCCAGAAGCAATCTGCAGGCCAAAAACAGGCAAAAATGGCTCATTTTTGGCCAAAATGAACCATTTTTGCCCGTCTTTTTGCCTCCTGAGGCTTCTGTGTGCCCCATTTTTCACCCTCACCCCCACCTTCAGAAGCATTCTGAAATTGTTGGCCTTACATTTCAGTTCCAGCCCACAGGACTCGCGAAGGTAAGTCCTGCGCTCAGCTGAAGAGTGGGAGGGGTGATATGGACAGGGCAGCCTCGTGGTCTTGCATGGGCCAGATTAATGACTTTGGTAGGCCGCATGTGGCCCGCGGACCATAGTTTGAAGACCACGCAATATATTTCTAACTGAGCTGGTTACGCACATTGTCAAAACAGGGCATTTGAGAATTTTTCCCCAATTTTTTTCAAATAAAGCAGGTCACAACATTCCAACAAGAATTGTGTTGGGAGGATGGAAGGTTTAAATCTGACTTCTCCCCAGGAGTGTTTATTGAACACAACAAATCACTGAAAATGCTGTTCTTTACAGGTAGTCCTTTCTTAATGACTGTCTTGTTTGAAGCTTGAGGCTACAAACAGTTTTTTAAAAGCCCAATTTTGCAGCCAATCCTCGCATTTGCAGCCATTGCATTGTTACTGTGGTCATGCAATCACCCCAGTTTGACAATCCACTTCCAATCAGCAGAGTTAATGGGAGAATGTGGAAGTGGAATTGCAAGTCAGGGTCATAGGATGCCTCGCTTAACGACTGCGGTGATTTGCTTGATAGAGGAAACTAGAAGGGATGTGGTAGGTCCAGCGTGCTTTTGTGACTTTTTGCTTAGCAACTGTAACATTTAGCGACAGTGTTACCGGCCCCGATTATGGTTGGTAAATGAGGACTACCTGTATATGATTTGCACCCTGACTTTCAATCATAGAGTTCAAGAGAATAGCAATAGCACTTAGACTTATAGACCGCTTTACAGTGCTTTACAGCCCTCTCTAAGCAATTTACAAAGTCAGCATATTGCACCCCACAATCTGGGTCCTCATTTTACCCACCTCAGAAGGATGGAAGGCTGAGTCAACCTTGAGCCTGGTGGGATTCAAACTGCCAAATTGCAGACAACCAGCAGTCAGCAGAAGTAGCCTGCAGTACTGCACCACTCAGCCACCATGGCTCATAAGGCAATGCCTTATAAGGCTTTCCTCTTCAGCAGCTTTTGCATTAAGCCCAGTGGAATAGATGATGAAGTTGAGATATAGCAACCAGCCAGTCCAAAAAGGGGAACAAAGAACCAGAAATTCAGATCGAGAGATCTGCTTCTTTGTCTTTGAACCCTGGACCCAGAATTTCCAGCTGTGCTTTCACCACTGTCCCCCACTCCACCCCCA
Organism: Natrix helvetica; assembly: GCF_964273705.1. Lineage (NCBI taxonomy): Eukaryota > Metazoa > Chordata > Lepidosauria > Squamata > Natricidae > Natrix > Natrix helvetica. The sequence continues at coordinate 281,015,661 of NC_138552.1, read as the reverse complement.
AACCTACAAGACAGTGGAGCCCTACGCTCAAAACAGAGCAACTCACCGTATTTTTCATTGAACAGCTCTTTCACTTGCTCTCGGAGGATCACCTTCTCGCCCAACCGGTTTGCATCATCCTCATCTGCCGAGGAAGAAAAGGTCACACGTGTTTAGTAGCTCTTTCTCGTGAGCATTCCGAGAGAACCAGAGTGACGTAGCAGAGAAGATGTTGAACCAAGAGTGGGGAGGTCCAAGTCTACCCTCACTCATTGGAAACTCACTGGATAGGTTTAAGCCAGGGGTGTCCAAACTTGGGAACTTTAAGACTTGTGGACTTCAATTCTCAGAATTCTCCAGCCAGCATGGCTGGCTGGAGAATTCTGAGAATTGAAGTCCACAAGTCTTAAAGTTCCCAAGTTTGGACACCCCTGGTTTAAGCCAATCATTATTCTTTGGCCCCACCTATCCTACAGAGTCCTGGAGGTGAAAAATTAGAGGAAAATGTCTGGGTTCCAAGCAGAGCTGGTATTCAGCCACTTTGGACCGGGTTCGCTAGAACCGGTAGTGGAAATCGTGCCCCGGCTCTATGCTGTCCTATTTAGGCATGTTTCCAAGCCAAAGTGCATGCGTGGACACGGTGCGCTCATATTTGCGAATCAGTAGGGAAAGTAAGAGAATACCACCCCTGGTTCCAAGTAACAGTCCCCACGAAATCAAAACTCTGAGGCCTGGAGTTTCCTCAAAAGTAAGAATTTATTAGGAATGCCATATTGGTGCAGAAAACCCAACTCTGAAGGACCCAAGGTTGTCCCCACCCAAATCAAAACCCAAAGTTCATGCCCCCAAGTTACACATCCATCACATGGTCCAATCAGGTTACAGTCCTCCTCCGGCTGACATTGCCATTTTGTTCTCTAAGTGTCCTCAGGGATGGAGGCAATTACACAAAGCAGGTATAGCAAGAGGATTAAGGGGTGTTTCCTGCCGTAAAACAGCAAGAAAAAAACGCCTTTGTTTTTCAGCAAAGCTGGTTTGAAGATACTCCTTGGAAGTGTAGGTAGCCTTGGGTCTTGGACTGCCACAGATGGACGAGAAGATCCTTCTCCAACCTGTGTCCTGAGCCTTTAGGATTCAGAACTCCCAGACAGCATGTTTATTATGGATTTTGGGCGATGCAGTGCAGGCCCCGATGGAGAGCATTGCAGATAAATATCTGGCCAATGAATATGGAATGAATGAAACAATCTTCCCGACATTTAAGACAGGGGTCTGCCGACTACAGGGGGGGGGGGAGGTCATCTCCGTTCCAATGCCATTGAGCCAGCACTGTCTGCAGTCACGTGGCCAGCATGATATCATGGAGGGCTGTTACCTTCCCACCAAAGGGTACCTATTTATCTGCTTGCATTTGCATGTTTTTGAACTGCTAGTTCGGTAGGAGCTGGGGTGAGGACAGGAACTCACCCTTATCGAGTGGTGCTTGGGTCTTGAACCTGAGCTGCCGGCTTTCCAGCCAAAAAGCCTTAACCAATGAGCCACTGTGCCACCCGCTTTAGGCCAGAAGGAAGCTCCAGAGAAGGAACAGTTTCAAAAGCCTTGGATGCAGCATCCAGATTTCTCATTGTGGACACCAGGTTGTTATTTAATGGGATAGAGGGGGGAAATCATTCCAGGCATGGCTAAAGAATGATCATATTAAATCAACTGAATAAATGGAAGGAAAACAAGCAGCTTTTCTCAGAGTCCTATCTACTAAGGGCCAGCATACTGCTGTCAGAGACCACTTCAAGGAGAAAGTAGACAGCCACCTTCTAGGAAATGCCCCAGCTGTGGATTCTACACCACCTGCTCAGATAGAAAAGAATATTGTAGCTCAGGGTTGAACTGTTGAGTCCTTGGTGCTCTCTGAGCATGATTGTTTTCATTAGCAAACTAGGTAACACCATCAATGCTACCTGCTGATAATGTTACCTAGCTTGGTAATAAAATGTCAAAACCACCAAGCTCACCTACATACTGCTCCCAAGAGATTACCTTCTACCCAGTGGTGGGATTCAGCCAGTTCAAACCTATTTGGGAGAACCAGTTGTTAACTTCTAAGCAATTCAGAGAACCGGTTGTTGGAATAAATCTCATTTTGTTTTTTTCCACTTTACAGGACTAATCCTGTAAGGAAGGCAGGAAGGAAACATCCTGGTGTTGTTTCTAGCCTAATCTTGATTGCCCTGCTTACAGAAACTGCCTCTCTGGTTAACCTTTATTACATTGCATCAGCTAAGGCGAAGTGCCCATTGACGTGAGTGATGTTGAGTTGGCCACGCCCATCCAGTCACATGACTACCTACCCAGCTGTTCGTTAGAGAACTGGTTGTTAAATTATTTGAATCCCACCACTACTACTCCCTTAAGACAAAGATATCTAGTTCCTACAAAGACCAACCAGCTCTGTATGGGAAATCTTAGATTTGGCCTCCGCTCACTAAATTCCTTATCTTTGGATGATAAAAGTATTCTCATAATATCCAAGAATTGGAGGGAACAATAAAACCAAGAAGGTTCAAGGCCCATTTTGGGTACCAGTTTTGGTACTTCCACATTGCACGTTTTTTTCCCTTACCCTGCAAAAAAAATACGGCGAGGCTAGAAAAAAAACCAAGTGAAGATGGCCAGGATAAAATCTAAATTGTATTTACTTTTTCCATTTATTTCTTATTTAAATGGGATTCTTATTCAATTCTGATGAATCTTCAACTTGATTAAAAACAATTAATATGATTACTCCCAGGGTATTTAACACATTTCCTCTTCTGCTTTATTAAAAATTAAAATTCAGTGGCAACCTACAGGCAATTTCTGGGGATCACATGACAGAATCCCTTACAGAAGGACTACGTTGTCTGATCCTGACTTCATGGCCCAACAAAACCTTTACTCAGTATGGAAAATCCACAGTTGGGTCATTTCCAGAAGTCCACTTTCTCCTTGAAGTCCTCCAGAAAACAAGAGCCTACCACCCAGCAGTGGGCTTCAAAAACTTCAGCAATGGGTTCTCTGTCTGGTTGCTGGGTGGGCGTGGCCTAGTAGGCCTCCTGCACCATGGCAGGGGGAGTTGCCTTTCCCAGCCTCCAGAGGTTTTCTCGAGCCCACGAGAGGGCGAAAATGGCCTCCCCAGGCTCCGGAGGCTCTCTGGAGCCCGAAAATGGGCCCTTTTCTGGCCTTACTGAACTTTTGGTAGGCCCATTTTTTGCCCTCACCAAGCCTCAGTGCACACCCTGCACTTACCTACATCCAAAATGGGCTGCATGGGGACTCCTGGGAGGGGCGGGGTGGGTGGGGCCAGCCAGGAGTGGGATTTGGGGGTTCTGCAAACTGCACAGCATCTTAGCTAGAGGTTCTACCGAACCCCTGCGAAACCCCAGCAGCCCACCCCTGCTACCACCCCATTAAATGATTGGCTGTATTGCTGTAGTGCTCAAAAGACATGTCACTGCAGGTATTTCTCTGTACTCCAGGGGAAATCTTACCTGCTATTGTTAGCCCTCAACTTACCACCATTCACATTAGTGACGGTTCAAAATCCTAACGGCACTGAAAAGATTTTTTTTCACGCTAAACAACCACGGTAGCACCCCATGGTCAGGTGATCAAAATTAGGATATTTGGCAGCTGGCATGTATTTATGACAGTCCTGGGGTCATATGTGGGTCCCCTTTTGCGACCTTCTGACAAGCAAAGTCAAAGAGGAAGCCAGATTCACTTAACAACCTCGTTATTAACTTAACAGCTGCAGTGATTCTCTTAACAACTGTGGCAAGAAAGGTCGTAAAAGTGGGGCAAAATGCACTTAACAACTGTCTGTCTTAGTGGACATTTTGGGCTCAATTGTAGCCATAGGTAGAGGACTCCCTATATAACTTAAGCTCCTGAAAAAATGTCTCGTGACTCAGGCAGCAGAGAAAATGTGTTTGCTGTCACTTTTCATTTCTTTTCAGTGTGTTATCCTAGAACAGTGGTTCTCAACCTGTGGGTCGGGACCCCTTTGGGGGTTGAACGACCCTTTCACAGGGGTCGCCACAACGATTGGAAAACACATATTTTCAAAAAAATACGGAAAACATAAAATAATTTTATGGTTGGGGGTCACAACAACATGAGGAACTGTATTAAAGGGTCGCGGCATTAGGAAGGCTGAGACTCACTGTCCTAGAAGGAAGGGAACTGACCAAGGGCTCAAATGTTTACCGAGAACAGCACAGATTAACTCCTGGTCACCCAGCAATGATGGCGAATCTTTAATTAAAATTAACCGAAAAGGCTCTGCTGGTATCCTATCGAATTAGTGCCCTAGATGCAGGCACATCTTTTCCACATCCAGTTCTGCCCACCCAGCCATTCTATGAGCAGTTTTAAAAAATGCTTATAGTTCTTTCAAGATGGTGAGAGATGCCAGATAGCAACTTTCTGTTCTCCCCAAATAACTGCATCAAGAGTAGGTAGATTTGATCTGAGGCACAGTATTAAACAAAGGAATATTGAAGCTCTTTTCTACCTGTTTTTTCCCATCTGAAATCTTGTGTATTTCAGGATGCAAAGAAAGTAAGAAAAATAATACTGGAACTTGTATTACTCCCATAACAAAGAAACCGACAACTCTAGGTTATGGATCTTCTTAGAATAGCATGAATAAGCTGGAAGGGACCTTGAAGGCCTTCTAGTCCAGCCCCCTGTTTAAGCAGGAGAAACTATACTATTTACAATACAATACAACAGCAGAGTTGGAAGGAAGGGACCTTGGAGGCCTTCTAGTCCAACCCCCTGCCTAGGCAGGAAACCCTACACCACTTCAGACAAATGGCTATCCAACATATTCTTAAAGACTTCCAGTGTTGGGGCATTCACAACTTCTGGAGGCAACTTCTGTTCCACTGATTAATTTTTCTAACTGTCAGGAAATTTCTCCTCAGTTCTAAGTTGCTTCTCTCCTTGATTAGTTTCCAACCATTGCTTCTTATTCTACCCTCAGGTGCCTTGGAGAATAGTTTGACTCCCTCTTCTTTGTGGCAACCCCTGAGATATTGGAACACTGCTATCATGTCTCCCCTAGTCCTTCTTTTCATCAAACTAGACATACCCATTTCCTGCAACCGTTCTTCATATGTTTTAGTCTCCAGTCCCCCAATCATCTTTGTTGCTCTTCTCTGCACTCTTTCTAGAGTCTCCACATCTTATTTCAGATAAGTGACTGCCTAGACTCTTCTTAAAAACATCCAGTTGATCTTCTTCTTGCTCAAGGAGAAGTTCAACAGCCCTTTTCCCCACCATCACGTTACAGACTAAATCTTTACACTCCCCCTCATTTTATCTTTACAACAACTGAGATAGTGATCAGCCCAAAATGACCAAGAAAGCTCTTTAGTCAAGGAAGGATTTGAAACTAGATTTTCCTGGTCTTAGTCTAATACATTAATTACTGTAATAATATTCTCCCTCGAGGTTCAAGCAGAAGATTTTTCCAACGCAGCTTGAAAACTCCAGGGATTAAAACCTGTTTTAGAAGCAATTCTAAATTTAGAAGAGATTCTATAATTAAGAGGGATGCCAATATTTTGCAGAGTTTTTGAAAGCATAAAAAATATGTGTGTGTTTGGAATGGAGTAATGGAAAGTATCTTAAGGAAATAGATCAAAGAACAACCAAACATTTCACTTCTTAAAATGTGACTGTTTTATCAGGGAGGGTGACAATGCATAATAGTATTTTTTATTACGGTCACAGACCAGTGTTAGAAGCAAGGAGCATTAAAGAAGAGGAAGAGGAAGAAAATGACCCTTAAACCTGTTGCCATTTCTACTGCTGTTTTACAAATGTGTTTTGTGAACAAGTGTTTCCTTTGGTCATTTCTGAATCTCCTGACATACAGTTTCAATAGCTCATCTCAGTCTAACATTGTGAGAGAGGGAGGGAGGGGAGGAAGAGGAGGAGGAGGAGGAGGAGGAGGAGGAGAGGAGGAGGAGGAGGAGGAGGAGGAGGAGGAGGAGGAGGAGGAGGAAGAGGAGGAGGAGGAAGAGGAGGAGGAGGAGGAAGAGGAGGAGGAGGAGGAGGAGGAGGAGGAGGAGGAGAAGAAGAAGAAGAGGAGGAGGAGGAGGAGGAGGAGGAGGAGGAGGAGGAGGAGGAGGAGGGGAGGAGGAGGAGGAGGAGGAGGAGGAGGAGGAGGAGGAGGAGGAGGAGGAGGAGGAGGAGGAGGAGGAGGAAGAGGAGGAGGAGGAGGAGGAAGAGGAGGAGGAGGAGGAGGAAGAGGAGGAGGAGGAGGAGGAGGAGGAGGAGGAGGAGGAGGAGGAGGAGAAGAAGAAGAAGAAGAAGAAGAGGAGGAGGAGGAGGAGGAGGAGGAGGAGGAGGAGGAGGAGGAGAAGAAGAGGAGGAGGAGGAGGAGGAGGAGGAGGAGGAGGAGGAGGAGGAGGAGGAGGAGGAGGAGGAGGAGGAGAAGGAGAAGAAGAAGAAGAAGAAGAAGAAGAAGAAGAAGAAGAAGAAGAAGAAGAAGAAGAAGAAGAAGAAGAAGAAGAAGAAGAAGAAGAAGAAATTGGTGCGATCATAAAATAGAGAAAAATCATAGAAAATGAAAAAGTTCAAGTGCTTTAACAATTTTGGGACTTTAATAATGAAAAAAAGACAATATATTACAATTTGTGCTGGATCATCAATGGGCACTCAAAGTCTGTCTAATTTTGCAGGCAGTATAACAAAATGTAGCTGCATTCAAACAGACTACATCCTACTGATCTGATTAACAGCAGTTGTATCTAAAAACAAAGACGAGCAGTTCCCCAGTTGTTTTAGCAAGTCAGGTGTTAGGAAGTGGGTCTGTGAGTCTTTATAGAAAGGACAGTGTGGTAGGATCTGAGCAGGAGGACAATGCAGATGGAGTACAAGGACAAACTATTGTTGCTTTGGGACCAGGATGGGTCAAGAATGGGATTCAACTTGAGGTAAAAGTGGGACACTCTCTATGGCAAGGACATGTTCCTGCCCTGTACTGGGATAGTCTATAGAGGAAGATCTGTGGATTTAAATGAAGGAGGGCCTCACATCAGAATGGCACAAGAAAAAACCCCAACATGGATGGAAAAGCAATGAGACTGGATTTGAGCAGGGGCCTTTGTTAGGGATGTAACCCTAGTCTTGGCTTGGCAATGTATATAAGCCATGATTGTAACAAATGTATGTTACTTTAAATGCTAGAGATGTGGTGGGTTGCTGTTACCTCAAGCAGCCATAAGAGGGAGCCAGAATGACTGTTAGCGCTCTGTTTGTTAGCCGCTGATGGGATACTGTATCATGAGTTACTGAGTCTTGCTACTGTTAGCTATTTTGTGTGTTAAACTGAGAATATTGGTAACTAACTGACTGACTGAACCGTGTATGACTTGGACTGTAAACTGAACTCTGAATACCTCTATATTTCCACATAGTAAACTACTATATTTTATACTATTCAGTGTCCCTGTATGCTGGTTTGTGCGTGTTCTTCCATATCACTCTCATTACGCTTCTCTGCACACTCGCTCTCCTAACAAGGAGCTTAATTACGTAACACTGGTTATGGGCCCAGAGTGTACCATATGTAGCTAAAAAGAGAGTTGGTGTTGATACGCCATACCGTACACAGATAGCTGTTTAGTTTGTAAGTGTTACTATTATGGAGAAGATGGCACATGTACCATCAGCAAGTCTATCACTAATAACCCGGTTGGATGGAACAAACTATGTTTCTTGGTCTATGAAGTGCAGCCTACTCCTGCGTACTGAGGGATTATGGGATGTTGTACAGAATCCACCGGACATGACTTCTTGGAATCCAGATGTCGAGGATAATGCCAAGAAGATAGCAGAGTTTCAACGATGCAACGAACGAGCATTGTGTATAATTGGTCTAACACTGACTGACCAACAATTAGTTCATATTCGTGGGGAGAATTCTGCAGCAAGATGTTGGGAGAATTTGAAGAAGATTTATGTATGTGACACTGTAGGTGCACATATACATCTTACCGCAAACTGTTTTGGGCACGTCTTCTGAAGGGTGGAGAAATGTTAGCTCATTTAAACTTTATAAAAGGAGTTTTCCAAGAGCTACATGAAAAAAAACTTATTTTCTCAGAGTTACATCAAGTCTACATCATTCTGTCCTCACTAGATGAGAGTTATGATGATTTTGTATCTTCCCTTGAAGTCCTAACCCGAAATGAACTAACATTGACTGAAATAACTGTACGACTGTTGGAAGAGTCCAGAAGAAGGTTGGAAAGAGAGCAACAGAGAGAAACCACCACAACATGAAGACTCACCTTCAACTGCCTATACTGCTAGAAAATGTTTTTCTTGTGGGGCAAAGGGGCATATAGCTAGATTCTGTAAACGTGCAAAACACCAGAATACTAGAAAGGCTAAGAAAAAAGCTAATGGCTATTTAGGTATGTCTACTTTGACTATCTCTAGAAATGCACCAATAAGCCATGATTCATGGGTTGTTGATAGTGGAGCATCACAGTGCATTACTAGAAATAAGAATTGTTTTATAAAAATGTCTGCCAGCAAGCAACATGTATCTTTGGCAAATGGTTGGAGGGTGAAAGCATCTGGTGAAGGTATGGCAAGGTGCTCATTTGTAAATGAGCATTTATCCATGTTGTATATACCTAAACTGAAATTTAATTTATTATCAGTAAGAGCTCTAGTTAAGATTGGCTATGTAGTAAGTAACCTTTAGGGGAGATAACTGTATCATTGAAAAGGAAGGTAATAGAGTTACTGCCAAATTAACAAATGGTTTATGTATCATTTGTCTCACTTCCAAACATCAACCTGCAGGGAATGAGCAAATAGCTCTTCCCCGAGGTCCAAACTGAACTTTTGCATGAAATTAGCCTAAGGGCTGCCCAGAGCCCCAGTCAGATATTGCCAGTTTCTGCATGATATCATTTCTCTTTGTTCTGGGCCTGTCAGGGCTTGATAAATGGAAATCCTTGTGTGTTGTCCTTACTAATTAGTGCATTGCGACAAAGAGGGGGGAGGAGAGAGAAAAAATTGATGGGAGAGAGAAATAATTGACAGTTACAGCCTCTAAAAGATCCTGGAGTACCAATCACCCAATTGGGTATGGGTTTTTGTTGTTGTTGTTGCTTTGTAATTTGTCAGGTTGTGCTCAAGGCTTTGGAGAGACATCAGCTTAGGTCAGTGTTTCTCAAATTTGGCAACTCTAAGGCATGTGGACTTCAACTCCCAGAATTCCCCAGCCAGCTGGGCTGGCTGGGGAATTCTGGGAGTTGAAGTCCACATGCCTTAGAGTTGCCAAATTTGAGAAACACTGGCTTAGGTGCACAGAAAGACTTTACCACCGCGCTTTGTTCATTTTCTGTATTTCACTTGAAGCACCAAGGGGTTGCAAGGTGAAACAATCGAGCCTTGGAAGCTTTGTGGCCACGAAAAAGAAAACAAAAGATGAAAAGAAGGACTAAGGAAGACATGATAGCAGTCTTCCAATATCTCAGGGGCTGCCACAAAGAAGAGGGAGTCAAACTATTCTCCAAGGCACCTGGGGGCAGAACAAGAAGCAATGGGTGGAAACTACTGTATTTTTTGGAGTATAAGACACACCTTTTTCCCGCAAAAAAGAGGCTGAAAATCTGGGTGCATCTTAGACACTGAATACAGCATTTTTTGCCTCCCGAAGCCCCATCACCTTCACCAAAATGGCCATGCATAGCCTGTAGAAGGCTTTCAGAGAGCTCCTGGGGGCTGGAGAAGACAGAAATGAGTGAAAAATGGGCCATTTTTTGCTCAATTTTGCCCCCCCCCCCCCAGCCTCCAGGAGTAGTCTATAAGCCTCCTAAAGGCTATGCATGCAATTTTTTTGACAAAAAACGGACCCGCTTTTGCCCCCCCCCCCCCCCGGAACACTCTGCAAGCCCCTAAAGGCTATACATGCCTTTTTGAGTGGAAACAACGGGCCCTTTTGCGAAAAACAGGCCGTTTTTGGGAGGTTTGCAGAGTGCAAAACCCTTTTTTTAAAAAAAATTGCCTGTTCAAAACCTTGGTGGGTCTTATATTCCAGTGCGCCTTATACTCCAAAAAATACGGTAATCAAGGAGAGAAGCAACTTAGAACTAAGGAGAAATTTTCTGACAGTTAGAACAATTAACCAATGGAACAACCTGCACCCAGAACTTGTGAACGCTCCAACACTGGAAGTTTTTAAGAAGATGTTGGATAACCATTTGTCTGAAGTGGTGTAGGGTTTCCTGCCTAGGCAGGGGGTTGGACTAGAAGACCTCCAAGGTCCCTTCCAAATTTGTTATTCTATTCAATCTAAAGTTTGCTTCGATATTAGCCCAACATTCTCTAAGTCAGTGTTTCTCAACTTGGCTATGCTGGCTGGGGGATTCTGGGAGTTGAAGTCCACAGGACTTAAAGTCACCAAGTTTGAGAAACACTGCTCTAAGTGGTGTCCTCCTGAGACTCTCAGAATCATCAGCCTATTCTCAGAATTGTAGATCCATTTATAGGAAATATGGTTTTGCCCTTATTTAATCAAGCATCTCACGTCTACTCCCTGCTAAAGTAATACTGGGAATCGAGTGGGTTGCTGCTGGCATTACTGCCGGTTCGGTGCATGCACAATTTTTCACACGCGCACTCATTTCACTGGTGCGTGCGCAGTTGGCCCAAAAATAGGTCTGTGAATGTGCAGAACATTAAAAAATGGGGAAAAAACCATGCCACGCCAATTGGGGAACCAGTTCGGAGGCATGGTAGGCCTAGGTCGCTGCCAGTTCCGGTGACCCAGGCCAGCAAACCACTACCGGTTCAGCCAAACCAGGCCAAACCGTTAGGAATTCACCTCTGGTGGGAATTCTTGACTTATGACTAATTGCTTAGTGTCCATTCAAAGTTACCATGGATCTCTTGGGAGCTACTAATGTCTAAAGTTCTGACAGTTATCCCACACATACACACTCCCCCAGTGGTCACCAGTCATCACCAGTCCACATTTACAGCTGTTGGCAGTCCTGTGGTCACATGACCACGCTGGCTCAGGAATTCTGGGAGTTGAAGTTCACACATCGTAAAAGGGCCGTAGTTCTCCACCCCTGTTCTAAAGGTTGCCAAGCTGGAGAAACCTTGAGGTTAGGCTAACACCAGAGTAAATATAAGATTTAAGACTCTTTGGTTTTATTTTAAAGATTCAAAGCAAAGAAAGCAAGTCAAGATGCGGCCTACAAAGGGCTGGGTCACACAGTAGTGGGAAAACAATTTTTAAAGGCCTTTTCACCCTACAGTACCCTCAACAGCCTACCAATCATTCTCCCTTCAGCATTGGCTTCAAAGGTGTGGAAAAGAATGAAGGAAGAGGATGTGTATAGCTAAACCTCTGTGAAACCTTCTTGAGTAATCCGAATTATTGCATATTTTTTTTGCCAGACCTTCATCTGGACCTTACAGATACATAAAGGGAGTCTGGCATGTACAAATAACCTCAAATAGACCCCCAATAATCATATTATCACAGCAACACTATAACACAATCTCCAGTCTGCTACCGTCTATTAGTGCCTCATCTAAGCAACATACCGTTCACAGTGGTGTAAGCTTTTTCCAAGGTGGGTATCCATGTAGGGGCTACGTTGTACATCAGGGAAAGAAAAGAGAGAAGGGGCAGTGAGTGAGTAGGGTTTTTGCTCTTTGCGCAAGCAAAAACAAAAAAGAGTAGAAAATCAATGTGCAATGGGGTGGCTTACACGCACACACGCAAGCACAGATTCTGAAAAACTCTGGGATTGGGCCTAAACTACGAAGTTGAAAAGAAACTTGGGTTTAAGCAGATAAAGATGGATATAGTAGAACCTCTGGTCACGAATGCTTCTGACCAAATTGGGTTCCGACCCAAACATTCACAAAAGTTTTGAATCTGGTCACCAACGCATACTCGGGTATGCAATCAAAACACGGCCACGGCTGATTTCCAATTTTTTTAAAAAGTGCCAAACAACAGCGACCTTGTGTGGCCGTTGCATTCATTTTGGTTAGGTTTGGGTCACGACCAAATCGGGTTGAGACCAAAGTTACGGAACAAATTATGGTTGTGACCAGAGGTTCTACTGTATGGCAGAGGCACAACACACCCGCTACAGTGGTGGGTTCCGGATCCTGTCACAACCGGTACACTGCAACGGGGCTGTGCGTCCAACACGGGCACGCGCGCTGCTCATGCATGCGCATCCACCGCCCTGTGACGCTCCAGCTGCTCGGCGGAGGTCGTGCAGGCGCCGTACGCTGCGTGCGTGTGCACAAATGACCCGGTTAGCTCAAATAGAGGTAAGGAACGAGGGCAGGTGGGTGGGCCCCCCAAAGCATCATTCCAGTACGGTGGCTGCTGCTCCCAGCTGCCACTGGTACGCCCGTACCGGAGCATACTGGCCAGAACCCACCACTGATCCGCTAGCTTCTTTGGTGCTACTGGGGTCTTGCACTAAATGAAATTTAGAAGAACTGGGGACTAACTTGGATACAGAATGCCCTGATATCTCTCTTTAAAGTGGGAGGCGGCAACCCGACCTAGCCACCCATTTATGCCACAGTACATATATAGTACATATATATATATATATATATAGGGTATGGCTAGCTGATGAGAGCTAAATAGCTTGAAATAGATCTATACTAGTCTCCCTTTATTTATTTATCGCCACTGCACCACTCCCCACAGCAGCCAGATTGCATTATTGAAATACAATCCAAAATGGCCAAATTATGATAGCTTGGTTTCTACCTATTTTGTTGGTTTGGGGATAATGGGAAGGGAAGAGGAAGGCTCGCCTAGCAAAGGACTTCTATCCCCACTCTTAACATATCCACAAAACACCCAAATTTTGGCCACACCTTTTCTCAATTTAGAACATCCCAAGATGGCTTCCTCCAGCATTTTGGAAAATCAAGAGACTGAGTTATGTTCTCCCACACCTCCCCATTCCCAATTAAGAGTTTCCCAAATCAACAGGCATGGCAGAGATCCTAGAGAGCTTTAGTTAGTCAATGCAAGTAACACAAACGACCAACGGACTGGATCTAGAGCAGTGATTCCCAACCTTTCTTTGGCCATGCCCCACCTAAGCATCTCTAAAATCCTGATGACACCCCCCCCCGACATAAATTCTTACTTTACTCAAAAATTGAACTCTACTCACACGGAGGAAGCCTAAAAGGCTATTAACTTGGTTTAAACAAGGTTCAAATCGCCCCCATTAAAAATCAAATCCCCCCCCCTCTGGGGTGTGGGCCAGGGGTGGGTTCCAGCAGGCACTACTGCCGGTTCACTTATGTGCGTGCCGTCCGCGCACTTCGCATGCATGCACGCACTTGATGCGTGCGCCACGTGCATGTGCAGTGCAATAAAAATTGTTCTGCGCATGCGCAGAAGCAAAAATCAAAATGATGGTGCCTATGGCAACACCCAGAGAACCAGTTTGGGGGCATGGCAGGCCTGGATGGCTGCCAGTTCCAGTGACCCAGGCGGCCAAACCACTACCGGTTCAGTAAACCAGTCTGAACCGGTAGAAACCCACCACTGGCATGGGCCCCACATTAGGCGCCACTGATCTAGAGCAAAGATGGCGAACATTTTGGGCACTGAGTGCCCAAACTGGATTGTGTGTGCATGCATGGGACAGAGCACCAGAAATGCAAAGACCAGCTGGCCGGGACGTGCATGCCTGTTTTGGGGGCTGTTTTCAGGCCATTTTTCAGCGGTCCAGCACCCGCGAAGAGCAGCTGGCCAGCGCGCATGTTGGCGCAGGAAACCAGAAGAGCAGCTGGTGACAGCGCACGTGCCCACAGAGAGGGCTCTGCCTGCCACTTCGGGCACCCATGCCATAGGTGCCATTCGGCATCACGGATCTAGAACAATTCTCAGTATTTTTAGGAAAGCGCTGGAAGAGACAGAGGAAGGCTAAAGAAAGAGGGAAGTGGAAGGGAAAGAGAATGGAAAGGGAAAAAGAAGGGAAATGGGAAGGGGATGGGGAAGGAAGGGAAGGGGAAAGAGAAGCAGAGGGGGAGGGGGAGGAAATGGGGAGGGGAAGGGGAAGGGAAAGGGGAGGGGGAAGGGAAGCAGAGGTAGGACTTTCCTCATGGAAATCTATTGTTATAAAACCTCTTTAGCAGTGGTGGGTTGCAGGTGGTACGCCCCGGTACACGCGTACCGGAGCCTGTCCGGAGCACCGGATACCATTCTGGTACGGTGCTCCGGAGGGCCCACCCATCCGCCTGAGCTCCTTACCGGTCTTTTAAGTCTTTGGCGCTTCCGCCAATGTGCATGGCACGTACAGCGCCTGAGCGAAGCTCCGCTGAGCAGCTGGAGCGTTGCGGAGGCTCGTGGAAGCGGTAAGACACATGCACGCACTGTCAGTTGGAACGGGATCTGGAACCCACCACTGCTCTTTAGCCTTTCTCCATTGTGAACAAAGACACAATATTAATGGGTGTGCATTCTGTAGGTGTATATGCAATTGAGGATTTTTTTAAACAACCCTGTTTTTTGCATAAACCAAGGGCCTGATTATCACGTCACAGAGCCAATGTCTCAGTTTGCATTATGCTAGCTCCCAAAATAACCGACCCCATTATGGTTTAACATTATCATATGTTGCGTTCCAGGCCACTGTGGAACGATTTCCTTTTTCAATACTTAATACACTTTTCCACTGCTATGCGGGGGTGTTTGTGTACGTGTGTGGAGAGTAGTAGTAGTAACCACAGGGAGCTTACAAATAGAAGAGGATGGACCCTGCCTGAATTTCCTGTAACACTCTGTTAACAAGAAAAAGAGTTTCCTTACTTAAAGAGCTTCACTTTACAGCAGAGATGGGGCACTATGGCCCTTTTATGACCTTGTGGACTTCAAATCCCAGAATTCCTGAGCCAGTTGGCTCAGGAATTCTGGGAGTTGAAGTCCACAAGGTCATAAAAGGGCCATAGTGCCCCATCTCTGCTTTTCAGTATTCTTATATAATAATCCCGACAAGCTGCTTCATGACAAAGAACAACCGCAATGGAGCCCAACATTTCTGTTGCTAAGTGGGACATTTCTTCAGTGAGTTTCCCCCCCACCCCCATTTTATGACCTTTCTTGCCACTTCTGTTAAGTGAATCCCTGCAGTTGTTAAGTTACTTAACAGGGTTGTGAAGTGACTCTGGCTTCCCTATTGACTTTGCTCGTCAGAAGGTCGCAAAAGGGGATCATGCAGACCCCCGGGACACGGCAACCATCAAGCATAGGAGTCAGTTGCCAATCGTCTGTATTTTGATCACATGACCACGGAGATGCTGCAATGGTCGTAAGTGTGAAAAGCGGTCGTACGTCCCTTTTTTCAGTGCTCTTGTAACCGGTGACTAAATGAACTGTTGTAAGTCGAGGATTATCTGGGTCGAAGTTAGGGTTAATTATTCAGGTACTCCCATGTAACACCTCTCCTGTGCGAGCTGCACTGGCTACCTGTGGCCTTTCGGGTGCGTTTCAAGGTGTTGATTCTCACCTTCAAAGCGCTCCATGGCTCAGGACCTAGTTATTTGCGGGATCGCATCCTACCCCATACATCCCTGCGACCAATTCGCTCTCACAGGGAGGGACTCCTCCGGGTGCCGTCCGCCAAACAATGCCAGCGGGCGACGCCCAGGAGTAGGGCCTTCTCTGTGACGGGCCCGACCCTCTGGAACGACCTCCCCCCTGACATTAGAATCATTACTGACCTCCGCTCCTTCCGTAAGGAACTCAAGACCCACCTGTTCCAATTAGCTGGCCTGACCCAATCACAATCATGATCTAATCCCTTGATCTTCCTGACTGGTTATTTTAAATTTGGGTATTTTAATTTGGTTTTAATCATTAATTAATCTAGGCATTATTGTACAGACTTATGTTTAATTTGTTTTTATGGGATTTTGTAATTTGCTGTATATAATGTTTTTTATAATGTTTTTATTCCGTCTGTACACCGCCCCGAGTCCCCTAGGGGAGAGGGAGCGGTTAACAAATCCAATTAAAGTAAAGTAAAGTAAGTAAAAGGTTTGGAGGGGGTAACACCAGTATGTCTGATGATCATCCTAGGCATATCAAGTCATTCAGCATGCAGCCTTAAAACGAACAAAATCCATGGAGCACAAGAACCTCAATGGAAATGTATAGTAATTACACCACTAAGTGTGTTTAAACAAGAAATAGGGTTGCAGTTATATTAATTTCTATCCCTTGCTCTCTGATTCTACAGCCGGGGTGTCAAACTGAATTTTCTTGGAGGGCCAGATCAGCATTGTAGTTCTCCTCCGCCAATGTAAAATGGCAAATATAAAGTTAGAACCGGGTTTTGCTGGAATACCATCCCGAAAAGAGGAAAATAGGCACCCACAACAATAGAAGGAGAAAGGAAGAGAGGAAGAGGAGAGGAGAAGAGAGGGAAGGAGAGGCAAAGAAGAAAGAGGAGAGGAGAGGACGATTGGGAGGGATAGGAAGAGGAGGAGAGAGGGTAGGCAGAGGAAGAGGGAGAGAAGAGTAGGGGAGAGTAAGGGGAAGGAGGAAAGGAGGAAAAAAGGAAGTAGAGAAGGGAGGGAGGGAGAAAAGGAAAGAGAAGTAGGGTAGTGGTAAAACAAAATAGGTGTATGGGATGGTAAGCAAAGAAATCCCGATCATATATTTTAATTTTTTATACGGAAAACTAAATGTTTAAAAGTGTTAAAGTGTGATAAGAATAATAACTAAGAGAATGCATACTTGCAAATTTGTGTATGAGACTAAAAATAAAAAGCAGGCCAGTCCTTTGCTATTTCCAGATCCTCCTCGCAGGCCAGATTTAAGCATCCTGGATGCGGCCCACAGGCCTTCAGTATGATACCGCTGATCTAGAGCAAGGTTCCACAAACTGGCAATTGTGTCCTGCTACACAACAGCACAACCAATCCAGGGAGACGGCTATCTGTCTTAATCAAACCCACCATGAACAAATTCTGGTAACTCTTTTATCACTAGGGACTTAGTGATATACAACATAGTGATAAGTAGCTTAGGATACAAAGACAACCGTAAAAGTGAAACCCCATTTCCTCCATAAACTGCCGCTGTTGAATTACCAAAGGATGGCAAAACACACTTAGTATTTTATTGCCAGGACTTTAAACACTTACCAGGTTTAGGGATGAGTCCTTGGAAAGGCCTGAAAAAGAAAAGAGAATATACTGTTGATTATGAAACAGAAGGAGGCTTTAAATTGGCCTTTGCACCAAATATTAGGGTCTTGAAAAATGGTGCATTATAAATATTGACACACAAAAAAGATGATCTGGTGGTAGCTGATAAGAAATAAGGGAGAAATGCAGGCAGAGAAGGCACCTCTGTTACGGCAGAGGGAATCAACCTAAAAACCCCAGTCTAAGATTTCTTTTAAGACTAAAATTGCAAGCAAACCAATTCAGATCTTCAAAGAGAGTGAACTGTTGCTCATTCAAGAGTTGGTTGTGAAGGCAGAGGAGGAAAGAAAAAGAAGCAGGTGTATCTTTTGTTTCCAGCCCACGTTCAGCCCCATCCAGGGCTAGCACAGACCCAATACGGTCATGTATACCGTCTCCCTCAATAAAACGGAAGTACCCTGTTATAGGCATCTGTTAGGAGCCACAATGACATCATGGCATCATCATGCAAACGATGCCAATGACTTTGCATCAGTGGTGGATTGCAGGCGGTAGGCACCAGTATGCCCGTTCCGGTACGGTGCTCTAGAGGGCCCACCCGCCTGCCTGAGCTCCTTACCTGTATTTGAGCTCTTCGGTGGTTCCACGCATGGCACCTGCACAACGCTCCACCAAGCAGCTGGAGCATTACGGAGGCGTCGCAAGAGGCAAGGATGCATGCACGCGCTGCGCGGTTCATGTAGTGGGCGCCGGGCCCACCACTGCTTTGCATCGTTTTGTACATCATGATATCATTGATATAACAGCTTTCCTTATTAAGCCCTATCTATATACACAAACCTCATCTCCTGAACTGATTTGCCACATCAAGTAAATGTTGCATGCAAGACGGCTTGCTTTCAGAAGTTATGGATGCTCCATCACTGGGGGTTTTCAAAAAGAGAAAATGGTATAGGTCAGTGATGGCGAACCTCTTCGGCGCAGAGTGCCCAAACTGGAAGGCATGCGCCAGAAACTGCAAGACCAGGTGACCGGCGTGCATGCGCATGCCGGAAACCAGAAGCTCCGCTTCCCGGCATGCACATGCGCACTGGGGAGCTGCTCTTCCGGTTTCCGGTGCTGCCCCGCACACATCCCGGTTTCAACACTTGGTGCTAGAAAGATTTGCCAACACTGATCTAGGATAACAAACAATAGGAAAGAAACGGGGTATATGTCATCTAAGCATGGGGTTGTGCAAATCAGCTCACATCTCACGCTAAGCCATTTTAATATATGGTGTTTAAGTAATCCACCATGTCCAGATTGACACATAATGCTAAGTCACAGGTTAGGAATTACCAGCCACAAAAGTTGGAAGCCAAGCCAAAAGTAAGGAAACCATATTAAGGCTCTAGAAAATGTTTGAACGTACCGTTGGGCTGAAAACTTAAGCAAAACATTGAGAATTTGGTCCAAAAAAGATTAAGACTTCTAATGCCTATGAACCAAGAGCCCAAGAGAAAGTTACAGAGGATCAGAAAACTAGAGCTAAGCTTAACTGATCAGTCTGACTTCTGCAACACTCTTGCATTCCTCAGCTTTTGGTTTTACACCCCGCATTTAACCAGACCAATTGCAAATCAAGCAAGTGCATTTTACAATATTAAAAGTAAAATATTAAATATTTAAAATATTACAATATTAAAGGTTTTGTTGGTGTCTAGATTTGTACTTATAGGTCTCAGCAAGTTACATAGATAGCATAAACTGAGCCTCCTTCCTTATAGTTCATTCTACTGTGAGATCTCAAAGGTTTAAATTTAGTAACTAGATTAAGTGAATTGTATAAACGTAACCACCAGAGGCTGTTGAGATCATGCAATGGGATTCTAACATACTTTCCCCGTACTGAATGCCATTTCATGCTAATCTAGTGAGCTGGCAGACCAAAAATAAAGACTTCTTAGTGGAGACCCTTAAATTTCTGGGATTCTCTCACCAAAGACCTTGGATGGTATTGGGCTGTCTTTTTGAATATTGCTGTTATATTATTCTCAGGCCTTCATTGGTTCCAATGTTTTTATTGCAAGTCATTCATCAAATAACTTCAACTTTCTGGTATTTTTCAGTGGTCATTTTAAGGTTTTATCAACTAATGACTTCAGTAACTATTTTTAGTTTACATTTTTTTCATACAATAATACAATAGCAGAGTTGGAAGGGACCTTGGAGGTCTTCTAGTCCAACCCCCTGCCTAGGCAGGAAACCCTATACTGTTTCAGACAAATGGCTATCCAACATCTTCTTAAAGACTTCCAGTGTTGGGGCATTCACAACTTCTGGAGGCAAGCTGTTCCACCGATTAATTGTTCTAACTGTCAGGAAGTTTCTCCTCAGTTCTAAGTTGCTTCTCTCCTTGATTAGTTTTTATTTTATTTATATTACTTTCTATTTCCACCAAACAGTGTGAGATCTGGGTACAGTTATTTAAAGTCATAATTCACATATTTGTTATTCTATTTGTCACAATAATATTAACAGTGTAACTATATATCAATATAATTACAATAATACATAATATCTTCATCATCTAATTCTTTTCACATTAACATTCCCTTTTTTATATCTCCTGCTTTCTAACTTCTGTTTCTATTGTCTAACCATTGGTAAAATACATCCCACATCACAAAATAGTCAGTTTCTTCTTTATACTTAATAATGAGTGTCAATCTGTCCATTTCTGTGCATTCTGATATTTTCTTAATTAAGCTCTCATCTGACAGTATCTCATCATTTTTCCATTGTTGCGCAAATACAATTCTAGCTGCAGTTAATATATGTAAAACCAGATATATAGTCTTTTTATCATATTATTCCAGTAGAATGCCCAACAGAAATATCTCAGGTTTCAAATCAATATGCTGCTTTATCATTTTTTCCAACCAAGTATGTATTTTCATCCAATATTTTTTAGTTTTTGGGCAAGTCCACCACACATGATAGTATGAACCTAGTGGTTGATTACCCTTCCAACATTTGGTAGATCTATTTTTATACGTTTTAGTTTACATTGTTAATTACCAGAAGCGAAGCTTCCATGTAATAGACTCACTGAATGGAGGAGATGTCCATTTTTCTCAACTATTAAATGAGAGAGTACATCAATCATGGTAGATTTAAGCAAGCAAACAATGCAAATTATTCTCATATGTGATATGTGTAATAGCGCATTTAGGAAAATGATACATCACTGCATACTGTCTGCAATTATGCAAATGATGTAAATTCAAGGAAAAAAATGTTTCCCTTGCATCCATAGTGTATATTGAGCTGAAGTCCATATTTATCCAAAAGGTGCATTATTCCAAAAGAAAGGCTACCTTGATTTAAGACAACATCTCTCAAGAGAAAATGAGATTGGAAAATCATACTTTATTCCAAAATCTATATGTCATACTTATTGTATTCTCAATGAATATATCACAATCTTTTTTTAAAATAAATTATTTGAAGGAATGGGTAGAACTAGCTGTCCATTCAAATATAATATTTGACTATCCTCTACTTTGGGAAAAGCTTTTGGAAGATGGGTTAAAATATTAGATAAATACAAGTGATGTTTGGAGACATCCTTGAAATATCGACCTCAGATTTGAGCCGTGGTGGCGCAGTGGTTAGAATGCAGTACTGCAGGCTACTTCTGCTGACAGCTGGCTGCCTGCAGTTCGATTCTCACCAGCTCAAGGTTGACTCAGCCTTCCATCCTTCTGAGGTTGGTAAAATGAGGACCCGGATTGTTGGGGGCAATATGCTGCAACTGCTTAGAGAGGGCTGTAAAGCACTGTGAAGCGGTATATAAGTCTAATCGCTATTGCTATTAAACACAGGTAAGAATGCAGACTAATGCCCCTACGGATACCCACTGCTGCAACCTGATGCGCATTCCTAAAGATAAATACCTTGTAACTGTGAATTTGATCTTGTCCGCCACGGCTAATATCCTCTCCAGATTCTGAGAGCCGAAGGTGCAAGGTTTCCGGAATGGGATTCCTGGTGGCAACCCTTCTATGATCACTGAACCCGGATTGCTTTTGATACGCTTGTATGGCACTTGGACTGGGTATTTGATGCCCAACGCCTCGCCTGAAAAGAAGATAGCATGAGGAAGGAGTTAAGTCTTTTGCCACTCCTAATTTTGTTCTTGCTCTGCTTTGAAGAACACTAAGCCAGCTTGGAAAAAGCAAGAGAAACTCATTTGGTCCAAAGGTGAGTACAAGCGTGTCTGTCTTTCAAGCCTCCCATGTCGGATGCGAAACCAGAAGAATTGAGGTATTGAAATATCTATTTGTCTTAATTTCATCATGCGGTTCCTGTAAAAAGTGCTTGTTAAAGGAAAGTGCCAATAAATAGGAGTATGTGTACAGTTTATCTAGAGCAGTGTTTTTCAACCTTGGCAACTTGAAGATGTCTGGACTTCAACTCCCAGAATTCCCCAGCCAGCGAATGCTGGCTGGGGAATTCTGGGAGTTGAAGTCCAGACATCTTCAAGTTGCCAAGGTTGAAAAACACTGATCTAGAGAAATGATGATGGAAAGGATCACTGCCCCAAAGACAGAAAAAAAATCAAAAATCAAAAGTTCATGTAGATCAGGGGTGTCAAACTCGATTTCATTGAGGGCTGCATCAGAGTTGTGTTCGACCTCAGGGGGCCAGGGTGGGCATGACCAGCTCAACGTCACTCTGTGGTGGCCCAAACACTCTGTCAGCGAAAACGGGCTCCCGAATTCCATTTTCAGCTGTGATGGCTTCCTGCAAGCTCTGCCACTGAAAATGGAGCTCGGGAGGGCCACCTGCAGCCCTTCTGAGCTCTGTTTTCGGCTGCAACGGTATCCTGAAACCTTCCACCAATGGAAACGGAGCTCAGGAGGGCCACCTGCGGCCCTCCCATGCTCCATTTTCCTGGCAGAAGCACCACAGGCTGGTCCTTTGCTGTTTCCAGGTGGTCCCATGGGCCAAATCTAAGCACCCCGCAGGCCAGCGCCCCCGGGCCTTGAGTTTGACACCCCTGATGTAGATGCTTGTCTGTAAGTTTGCAAACTAAAGACCACTGCCTCACACACACAACATCATAGTTAACACTCTGCCCTGTCCTACCCAGTTCTACTAACTGTGGCCTAATGCACCCAACTCCCCAGTAATGGGCTCTGTCAAGTGTCTCACCAGGCATATTATCTGAACTCCAGCTACACAAGTGAGAGCTCACCCTTGGCTGCCTACAGGCTTCAAAAGATCTGTGTCTCCTACTTTCACTTTTTGAACTTTGCACTAGAGCTGGACTCAGTCCCTTACCCCCGAAATAAACCATATCCTTATTTGGGACCTTAACAGGGTGAATGATATATCCTTTCAAATTACAATTTGTCATTTTGCAGGCAAACCATAGTTAACACAAACTGCCAATTATCATGTTTCCCTGAAAATAGGACATTATTTTCTTTTGACCCCCCAAAATAAGCACTTGGCCTTATTCTTGGGGAGGTCTTATTATTTTTGTGGTGCAGGAGGCCACTTAACCTCAGCCTGCAGCCCACGGATCAGCTCATCCAGAGAGGGCTGCAAGTTCTGTCTCTGTTTCTGGCACACTCTTGCCAGCCCTAGCGTCAATGGGCCTGCCGCTCTTTTTGTGGCCACCACTAAAAGAAGGGGCACGGTAGCTAGGGTTTGTGGGAGTGGCTTCCACGAGGCCATTTCGATGGATGGCAGATGCATGTGGGGCACATGGAGCATGTTCCTCCCCAGGAAATGGTGGGGACCGGCTGCGTATGCGTTTAAATATTTTAGAAAAGGGTTTATTTTCGGGAGGAGGGCTTATTTTAGTGCATGCATTCAAAAGCCTAATTGGGCTTATTATCCGAGGAGGTCTTATTTTTGGAAAAACAGAGTATTATTTGCTCAAAAGGAAATGACTGCTGGAGACCACAGAAAGCTTTGCTTTCATTTATCACACCAACTTGGAAGAACCAATAAAATGTCTGAGCTTGGTCAATGGCCATTTCCCCAGAGAATTTAAAGTTTGATGATTTTATGGCTATGGACATGAGCAAGAAATGCATTGAATTGTTCTAAAAATTGGCCAGTAGAACAGACACACACTTAAGAATGACTCAATTCAAAACATCTCTTAAGGCATGTATACATTTTCTTTTTTAAATGCCTATATTTTAAACCAATCTATTTTGCAGGCATCTGAACATAAACCAAGACCAGTAAAACTCCGTCTCCACCTGCAGTGAGAATGAGCGTATCAGGTAAGTACCAACGCCCAATCTCTACTTGAGCTCCGTAGGTTGCGGATCCTTTAAGAAGAGTGCGTAGACACATCTCTTGGATGATTTAATTGGTTTTCCTCGTAAAGAGTTGGACTGGATGATCTTTGGTGTCTCTTCCAAGTCTGTAATTCTAAGATTCTATCATTCTATGACTGTCATTTTCTCAGATTAATGACTCCTCTTTCTGCCTGCTAGTGGCTTTATGGAAAAACACTTACCATACTTCTTGTTGAACAGATCTTGAACCTGTTCCCTGAGTGTATTTGCAATGTCTATTCTTGACAGTCGAGTATCATAATTTTCTGTAAAGAAAGATGGAAACTATAATAGAATCCGTCACATGAAGTGTTAACACCACTTTATAATGCTTTGGTAAGGCCACACTTGGAATACTGAATTCAGTTTTGGTTGCCACGATGTAAAAAAGATGTGGAGACTCTAGAAAGAGTGCAGAGAAGAGCAACAAAGATGATTAGGGGACTGGAGACTAAAACAGATGAAGAACAGTTGCAGGAACTGGGTATGTTTAGCTTAAGAGAAAGAAGGACTAGGGGAGACATGATAGCAGTGTTCCAATATCTCAGGGGTTGCCACAAAGAAGAGGGAGTCAAACTATTCTCCAAAGCTCCTGAAGGCAGGACAAGAAGCAATGGGTGGAAACTCATCAATGAGAGGAGCAACTTAGAACTAAGGAGAAATTTCCTGACTGTTAGAACAATTAATCAATGGAACAACTTTCCTCCAGAAGTTGTAAATGCTCCAACACTGGAAGTTTTAAAGAAGATATTGGATAACCATTTGTCTGAAGCAGGGGTGGGTTGCTGCCGGTGTTACTGCCGGTTCGGTGCACACGTGCTTTGCCCTTTGTTACTGCCGGTTTGCTCCGTGTGTGCGCGCAGTTGCCTGTAAATAGTCCTGCGCATGCAAAGAACATTAACAAAATGCCAAAAAAACATGCTGCGGTGACCGGGGAACCGGTTCGGAGGCATGGCCAGTTCTGCAACCCAGGCTAACATTCCACTACCGGTTCACCCAATGTGAGCAGGGAATAATTTTTCCTCCTTATTTTTAAGATTAAAAAGTGCCATGCCAAGACCTTTCTCTTTCAGCAAAGACTTTTTTCCAATTTTAAACTTGTTTTGATAGTTTCCTGCTGACTTTTTGTTCTGAGATTGGATTTGCAATTTGCCCAAGAGTCTCGCCAGTTGAATGGCATAGAAAGCCATGCCATTAAAAACAACAGAGTAAATGGGGAGGACTTTTGGCAACTAGGTATGTGTGTGTGTGTGTGTGTGTTCCAGCATAATTCTGGAACACCTTGAGCAATGTCAACCAAACCTGGTACACAGATGACTTACTCTCTGGAAACAAATACAGTGGGGGTAAGACACCCCCAACACCCCTTATGGGGTGGTGTTCTTTTAAGATATAGCCTGTTGTGCCTTAAAATCTCTTCTACTGTACTGCCATAAAATGGCTTCTACTGTGCAGCGCAGTGGAGTTGCCATGGTAACAGCTTCACCATACTCCACAAGGGGGCTCCCTCTGGTAAGGGGGAAAGTCCAACATTAGAATTTGCATTTGGTCCGGACATTTCCCCCCTATTAATACATACCCCGACAACCCCAGGTTATCGGCTAGTACAGTGATGGTGTACCTTTTTTGGCTCATGTGCCAAAAGGGGGGGGAGCAAAGGGGGGGTCGCGTGCGGGCCTGCCACAGCCATAATGCAATGCGCGACTTACAGCACGTATGCGTGCATGACCAGTGCTCCCCCCAAAAATTTTTGCATGCTTTTTTCCAGAAGCTTTATAGGAGCCTGGGGAGGGCGAAAACGGACTACCCCCCCCGGAGGCCCCCCGGAGGCTTCAGGAGCTTCCCTGAAGCCTCCGGATCGCAAATAAACATCCCTATGGGCAAACCGGAAGTTTGGGAATGGACTGGGAATGCCTCGCATGCCCTGACAAATGGCTCCGCGTGCCACATGTGGCACTCATGCCATAGGTTCGCCATCCCGGGGCTAGTATATATTTAAATATCACAGTTCATAACAGATGGGAGCTCAGACAAAAGAAAATCCCCTTATGCAAATTAATTACATCCCCAAGTATAGATTAGCATGTGAAAAGTACAGCTAGCGAAATCCTGTCCTTCCTCAGATAACTAAGTTTTCCCTTTGCAGATTGGTTCATTCTTTTCTTTTGAATGGAATCACATTCTGTCAAGGGACCTTTCTTTGAAACATAAAAGAAATACAATGCAATCTGTCTCACGCTAAATTTTGCAAACAAAGCACATCATCTCCAACAGCCAGGCAACAGCGGCACATTTCTACAAACTTTTTGGAAGAATGGCAGATTCTATTGATTGGCAATCCAGTGGGAGGGCCTTCAAAATACAACAGCGCTGACATCAATGGTGGGATTCAATCACTGTAACAACCGGTGTGCTTTGCGCCTGCATAAACCTTACCTTTTCCTGCAGCCCCGGTGAGTAAAGCAGCTGAGACGCGGCAATCTATTCTGTCCTATATTTTCAAAGGAAATATAGGACAGAATAGAGCAGGGGCGGGTGAGCCCACAGGTCGCCGGAACTACCGGTTCGCCCGAACTGGTCCGAACCGGCTGAATCCCACCCCTGACTGACATGCAGAAAACTACGCTGCAAGTTACACAATCAATTGAAGCCATAATGTCCCCAAGGGGATGTCAAAAAGGTCAAAATGACAGCCACAAATCCTACCTCATCTCCGTTCTCACCTTGAAATCCTGGTCTTTTGACAGGCTCCTCAATGGGTTCAATGGAGACTCGATCATTGGCTGTCAGCACAAAGAAAAGGTGTTTAGATTTATTTCCCATCTTGAAGTTTAGGAGTTAGTCCAGTGTTTCTCAAACTTGGCGACTTTAAGTCCTGTGGACTTCAACTCCCAGAATCCCCCAGCCAGCATAGCTGGCTGGGGGATTCTGGGAGTTGAAGTCCACAGGACTTAAAGTCGCCAAGTTTGAGAAACACTGAGTTAGTCATACGGCACCTGCATGCAGTGGGGTCCTCGCGATCACCTCCAGATTGTGTTCAATGCTGATTTATGTTTTCAAACAGTAGAAAGGGGCGAAAACTTTTCAAGACCACCAAATCCTATGAGATTTCAGTGCTGGCTTAAAATTTCAGATAAGAACAGGGTCATTTTGTGTGGATTCACAGAGAATGCCAAAAATCTCACGAAGTTTTCAGGGGGCTCACCTGAGATTACAATCTTTTCACCTGAACTTACAGAAGTGTGAGGGGTGAGATTGCCAAATTCATGCAACGTGTGGCAATTTGAGATTATATGCCATCAAGTCATTACGGACTCTTAGCCTCCGCAGATTTTCTCCCTTAGCAATTTGAGGAACTCTTGATAAGTTTAATGCTAACCTACATGGTGTACAAGGCCATAAAGGCTGCCCATTTGTGCTGAATGCTTCTTCGAGATCTATAAATTTTTAAAGCAGAAAATGATCTTAGAGAGCTAGTTTGGCCTAGTGCCCTGATGGCGAACCTATGGCACGCGTGCCAGGGGTGGCACACAGAGCCATATCTACCGGCACATAAGCCGTCAGCTGCAGCACGCATGCACGTGCCAGCCAGCTGATTTTCGGCCTTCCGGGGGGTTGGGGGGAGGCTGTTTTTGCCCTCCTCAGGCTTCAGGAAAACCTGCTGAGCCTGGGGAGGGTGAAAAATGGGCCCAATGGAACTTCCAGTTGGTCCATTGGGCCCGTTTTCCCCCCTCCCCAGGCTCTGGAGGCTTTCCTGGAGCTAGGGGAGGATGAAAATGGCCTCCCTCTGCCCCCCGGAGGAAGTATCAGGCTCAGCTTGGAGGTGAGTAGTGTGGCACATGGGGGGGGGGAGCGGAGAGGTTGTGCACGCATGCGCATGTGGGGGCGCTATCGTGCGCGTCCTCACATTTTTGACACCCAACAACAAAAAGCTTAGCCATCACTGGCTTAATGGTTAAGGCACCAGCTAGAAAGCAGGTGACAGTGAGTTCATGTATGGCTTTGGCCGTGAAAGTCAGCTGAGTGACCCTGGCTCAAGTCACTCTCTCTTAGCCCAACCCACCTCACAGGCTTCTTGTTGTGGGGAAATTAGGAGGAGAAAGATTTGTTGGATATATTTACCGCCTTGAGTTATTTGTAAACATAATAATGGTGGGATATAAATCAATCAATCAAAAAAAATATTAAATGATCTTCAATGCCTGGGCAAAACTCTTCTGTTTCTTTCTTGATTTGCATTTGGTAAAAAGAAAACCAGCACAGCCTTGTGGGTGGATGTAATTCTTTTACATATTGAAGCTTTAATGTAGCGATAATAATCAGCATTTCTTGATCTTGTTTTCTTTTGTTGCCTCTTCAGTAATTTGGATTCAGAGGTGAAAAGGTACTTTGGTGCATGCAGGGATCACTCCATGATGCTAATATACATGCCATATATTATATATCATGCATATATAACTACATGGGTTCCAATGCCAATCTAGGCTAATATTTCATGCTTATGAGGAAAAGCACTCTAACGAACAAAAAATGTAAGACATAGTAAACTTGCTCATTTTTCAGTTGACAAGATTCTCTTGATTTCTTCAAAGACAATAATCAACTGCAAGGAATCCACATATCCTTACCTATTGCTCCTGAGCTATCTGAGGTCATTTCTTTCATTCCTTCTGTAAGAAGTTCTGGCCTGAAAGACATTATCAGAGAAATAATATATTAAGGTCAGTGGTTTTTGCACTGGTTGGCAGCAAAAGCAGCTTTCTGGGTTTACTGACAAAGAATATTTCTCAGTTCTCACTGGGCATTTAAGGGACAGAAGCTGAATGCTCTAAAAGAAGTCTTTGTCATTTTGCCTTCTTTTAAAAACCTTATTCTTCTTCTATTGCTTGTCACTCTAGCTTCTAGAGGACTATTGGTTTTATTGGCTTGTCACTGTCTGTAGCAGAATGGAATATTCCTAGCAGAGACAACAGTGGAAGTTTTAAAGAAAATTTGGATAACCATTTATCTGAAATGGTACAGGGTTTCCTGTTTAAGTAGGAGTTTGGCTTAGAAGACCTCCAAGGTCCCTTCCAACTCTGTTATTCCATTCTATTCTATTATTTCTTTTTTTTTAGACCAAGAACTATACTAGATTGTAACCCAAAAGGTCATTAAATAACTCACAGGCAACTAAATTTAGTTCATCTTTAAATCTCATCCAAATTAAATGTAATCAATTAAATAGGCTGAATGGGATTACTTCCATAAATTTTGTAACTTTTTCCCCCTTTCATCTAGTTGAAAATTAATATTTTAAAGGGACCCTCTATAAGGTATGTCTAAGAGAACCCACAGAGACAAAATTCTGCAATCAGAAATAGGCAAGATGATAAGATTAAGATTTTAGTTAGGGAGAAAAACACTGAATAATCTCAAAGCTCAGGCTTAGAAAAAACTGCTAGATTTTTTTTCCTGCTGCAGATTTTTCAGGCAGCGCACAGCAGGCATATTCATGCTATTATGAACATAATATAGTTCAATAATATATATGTTTCAGAAACTATACATTTGAAACTTCAGGATTTGGGGCTGGTAGAAATATCTTCCTGCCTAAAGTGGAAAATACAGTATATCACAGAAGTGAGTACACCCCCTCACATTTTGTAAATATTTAAGCATATCTTTTCATGTGACAACACGGAAGACATGACATCTGGCTACAATGTAAAGTAGTGAGTATACAGCTTGTATAACAGTGTAAATGCGCTGTCCCCTCGAAAATTTGGACATTATCACTTAAGGGGGTTGCCAGCAGTTTAGACATTAATGGCTGTGTGTTGTGTTATTTTGAAGGAACAGCACATTTACACTGTTATACCCTAACCCTAGCCCTGATACTAAATCAAAATGCAAAACTTTCTGGTTTATAGTTATTTTCGTACCTAAAACAGAAAATTCTGAACACATCCATTCTTATGCCCAACAATAAAAATACAATAATGGAGAGTGAGCAGTAATATATGAACATTCTATACCAACAAAATCCTGCTATTGAAGAGGCTATCTTAGTCTGTCTTTCAAACCAAGCCAAAGGTGTTAGATTTTAAACAGATCACAATGAATTATTAACTTCCAGCAAGCTAATAATCGGGGTATTAAATGCAATACCCCAATTATTAGGAGAATTAGATGCAATACGACTATGATATCATGCTCTCATTCTGCAAAAAAAAAAAAAAGAGAGAGAGAGAGAGAGAGAGAGAGAGAGAGAGAGAGAGTGAGTGTGAGTGTGTGTGTGTCACATAAGAGAAAGAGAAAAACAATCCTGGCAACATTCACCTTACCTTTTGATAACAAATCGAATTCTGCTGCTTGCCTGGAGAATCTTCTTTAGCTTTGCAATGCCAAAACAGTTGGGCCGTCTGAGTAGGATGCCATCGGGCAAGCCCACCACAAAAAGGTCTTCTGGGTACATCAAGAATTTGGAGTACGGGACTTTGACAGGCTCAGAAATTCCTATGGCTTTTGCTGTGGAGGCAAGCATGTTGCTTCAGAAAGGCACACTGCCATGGTTTCCATTAAAGAAAAGTCCTGCTGGAACTTGGGGAAGGAATCTGCTTTGGACTGAAGTACTAAAAGCAGAGGTCCATTGCTTAGGAGCCCTCCTAGATTTATGTTCATTAACCAGAGGATCAAACCTGGTGACTGATCTCTCCACACTAAGGAATCACTATCACAAAACAACTTGCTCAGTCGCCAAGGAACTACATGCTCCTCTCTCATTTCCACTCAAAATCTGACTTCCTAATTGAACAAACGTGGCTGCCTTGCGGTTCCTGGCATCCCACTCCGCTATCCATGCTGGATGTGGAGACTAGGCATGCTGGCAATATAAATTTAGCAACATCAGCACCATCTGCACATGAAAGGAGTCCAGTGAATATCATAGCTCATCTAGGAGCCAGGGGTTGTCAATTACAGTTTTTATTTATTTATTTATTTCCTCATGTGTTAGGCAACATATATAAGTATAAACATGATTTTGGATACATGAAATGGATACGAATAAAAAGAAAGATTAGGACAGGGACGGTAGGAACGTTGGTGCGCTTATGCAAGCCCTTTACGGACCTCTTAGAATGGGGTGAGATCGACAGTAGACAATCTAAGGCAGGGGTGTCCAAACTTGGGAACTTTAAGACTTGTGGACTTCAACTCCCAGAATTCCCCAGGGAAATTCTGGGAGTTGAAGTCCACAAGTCTTAAAGTTCCCAAGTTTGGACACCCCTGATCTAAGGTTAAAGTTTTGGGGGTTTGAGGAAGAAACCACAGAGTCAGGTAGTGCATTCCAGGCACTGACCACTCTGTTTCTGAAGTCGTATTTTCTGCAATCGGGTTTGGAGCGATTTACCTTGTATCTATTGTGTGCTCATGCATTGTTGTGGTTGAAGCTGAAGTAGTCATTGACAGGTAGGACATTGTAGTGGATAATTTTATGTACTACGCTTAGGTCAGACTGAAGGCCGCATAGTTCTAAGTTGTCTAAGCCCAAAATTTCAAGTCTAGTGGCATAAGGTATTCTGTTGTGAGCAGAGGAGGGGAGGGCTCTTCTTGTGAAGTAACTCTGGACTCGCTCAATTGTCTTAATGTCTGATATGCAGTGCGGGTTCCAAACAGATGAGACGTATTCTGATGAATTGGTCTAGCAAATGTTTTGTATGCTCTGGTTAGCAGTACTATATTACCAGAGAAGAAGCTACGCAAGATTAGGTTAACAATTCTTAGTGCCTTTTTGGCAATGTTATTACAATGGGCTCTGTCCCTTAGATCAGTGTTTCCCAACCTTGGCGACTTTAAGTCCTGTGGACTTCAACTCCCAGAATTCCCCAGCCAGCTATGCTGGCTGGGGGATTCTGGGAGTTGAAGTCCACAGGACTTAAAGTCGCCAAGGTTGGGAAACACTGCCTTAGATCATTAGATATGAGTACTCCAAGGTCCTTGACACAGTTATTCCAGTTTCCTTGAGACTGTGGCTTAGACCCTGCTTGTAATGATCTATCCAGAGGGCCATGAAAGAGCACATGGAGGGGGATTCAGATTTTGTGCCTAACCCCCGTGCTTTTTGTATCTTGGTGAAATATTTGTGGAGAGGAATATACATACTGTACATGAAAGCTGTCACAAGGAAAAAGATTTGTTCTCCCTAGCAACTGAAGGGAAGAAAACAACCTACGAGTGAAAATTTTACAGAGAGGTATCCAAATGTGAACGAAGGAGGGACTTCCTGAGTGGGAGAGCTATTAAGCAATGGAGGAGACTGTATCCATTGAATTGTGGGTGCTCCACCTTGGGAGGTTCTCACGAAAAGACTGGGCAGCCTTTTGCCGGGGATGGTCCGAGGATTCCGGCACTGGGCAAGAGGTTGGCCTAGAACAGCATTTCTCAACTTGGCAAGTTTAAGCTGTATGGACTTCGACTCCCAGAATTCCCCAGTCAGCTGGCCTAGAAGACTTCTAAAGTCCCTTAGAATCAACCATATGATTCTAAGAGAAGAATTCCACAATCTTTTTAATCAGTCCTTGGTTTGGGAGGGAATCATTAACTCTATTGAGTCCAATCCCTTCACTCAGTGCAGGATGGGACAATCAGTCAACTATCCTTTGCTATCCAGTAAAGGAAAATCTTTCTAGCAATAAACGATAGCAATCAGAATTTCAAAATGACAGGTAATTGAACTCCAACATTGGGCATGGTGGGGGTGGGGATTCCTATCTTGGGGGGAAAAAAAGTCAAAATATCTCACCATATCTTGCATTAAATAAAATTTCTACTTGTTTTCTCAAGTGACTTAAAACATCACTGACACCATCTGGAAGACAAAAATAACAAGAAAAGAAACACTCCTACAGAGAGGATGAATGTATATATACTACCGTTATCATATATAGGGCAGCTCATAAATAATGCATGTTTGGTAACACAGAAGATTAAAGCAGCAGAAAATCCCAACAGTCACAAACCAAAAAAAAAAAAAAAAAAACCCCTTAAAAGGGCTGGAAAAAGAGAGAAAGGAGACAGAGGTCTGCTTAAAAATTCTGCCTTTCTGCATTCCTACATGAAATTTAACAAACAGGCAGGCATCAGTTGGATATTGATTGGAATTAATTATTTGCTGATTTTGCACTTTTCAGAACGCTGAGGCAAAGTGCTCAGCCTTTCAATTCTAGATTAGCATACCATTAAGTGCCCTATTTCCCAGAAAGAAAAAGTATTTCAGACACACACGCCCTCCCAAAAGGGCCCCTTCATATTAGTTCATAGTAATCAAGGGTTTTTTGTATTTAAATGACTCTATGAGCGGCAGTGTTGAGAGTACTGTAGTGCAAATTCCCCAAAGGGTCATCCATTACTGTCAGCTCATCAAAAGGAAATCGGATGAAATAGGAGCCACTGGAGAATGAAATGGCAACCCACACCATTATTCTCGTACAAAAACCCCAAACGGACATTAAGAATCAGGATATGGTCAATGTGATCCTAGAAGCTACCCATCAGGGTAGAAGGTATTCAAGAAATTACTGTGGAACAATGGAGGGCAACCTCCACTATCATGGTGATCTCATGAGGTGCCTAGCTGATGTGATCACTGGCACAACCGAAGTTAATTCTGGAAAGATAAATATACCCCATTGGTGTGTGGAATGCCAGGAGCCATAAACCAAAATAAACTTAGAAATGTCGAGGCTGAATACAGACATTCCAGGAATCAGCAAACTGAAATGGATTGGAATGTATTACATCTTATCGTAGGAACATCAGATCGTCTTCTGCGGGCAAGAAAACTATTGGAGACATGGAGTATCTATCATTATTAATAAGAGAATGTCAAAACCATGCTTGGATATAATGCTCCAAATGACAGAATGATATCAATTTGTGTCCAAGGCGGGCCAAATAACATGTCCAAGTCCATGAGGGGAATTGTTATGTTGACCCAGAAGCTTAAAAGAGATGTCATATTAACTACAGGTAATCCCCAGGTTATGAGCATTTCCTTAGCGAACGTTCAAAGTTACGCAATAAGTGCCTCCTAGTGTTTATGAACAAGTCCCGAAACTATGAATCTTGCAGCACCACGGCACTTGTTCTCCCTTATAAACAACCGCAGAGGCTCTGCAACGTTCGTCCTGCACATTGCCGGCCAAAATGGAGCTCCTGAGAGGTTGATCCACCCCTCAGAAGCTCCCCTTCAACTGG
This sequence comes from Natrix helvetica, assembly GCF_964273705.1. Taxonomy (NCBI): domain Eukaryota; kingdom Metazoa; phylum Chordata; class Lepidosauria; order Squamata; family Natricidae; genus Natrix; species Natrix helvetica. The sequence continues at coordinate 280,981,867 of NC_138552.1, read as the reverse complement.
CAACATGCTGGCCGAGGCCTCTGGAGGCCCCACCCCTCAGAAGGTCCATTTGGGTGGACCTTCGACCCAACATGCTGGGTGGCTTGTTCCATCACTAGGCCTCCAATGGCCTTCCCCACACTGAAATATCTCATGTACCCTTAATGAGCTTTGCATTCGATTAGTGAATGCTTGGGCGAAAGGAGGGAGTGATTCCTTTCAAGGTATGAGCTTCACTCCCACAAATCCTTGGGTTACAAATGGAATGGGCAGGCTCCATTCCATTCGTAACATGAGGACTACCAGTAAAGGAGCCTAGAATGTTAAAGATGGAAGTAAAATAGTCCTCGACTGACAGCAGTTCATTTAGTGACCGTTCGAAGTCACAACGGCACTGAAAAAAGTGACTTATGACCATTTTTCACAGTTGTAACCGTTGCAGCATCCTGAAGGTCATGTGATCAAAATTTTAAAACTTAGCAACTGACATGTACTTATGACGGTTGCTGTGTCCCAGGGGTCAGGTTTTTAGCGACCTTCTGACAAGTAAAGTCAGCGGAGAAGTCAGATTTGTTTAACAATCTTGTTACTACCTTAACAGCTGTAGTGATTCACTTAACTGTGACAAGAGAGGTCATAAAACGGGCAAAACTCACTTAACAATTGTCTCACTTAGAAACAGAAATTTTAAGCTCGATTGTGATCGTAAATCGAGGACTACTTGTAGCTTCTGGAATAATGAGAAAAGTTGGCCTCAGTTTGCAAAATGAAGCCCAATGAAATATTTACAATAAAATCAATGTTATCGCAAATAACTTCTTTCCTCAACATAAAAAAATGTCCCTACATGTGAATATTAGTGAATGGAGAACACTGAAATAAAATGGACTACATAAATTGCAAACAAGGTTGCAGACATTCCCTTCACCAAGCAAAACCAGGACTTGATTCTGGTTTAGATCACCAACTCCTCCTTTAAAAAAATCACAATAAAAGAAAACAAGCACCCACAGCAGAGACTTTTGCAGTTATTTACACCTTGTGTTGAATTTTGTGCCTCTGGAATAATCTCCTTTTAAAATAGATCCCCACCCATTCACAGCTAATTAAGGGAAATATATAAAAGAATATCTTGAGAATATTTTTTTTTAAAAACCAAACCAAAGAGAAAAATATGTACAAGGAGAGATTTTTGGATATCTGCTGCTAAAGATTGGATAGCATGTATTTGGAGAGTTTTGAAGCTCAGAAGACTTATTTATTAATGAAATGTATATACTATCGATCTCATCAATAAAGTGACTTGCCATTCTCCAGCTGTATAAAGAAATTAGCAGGATGTTTTAAAAAGACAAATCCATTCCCCCTTTCATACTAAAGGCTGGAGACACAAAAGAGATACACTGAAGGTGCAGGTGATTATTTTGGTATTTAAAAAACCCAGACAAAACTCACCTTTCCCTTCCATTTGCTTCTCGTCATGCTGCAAATCAATGCTGGGCCCTTTATCTGAAAATCAGAGAAGACTGACATTGAGCAGAACACAAGCCCATAATTGGGAGTAGGTATTTTTTGAAAGAGCACTCTGTTACATTGAAAAGATGCATATATTATTACAGTGTGGAGTTTTAGATGGCTATCAATAAGGCTATTTGCTTTCCCTTGCTATGTTCACATAATACACTTAGGCTGATAACTTTTAAAGAGGCAGACAGTCTCAGCTTGGGGGGGGGGGGCTTTAAGCGCCCCAAAACACCAAGCCTTCAAAACATGTTTTTAGAATAACAGAGTTGGAAGGGATCTTGGAGGTCTTCTAGTCCAACCCCCTGCCTAGGCAGGAAACCTTATACCATTTCAGACAAATGGCTATCCAACATCTTCTTAAAGACTTCCAAGTGTTGGAGCATTCACAACTTCTGGAGGCAAGCTGTTCCACTGATTAATTGTTCTAACTGTCAGGAAATTTCTCTTTAGTTCTAAGTGGCTTCTCTCCTTAATTAGTTTCCACCCATTGCTTCTTGTTCTACCCTCAGGTGCCTTGGAAAATAGTTTGACTCCCTCTTCTCTGTGGCAACCCCTGAGATATTGGAACACTGCTATCATGTCTCCCCTTCTTTCTATTAAACTAGACATACCCAGTTCCTGCAACCGTTCTTCATATCTTTTAGTCTCCAGTCCCCTAATCCTCTTTGTTGCTCTTCTCTGCACTCTTTCTAGAGTCTCCACATCTTTTTTACATCGTTGTGACTAAAACTGATTGCAGTATTCCAAGTGTGGCCTCCAAGTGTGGTTCTTTCCAGGAAGTTTCTGATTTATCTTACTAAGAACATTCTTCTTCATAGAGTGGACAGCATAATTTCCAATGTTTCAGAATCTTTTTCCTTCTAATTATTATTATTTTTTAAATTACAGCTACAGATATTGCAATATATGGCACTTTTTATATAACACTAATAGGATGTGCTAATTCCCAAGTCTTACCCAAGGCTCTTCAAAGACTCCCTATTGTACACTATTACATTATCCTGGGCCTAAACATCTAACTGCACCTTTCTGCAGAGCATTTAACCCATTGGATCACTGTGGTCATATTTCAGCGAGCAAAATAAATGACATTTGAGGGAAAGAGCCTTTTCAGTGGCAGCATCCATTTGCGCTTTCTTTCTAAAATGCATGTTTTCCTGGCATCAACGGACATTTTCTTATTAGGTGTTGTACAGTCATTTTTTTTTAAAACGGGGGAAAACAGGAGAAGAGAAAGGCCAAAAACAGAACAGGTCTATTCAGAAAGTGGTAAGAGAGAACTTTGCAACTCCAACCCAGTTTCATATCATTTGTTGGTCGTGTGGCTTTTATCCCGTGCATTCAAAATTCAATATATGAATAGCTTTGAGGACGCCTGCCTCAAGAAAGGAGAAAGGAGGACATAAATTCACCTAACCTAAAACAAAAGAAAAAAAAACTGAAGATGGCTTTACCTTTGACTTGGAAAATGGTTGTTCTTTTCCTCTAAGCCAGGGGTGTCCAAACTTGGGAACTTTAAGACTTGTGGACTTCAACTCCCAGAATTCCCCAGCCAGCCATGCTGGCTGGGGAATTCTGGGAGTTGAAGTCCACAAGTCTTAAAGTTCTCAAGTTTGGACACCCCTGCTCTAAGCTCACAGGTGTTTCTTGCTTATCTTTTATTTTAATTTATCTATAGCCAAATACCAGAATCCCAAATTTTTAACATTTGGGGGAGACCTGAAAATCAACTACACTAACCAAACTGCTGCTTAAGGGGGTATTTACAATCTAGCATGCAGGAATGGGAGTTTCTCAAAGACATATTAATAACCTGCAGTTTCAGATTGAAATAATTGTTTGTTTTATGGTTGGACAGATCTTGCCCTTAGCAAAACTCTCCTACAGGTAGGCCTCAACTTACAACTATTTACCAACCATTCAAAATTACAACAGCAGTAAAAAAAAAAAAGGGGGGGGGACTTACAATTGGTTCCCATGGTTTCCCGCCCTGCTTTAATCAAAAGTTATAGACATCATAATCATCGTCGTTTAATGACCCCATAATCTCTTGCGGGGTGGAGTCTGGGCAATTGAATGGAGCTGAGTGTTACTGGCCGGATGCCTTTCCTGTTGCCAATGAGGAGTTATACTCAGCAGATATAATCTCAACATTCCCAGAGAGAGAAATATCTGCTTCCACCTAGGATCGAACTCACAGCCATCTGATTGTGAGGCAAGAGCTCCACCTTCTAGGCCACCGCACCACTCAAATCAAAAGTTATAGACACGCTTTAGTCAAATATGATTTTACAATTGCTGGAGTATGCTGTGCTCCTCTGACAAAAGAAAACCGACTGCGTTACTGCCAGTATTATTTGTATATTTAGAACTACTTAATTGTTATGTGCCCAGCATTTGGTAGAGCTATGAAAAACTATGCTCATGTATGCACAGTGTAGTACAAAACCTGACTAGGATTATATTTTAGCCAGATGTTGCAAAATAAGAAACATTATCAAAAGTTGAGCATCCATCTCTGACACTTGCCTGGTTATTTGCCAGATTATATTTTGTGTTAACTCAGACAACTTGTTACATAAGTGCTTGTCATAAAGCATACTTATTATGCTTCAAAATCTGATAGACTAGTAGTTGGCAAGCAAATAGTTAGGTTGCCCTTTCTATAGATAGCAACCGTTAACAGCTACCCCCTGCCAATATTTTGGCGTATGTATGATGAGTATCGGTGAACAGGGAATACAGCCATTCACTATCCTTTAACAACACGATATAGAATTATAGAAGTAATAAAATCACTGTCTACAATTTTACTCGCCCTTCCCACGGGCCCAAACTGTGGGCAATTTGTTCATTGGACTTTAGAACCAATTCAAATGGATCTTCTTGTTAGTATGGTGCCCTTTGTGAGTACAATGCCCTATAGCAAGGGTGTCAAACTCAAGGCCCTTAAATCTGGCCCGCGGTGCCTCTGGCAGCCAAAAGCCCCACAGCTCATTTTTGCCCTGGATACATGCCCCCCCTATGCCCAGTTTTGGCTGGCAAACTGCTGCAGGACGCCGTCCAGGCTGAAAATGAGTCGCGCAAGGGGACCGCGTGTAGCTCCCCCCGCATCTTGCAGGATACTGCAAGAGGGATCCGTCCCGTCTCTCCCTCCCGTCCCCCGGCTGGCCCACGGAGGAGAACAACAATGCTGATCCAGTTTGATACCCCTGCCCTAAAGTGATCTTAATAAAGGAGAATATTTATAACTCAGAGTTGAAATGACGAGTCCTTGTGCAGCACTGATGAAGTCACCTACTTTGGGTAATGAAACGTCTGCAAGAAAACAACCAAGCTCAGAAAGTACCAAAGACCCCGCTAAAGTGATCTTCTCATACTGAGGTAAAAGTGTGAAAGGAGATGAGAAGAAACTATTAAGCACCAAGATAAGGCCAGATTCCTAGCTTATAACGCAACTATGAGCTGTTGCCAGGAGATCCTAGAAAATTCTCTTTTCTCAATTTGTAGGTGTCTGTCTACGCTGTTTTTTCCAGCAAATTTCTGGGTAGACTGCAAAGCTGGATCTTTTTTTGAATTGCGTAACTAATACTTTCCTAACCTTCTCATTCAGAATCAAACCAAGGCTCAGGGGGCTAAATCTTGCTCTCTGCTTTTGCTTTCTTATCTGACCCCAGGGTTGGTGGAGAGAGTTAAATACGTTTGATATAATTTTGTAAGATGTTATTTCCAGGCCTCCCCTCAGCTATTGTGGAAAATATCTGCAGCGCTATCTCAGGAAAGAGTCATTCACTTGTTATCTCTTCAGCCTAGCCTAGCCTCGCCTTGAATCTGGCACCTCATTAATAGCGGGATTTAATTCTCAGAAGAAATGATCAAATGCTTTAATTACTAGAACGTCGTGAAAACGATTACTTCAGGTCAACAAAGCTCACTTAACAACTGTCTCATTTAGCAACAGAAATTTTGGGCTCAATTACGGTCATATGTCGAGGACGGCCTGTCAATGTTTGTAATAAACACAGCCCTTTTATGGTCCCCTGTTTTGTCCTTTGAGTGAATAAAAGCAAAGATGTATTTGAATCAGGAGGATGCTGATAAAAGTAAAGGTAAAGGCTCCCCTTGCACATATGTGCTAGTCGTTCCCGACTCTAGGGGACGGTGCTCATCTCGGTGTCAAAGCCGAAGAGCCAGCACTGTCCGAAGACGTCTCCGTGGTCATGTGGTTGGCATGACTAAACGTCAAAGGCGCACAGAACGCTGTTACCTTCCCACCAAAGGTGGTTCCTATTTTTCTACTTGCATTTTTACATGCTTTCAAACTGCTAGGTTGGCAGAAGCTGGGAAAAATAACGGGAGCTCACTCTGTTAAGCGGCGCTACAGATTTGAACCGCTGAACTGCCGAGCTTTCTGATCGACAAGCTCAGCGTCTTAGCCACTGAGCCACCACATCCCTAGGATGTTGATAGAAGTTGGCAAAAAGGGGTCTATCTGACTCCATCCTTGCACTGAAGTCACCATAAGAAGAAGCCTTCCGTTATCACAAGGCAGATGGCCTTTTGCTCTTCCTATGATAGGCTTATATCGCTTCTACATGAAAATGTCCTTTCAGACTGAAAGATGCAATACTAATTAAATAACAGAAAAAGCAATTATGGCCCTGAGCCAAACCTCATAACTGCCTGGCAGCATTACAAGGATCAACAAAAACAATGCCAAAAGGAATATGAGAGAATTCAAAAGCTAGCATACTCTTTCATGTTATTTTGATTCATCCCCCAGCTTTACATTTTGGATCAAATGAATCTCTTTCTTTCATCTGAGTCCCTGAAAATGCTACGACCCAATTGCAAGCTGAAACGTCTGACGACAAGAAGTCTTCCCATGTAACAGCAAGCCGAAGGGCTGCGCTTGGTGCTTATCACCGCTTCTCCGAGCACAGTTCCTATCATGCGAACTCTTCAGGGACGTCATTTATTAGGGGGTGACAAGTGGCAACTTGTGGCAAAGAGTGGCAAGCAATTGGTGGTGACCTCCGAGGACATGATCTGTTAATCAGATGGAGGAGACGTGGCAATCAAGTGTCAGCTTTTAAATAGGTGTGTGATTCAGCTCTGACCCAAGGGACCAAATCACGCGAGGCAACAGCTCTCATTTAAAAGCTGCAGCTTCATTGGCATTCAGATTATTGCCAGGAGAGGAAGAATTCCAGAAGGTTCCCGTGTTGACAAGGGAGGTATTCCATCCCAAAACAAGATGCTCAAATGGAACGGCTTATTTATTTTATATTTTTTAAAACCCACTTTTTAAATTATTTTATAAATAATGTAAGGCAGCAAAAGCATATCTAACACTTCTATTTTCCTCACAGATACAACCCTATGAGGTGGTTTGGGCTGAGAGAGAGGAACTGGCCCAAAGTCACCCAGCCGGCTTTCATGCCTAAGGTGGGACTAGAACTCATATTCTCCTGATGATTGGCTCAGTCACCCAGCCGGCTTTCATGCCTAAGGTGGAACTAGAACTTACAGTCTTCTGGTGATTGGCTCAGTCACCCAGCCGGCTTTCATGCCTAAGGTGGAACTAGAACTTACAGTCTTCTGGTGATTGGCTCAGTCACGCAGTCGGCTTTCATGCCTAAGGTGGAACTAGAACTTACAGTCTTCTGGTGATTGGCTCAGTCACGCAGTCGGCTTTCATGCCTAAGGTGGAACTAGAACTCACAGTCTCTTGGTGATTGGCCCAAAGTCCCCCAGCCGGCTTTCATGCCTAAGGTGGAACTAGAACTCACATTCTCCTGGTGATTGGCCCAAAGTCACCCAGCCGGCTTTCATGCCTAAGGTGGAACTAGAACTCACATTCTCCTGGTGATTGGCCCAAAGTCACCCAGCCGGCTTTCATGCCTAAGGTGAGACTAGAACTCACATTCTCCTGGTGATTGGCCCAAAGTCACCCAGCCGGCTTTCATGCCTAAGGTGAGACTAGAACTCACATTCTCCTTGTGATTGGCCCAAAGTCACCCAGCCGGCTTTCATGCCTAAGGTGGGACTAGAACTCACAGTCTCCTGATGATTGGCCCAAAGTCACCCAGCCGGCTTTCATGCCTAAGGTGGGACTAGAACTCATATTCTCCTGATGATTGGCCCAAAGTCACTCAGCCGGCTTTCATGCCCAAGGCGGAACTTGAACTCACAGTCTCCTGATGATTGGCCCAAAGTCACCCAGCCGGCTTTCATGCCTAAGGTGGGACTAGAACTCACATTCTCCTGGTGATTGGCCCAAAGTCACCCAGCCGGCTTTCATGCCCAAGGCGGAACTTGAACTCACAGTCTCCTGATGATTGGCCCAAAGTCACCCAGCCGGCTTTCATGCCCAAGGCGGAACTTGAACTCACAGTCTCCTGATGATTGGCCCAAAGTCACCCAGCTGGCTTTCATGCCTAAGGTGGGACTAGAACTCACATTCTCCTGGTGATTGGCCCAAAGTCACCCAGCCAGCTTTCATGCCTAAGGTGGGACTAGAACTCACAGTCTCCTGATGATTGGCCCAAAGTCACTCAGCCGGCTTTCATGCCCAAGGCGGAACTTGAACTCACAGTCTCCTGATGATTGGCCCAAAGTCACCCAGCCGGCTTTCATGCCTAAGGTGGGACTAGAACTCACATTCTCCTGGTGATTGGCCCAAAGTCACCCAGCCGGCTTTCATGCCCAAGGCGGAACTTGAACTCACAGTCTCCTGATGATTGGCCCAAAGTCACCCAGCCGGCTTTCATGCCCAAGGCGGAACTTGAACTCACAGTCTCCTGATGATTGGCCCAAAGTCACCCAGCCGGCTTTCATGCCTAAGGTGGGACTAGAACTCACATTCTCCTGGTGATTGGCCCAAAGTCACCCAGCCAGCTTTCATGCCTAAGGTGGGACTAGAACTCACAGTCTCCTGATGATTGGCCCAAAGTCACCCAGCTGGCTTTCATGCCTAAAATGGGACTAGAACTCACAATCTCCTGATGATTGGCCCAAAGTCACCCAGCTGGCTTTCATGCCTAAGGTAGAACTAGAACGCAGTCTTCTGGTATCTAGCCTGGTGCTTAACCATTAGACCAAACTAGCTTATCTGGTTTGGTCTGGGGCAGTAATTACACATCGGCCAGTGGTTGTCAAAGCAGGACCCAACAATGCAGTGGTGGGATGCAACCAGTTTAACAACTGGTTTGGTGAGAGCGTGCATGCGCACTTTTCACATGCCCACACTTAATGTGTGCTTTGTGTGCACACGCAGTGTTCAGAAGCCACTCATTTTAAGTTTTAAAACGTACCTTCTATGCCAGTGGCGGTGAGTAAAACAGCTGACGCGTGGCATTCCGCTGTGCCACACGAATCAGTTTGGTTAAAAAACGGGGAAATAATATAGGACAGGAAAGGGCAGGGGCAGGTGGGCGGGGCCAACTACTAGTTCACCTGAACCAGTCCGAACCGGCTGAATGCCTGCCCTGCCTCAATGCCAAGACACCTGTCAGGACTTGAAGAGGCAATCATAAGAAAAGAGACCAATTATCTGAAATCTTGCCAAATTTCAGCCACCTTGTTTTGAGAGTACGGTAAAATTTGACAAAAATCCAGATTTGGTTTGAGCATCAGAGCTGGGAAAAAAATTGCTAACTCCCGGCCTAGATTTTTTTTGAGGGCTCAGCCTTGACAACCTCCAGATATTTGTACGTAGCAACATCGAACAGAAATCAAGTTGGAGAAGTCTGAAAAGATGCCGAGAAGGCCTTGGAAACCTTCTGTGTGAAATGTACTGACCTGGAACAGTGATCTGAATTATGTCCACTTCGTCTGGTTCTATTTTGATGCGTTTAATCCCTCCCAGTTCCCCTGAGGTACCTATCAAGGAAAGCAGAAGAACTGTGAGAATTTGGAACAGAAGAAAGTGAGAAGGAGAGGGTGGGAGGGAAGGAGGGTGGGAGAAAGAGAGAGAGAGAGAGAAAGGGGGGATGCTTTGTCACTGTGTTTATTTTGGTTTGCTATCTGTGCTGAAGATTTACTGCGCAGGTCACAGTTCTTATCTGACAATGATTTATTGCGCATGCACTTTCACATTCCTTCTTAACTTTCTCTTCTGATCTTCTGTTCGCCTGCCAAGGAGGCAGGCACATAGCTCTTGCCAAGATGTAATTAATTCAGTTAGCAAGTTTGTATTTTTATTTTCTTTGATATTAAAGTGTTTTTATTAGATCATGCTTCGGGTTTATTTTTTTGCTTATTCAGAAGTATACTGCCAGGAAAAGCCACGATCCATCATTATTAATTGCAAAGGTCTAAATTATATTCCTTGACATGCTTAACCCGTTTCCCCGAAAATAAGACCTTCCCAGATAATAAGCTCAATCGGGCTTTTGAGCGTATGCGCTAAAATAAGCCCTCTCCAAAAATAAGCCCTCCCCGAAAATATTGCAACACAGCAGCTGCCATGAGATGACCACGCTCGCCGCCTCCTGTACCTCAAAAATAATAAGATCTCACCGAAAATAAGGCCAGTGTTTATTTTAGGGATCAAAAGAAAATAAGACCCTGTCTTATTAAACACAGTAGACGAATAAGAACCATAAAATCTGTAACAAGAAATTATTGTTTATCATCTTTTTCTCCCTTGTTTACTATTGTGATACTTAAAGCAGTATCATCAATTAAAAATACTGAATTGGGCCATTTATTCTTCTCTCTCTGTCTCCCTTATTTATTTGTAACTTTGTATACCTTCTTATTTTTAAAACACCTAAAATAGTTTATAATAAAGGCTGAAGGCTTCAGACAGGAGCGTTTCCATTTGGGAGATGCCAAGGATTGAACCTAGATCTTTTGTACAGAAGCATATTTATTTATTACATAAATTTGTATAGCATTGCATCTACAGAAGGGAACTCTGGTACATATGCTCTGCAACTGAGTTAATAGCTCTTCTGTACAAAAATAAAGTAAGATTCTAGTCCTCATGATGCTGAACAAAGGATTTATACAAACGGGAACGCACAAGCTGCCTTTCATAGGTTTAGGATCATAACAATTTACAAAGACTGCCTGTAATTCCTCCTAGGAGCCTTACTTATCTCTTCCTGAACATATACAAATTGAATCTGGAACCCCAACCCATATATCAAATTCAAGAAGGACAAGGGTATATATCAAGGGTATATCTAGGGCAAGAAACTCTTCTAAGCTCAAACTTTTTGAATTAGAATAGAATAACAGAGTTGGAAGGGACCTTGGAGGTTTCTAATCCAACCCCCTGCTTAGGCATGAAACCCTACACCACTTCAGACAAATGGTTATCCAACATCTTCTTAACAACTTCCAGTGTTGGAGCATTCACAACTTCTGGAGGCAAGTCCTTCCACTGATTAATTGTTCTAACTGTCAGGAAATTTCTCATTAGATCTACTATAGGTTGCTTCTCTCCTTGATTAGTTTCCACCCACTGCTCAGGTGCTTTGGAGAATAGCTTGACTCTCTCTTCTTTGTGGCAGTCCCTGAGATATTGGAACATTGCTATCATATCACCCCCTAGTCCTTCTTTTCATTAAACTAGAGAGACTCAGTTCCTGCAATGGTTCTTCATATGTTTTAGTCTCTAGTCCCCTCATCATCTTTGTTGCTCTTCTCTGCACTCTTTCTAGAGTCTGAACATCTTTTTTACATCATTAATTCTTCTCCATAATAGTCATGGGGATCTGAATCTTTATTCTAGGCAAACCAATGTTTGGCATTTTTAAAGAGAATCTTAACTTTATCTTATTGGTTATCTACTACCTTAATGGACTTAATACATATACTAAGGCACACATGTTTATAGACGTATGATTTGTGAGCTCGGGAGCTGTATAAATTGAGAAAAATAAATAAACAGGTAACAGTACATAATTCATGACATTCAATCATGAAAACTACAGCAACGCTACATAATTAACTCAATATTATATTCCAACGCAGACGGTCTCTACTGTTAGGAATGTAAGCTAACAGTTGGGTTAGCAATATATAAACCAGGATGGTAGTACTGTAGCTTTAAGTACTGCTGTAAAATGTGATTGGTTGCTGTTACATCAAGCAGCCATAAGAGGGAGCCAGAATGACTGTTAGCTCTCTGTTTGTTAGATGCTGATCTGTATTGTGAGGTACTGTGTTTTTGCTACTGTTATTGCTAAACTGATTAATAGATACTGGACTGTGTTCGAAGGATCATTCCTTAACTGAGAATATTGATAACTGACTGACTGAACCGTGTATGACTTGGACTGTAAATTGGACTCTGAATACCTCTATATTTCCACATAGTAAACTACTATATTTTATACTATTCAGTGTCTCTGTATGCTGGTTTGTGTGTGTTATTCCATACCACTCTCATTACGCTTCTCTGTACACTCGCTCTCCTAAAGGGGAGCTTACTTACTTAACATCTACTATCTTCTTCTTACTATTACTTGAAAAAGCAGTGGTTGCTGGTGACTTACCTGGCTCGCAGTCTCCAGAGATGAGGCATTTTTCAGACCTAGCAAATGAAAGCAGGATCAAGCAGGTTTTGTGATTTACAGATGACAGGTAGTCCTCAACTTAACAACCATTTGTTTAGTGACCGTTTGAAGTAACAACAGTACCGAGAAAATAACCTAGGACCATTTCCCACTCTTAGAACCATTGCAGCAACCCCGTGGTCACGTGATGCTTGGCAATTGGTTCATATTTATGACGGTTGCAACATTCCCTTTTGCAAACTTCTGACAGATAAAGTCAATGGGAAAGCCAGATTCACTTAACAACCACGTTATTAACTTTAACAACTGCAATTGTGGCAACAAGGGTTGTAAACTGGGGCAAAACTCATTTAATAAGTATCTCGCTGAGCAATAGAAATTTTGGGATCAATTTTGGTCATGTCGAAGATTTGCTTTGGTTCAGTGTGTTGCATTTTTTTGGATTTTTTTTTCATTCTGCATCCTTCTACGTATCCTTTGGATCTGTAATCTGTCAGTCAAATATAATATTCACAGCTGGAGGATGGGCTCATTTGGATAAATAGGATCATTCTATTTATGTCAACTGTTTAATCCTTACTTCACATCCTTCTCAAAAGAATAAAGTCTTCTAAAATAGAAGAATACTTCCTGTGCTAAACTGCAATGAATCTTTGGCTATATTACCTTGTCTTTGTGCTTGGCAAGATGAGATGTGAAATTGATTTATTTTATGAGAGATCAATAGAACTGACAAGGCAATAAATGTATATAAATATCCCTGTTCAGTGGTTATGGAATTATGCCTTTCTTTTAACTTAATCATATCACTGGGCCATTGTATCAACAAAACAGCTTTCTGGGGAAAAAATGAGATTGAAATTCAAGTAATACGGATGAAAATCTAGTCTAGTGTAATTCTTTCTTGATTTTATCTAGAACAAGGCTGCCAAACCTAAACTGACAATGTGACCATTGGATGGCAGCAAAGAGGAGATGGTTGTATCTGCTGCCATCTAGTGATTGTCTGGGAAAACAACATGAACATAAAAAAAAACAAGATGGTGACAAGAGTACCACCTACAAAGATTTCCCTAAGAAACACAGGCATAGGACAACAAAGAAAGAACGCAATTAATCAAATAACTTGATTTGTGGCTTAACAGTTCATGCTTTTAATAAAGTCATTGGAATCCCAATGACTTTCCATATAATGGCTTGATATACTTCTTAACACAGTATAATCAAAGTATGGAACTCTTGTCCCAAAATATCACGATGGCTGCTGAACTATTTGGTTTAAAAATAATGTAATCATGGAAGAATTGTATAAATAAGTATCAACTATATTAATTAAAATATAACCTCCATGTTCAGAGGCAATATTATCAGCTACATATCCCAGCAATGATACAAAATGGTCTTCATATTCCATCATTTAAACAAGATAAAAATGAGCTTACCTGTGATTAGTTTGAGAAGTCCCTGCTAAATCAAGAAATGCCATTCTATGTGGTTCAGGGGAAACATCCCCAGAGGGGCTTGATGGCTCAATCTTGGTTGCGTCTTTGGTAAATTTATTTCCTGGTGGTGAGGATTGGGCAGCATGGGAAAAGAAAAGGAAAGATATTTTGCCGTTGCCCTATTTTGAAGGAAGAAGAACTGTATGGTCTGAAACAGCGGTCCCCAAGCTTTAGGGCTTGGCAGCCTGGTGGGGCAGGGGAAGAGAGGAACTGCCCCGTGGCGGCCCACCACTCGCACAAGTCAAGCTGCGCATGTGTGTGGGCCAATCAGTCACCCACACAGCCCGGTTCCAAATGGCCCATGGCTTGGTAGTGGGCTGCGGCTTGGGTGTTGGGGACCCCTGGTCTAAAACACATATCAAGGCATCAGCTCTCACAAAGTTTTGCCCCTTGGGCATCTATCATGAAGAATGGAAGTGGATGGATGGATGGTCATACAGTAATAGCACTTAGACTTATATAGCGCTTCACAGTGCTTTACAGCTCTCTCTAAGCGGTTTATAGTCAGCCTATTGCCCCCAACAATCTGGGTCCTCACTATACCAATGTTGGAAGGATGGAAGGCTGAGTCAACCTTGAACCTGATGAGATTTGATCAGCCAAATTGCAGGCAGGCAGCAGAAGTAGCCTACAGTGCTGCATTCTAACCATTGCGCCATCAGAAATGTATTTGTGGAGGCTGCTCTGAACAAGGGATCACTGGTAGCTTCCAACTCTACAGTTCTATGACCCAGCAGATTATTCCAAAGAAATGCCATCCTCCAGAGAAAGAAAGAAAAATGTTTCCCTTAAGAACTTCCTAAAACCAATATCCAGCATTAGGAGATGTAAAGGACCACACTGGAATCCGATTGCTCTGGGGAAAAACTAAGTGATCGCTATGAGTCAACACTGACTGGATGGTGCATAATTAATCAATCAGTGCTAATGTCCCAGCATAATCTAATCTCTTCCAATTTGCCATTTGTGGAAGATGCTTTCATTATTGGTAGAGCTTATAACGAAAACTGTTCCATAGGCCTTTGGGAGAGAAATTTGGGCTTCTACTTCTCATTAAAAGAAAAAGGCCCAAATCCTTTCCGATGGGTTTGAAAAGTTTATCACACCCAGGGGAGGCTCTGAAAATTCCATTTATTTTACAGAATTGCTCTACAGAGCAGCAGAATCATATCTGGTATTTGGGTCAGGTATGTTAAGATCTCTCACCTGTTCTGCACTAGTTTATTCCTAGCAGAATATCATCAAACATTGTTACAATTTTGAGTCAAAACAAGTCTTGAGTTCATGTACAACTTTTAGTTTTCCCTTACATGACCAAGTTTGGAAGATTTCATATTCATTTCTGACTGAAAGTTTCCCTCTTTCAACCTAACCAATAACACCAACTTAGTCTGAGAAGACCTCTCTTCTACTGTGGCATGATGTTGCCACCAACTCATTCCCAGTCTAGACATGAGACAAGCTTAAGTCATTCTTAGGTGTTCCAGTGTTAAAAACTGTATTTTTTTATTCTACCACCACTGAAGGGCAATCTCCAAGTATACAAAATCTGTTCTTTTCTGTCACCTGTTACCTTGGAGGAAAATCAGGTGACTGGTAATGACTGGGAACAGGGACAATGAAGACAAGATAGGGATTAGCAATTCCTTCCAATTCATTCATCTCAATATTGTTTTCTTCCAATTCAACCATGGATGGACAGCATTTCAGCTAAGCAATCAATTGTGGAAAACTGTGAACACCGTATTTTTTGGACTATAAGATGTATCAGACTATAATATCCACCTAGATTTAGAGGAGGAAAACAAGGAAAAAAATAGTTTTTGGCCTCCGCGCATCCCGTTTTCGCCCACCCCAGCCTCCAGAAGCACTTTGCAGGCCAAAAACAGGAATGTTTCTGACGCAAATGGGACACATAGAGCATCGCTCTAGTGCTTCTGGGTGCTGGAGAAGGTGAAAAAGCGACGCACGGTGGGTTCAGGAGGCCATAAACAGACCTGTATTCAGTCTATAAAACACACCGAAATATTCATCCACTTTAAGGGGGGGAAGTGCGTCTTATATTCAAAAAAATGTGGTAATTTTATTATCCATTTTTAATTACTAAATGGGACAGATTCAGGTCTTGGGTTATAAAGCTGACTGCTTACAACAAACCACTGGCACAGTTAATAAGTTTAGCACAAACTTCTCCAGTCTAGTGTCATTTGCTCAACTCAAATTAAACAGCGAATCACATTTCAGTGTCACAGGAAGAAGTCCCTACTCTAGTACAGAGTAGTTAATTCATCTTTTTGAAATTCAGAGAAGGAAAACGCTTCAAAGTGTCTAGCTGGCATTCTATTTGACATGATCTTTGGGGAAACTGTCTGACATACCTGTAAAAATTCTTTCATCAAACATCCTGTAAAGGAAGGAGAAATAACTCAGGTGCAAGGAAGGGGAAGAATAACAATAAAAAGCATCCATCTGAAATTGATAGGGGGATAAACATTACCACCCTCCAATCGGTGGGTCATGTCACAAGCTTACCAGAAATGACATAGACATTTTTATTCCTTCTCACATGGAAAGAGAGCTATACTTCCTGATTGTTATTTAGAAAGCGATTTTTAAAATTTAACGTTCCAATGATAGATAACTAAGATGCTGGATCCCCTTGCTGGTTCACGGATTTGCGGGACCACAAATTGAACATGTTTTTCTACTGTAATAAAAACGTGCGTTGCCTTTTTGGGTGATCCCTGATAAATTCTCAAATGGGCCTCAAGAAAATAAAGTTGGAGAAATGCTAGATCTATTTACAAAGCTTATTTCCACTGGAATCAGAAAAGTAGTGTGTCAAAATGGATAGAGATAACACCCTTTTTTGACCTATCCAGAGGTGTCCCCTGAATGGAATGGAAGGTCCCAAACTTCGCAGTTCCTTCCAGCATCCGCTTATGAGATGCTGAAGCAGTGAAGTACCTTTTGATCACGAAGTGGATATTGTGCCTTTCTTCCAAGATCCGCTTGAGTTTGGGGACTCCGTAGGTGCAGGGCCTCTTGAAGGGGATTTTGTCCGGAATTCCAATGATTTCTACTGCTTCCGGATCACAGGCAATTTTCCGGTACGGGACAGGGACCATGTGATCCAGCCCCAAGGCTTCAGCTGAACATGGTAGAACATAGAATCTTTAATATAAGAACAGGCAGAAGAATAAGAACATAAGACAAACCCCACTGGATTAGACCAAAGGCCTCTACAATCCAGTATTCCTTGTCACAAAATTGACCCCTCTGTTTCTCTGGAATGCCCGGACATCCACTTGTCCATATTCCCCAGTGGCTGAAACTGAGAGATATGTTGGTTGTGTGCATTCAGCACAGTTTAGTTGAAAACATAAGCATCTATACTTGCTTATTTTTAATCTCGGTTAGTTCTTTATGGCTTAATGTACTGTATAAATCCACTGCTTAATTTAATGATTCAGTGATTTGGATATGCCCAGAAAATGAGATAATTCAGATTAAGTATGTTATGGAAACCCAATCACTGGCTGTCTTCAAACCCTGCTTAAACTATGATTTAATTATTTACTGAAAAAAACCACAGCAGATTTACATATCGCAATAAACTGAAAGCAATTATTAACAAACTAAAATGGCTAGGTTTACAAACCACATTCCTCCTAAGCCAAACTACACTATAGCTTAAGGGTAAAGGTAAAGGTTCCCCTCGCACTTTTGTGCTAGTTGTTCCCGACTCTAGGAGGCAGTGCTCATCTCTGTTTCCAAACTGTAGAGCCAGTGCTGTCCGAAGATGTCTCCATGGTCATGTGGCTGGCATGACTAAACACCAAAGGCACACGGAACGTTGTTACCTTCCCACCAAAGGTGGTTCCTATTTTTCTACTTGCATTTTTACATGCTTTCGAACTGCTAGGTTGGCAGAAGCTGGGACAAGTAACGGTAGCTCACTCCGTTACGTGGTGCTAGGGATTCTAACCGCCAAACTGCCCACCTTTCTGATCGACAAGCTGAGCGTCTTAGCTCCATTGAAACATTTTTTAAAAGTAGTATCATTCATGCAGAATGTAGTTGTATAGAATGCACAATCTGCATGTGATTATTTTTCATTTCCAGCCCAATCTGTAAAAAATTGTGCCTTTGAATTTCAACAGGAAATTGCTAAGAAGAGCAAGGGGACTCTCTTGCTAATGTAGATGCAAAACAGCACGGACGTCTCAAATAAGCCTTTAACTTTAACTCCTCCAAAATTGCTGGCTCCCTCACCACATAATTTGCATACATATTGCCCACTTTGCCATAGTATTTCAGAGATCAAATGATATATCAGAACATTCCAGATTCAAATCATCTTCCTATCTTAGGCCTATCTCGGTTTCTTAGCCTCAGCAATCCACTTTTAAATGTGGGCATAATTGTACTGAGCTATGTACAAGTCAATGCTTGAGCCTTAATGGAAAGTGAATGTTTTTATTGCTCTGTACACATTGCACTTTATACAAAGAAACATGACTCATTTGTGCTATCCCAAAGCAACTCTTCCTGTTTATCTTTTAATGTTTAACCCAGCCCAAATCTTTAAAAATCAAAATACCAGAGGAAAAAAGCAAGAGAAGGAAAGGTAGGAGAAGGGATGGAAGGAAGAAGTAGAGGAGAGAAAGGGGGGTGTTGTGGTCCGCCAGCAGAGCTGACAGTAGATTCGGACAGTGAGGAGGTTGGGGAGGAACATGGGCCAGTCTTGGAGTCTGGGGAAGGCTTTAACAAGGGCTCTGCATCGGAGGCAGAGATGGGGCCAGGGCCATATGACAGTTATCAGCTGCCTTCAGAGTCAGACATCAGTGAGGCAGACGAACAGCTGGAGATGGTTCCCAGTGTGCGCATGCGCAGAATTGCCAGATGAAAGGGACAGCTAAAGAACAGAGGTCGACTTGGGAGTAAGGCCACAGGTGGACGGTGAATGGCCCCTCCCATAGGGAATAAGAGAGGAGTGAAAGGGGAGTGGAGTTTGCAGGAGACAATTAGTTACTTAATTGGTTTGTGACTCTCCAAGACTCCTTGCCAAGTTTTGCAGATATCAGCCTGGCAGTTCTCCAAGCCAGATAAGGTCTGTGACTGTAAATCCTCCCTTGAAAGACTTTTGTTGAATGTGAATGAGCAGAATTCACAGTCAATTAATAAAAGGGTTTTTTGGGAGGAGTTTGACTTGGTTGTCATCGAGGATTTGGACAGATTGCGTGGACGACTGCGACCTACCACATGTTTACTGGACCCGTGTCCCTCCTGGCTTGTACTGACATCCTGGGAGGTTACACGTGACTGGCTCCTGGGCCTAGTGAACGCTTCGTTGGGTGAGGGGTTTCTCCCGGCCGCCTTGAAAGAGGCGGTGGTGAGACCCTTGCTCAAGAAGCCTTCCCTGGACCCTACGGAGCTGGCCAATTATCGTCCTGTCTCCAACCTTCCCTTTTTGGCGAAGGTTGTAGAGAGTGTGGTGGCTTCTCAGTTTCCACGACATCTGGAGGAGAATGATTATCTAGACCCGCGCCAGTCCGGCTTTCGCCCTGGGCACAGCACAGAGACGGCCTTGGTCGCGTTGGTAGATGATCTCTGGAGGGCCAGAGATAGGGGCTGTTCCTCTATCCTGGTCCTATTAGACCTCTCGGCGGCTTTTGATACCATCGACCATGGTATCCTGTTGCGCCAACTGGAGGGGTTGGGGGTCCGGGGCACCGTTTTGCGGTGGTTCGGCTCCTACCTCTCTGGCCGGACGCAACGTGTGTTGGCAGGGGAGCAGAGGTCGACCCTATGCCCCCTTACTTGTGGGGTGCCACAGGGGTCGGTCCTCTCGCCACTCCTGTTCAACACATACATGAAGCCGCTGGGTGAGATCATCCGTGGTTTCGGGGTGGGATATCATCTGTACGCTGATGATACTCAGCTGTACATTTCCACCCCGAACCACCCCAACGAGGCGGTTGAAGTGATGTCCTGGTGTGTGGAAGCCGTACGGATCTGGATGGATGACAACCGACTCAGGCTCAACCCTTCCAAGACGGAGTGGCTGTGGGTTCCGGCTCCCCGGTTCAACCAGATAATTCCATCTCTGGCCATTGGGGGCATTCAACTCGCCCCCATGGAGCGGGTGCGCAATTTGGGCGTCCTCCTAGATGCCAGGCTGTCCATGGATGAACATGTGACAGCCGTGGCCAGGGGGGCGTTCCACCAGGTTCGCCTGGTGCACCAATTGCGCCCCCTATTGGACCGGGACGCCCTACGCACAGTCACCCATGCGCTGGTGACGTCTCGCCTGGACTACTGTAACGCTCTCTACATGGGGCTTCCCTTGAAATGCACTCGGAGACTGCAGTTGGTCAAGAATGCGGCCGCGCGGGTGATTATGGGGAGTACCAAGTACTCCCATGTGACACCTCTCCTGCGCGAGCTGCACTGGCTTCCTGTGGTCTATCGAGTGCGTTTCAAGGTCTTGATTACGATCTTTAAAGCGCTCCATGGCTCAGGACCTAGTTACCTGCGGGATCGTATTCTGCCCCATACATCCCTACGACCCATCCGCTCGCACAGAGAGGGACTTCTCCAGGTGCCGTCCACCAGACAGTGCCATGGGGCGGCGCCTAGGAGCAGAGCCTTCTCTGTGGCGGGCCCAGCCCTGTGGAATGACCTCCCCCCGGATATTAGGACCACTACTGACCTCCGCTCCTTCCGTGTCAAGCTCAAGACCCACCTTTTCCAAATAGCTGGCCTGGCTCAACCATAACTTCGTATCGCTCCTGATGGGTTTTTTAATTTAGTAATTTTATTTAAGGGGATTTTAAATTGTGTTTTTAATTGTCTTTCACTTATAAGTCAACTCTCCTCCATGCACATATGTATATGTCTCTGTTCTTTTTGTATATATGTTTGTCTTATGTGTATGTTCATTTGTTTTGATTGTACGCCGCCCCGAGTCCTTCGGGAGAGGGTTGCGGCTAATCAAATAAAAATTATTATTATTATTATTATTTTTTGTCAGGACAAGGAGTTTGCTTCATGCTCTTGGGAATCCTAGGTCAGAACAGGGGGAAAGGAAAGAAGGGGGGAGGAGGGGGAGGAGGAGAAGGAGGAGACCTAAGAGACAGAAATATTTACAAAAGATTCACATAATTCAGAAGGTAACCATGAAGATCATCATGATGGATGATGCCATCTTAGTGGCAGAAAGAACATCATAGCAATTAGTGTCTTTCTTCTAAAACTGGCAAGTTACAGACTCAAAAACCCGATTTACCACAAGCTACTTCCACAGGGTGGGGACAAAAGAAGAACTGCCGATGTATTTTCAAAGGAGCAACTATCATCATAGTAAAGTTATTTATAGAACTCCAAGCACTCCTTGTTATATTCCCATAACAGGGATCCTGTGGTCTTCTCTTTTCTGTTGGAAACCAGTTCCCATCAACCCCTCCCAGCACTGACCAGGAATTGGGAGTTTCAATCCAATAACATCTTTACGGCCACTGGTTTTCTGCCACAGATATAACTGCTCTCCTCATCAATGACATCCTTGCTGTTTTGGCTTCCAAAGGGTTTGCCATTGAGAAAGGCCAATTTCGAGATTGATAAAAGTTGACTTTTCAAATGGAGCCCCCACCCCACCCCCCTCGGGAACTTCCTTAAAAGCTGGAGCACCCCCAAAAAATCACCTTACCGAGAAGGGATTAAGGAAGGGACATGTAACACAAGCCAACTATTGTGACAACAGCGAATATAGGCTTTATTTTTTTTTAAAGCTTGGGATCAACAGGGGAAAAAAATGCCTTCAAATTGCTTCGTAATTATATGCAAGCCACAAGCACCACAGATGATAAACAGAAATTTCACACCCACTCACCATATCGACTGTTAAACAGAATTTGCACACATTCCCTCAAGGTGTTGATATCTTCGGTTTCTTTTATAAAATTGTCCCATTTATCTAGGAAAACAAAAGAAGATTCTGTGCTCCAGAGACAGAAAACTGCTCTCCGCGAAGCAAGCTTTGTGCCTTCCTACCCCATTGCCAGGGGCTTTTCTTTTGCACTGACTACCCCAGGTAGAGACCCTTACTACATATAGTTTCCAAAATCATCACAAAGCAAGGCACATGCAGCAACCATCATCCAAAACTGTAGGTCTTGGTTATCAGTCCAGATACATTTAGTCTGCAATAGGGTGTGTGTGTGTGTGTGTGTGTGTGTGTGTGTGTGTGTGTGTGTGTGTGTGTGCGCATTCATACAGAGGTATCCACTGGTGATTGTTTCAAAGGTAACAAGATTTAATCTTTAAATTTAAATCCAGCAACTTCATGATCAGCTCCAAGTCCTTTTTTAAACAGCAATATGGAAGTGATCCCAGGGTAGAATATAGCACTGGGATTTTCTGGTGATCTTCCATCCAAATAATAACCCAGCCAGGTTAGCCAGATACTGCTACCTGCTGTATGCATCATTTTGTGCAAGTCAATTGTACTTTTTTAAATTTTATGCAGGTCACCCCCAAGCAGTGGGAGGTCGGTGATGTAAAAATGGGCAGAGATACTATTAAAGCCCAGGGGAAAGAATTCATATTGAGTAAATGAATCCTTGAAGTTTGGTCAGAAGTGTTGAGATCCACCTAAACTGTAGCTGATCACTGACCTAAACATTTCTTAGTTTCACTTCTTTCTCCTCTATCATAAAAGGGAAAAGTCATTTTCCATCAGACTGAGAGTATTGAGAGAATTTGGGGGGGGGTGAGTTGCAGGGGCTGTGGCTACCCCATTTCTGTTTATGCAAAACCATGGTCAAGTGATTTGACATTCTGTTGCCTCACACTTCTGCAGGAGGTGGGACTGAACGTGGTCCATCTGCTTGTCCTCCAAAATAAAATTTGCCTGACAGCTACTGTGATGTTTATGCAGCCCACTTCCTTGAATGAATGACTGTCTTTTTTATTCAAGTGAGCATTCTGGGTGGCCTAGGCACGTTTTTTCTTTTTCTTTCTAAAGTTCCTGGCAAGCTCAACTGAATGTATTTGTATTATAAAAATATTTACATTCCCCATTTAGACTTGGCATCTATAGAAAAGAATTAAAATAAAGCTGTATGTTATAAAAAATATATCATCGCTTTAAAATGTGCTATAAAAGCTAATGAGAAACTATCTCGAACAAGTCAGAAGAAATGAAAAGAAGCCAATGAAAAAAGGGTAAGAGACTGGAATGCCGTCAATTTTGAGCGGAAAATATATCATGTTTTAAATATAATAGGGAAATGAGTGGAACACACATGCTTAGCTCAAATAACCTGCCAGATCTATCTCTAGTGTAGAAGTAGGAAAATGTCTGGTCTGAAAGCTTGGAAAACCATTGCTAATCAGTGCAAACAATATTGCTCTAGGTAGACCACAAGGAAACTACAGTAGGAGCTCAGCTAGTGTTGAGGAACTTTGAGGTAGAATTAAAGTGAAGATAGGAAGCTATCTTCTACGTCTATGGTGATTCTCAGTCATCCAGGTCATGGTTGTCTCAAGGGTGCTTTTCCAAGAGGAAACTGGACTTTCTGGTCTTTCCTTGAAGACATTTCACTTCTCATCCAAGGAGAGCTCAAGAAGAAGCTTCTTGGATGAGCAGCAAAACATCTTCAAAGAAAAATCAGAATGTTCAGTTGCCTCTTGAAAAAGCACCCTTGGGATAGGGAGGTATGCTTCCTGGATGCTACTGCTTCTATTAAAGGTAAAGGTTTCCCCTCGCACATATGTGCTAGTCGTTCCTGACTCTAGGGGGCAACGCTCATCTCCATTTCAAAGCCGAAGAGCCAGCACTGTCCGAAGACATCTCCGTGGTCCATCTTTAAAAGTTGCCCCAAAGGAGAATAGGGGCAAAAGAATTGGCCCCACGCCTTTTTGTGACCACATTACTAATTCCAAGTGACATGATCTGTGAAATGCCAGATAGGAGTGGTAGAACCTGAGGGGAGTGGGGGAGTCAAAAGAGGGTTCAGACTAGAATCTCTAGGTAGCCACAAGCAAGCTATGTCCAATCCCCTTGAATTGCATTGTCCTTTATCTAACTTCAGCCAAGGGCTAACCTTAGTTGAGAATATTCCTGTGCACTGGCATGAGTAGCACTAAATCAGAATAATTGGACCTTCCCATGTGGACCTGATCTTTCACACCTGACAGGAGGCAAATTGCAGACCCCCAACCCAATGGTCTTCTATTGGATGCAAAGGAAGTCTCATGCCAGCCAATGTATATAAAAGGAGACAATAAAACAAAGAATGAACATAGGATTCACTTGCAAAGGTTTCCAAGCTTATTTACAGCAGGCCCGAGAAACTCCAGAGAGCTCCGGTCACTTAAAACAGGCAATTCTGATCACCTTAAATCAGGGGTCCACAAACTTGTCAACTTTAAGACTTGTGGACTTCAACTCCCAGAATTCATAGCTGGAGGGAGAATTCTGGGAGTTGAAGCCCACAAGTATTAAAGCTGACGTCTGAAGACCTCTGCCTTAAAATCAATTCCCTAGATGCCAACAGGTACAGGTAGTCCTCAATTTACGACCATTTGTTTAGTGACTGTGAAAAACATGACTTATGACCAATCCTCACACTTATGGCCATCACAGAATCTTTAGTCATATGATCAAAATTTAGGCGCGTGGCAACTGCTTTGTTTTTGTGACAGCTGCAACATCTCAGGATCATGTGATTGCCATATGCAACCTTCCCAGAAAGCTTCTGACAAGTAAAGCCAATGAGGGAATTTGGATTCATTGGATTAATTAAAAAAGGTAATAAAATCAGCAGCGACCACTCCCAACTACCACCTTGCTTAGTAACAGAATTTCTGTCCCAACTGTGATCGTAAGTTGAGGACTACCTTTAGTTAGTATGTAGTACTGTTATGGTCCGCCAGCGGCCAGCGGAGCTGGTGGCAGACTCAGACAGTGAGGAGGTTGGGGAGGAACATGGGCCAGTCCTGGAGTCTGGGGAAGGCTGATAAGTGCTCTGCATCAAAGGTAGAGAGGGGGCCAGGGCCGTCCGACAGTTATCAGCTGCCTTCAGAGTTGGAGATCAATGGGGCAGAAGAACAGCTGGAGCCTGTTCCCGATGTGCGCATGCACAGAGCTGCCAGGAGAAGGGAACAGTTAAGGAACAAGGGCCAACTCAGGAGTAAAGGCACAGGTGGATGGTGAATGGCCCCTCCCACATGGAATAAAAAGGAGCGAAAGGGGAGTGGAGTTTGCAGGAGACAATTTGTTCATTTAATTAGTGTGAAGATTGATTTGTGACTCTCAGAGACTCCTTGCCAAGTATTGTCTTGTACAGGATTGCTAATTTGGAAGATACCGGTCTGGCAGCTCTCCAAGCCTGATAAGGTCTGTGGTTATAAATTCACCCTTGAAAGACTGTTTGCCGGGACTTTGCTGAATGTGAATGAGAGGAATTCACATTTGCTTAATACAAAGGGGTTTTGTTGGGACAAGGAGTCTGCTTCGTGATTTGGTGAAGCCTAGGTCAGAACAAGTACACGACTTCCCTGAAGGACTGCTTCCATTGTCAAACTGCTGTTGTTATAATGTCTTTTAACATTCATCCACACTTGGTCTTTCTATCATTTAAACCCATTATTTCGCTCATTTATCTGTAATCCCAGATCTAAGATCAAAAGCTTACGCCTTTATTTTCCTTCCACCTATTATTTAATGATGTTTTCCTAACAGCTTTTTTTGGGAGGGGGGCATAGAGGTCTCATATGAAAGAGCTCTATAATCTGAATTCACACTCACCTGTAAAATTTTGATGCAGTTCTCTAAGATCAGAGAATGCAGTCTTACCTGATTTGTCGTGGACTATGGAGAAAAGGATGCGCTTGGAGGAATGGACATTTTGGATGAGTGGACCACCGGGGAGGATAGATTTCTGTCCTGGACACAAAAAAGCAAGGAAAGCAACATAAGATTGAGGGAGGGGAGGATGAGAGGGGGGGAAATCAGAAAAAAACATGACCAAAGCAAAAGAGGATCTGCTTTTACATTTGTTGCAGTGGTTAAGTGAACTCTGCAGTCATTAAGTAAATCCATTTTCCCCAATGGGCATTTTCTGCTGGAATGTGGAAGTAAAACATCAGAAATAGGGGGGGAAACATTGCAAATTGTGGTTATGAGACCAAGAGGTACTGTAAACACTGCAAAGATGAGCCAGTTGCCAAGCATCCAAAATGCTTGTGCACGTGTGTGTGTGTGTGTGTGTTTGTTTGCGCGTGCACGCGTGCATGTCTGGCCTTCATAACTTGGAGAATGGGTCACAAGTAGCTCTAGGGCGGTCTGTCATAATGTCGAGCAGTTGTTAAGCAACTGGTTAGAAGTTGAAAACTATCTGAACAGGATTATTGCCTGGTGTTGCTTTCTGTTGCATTTGGGATTCCAGCTCAGAAATTTCAGCCACAGAATATTAAGTCTTCCTTAGCCAAAGTTGATGGCTACTGAAACAAAATAGGTTCCATTAAGAGATGTACAGGTAGTCCTCGAATTACGAACGGAATGGAGCCTGCCCCTTCCATTCGTCACCCGAGGATTCATGGGAGTGAATTTCGTATCTTGAATGGGATCACGCCCTCCTTTCGCCCACGCATTCGCTAATCGAATGCGAGGCTCCTTAAGGACACATGAGGTATTTCAGGGTGGGTAAGGCTATGGGGATCCTAGTGATGGAACAGGCCACCTGCCTAACACCACCCAAGGCCTTCCTGACCCATGGATCCACCTTTCAGAAGCTCCATTTTGACCTGCAATGTGCCAGGGGAGGCCTGTGGAGGCCCAAACGAAATGTCGGAAGGGCACAGCTGCCCCTCAGAAACTCCATTTTGACTGGCAACATTCAGGACGAATGTTGCCAAGCCTCTGCAGATGTTTGTAAAGGTGAACAACTGCTGTGGTGTTGCAAGGTTCGTAGTTTCGTGACTTGTTCGCATACACTAGGGGGTGCTTATTGTGTAAATTCGAACGTTCGCTAAAGGAATGCTCGTAACCCAGGTATTATCTGTAATTCGTGAGTGAAGGCTAGTTACAAAAGCTACAGTTTTATTTAAAAATTAGTATAGGTTTCTTCCGTTTTGAAATAATGCTTGCACCTGTTTACATGGCTTTCATCAAAAAACTGCCAGCGTCAAAAGCGCTTGAGTAACGCTCGAGTTACGGGATACAAAAACTTGTCTTTTTGTTAATTGGCTAAGTGGTTGAAAAATAGAAAACAAAATGTATGACTAAATGGGCAATTCATGGAGACATGTAAGAAATGGAATTTCTTAAGCACCTGCACTGGGGACTGGCACTTTTCAATAAATGATCTTGACTTTGGGGCAAGCTGTGAGGTGGTAAAGGTTGAAGATATTACTGAATTCTTCAGAATGTTAGCGAAGAGGTCTAAGAGGATCTCTTCAGACTGAGTTAATGGCCAACCAAATGTCAGATGCAATTCAATTTAAGTGAATGTAAAGTGATCCTCACTTTCTTTATGAGAAGACACATTCGGGACTCTAACGAGGAAAAAAAGTTGAATGTGATTGAAATATAAAATGTGTATAAAATCATTGTTAGGAATGTAAGCTAACAGTTGGGTCAGCAATATATAAACCATGATGGTAGTACTGTAGCTTTAAGTACTTCTGTAATATGATTGGCTGCTGTTACCTCAAGCAGCCATAAAATGGAGCCAGAATGACTGTTAGCTCTCTGTTTGTTAGATGCTGATCGGTGAATACTGCTTGTTAGATGTATCGTGAGTTACTGTGCATTTTGCTACTGTTAGCGACTTTGTGTGCTTAACTGATTATATGATACTGGACTGTGTTCGAAGGATAATTCCTTAACTGAGAGCATTGATAACTGACTGACTGAACCGTGTATGACTTGGACTGTTTGATAAACTCTGAATACCTCTATTTTCCACATAAGTAAAATACTATTACTTTTACTATTCGGTGTCCCTGTATGCTGGTTTGTGAGTGTTCTTCCACACTACTCTCATTACGCTTCTCTGCACACTCGCTCTCCTATGGCCTGGAGAAAATGGACGAGGAAGAAGTTTTTTCCTCCTCTCTTAAAACCTTAGAACTAGGACATATTCAATGAAGCTAACTTAACTGGCAGGAGATTTAAAATAGAAAAAAGCAACCTCTTCTTCACCTAATGCATAATGAACTTGAGGACTGAATTGTCCCCCGACATGGTGATGACTACTTACTTAAATGATTTTAAAAGGGGATCGGATAAATTCATGGAGGGTGGGTCAATTGGTCATGAAGACTCAATGCTACATTCAGATTAGGGGCAGCATATTTCAAGGGGAAGAACAGTGGGCGAGGAGCATGTACAGTACATCACAGAAGTGAGTGCAGCTCCTCACATTTTGTAAGTATTTAAGTGTATCTTTTCATGTGACAACACTGAAGAAATGACACTTGACTACAATGTAAAGTAGTGAGTACACAGCTTGTATAACAATGTAAATATGCTGTCCCTTCAAAATAACACAACACACAGCCATTAATGTCTACACTGGTGGCAACAAAAGTCAGTACTTTGAGAGGACAGCATATTTACGCTGTTAATACAAGCTGTATATTCACTACTTTACTTAAATATTTACAGCAGGCATGTCCAAAGTGGGGGCCAAATGTGGCCCTTTTTCAAATTTCAAGCGGCCCGCAGCCTCTTCTCCCCACTGGAGTTATTTGTTTAGTCTTTCATAAAATACTGTATTTTTCGAAGTATAAAGATGCATCTTTTTCCCCTCAAAAAGGAGGCTAAAAATCTGGGTGCATCTTATACACTGAATACAGCATTTTTTGCCTCCCAAAATTCTGCCCCCTTCACCAAAATGGCTGTGCATAGCCTTTAGGAGGTTTTCAGAGTGCTCCAGGGGGCTGTGGAGAGCATAAATGAGCAAAAAACGGGCCATTTTTTGCTCAACTTTGCCACCCCCCCAGCCCCCAGGAGCACTCTAGAAGCCTCTTAAAGGCTATTCGTGCCCTTTAAAAAATAGGCCCATTTTCGTGGGAGAGTGCAAAAACTTTTTTTTTAATTTGCCTCTTCAAAATCTTGGTGCGTCTTATACTCCGAAAAATACGGTAGTTAATTCGCATTTAATGTTAAGGGTTCAAAGAATGTCAGGCTGAATGATCGGCCCCACACATTTTCACCTCACCAAATCTGGCCCTCCTCGCAAAAAGTTTGGACACCCCTGATTTACAGAATGTGAGGGGATGTACTCATTTCTGTGATATATGTACTGTATGTCACTGTCTCCTCTTGTTTGGACCTTTGAGACATCTGATAGGCCACAGTGAGAAGCAATATATGCTAGACTTAGCCCAGTCCAATTAGCCACAATTCACAGTTACGACAGTGATGAAAAAGGAACTTTATGACCAACATTTATAAGCATTTACAATCTCCATAGGTCTGTAAAGCGAAGGAAAGATAAAGATAGATTATAAGCACAGGTGCACATTCATTTAGTGACTGCTTCATTTAATGACTGAGTTGCAGGTCCCAATTACGGTCGCTAAATGTATCAGAATGGAGCTTTGTTTGGATGTTTTTGGGGGTATGTCCTATGCCAGGGGTGTCCAAACTTGGGAACTTTAAGACTTGTGGACTTCAACTCCCAGAATTCCCCAGCCAGCATGGCTGGCTGGGGAATTCTGGGAGTTGAAGTCCACAAGTCTTAAAGTTCCCAATTTTGGACACCCCTGTCCTATGCTTTGTTTGGACTTTGGCTTTCTCTTGCTAGAACCCAAACTTTCTGCAAAAACCGAGAGCAATGTAAATAGTCCTTGACTTAGGACCACAAGTGAGCCCAAAATTTGTGTTGGTAAATGAGACAGTTGTTAAGTGAGTTTTGCCCCATTTTACAACCTTTCTTGCCACAGCTGTTAAGTGAATCACTGCAGTTGTTAAGATAGTAACACAGTTGTAAAGTGAATCTGGCATCCCCACTGACTTTGCCTGTCAGAAGGTTGCAAAAGGTGAATCGCATGACCCCGGGACACTGCAACCGTCATAAATACATCCCAGTTGCCAAGCATCTGAATTTTGATCATGTGACATGGGGATGTTGCAATGCTCATGTGAAAAGTCACTTTTTCAGTGTCATTTGAACAAACACTAAATCAGGGGTGTCAAACTCAAGGCTGGGGGCCAGATCCAGCCTGCGGGATGCTTAGATCTGGCTCGCGGGGCCGTTCTGGAAACAGTGAAGGACCAGCCCGCAGTGCCTCTGCCAGCAAAAAAAAGGAGCTTGGGAGGACCGCATGCGGCTCTCCCGAGCTCCGTTTTTGCTGTAATAGGGTTGCAGGAGGTGGTCACGGCCGAAAACGGAGCTCACAAGGGTCGTCCACGGCTCTTCCGTGCCCCGTTTCCGCTGGCAGAGCGCTCAGGCCCTCACAAGCGTCCCTGACGTGAGTGATGTTGAGCTGACCATGTCCACCCTGGCCACGCCCATGCCGCCCCCCCCCCGAGATCAAACACACCCTGATGCAGCCCTCAATGAAATTGAGTTTGACACCTCTGCACTAAATGAACTGTTGTAAATCAAGAACTACCTGTACATATTTGAGAACAGCATCGGGCCCATGCATCATTGCTGACCGCCATTTTCCTAAAAGAGGGCAGTCCAGGGCGCATTTGGAAAAGGGCACTCATGAGATTTCAAGTTTGAAACTGATGTCTTAAGTATGAGCAAGCCCCCTTGCCTTTATCTCCAAACCCCACAATTTTAGCCCTCCCCCCTCTGGAAAGGCTCTAGGGGGCCACAAAAGGAACGCTGGTAAGGTGCGCGTTGCCTAGATACTGACTTTCCTGTATGCAAAATCCTGATTTACCCTTTCACAATGTCTGGAAATGCAAATTATTTTCATGATCACCTTCAGCTCAGAATGAAAAAGTCTATTTTCAGCTCCAACAGCACTAATGTTTGGGTCAGCTACCTTGATGGTGGGGGAGGAAGGGAATTGTTGTGCATTATAAAACTTAATACATCTCGTGAGATAGAAAACAGGATGTGTTTTCTCGCAAGAATGCCCCGAGAACATTTGTAAATAAAAAGATAATTCCAAATTGAATCAAGACTTCATTCTTTAAAATCCAAGGGGACATTCTACCCTCTCTCTAAAATAAGCATCCTTAATTAACTATAGCTTGTTGTCGTTAGTTGCAAAGTCATGTCCGACCCATCATGACCCCATGGACAACATTCCTCCAAGCCTTCCTATCCTCTACCATCCCCTGGAGTCCATTTAAGCTCATACCTACTGCTTCATTAACTCCATCCAATCACCTCATTCTCTGTCGTCCCCTTCTTCCTTTGCCCTCCATCTTTCCCAGCATGAGGCTCTTCTCCAGTGAGTCCTTCCTTCTCATTAGGTGGCCAAAGCATTTGAGTTTCCTCTTCAGGATCTGGCCTTCTAAAGAGCAGTCAGGGTTGATCTCCTTTAGGACTGACCGGTTGGATGGCCTTGCAGTCCAAGGGACTCGCAGGAGTCTTCTCCAGCACCATAGTTCAAAGGCCTCAATTCTTTGTCATTCAAGCCTTTCTTATGGCCCAACTTTCACATCCATCCATTGCAACTGGGAAAACCATAGCCTTGACTATACACACTTTTGTTGGCAGGGTGATGGCACTCAAAAGGTAGTTTACCTTTAAACTATAGGTAGTCCTCAACTTATGACCAAATGAGCCCAAAATGTATGTTGCTAAGTGAAAAATTTGTTAAGTGAGTTTTGCAACTTTTCTTGCCACATTTGTTAAGTGAACTGCTGCAGTTGTTAAGTTAGTAACACGGCTGTTAAGTGACTCTGGCTTCCCCATTGACTCATAAGGTTATAAAAGGTGATCACATGATCCCTGGACATTGCAACCGTCATAAATATGAATCAGTTGCCAAGTGTCCAAATTGTGATCACATGACATGGGGAGACTGCAAAAGTCATATGTGTGAAAAACGGTCATAAGTCACATTTTCAATGCCGTTGTCATTTAAAATGGTCGCTAAATGAACTGTTGCAAATCAAGGACTAACCTGAACTTACCTGATCCTAGAACTTGGAAGATCAAACTATCCCTGACTCCTTTGTCCTTTCTTGGCTAGCACTACAATATAAAAACTCAACTACAGGTAGTTCTCGACTTCTTAGTGACCGTTCGCCATAACAACATCCCTGAAAAAAATCACTTATGACGTTTTTCACATGTATGACCGTGGGAGCATCCCTGTGGTTACATGGCTTACATTTGGATGCTTGGCAACTGACTCACATTTATGGCTGGCTGACCAAATACTACTGTCCCTTCCTACTTAAGGATGACCCTGTCAAAACCATCATCAGTAATCCAATCAATGCCATCCTTACCCAATCCCTATTCCCACCCTATTTCATTCCAAGGCTACACCAACACCTTTGCACCAGCTCTGGGGCAGCCATTGCTGGGGCAGCAAACATGAAGGCCATTACCACAGCAGTCACCGAACTCCTGTGGCGAAGGCACCTTCGCTTCTCCTGATGGACGGGGCCTCAGCATGTCGCCGACTGCATTCATCCCATGCCGACTGGCTGAACCTTCCTGCTTTATCTCCATGGCAATCTGTGTGGGCAGCGACACGCCATACAGGAAACCGCTGGTGGTGATCCCAGGAAGAGTGTCTTGATTGGCCTGCTTAAGGCGCACATTATTAAGGCCCGGCTCTCGGTTCCCCTTGGAGATGAGGGCAGAAGAGTTCATCTCAACAGAAAGGTTGGGATCCCTGATAGAGTCCTCGGGTGGCCTAAGAAGAGGAGGAAACTGCACATCATTTCATGTTTATCCTAAATTGGTACACTGAACTATTTAATACAACAATGAGGATCAAAATATGCTGTAAATCCAGAGACAGGTTATTGAACATCAGCCAATTGCTAAAGCTGTATAATAAAACTGACTTCCTGTCCTGTTTATGAACTTCCAAGAGGTATTTTGTTGGCCACTCTAAGATAGCAAAATCCTGGTCTGGGTAGAGTTTTGGCTTAATCTAGCTGAGTTCTTCTGATGTTCTTAAAGAAGCAGACCTTCAACTATCTCTCTCACCCACAATCTGGACCAGCAAAACTCTCTCTTTATGATAAATATCTATATCATCTCTATATCATATCTCCCCCCCCCCGCCTCTCTCTCTCATCATCTTTAAATGACCCCATATAATCCCTTGCAGGGTGGACAACCGAATGGAGCTGAGTGGCTGGATGCCCTTCCAGTCGCCAATGCAGTTACTATATTGAGCACACATAATCACATAATCACACACTCTATCTATCTATCTATCTATCTATCTATCTATCTATCTATCATCTATCTATTTATCTATCTATCACCTATCTATCTATCTATCATCTATCTATCTATCTATCTATCTATCTATCTATCTATCATCTATCTACCCATCCATCCATCCATCCATCCATCCATCTATATCTACCAGTATATCTATATCTATCTATCTACACACACACACACACACACACACACACACACACACAAACACACTATACAGAGAGAGTGTTGCTAGTCCATATTGCGGGTGAGAGAGATACTTTGGAGGTCTGCTTCTTTAAGTACATAGGATATATATTTATATACACAGACACACAGACACACACAGACATACTATATGTGTTTGTGTGTGTGTAGAAAGAGAGAGAAAGAGCGTGCATATCAGGGGTGGGTTCTGACCGGCTTCACTGCCGGTTCTCTCATGCGCGTGTGAGATGCGTGCTGCGCGTGTGGGATGCGTGCTGCGTGTGCATACACAGTTCAATTAAAATTGTTCTGTGCATGCACAGAACTTAAAAACAAGATGGTGGCGCCGACAGCACCAACCGGAGAACCAGTTTGGGGGCATGGCAGGCCTGAGTCGCTGCCGGTTACAGCAACCCAGGCCGCCATACCACTACCGGGCCGAAGCAGGCCGAACCGGTAGGAACCTACCTCTGGTGCATATATACTTATCTCAAATTACAATTTCAATGTCTAAAAATAAAGGAATGACAGATGTGGATGATAGAGAAAGTATTGAAAATTAAACTATAAACGACAGGCCAAGAGAATGATTTGGGAAAAGGCCCTTTGCTGGATACACAAAAGAAACTAGTTGGATTGGCATCTTTCAACCCATTTATTTTATCACCTTATTTCCTGGTGCAAAGGAAACAAAAGGTGACTGACAGCAAATGAAATTACTAAGGGATGTTATAATGATGGACAGCAAAAACAAGGAAGAAAGGGAGTGAAGATAGAAAAAAGGCATTATACTTCCTTCTTCTTAAGTAGCATTGAACCAGAAATCTCAATCCAGTTGCTCAGTAGGCAACGTTCCATCCTAAATAGGAAGTATTTATAGCCCTTCTGTCAGGCTTTTCATCAGCCGTGGCTATAAATCTCAGTTCTCCAGATACTTAACTCCTTATTCAGTCTTGCTTTTTTCAGCAGCGGCTCATGGCTATGACTCGGCAAGATTAGTTTATTGCTGACACGCATGAAGACAGGAGATTTGCCTACTGCAATACGCAGAGGTCAAAGCCTATGGATAGGCCCAAACTCCAAGGTTTAAATTGTAGGCTTTTTTTTTTCTCTCCCACCTTTCCAAGTCAATGGGTACCTGGCTGCT
Organism: Natrix helvetica; assembly: GCF_964273705.1. Classification (NCBI taxonomy): domain Eukaryota; kingdom Metazoa; phylum Chordata; class Lepidosauria; order Squamata; family Natricidae; genus Natrix; species Natrix helvetica. The sequence goes on along the minus strand of NC_138552.1, from coordinate 280,947,603 downwards.
CTGCTGATGGCTTTGAAAAGCACCTAATCTGTGCTGACATATTGGATCTCTCTAGCCTGGAACTGCTGATTCCTACTTCATCAGCATGTTTCCAGATCCCTTCCCAGTCAGGGTCAGCCAATGGCTGGCCTCAATCACTCAAGAACGCTCAATACTTTTTGTCAGTGTATACCTGATTATATTCCGACCCCTGGAAGCAGATAGAGGCACTTTGGCAGCCGTGAAATAAAATATCCTTCTACTGACTCACTGGCTGTGCACACACAACATATTGTAGTTTATCTTGGCCTTGGACCATAGAAGATATTTGATTTAATTATATTTTTTCATATCCAAAGTTTTTTTTTTATTTTTTAATACAAATTTACACATATTATAGAAACAAAGTGTTGACTGGATCTTTCCTTTAGCATCCTCTCATTTACATCATCCATTTTACATCATAGTTTGGTTTTCACTTTCAGCCAAATTATTTTCTTCCATTATTTTCCATTTTGATACTTATTTTTTCTTAATACATAAACAATATCTTTCATTGCCCCTTCAAAAATGACACCAAATGATTTCATATTTCTCTGTTGGACTAGTCTACTATAAACAATATATATCCTCTAATTAAGTTTTAACATAGAGAGCATTTCTTTCAATTTTGTCTACAATTAACAATATACTATAATTTCTTTATTTCTTAATTAGTTACATAGCAATACCAATCATACTACTATTCCCTTTAATCTACTAATACAACTCTTTTCCCCTTTCTTTCTCTTTTATCCATTTTCTCTTTTATATATTTTAGATATTTGATTTAATTATAGATTGTTCCATAAGTCCAATTTTCTGGGTTCACATGAATGTGCTCCATGAATATTCACTGGCTGCTTTCATACAACATTAAGACAGGCCAGGATTTGGTGAACTAGATTCCTGGACTGCATATGATAGTAAGTAATATGAAAACTACATCATAGTTTTAGCATTATTTGTGAAATGAGCCACTAGCTATACTTGCATATCGTGATTAATGATATTAAAAGGCATAACCAACCTCTGCCTCCAGCAGAGCCATAATACAGAAATTCCCGAAGTACTCTGAAGTGAACAAGATCCAGAACAATACAATACAATAACAGAGTTGGAAGGGACCTTGGAGGTCTTCTAGTCCAACCCCCTGCCTAGGCAGGAAACCCTGCACCGTTTCAGACAAATGGCTGTCCAACATCTTCTTAAAGACTTCCAGTGTTGGGGCATTCACAACTTCTGGAGGCAACTTCTGTTCCACTGATTAATTGTTCTAACTGTCAGGAAATTTCTCCTCAGTTCTAAGTTGCTTCTCTCCTTGATCAGTTTTGACCCATTGCTTCTTGTTCTACCCTCAGGTGCCTTGGAGAATAGTTTGACTCCCTCTTCTTTGTGCAACCCCTGAGATATTGGAACACTGCTATCATGTCTCCCCTAGTCCTTCCTTCTATTAAACTAGACATACCCAGTTCCTGCAACTGTTCTTCATATGTTTTAGTCTCCAGTCCCCTAATCATCTTTGTTGCTCTTCTCTGCACTCTTTCTAGAGTCTCCACATCTTTTCTACATCGTGGAGACCAAAACTGAATGCAGTATTCCAAGTGTGGCCTTACCAAGGCATTATAAAGTGGTATTAACACTTCACATGATCTTGATTCTATCCCTCTGTTTATGTAGTCTAGAACTGTGTTGGCTTTTTTGACAGCTGCTGCACACTGCTGGCTCATATTTAAATGGTTGTCCACTAGGACTCCAAGATCCCTCTCACAGTTACTACTATTGAGCAAGGTACCACCTATACTGTACCTGTGCATTTCGTTTTTCTTGCCTAAATGTAGAACCTTACTCTTTTCACCATTGAATTTCATTTTATTAGATAGTGCCCAATGTTCAAGTTTGTCAAGATCCTTCTGTATCTTAAGCCTGACTTCTGGAGTGTTGGCTATTCCTGCCAGCTTGGTGTCATCTGCAAATTTGATGAGTTCCCCATTTATTCCCTCATCCAAATCATTGATGAAGATGTTGAAGAGTACTGGGCCCAAAACAGAGCCTTGGGGTACTCCTCTGCATACTTCCCTCCATGTAGATGCAATTCCATTGAGGACTACACATTGAGTGAGGTTGTTCAGCCAGTTACGAATCCATCTGGTGGTGATGCTGTCTAACCCACATTCTTCTACTTTATCTATTAGTAGGCTATGATCTACCTTATCGAATGCCTTACTGAAGTCCAAGTAAACTATATCGACAGCATTCCTCTGGTCCACTAATTTCGTCACTTTGTCAAAGAAGGCAATAAGATTAGTCTGGCATGATCTGTTTTTGACAAACCCATGTTGGCTTTTGACTATTACTAGAACAAACAAATCAAAGAGGTCCTTTCCCTTGGAGATCCATGGCACTAGTTAAATCCATGGAAACCAGAGTGTGACCATGATAAGGAACTAATGGAAATAATGCCCACCCTCAGATCACATCTCAGCTGCTTGAAAACGAAAGTCAGATGTAACTGTTTAAACAAGTTGTCTGACATAGATTTGAACCATAGAAAAACAAAAGCCAGACGTTCTAATCCTATCCCAAAGGTGCTTTTTTGAGAGGAAATTAGATTTTCTGGTTTTTCTTTGAAGACGTTTTGCTTCTCATCCTTTAAGCTTCTTCAGCTCTGAGTAGATAGTAGGCAATGGAAGGATTTATACTCCTTGCAGACAGCCAGTCATTTGCATTATTTTAGAGCATCATTAAGGCCACCTGGAGGTTTAAAGAATGCAAATGACCAACTGTCCGCAAGGCATATAAATCCATCCATTCCCCACCATTCAGTCAGAGCTGAAGAAGCTTCTTGGATGAGAAATGAAACACCTTCAAAGAAAATCCAGAAAGTCCAGCTGCCTTTTGAAAAAACACCTTTGGGGCAACCATAGCCTGAATGACTGAGAATCACCATAGACATTCTAATCCTATCCTTACAATTGCACCAAAACAGGGGAGAAGGGATGATGATGATGTTATCCATTCAATCGTGTCCAACTTTTAGCAATTCTAAGGGCCACGTCTCTCCACATCTTCCAACCTTACATTACTTCTTTTGAGTTTCTCTATGCTTGTGATGGAAACTCCTGATTTCAGTCATTGCAAGTCAATATTTTTTATCCCTCTATCATGGATTGGTACAACCAACATCATCTGCAAGGCACTGACCAAAAATACAAGGGGAGTTTTTAACAAAAATCCAGAACACCTCATTCTTACCTTTTTATCCTGAAACGCATGTTGTGGCTGTGCTCTAATATGGCCATCAGGGACTTTGCATCATATTCAATGGGTTTCCTGAACGTGAGTCCATCAGGTAACCCAACCACCGTTAACCAGCCAGGCTCTTTCAAGAACTTCTCGTATGGCAGTGGAACCACACTGCTCTTCCCCAAGGCCTCACCTGGACAATGTGGAAGAACAATAAACTCAGAAAGACATCTAAGTAAGAGCGGGCCACAAGACATCCCTTTGTTCTGTCTCTTTGTCACACTGCTGTTGCCATAAAGGAGGATTTGGGATGAGTTATCCAAAAGGCAGTACATCAAATGTTTGTAACAGTCTTTCCCAATCTCAGGGGTCTCCAGATGCATCAATTTTGAATCCCAAAATCTCCCAGCCGGAACTGCCATTGCTAAGAATTCTGGGATTTGAAGTCCACATATCTGGATGACACCCTAGTTGGGAAAAGCTGCTTTATAATGCTCTCCAGTCGTCTGGATTAGTGTTTCTTGACCTTGTCAACTATGTGGACTTCAACTCCCAGAATTCCCCAGCCATCTTATTAGCTGGAGAATTCTTGGAATTAAAATCCACGCAGCTTAAAGTTGGTGAGATTGAGAAACACTGCTCTGGATTTAGGCATATATTCTCTGTAGTAAGACTTAAGCAGAGGTGCCAGTTGCAGGGAGAGGGCTTATGCTCAACCAAAAGTTGGCATCAACCAGACGTGTCCTCCAATTGGGGACGTGTATGCAATAAAAATGGCATTGTCTATCTACAAAGAGAGAGACAGCAGAAATTTTGGGGGAGTCACTAAGTTTTGCAAAAGAAAGAAGTATACCCCTACTCACTTCTAAAAACAGGGCACAACATGCCATAAATGTTTACGATCAGTGAGGGTGGGCAACAGAGAAAGGAAATGAAAAACAATCAAATGGATTGTTCAGAAAATAACCTATTTGCTTGCTTGCTTACTTGCTTGATTTATAAGGCCGCCTCATGCTTGGATGGATGGATGGCGTACCTCATAAAACTACTCAACTGCAAAAATACTAGCAATAAAAACAGTATGGTAATCGGAATAAGAGTAGTAGCAGTGCTAATAATAATCAATGATGAAGCTGCTGCAAAAGGAATTAAGATCTCAAAGTGGGAACATTTGTAGCTGTCTTATTTTCTATATCAGCTTTCCTAACCTGTGGCTTTCAGGTGAATACAAAAAGTAACACCCAGGACTCTCAAGTAGCATGTTTAACTTCTGGCCATCCAAGTATACCCAACAGTCGGGATATTTGGATTTGTAGTTCAACTATATCCAGAAGTTTAAATGTTTCCCATCCTTCCACAAAACCTCTTGATTTGGGCCTGGTTCATTCGTTCTTTGAATAAAGGTTAAGATGTCATCACAGTGCCTTAAAGAAATTCCCGGTACTATCCTAAGAGGAAGCAGTCACTATCTGGTAACCTAATGGATTGCCAGTTCTCCCATCTGTTAAATCCAACCCTTTGGATCTTCCATTCTCCCCGCCATTACAAGTACGGAACTTCTGAGGAGAATGTGATCAAGAAAATTTTGGACTGCGCAGAAATGGATAGATTAACACTTGCTATTAAGGATAAAGAAGAAAGGGAATACTTTTTCATACGAGACATATTTTATCAATGGCTAAAGTTGGAAAGGAGGAGATATAACTGGAGGAAATGGTAAAGAGGAGAATTGTTAAAGAAGATGATGTTAAATGTTAAATATTAATGTTATGATATTATTATATCATTAATATGATGGAGAGGAATTATAACAACAAAAATGTATAATATGATTTACTTAAGAACAATTGTACCCAGAACACACACTGTTCAATGAAAATTGGATGTTATATAAATAAAATAAATAAAACTGGGGGGGGGGGGGGGGAAACAAGTAGGGAACTGGCCATAAGGTCCCCCAAGTTTGCCACTTGGCAAACCCAATTCCCAAGGGAAATCAAGGCTATTCCTTACTATAAAGCACGTCAAAGACTTCTTCTACCATCTTCCTGAGGAGATAAACATCTGATCCCTGATCTGGGGAGATCCGAGGAATTGTCCGACCAAAATCTTTTGCCTTCTTCTGGCCGTCCAGATCATGCTCTTTGCTCTGCTGGACTCCTGCCGGCAGGGAGGTAGCAGAAGAGAGAGAGAGAGAGAGAGAAAAGATGGCAAATCAGGAGTTGCTGTGTTGTTATTATTAGTCAATTTTTCAGTTTTAGGGTAGAGCTGTTATTTATGATGGATATATGCAAAATGCAGAATCTCCTATTTGACATTCTATGAGGTTGGATGATACTCTGTGACATCACCACCAAACCTATTTATTTATTTATTTATTTATTTATTTATTTATTTAAACTTATTAGTCGCCCCCTCTCCCCACAGGGACTCGGGGCGACGTACACAAGCAACAGTTAGCACAGTGTCAGAGGAGGTAAAAAATAAATAAATAATTACAATAAATAACATTAATAGTTTAAAAACTAAAATTGACAATTAAAAATGACCTAGGGGTGGAAAAGTTGTCGAATTATGCCAGGCCGGCTAGCCGAAACAGGTGGGTCTTCAGTTTACTGCGGAAGGAGCGGAGATCGGTTGTTGTTCTAATGTCTGGTGGGAGGTCGTTCCAAAGGGTAGGGCCCGCCACAGAGAAGGACCTACTCCTGGGCACCGCCTTCTGACAATCTCTAGAGGACGGCACCCGGAGGAGACTATCTGCAGTCCACCCCCCACCCCCCATCATTTCATTCCTTGGAATCTGCCTACCAATTGATTTACATGTTGTATTTCTCCCGTGTTCTCTCCTTAAAGCAAGCATGGGGAACGTTGACTCTTCAGCTATTGCTGAACTACAACACCCAGTGGCCTCAGCTAATGGAGCTCAATAATGAGACAGATTGGGAGTTGTAGTTCAAGGCTTTTTCCAAACAAGACACAAATATGGCCAGACAGCATAGGGAGATTTTCTCAGACTACTTTCTTTTATTTTAAAACCATTAGTCTTACAGTCTAGCAGGGAGAAAGATACCACCTATTATACCAACTACTCCAGGCTTTATTCTGAATTATGTCTCTCATGGTTTTAATTTAGAAAGTCAGACTATAATTTATCTTATTCATCTGTTCATTCCTCCATCCATTTATGTATTGGAGAGTCTTTTAAGAATATCATGGATAACCAAGTAAACAAATGATGGCACAGAAGAAATCAATCCAGTGTTCTTACTCAATGTACAAATTACCAAGGTGAAATTATCATTATCTTATGACACATTATGCAAAGACCTGGCTCTATTGTTAAGTCTACAGTGCTGTCTACATGGCTGCAGAGTCAACAGTGACATGGTGACACATAATCATCACCAATATTTCTTTACCCCCCCTTATTTCTCGAAGACTCATAATTTCTATGCTGTCTCATCAAACAATTCCAGCTGACATACAGTGATATAAACAGAAAAAGGAACATAAATCTACCGGGAACAATACAGTAACATCCCCAATCAAGTTATCAGTTAAGTGAACTAATTAATTACATCATGAATTAATAATAACAAGAGTCTTCAAACAATCAGTATGGACACATTCACTGAATGACCTCGAAGTATAATTTTTATGAGGCCAAGGAATGCAAAGGCTATTCTATATATCTATATCTACCCTGTTTCCCCCAAAATAAGACCTCCCCAGATAATAAGCCCAATCGGACTTTTGAGCGCATTTGCTAAAATAAGCCCTCCCCGAAAATATTGCAACGCTCGTCTTCTCCTGCACCTCAAAAATAATAAGACGTCCCCGACAATAAGGCCAAGTGCTTATTTCGGGGGTCAAAAGAAAATAAGACCCTGTCTTATTTTCGGGTAAATACGGTACTTAAAGGAACAAATGTGATTAAGTAGAGAGATATAAATTGGAAGCAACAGTAACAGTATCTGACAGATGATAGCCATGGAAGCATTTAAATTATAACTGTTTCCTCACGACACTATTACTGTTAAACATTGCCTCTGTTACTGACAACAATGTCAGGATAGGATAATTGAAACCACTTAACATCCGGAATCTACATCAGCTTCCCCAACCAGCTGTCCTCCAAACACATTGGAAAACAACACACTTCATCCTAATAAACAAGACACTTGGAGGTGTCTTGCAATTATAATGTAGCCCAATCTTTCTGAAGAACACCAAGTTGAGGAGTGTCTTTTAGTCTGTAATAATGGGAGCCTAAAGCAGATAAAAAAGGGAAGAGCAGCAGAAGAAAATTTCAATGTGTCCCAACAAGGAGGAAAAAAAAAAGTCCAACATCTTTATGAATGTTCCCAAATGGATAATACCATGGGTAAAATGTATAAGCGAAGCACACTCAGCTTCACCTCAGATAATCCAGGCAATGTTGATTTTGACAGCCAAGCAAGACTGATATTTGCATGCACTTCCACCAAAGAGGTTAAAAAGTAGATGTCCTGCCTTCCAGCCCCAGCATAAGGTCAGTGTCGCCTGCCTGCAGTTCTATCACATTTAAAACCGTTTGCTTACAATGTAGAACGTCTGTGGGATTTTTTTTATTGCTTTCCATTGCCTGTGGCTGCATGTGCATTGCATCTCAGAAGTTGCTGCTAAATTGGACAAGAAACTCACGCAGGCTTCTACTTTAGGTCTTTGACTTTAAAGGTTTGAAGAGTGCTAATTCTGACTGCCAGATATGTGACAGAAGGGGTATACTTCTAATTTCCCCTCTCCGGCTCGCAGTCTAAGGTTGGGCTCACATGCACAAGTAATGACATGTGCACATGACGTCATGGAAGCTTGCACTGAATGCCTTGTCCATTCACTGAGAAAAGCCATGATGTGATTGACACGGGCACATCTATCGTATTTTTCGGAGGATGATGCACTCCCCCCCTCTAAAAGAGCTGAAAATTTGGGCGCATCTTATATTCCGAATGTAGTTTTTTCAAAGCTATTTTTCAGCCCTAATGAAGTGCTAATGAGTGAAGCATCTTCTGTGCTTTGCCCGCTTTTCTCATTGCTTCTGTCTCCGATGATCAACTGTGCTTTAGAAGCATGTGGGGACTCAAAATCAGCAAACTTATGTGCTGAAGGTAACCAGACTAAGGATGCTAGCCAAATGAATACCTGGTAGGCAGATTTTTTTTCCCTATAGCTGAGTCTTATACTCCGATGTGTCTTATACTCCGGAAAATACGGTACTTTCCCTTCACTGGTGCCTCCAGTATTCAGTAAGAACAATTCTGCTGGATGGGATCAATGGCTGCAGTAATCTAACCCCATTGGGCATGTCAGATTGAATAGTTGATTTGTGCAATATACTTAACCAAGTCAGTTAAAAGCCTTGCATAATATGCTACATTAAGTCAGCTCCAGTTCTTTTCATGATACAGCATGTTGGGCAAGCCCAAACGGTGTTTAGGTAACACACTTAGTCAAAATAGGTAAAAGCCAAGGAGACACTGCTTGTCTATTACTCTATTAAATTCCTTTACAGGGTTTCTATATGGCTGCAATCAAAATATGCTCCAAGATGGTTACATAACCTATTTAGGAAAATAAGGATAGAAAGCAAAAAGTCTAAAACACCAAGAACATTATCATTCAAAAGATAGCTCTAGACCTACATCTTATTAGGGTATAATAAATAAATAATCAAGATGCCAAGGTTGATTAATGTTAACCTTGTCTTCTATTTCTATTATTACTTAACTGATAGCTCAATATATTATGTAAATCCAGAAAATGGGTTAATTCAGTCACAAAGTGAAGTGCATTAAGCGGGGGAATCCTGCATATAAATTTTTTTTATATAAATAAAAAGCAAATCAGAGCACCTAAACCCAATTATTTATACCTTAAAAATAGAAAGATTTGCAGTTTATAAGAAGGGTTGTGACACCCAGTTGTTAACAATGGCAACAATTAAAAGAGTTCTGTCTACCCACCCCAGACAAACACACATAGAGAACACTCCCCAAACAAAGAAAAGGAAGAAAATATTTTTGAGAACATGGCCAAAATATTATTGCTGAAAAAACAAATTCCTGAATCAAGCCAAGAGGTAGCTGAGCAACCTGTTTTTAATACTGCTATTCTCATTCACTTTTCCACCCCAAGATCCAGCTGACAGATCAAACTAGTTAATAAAGAATAAAACTCCCACAAACCTGACATATAACCATCCCTGGCCAGGTAGATCCAGGTTTAAGAGGACAACTATCAGACATGTCAATGACAGCAACTAAACAGTTAAGCCTGGCAGATGCTAGCATTAAATTTGGCACACAATTACATAATTCAGGGGTGTCCAAACTTGGCAACTTTAAGACTTGTGGACTTCAACTCCCAGCAGAGCTGGCTGGGGAATTCTGGGAGTTGAGGTCCACAAGTCTTAAAGTTGCCAAGTTTGGACACCCCTGACATAATTGTTGGTTTTGCCAAGGCAACTCGAATACTTACTGCAGAACTTTTTGAAATCGGCCTGGACCTCCTTCCTTGTGTTCATGAACAGCCTCCCCTTTTCTGTCCCAACTACAAAAGTATTTTCATCGTGGACAGCAACACAGGCAACCTCCGTGTTGAGTTTGGAAAGGGCTGAGCACTGGAGAAAGAGGAGAAAATGGAAGAGTTGTTATTTCAATGTATTTTTAGAAAGAAGAGAAGATGGGAGGGACCCTGGAGGTCTTCTAGTCCAGCCTCCTGCTCAAACAGGAGACCCTATACCATTTCAGACAAATGGCTGTCCAGTCTCTTCTTAACCCCCCCCCCCCCCCAGTGATGGAGAGCACCCACAACTTTTGAAGGCAAGCTGTTTCACTGGTTAGTTGCCCTCAATGTTAGGAAGTTTCTCCTCAATTCCAGGTTGCTTCTCTCCTTGGTTAGTTTCTAACCATGGTTTCTTGTCTTGCCTTTTGGTGCTTTGGAGGATAATTTGACGACCTCTTCTTTGTGGCAGCCCCTTAAATATTGGAAAACCGCTATCATGTCAGTATTTTTCCAGTGTCATTGTACCAGCATATTTTAACAATGGATTTGAAAGCTGCCATACATGCCACTGTGTACTTTCACTATTGGGCTACTGGAATGACACCAGAAGTGGGTTCCTACCAGTTCAGACCAGTTCGGCCAAGTAAGTAGTAACTCAGCTGGAAACGCATCCGAACCGGTTCTATCTCAGTGGCACCATCTTGATTTTCTGTTCTGCACATGCACAGAACGATCTTCGTTGGAAAAAATGCAATTTTTTTCTCCTTTTCTAATGTTGTGTAAAGGTCACGCAAATTTGTTTGCATGCAGAATCAGTAGTAATGCGGGCAGGAACCCACCCCTGAATGACACTGTATGTGGGGAGGCCCATGAAGACTGCACTTACTTCAAAATGCAGCAGTCACATTCATCTCTAGAGTTAGCCATTGGGCGGGGGGGGGGGGAATGCATAAAAGCTCCACTGTTTGCAAATCTGTGTATTTAAATTTAGGGTTCTAGTGCTTGCAGTATTTTGTGCAGCATTAGCCTTCCCACTTTTTAAAAGCTGATCACAAGAAATATTTAATGGTATCAGAGGTGGTATTCAGCAGGTTCTGACCAGTTCTAGAGAACCGGTAGCGGAAATTTTGAGTATTTCGGAGAACCAGTAAATATGACCTCTGACTGGCCCCAACCCCATCTATTCTCTGCCTCCCGAGTCACAGCTGATTGGGAGGAAATGGGGATTTTGCAGTAATCGTCCCCTGGAGTGGGGAGGGAAGGGAGATTTTACAGCATCCTTCCCCTGCCATGCCCACCAAGCCAGGCCCACCAAGCCAGGCCCACCAAGCCAGACCATACCCATCAAGCCACTCCCACAGAAAGATGTTGAGGCTCTAGAAAGAGTGCAGAGAAGAGCAACAAAGATGATTAGGGGACTGGAGGCTAAAAGATATGAAGAACGAATGCAGGAACTGGGTATGATTAATTTAGTGAAAAGAAGGACTAGGGGAGACATGATAGCAGTGTTCCAATATCTCAGGGGCTGCCACAAAGAAGAGGGAGTCAAGCTATTCTCCAAAGCACCAGAGGACAGGACAAGAAGCAATGGGTGGAAACCAATGAAGGAGAGAAGCAACCTAGAACTAAGGAGAAATTTCCTGACAGTTAGAACAATTAATCAGTGGAACAACTTGCCTCCAGAAGTTGTGAATGCTCCAATACTGGAAGTTTTTAAGAAGATGTTGGCTAACCTTTTGTCTGAAGTGGTGTAGGGTTTCCTGCCTAAGCAGGGGGTAGGACTAGAAGACCTCCAAGGTACCTTCCAACTCTGTTATTCTATTATTATTATTATTATTATTATTATTATTATTATTATTATTATTATTATTATTATTTAAACAATAATTTAGTCTTGGTTTTGAGGGCAGGTTGAGGTCTCTAAATGTCAGAGAGCAGTGGTTCTCAATCTGTGTCCACGAAGCCCTGAGGGTCCACAATGTTGTGACAGAAGGTGTCGAGAAATGTCATGATTCAAATCTTGAGTTAAGTCTTGGTGGTCTTTGGTCATGGTCCATGGCCACAAAAGATATTTAAAGGGGGCCCATAGTGAAGAAAAGGTTGAGAACCACTGTCACAGAGCATTCTCAACCCGTGCCATGGGAATACCATTTTGTAATCCCTAGATTTAAATGCATTTGCAAACCACAATATTTTCTGTCCAAGATATTGCTGTTTGGTTTGATATCCGAATTAACAAAACTACGGTAAATTGTCCACTCCTCTGTTTCTGGAGTCCTCTGTACCAGAAACCACAGATGCTAATGGATGAAACAGAAGCAGACAAATTGGTTAAAAAGCATTATTTGCTGAAACAGTTGGAAACACTTTGAGTTCTAAATTATGGTGCCATAAAACCTGGTTTGATGCAATCTCTAAAATGAGGAAATTGAATCACATATCAAGCTAAGCCATAATGTTGTTTTGGTTTGGCTTAACGTGCCAAATAAACTTAATGACTGTGATTAATATAATGGTTCTAAATGCACAAAAAGCCAAATAATTGCAATTCATTCAGTAAATCATGGTTAAGCCTTAGCACAACATGTGAACCCAACCACTGGCTCAGTGAAGACTATTTTAAATATATTTATTTGATCTTCTCAACCTAATTTTAGCCATGTCTCAAATTGAATACTCTGTTGTAATGATGACAATATGTTTAATTGTTTAATTAGAAGACTGTGAGGGGTTAAAAGGGGAAAAATTAAACCACATCAATCCAAGATTTATTTAGTAGTTTAGAATTAAGATTTTCAGAACAGGAGCCACGCGTCGCTGCGCTACCACGGGTTTTCTGGTTACTCCAGATGACCCGTTGAATCCTGATCGTTTGGACGGTCCATTGGACCCAAGCTGTCCCGAAGAGACAGTGGGAGGTAAGGGGAAATTCCGGGGGACCCAGAGACACTCGCAAAGTCTCTGGAAACCCTGGTGAAACCCCTTTTTGCCTGCGGTCAGGAGCCAGCCCCCGGGCTGCCAAAGCGGCTGACGGCTCCGTGAAGCAAGAGCAGGAGAGAGAGAAAGCATGCCGTGGTTTGGTGAGAGTACTTGAAGAAAGTTTTTCTTTTTTGCTTAAATTATACAGAGGACACTCTTAATTTGGAAGATTAAAGGAAATAGAAAATAACCGATGACTTAGCGGCGGGTTTGAATAGAGCTAATTGAAACCATTTGGGCTTTTTGTTCTTCCCCTTTTATTTACTGGAAACCAGACGGGACTTTTATTACTGTTGTTATAATTGCGGTTGAAGCTCTCTTTATTTTTAACTCCCCCTTCCTTATTTTTTCTTTTTTTTTTTAAAGCGACTTTATCAGAGCCTTTTTTCTTATATACCTTTTAATGCCTGAAAGATTTTTTTTTTTTCCTCTTTGTGCTGAGCTTAACTTTCTCTTTTAGGCAGCGCTTCGAGGGGCTAGGGACTGGATACATTTTAACACTGTTACTTTAACACTGCCATCTAGCGGACTTTGAAACATTGTTGCCAATTCCTACAGCTGGGATTATTTTGAGAAAAAGACATTTATTCAAGGTCAGGACCTGATAAGAAGCAAGGAACACAGATGGTTTTTGCAGGCTGTTCCTTGTGGAGCTGTAAGGTCTGGAAACTTATCTTGGAAGACTTATAAGAGAAAACTGGAGTGACTTTGGAAATTACATTAAGTGTTTATACTATTCTCCTGGGGATGTGATGACTTTTTCCCTTTTCTAGTTGGTGCGTGTGTTGTTTCTTTCTTTCTTTCTTTTTTTTTTTTTTTGAAGTCCTGGAGCCTGGAAGCGCTGAACAATTTTTCCCTTCTTTTTTTTTTTTTCTTCCTTGGTCTGCAATTTTTTCTTTTTCCATTTTTCTTATTTCCCCTTTTTTTTTCTTCTTGAAATAACAGAGATACATTTTTTTTTCTTTCTCTCCTCCCGCTCCATTTACCCACCCTTATTTTTCTTATACAGATTGTCTTTTTCTTTCCCTTCCCACTCACTTTCTCTCTGTGCCCCTCTCCCTCTTCTGCCTCTCTCTTATATCCTATATCAAACCTTGCTTTCTCCCCCTATTACTTTTATCTAACTACTATACACTCTCTTCCCCTATTTCCCCCCCTCCCTCTTTTCCCCTTTCTACCTTCTTTTTTTTTCTAGTGTTAACTGCAATTGGACTGAACCACAAAACGAAGAAGAAGAGAGAGTAAAATAGCAAGATGAGTAGAAAGCCAACACCAGTGGGTTCTACAACAACAACCCCTGCCTCCTCACCGGCAGGAGGACAAAGATCAATACAATCTATGATCCAACAGGAAAAAGAGAAGACCATATCATTAGATTCAATTATGCAAGCAATACAGAAACTTCAAACAAGCTCTGATGAAAAATTTGATACACTTGTAAAGAAGTTGGACAATGTGGAAACGAAGATGGAGAACATAGAAAAAAAAACAGACGAAGCAGAGAGAAATATAAAAGATATACAACAGTGGGTCAAAAAACAAGAAGATGTTATGCAAAAAATTGCTGAAAGAGAGAAGCAGAGAGAGAAGAGGGATGAAGAGTTTGATTCCAGATTGAATGAAGTGGAAACAGAAAGCAGTGTAATAATTGGACTGGAGATGGAGCGCTCTGAATATTTTTTGAGGTTTCAAAATATAGTAGAAGAAAAGGGTGAAAATCTGCCACAAATAATATCCCAAATTCTCATAGAAATACTAGGGATACCTGAGGAGAAGATAATGGACGGGATAGATGAGACATTTCGAGTTAACACAAGATATGCAACGAGGAACTCCCTCCCAAGGGAGGTCCATGTAAGATTTACGAAAAAAGCACTAAAACTACAAATCCTGCAAAACACAAGAGATAAAAAACTGCAATACAAAGGCAAGGAGATTGCAATTCTTAAGCAAATACCAAGACGGGTGAGAGAGAAAAGAAGAAAATATCAATTCTTGACTACAGCCTTACTTAAAATAGGAGTTAACTATAGATGGTTGATTCCGGAAGGCCTCATGTTTGTATGGAAAGGACAGAGATATAGAATTGATGCAATTGAGAAGGCAGAAGCTTTCTACACAGAACATTTGAGAGGAAAGCCAGAGAAGCCTGGAAATGAAGAGCCACCGGTGCAACTGCTGGATCTACCCATAACCGAAATTGAGAGGACAGAGGGTGCTGTAGGTGGAATTGACATTGAAGAAGGTGCTGTTGGGGGTGTAGAGAGTAGAGCACAACGGGAACCAAGATCAACTAGAGCTATAAATCCTATATATAAAACATAAGGATGGAAGGAATAAAATTACTCTCAATTAATATAAATGGACTTAATTCGCCATGTAAACGAACGAAAATATTCCACAAATTAGGGAAATTAAAATTAGATATAATTTGCTTACAAGAAGTACATATTCAACAAAGTAATAGTCATTTATTAGTACAACCAAAACTGGGAAAAAACTTTACTTCGTTAGCGGACTGTAAACAAAGAGGTGTGACCTTCTACATTAAAGATAAAATCCCTGCGAAACAAATCTACACAGACGAAGATGGAAGAATTTTAATGGTGGAAATAATGGACAATGCTAGGAAAATACTGCTAATTGGAATTTATGCCCCTAA
This sequence comes from Natrix helvetica, assembly GCF_964273705.1. NCBI lineage: Eukaryota > Metazoa > Chordata > Lepidosauria > Squamata > Natricidae > Natrix > Natrix helvetica. Next base: position 280,932,155 of record NC_138552.1, on the reverse strand, counting down.
TGAAAAACAAGATGACTTTTATAAAAAAATTCACAAGAAAATTTCTGATCTAGACTATGCTGACATTTGCATGATGGGAGACTTCAATGGTATTGTAGACCAGAAACTGGACTATAAGACCCACAAAACAACAAAACAAAATAGAAAAACACTCCCAAAGTCCTTCTTCAGGATGATGGATGAAATAAATCTAAAAGATGTGTGGAGAGAAAGGAACCCCATTAAAAAACAATATACCTTTTATTCAAATAGACACTCATCGTTCTCTAGAATTGATATGATTTGGGCTTCAACGGGCATATCCAGCAGCGCACTAGATGTGGAGATTGAACCAAACATCTGGGCAGACCACAATCCAATGGCAATAGGTTGGAGACAACAAAGAAGAAGATCGAGATGGACACTAGATAACAGGATATTGAAAGAGAAAGAATTTGTAAAGAAAATGGAAAAAGAATTGACTTTCTTCTTTAAAGAAAACAAAAAAGAAGATACGTCTTTACAGAATCTTTGGGATACAATGAAGGCCTTTTCTAGAGGTTTGATAATAGACTATATAAGAAAGAGAAACTTAAAGAAAAGACAAGTGTCTAAGGATCTAGAAAAAGATTACAGCACATTGGAAAAAGAACTACAGAAATCTCCACAAAAGAAAGAGATTAAAATAAAGATGGACACAATAAAACACAAACTTGACCTATTGGAAAAGGAGGACCTGGCCCAAAAAATCAGAGGCGCCAAACAGAACTATTTTGAAAATGCAAATAAACCAGGCAGATGGCTGGCTTATAAACTGAGAAAAGAAAGAGAGACCAAGAAAATACTACAACTAAGAGATGAACAAGGACAATTGCATCATGGAAATATGGAAAAAAGGAAAATTATTCAAGATTACTATGCCAAGCTGTATGAACAAGAGAACATAGAAGAGAAAGAAGTGAAACAATATTTACAAAACGCCAAACTCCCCCAAATACCAAATGATACTAGAACTATATTTGAAGATAAAATAACAATGATGGAATTAACTGAGGCCCTTAAAAGACAAAATAATGGGAAGGCCCCGGGACCGGATGGCCTTCCTGTGGAATTCTATAGAACATTAGAAAAATCCTTGGCCGTTCCATTACTAGAAGTCATGAATGAAGTAATGATTGAAAGTAAAATACCTAATTCATGGTTGGAGGCATATATTACATTAATACCCAAAGAGGAGGCAGACCATACGCAAATTAAGAACTATAGACCTATCTCCTTGTTGAACTCAGACTATAAACTATTTGCCTCAATACTGGCAGAGAGACTGAAAAAATACCTAAATGGGTTTATCCACCCGGACCAAAATGGTTTTTTACCAAAGAGGCAAATTAGAGATAACATAAGGACAATTCTAAATACCTTAGAATATTATCAGGTCCACTCTGAGAAGCAAATGGCTTTGATTTTCTTGGATGCGCAGAAAGCCTTTGATAACGTGAATTGGACATTTATGACTCAACAAATGGAACAAATGAATTTTGGTAAGAATTTTATTCAAGCCATACAAACGATATATCACAAGCAAACAGCCAAGATAATGATAAATGGAGAGCTGACGGATCCAATTGAAATTAAAAGAGGTACGAGACAAGGCTGTCCACTGTCACCACTGCTTTTTGTTTTAACATTAGAAGTACTAAATAGAAAGATTAGAGAAGAGGAAGAAATAAAGGGAATGATCATTAAAAAGGAAGAATACAAGTTGCAAGCATTTGCTGACGACTTAGTCTTCATCCTTGAGGAGCCATTTCAATCTGCACCTAAACTGATAGGAGAAATCGAGGCGTATGGAAAAGTTGCAGGTTTAAAAATAAACAAAGACAAAACAAAGATTTTAACAAAAAATATACCCCGAAAACAAAAAGAAGAATTGGCGGAAAATTTGGAAATGCAAATCACAAACAAAGTTAAATATTTGGGGATTCACCTAACAGCCAAGTGCAGCACTCTCAAAGAAGATAATTATATTAAATTGAAGCAACAAATTGTAACAGACTTGGCGAAATGGAAGAATCTTCAATTATCAATGATTGGTAGAATCGCAACAATCAAAATGAATATCTTACCTAGACTGTTATACCTGTTTCAGACTATTCCAATTAAGTTGGGGAAAGGATATTTTGAAGAATTAAATAAAATAGTGTTGAAATTTATATGGCAAGGGAAAAAAGCAAGAATAAAATGTAAATTGTTACAAGATTCCAAATCAAGGGGAGGGTGGGGTTTACCTGATTGGGAGTTATACTATCAGGCAGCTAGTCTGATGTGGATCAAGGAATGGATAATGCTAAGAAATGATAGGCTTTTGAATCTAGAAGGTCATGACTTGCTGTTGGGATGGCATGCATACTTATGGTATAAAGGAACTAAAAAACATGGTTACTTTAGAGACCATTCTATAAGAGAGGCTCTGTTATTAAACTGGCAGAAGGTTAAGAGGTTGCACTACTTGAAAATTCCAGTCTGGATATCAACTATTGAAGCCTTTTCATATCCAATAATATTTAAAAGGGAAGAAGCAGTTAGATATGCTGAATTATTGAATGCAGAGGGTGAACTTAAATCTATACAAGAATTGAAACAAGAAGGTATTGAACTCAATTGGTACTCATATGTGCAAATACATTCTAGATACAATGAAGATCGAAAAAATGAGGGTTTTTATGATAAACTGACTGAATTAGATAAAATTTTAACAGGTAACGATGAAAAATTAATTAAAAAATTTTATGATTATTTATTAGAGGTGAAATTATATGAAGAACAAGTGAAAGGAACTATGTTAGCCTGGGGAAAAAACTTTGGACATGGGATTGATTTAGAAAAATGGCAAAAATTGTGGACTCAAAATTATAAAATGACAATGTCAACTGCATATAAAGAAAATTTGTATAAGATGTTTTATAGGTGGCATTTATCCCCATCGAGAATAGCAAGAATGTCGAAGAATAAGTCTGAAAAATGCTGGAAATGTCAACATACACCCGGCACATATTACCACATGTGGTGGACTTGTCCTGAAGCTAAGAGATACTGGACTAAAATACACATGTGGTTGGAGAAAATGATACATAAACATATAGACTTGAAACCAGAACTTTTCTTATTGGGAATAATACCAGAAACATACAATAAAGACTTGAAATATTTGATCATAAATGTCTTAACAGCTGCTAGAATTGTATTTGCTAAATACTGGAAAAATGAGAAAGTACCAACAGAGGAGGAAATTGTTCGGAAGATAATGAACTGTGCAGAAATGAGTAAACTTACATTTGAAATTAGAGAATTAGAGGATGAGCAATTTTATAAAGTATGGGACTTGTTTTATCAATGGTTGGATAAAAAAACTTGGAAGTGAATCTTTTCTTTTTCTTTACCCTATCTTATATGTAATAATAATAGAAAGTTATACTTAATGTTTTGAAAAAATCTCTCTCTTTTTTCTTTCTTTTTTTTTCTTTTCTCTTTCTATACATATTAAGCCTTTATTATGAAATAGACCATTTACTTATACGAGATAAGAATAATAATGTATTTAATATATAAGAGTGAGATGATTTAAACTGTTAGGTATGATTATGGCTGGTGACTATTTTATAATATAAAATGGAATAATGATGATGTAATGAACAATGGATGTGAATATAGATTAAAATATTTAATGACTACATGGATTGACAAATAATAATGGGAAATTAAATTTGGAGTTGAGGATGATTGGAAACTTTAAGATTAATGGAAAATAGAAATGTCTTATATGAAGTAATGAGTTTCTTTTTTTCTTTGACTTAATCTCCACTTTTATCTTTGAGAGAATGGTGATACAATTTTATAAAGACCTATTGCTACCTAGTACATAATTGTAGAGATAAAGAAATAAGGGTTGTCATAAAAGAAAGAATACTATGGTAACTTGAACATGCAATGCTCAATGAAATATTTAACTATATTTAATGGATAATTAGTGAACGCATCCTTAATTGTAAAAACCATCGCACAAAAACTTGTAACCAAACGACATGCTTGATGAAAATGTGTTTTTTTTTTTACTTCCCTGCTCTTGTACCTTATGTGTTGTCTTGTCTTTTTAAAGAAAAATAAATAAACATTTAAAAAAAAAAAAAAAAAAAAAAAAGAATTAAGATTTTCAGACAAGGAGCTTTCTCCCTTGCAGCGGAAGATGCTGAAAATTGAACCCAAGCCATTTGTGCAAGGTGTAAATTCTTGTCACTGAACTACAATTGTTTCCCTAAGGAGTCTTATAAAGCTGCCCACCCTTGAGACAATACAGTTTGCATAAGTTTGAAACTGGACTAGAATCAGAAGAGCCCAAAGATAGGCAGGTTAGCAAACATCTCAGAAGACAGTTCCTGTATCAAGATTCAGGAAGAACTTGACAAGCAGGAACTCTAAGCAAAAATCAGCAAGAGGAATGTCAATAGAGATTAAGCACGAATACAGGGTGGGAGCAGTAGACCATTCTGGGGGAGAATCATAATAAGCAGCAACATGAACCAACCATGTGATGAAGTTGCAAAGCAAAGCAAATGCTATCCTAGGCTCTTATCAAGGGTATGAAGTCAAGATTAAGAAAAGTCATTATTCCTCTCTTTGCTGCACTGGACAGACCACACCCATAATATGGTGTCCATTTGGAAAGATACTAAAAACCTGGAATGTGTCCAGAGCAAAGAAACCAGGATGATAAGGAGATTGGACCAGTGGTGAAATCTAAATTTTTTTACTACCAGTTCTCTGGGCGTGGCTTGGTGGGGTCACGTAACTATGTAGTCATGTAACTGGGGGATCAAAAAACATAAACTCACTTTAACAATGTCCTGCTGGAGCAGGTTTGGACTAGATGACCTCCAGGTCCCTTCCAGCCCTGGATTATCCTATGAAGCTGCGTCTAGTGCCAGGTATGTAGTCTTTCCTTCCTTTAATTTTTCCCTCCCTTTCTTTCTCCCGTCTCTCCATCTCTCTTTTCTTTTTCTTTTTTTTCTTTTTTCTTCTTCTCCTTCTCCTTCTCTTCTTTTTCTTCTTCTTCTTCATTTTCTTCTTTTTCTTCTTTTCTTTCTTTTTTTCTTTTTCCCTTCCTTACTATTTATTTATTTATTTATTTATTTATTTATTTATTTATTTATTTATTTATTTATTTATTATCTATCTATCTATCTATCTATCTATCTATCTATCATCTATCTATCATCTATCTATCTATCTATCTATCTATCTATCTATCTATCTATCTATCTATCTATCTATCTATCTATCTATTTATCTATCTATCTATCAGCAACTCCCACCCTGTTTTTGGCCTAGCAGGCTTCAGGGAAGCCTGCTGGAAGCAAAAACGGACGCCCACCCGAACTGGTAGCATTTCACGCCTGGATTGGACAAACATTTGCATGTAATGGAGGTGTTCAACCCAGAGAAAAGAAGAATGCGAGAAGAGAATGACAGTCCTCTTCAAGGATCTGAAGGTCCATAGAAGAACAAGGCAGAGCAATCCAGAAGGCAGGACAATAAAGTACTGTATAAGGCTTAACTGTAAGGAAGCACAGTTGAACATCAGGAGAAAAAAAATCTGAATAAAAGCTCTTTAACAGCAGAATAGACTGTTTCAGAAAGTGATGTATTCTCTTTCATTATTTAAACAAAGGCGGGCTGGCATTTGTCTGACATGACATATACAGTAGTAATACTGGATTCTTGCGCTGAATAAAGGCTTGGACTAGATCAGTGATGGCGAACCTATGGCACGCGTGCCACAGGTGGCACGCGGAGCCATTTGTCAGGGCACGCGAGGCACTGCCCTGTCAGCTTTTTAAAGGGTCGTTTTGAGCGCTCCGAAGGTGTCAGGGAAGCCTCCGGATGGTCCCTGAAGCCTTCGGAGCACTCAAAACGACCCTCCGAGCAAACGGAGGATCGTTTTGAGTGCTCCAAAGGCTTCAGGAACCGTCCGGAGGCTTCCCTGACGCCTCCGGAGGGCGTCCGGGAGGCGGGGAAGGCTGATTTCGCATTCCCCAGGCTCCTATAAAGCCTCTGGAGCCTGGGGAGGGCGAAAAAAACATCTAAAAATGGGGGGGGTGAGCGCCTACAGTGCGCGCATGCGCACTGGGGTCACACATTGCATTATGGGTGCGGCACGCCCGCACACGACCCCCTGCGCTCCCCCCACTTATGGCACGCGAACCAAAAAAGGTTCGCCATCGCTGGACTAGATGATCTCTAAGGAACCTTCCAAGCTTCATGCTCTATCACTCTAAGTTGTCCATACTCAGCCACGCATTTTGAGTTTATAAGTAGGACCAATTTGAGATTGGAAGACTCTGAATCAGAATCTGTCAGTTTAATTTACCTCACAGAGATCGTATGAGGATAATGAAATCAGGATGCAAAGGACCATGAATAATATTTTGACAGAAAGGCAGTACAGGTAGTCCTCAAATTAGTACTGATCACTCAGCGACTGTTTGAAGTTGTGACTTACCTGAAAAAGGAGACTTATGACCCAGATCCAAAGTTCCAACAATCCCCATCCCTCCCCCTGTCCCAGTCATGTGATTGCACTTCAAGAACTCAGTGTTTTATAACTTACAACTGTTAATGGGCAGGTTCCATTATGGTCTTAATTCAAGGACTATGTGTATATTAAAAGTAATTAATAAATGAAAGCAGATAGACTTCACCGATCCAAATATAACGCTTTCTGAAAGTAGTTCATTTCTGACCAGTTCAAGGTTGACTCAGCCTTCCATCCTTGCGAGGTGGATAAAAGGAGGACACGGATTGTTGGGGGCAATAGGCTGACTCTGTAAACTGCTTAGAGAGGGCTGTAAAGCACTGTGAAGTGGTATATAAATCTATTGCTATTAAGAGAAGGGTCTTTTCATTTACTTATGATCCAAAGCCTTACTATTTATTTATTACAATTTTAACTTGCTCAGTTATTTAAGATTTAAGTTCCATCTACAGTTAAGATAGAGTATGTGGGTTGACTTTTTTTTTTTAAAAGAATGCTTTTTTAAAAAAAACTAAAATTGAATGAGAACGTTCAAAACCTGATACAAATCTTTGGGCAGAAAAGGCAGGATTTTTTTTTTTAAAAAAAAGCTGTATCAGGAAGAGCAACTGATGTTCTGTGGCTCAGCAGTTATGAGGCAAATGAAGGGCCAGTCAAACTTTCACTTTTTCCTCCACATGCTTTGAATAGAGTCATAAGGCCAAAATGTGCTATGCGCCCCGTGTTTTATATCATACTGAATCATATTCATTATTCTGCTTTCATTTGCTTGACCGGAGAAACAGAGAGATGTCTAGATCTCATTTCCAAGTTGGTCTGGTAGAAACTTCCTACAAGGTCTTTGTGAGAGGTTTCTTCTTCTTCTTGGCATCCAAATCTTCCAGAAGGTTGTTGTCCTTGCTATTCCATATTCCTCAGGAATTCAGGGTTAAAAGGAAGTACAAACTGTCTACCCTTACATATTGCTTTTGGCCTAATATTAGAAACTAGCTAATACCTGTGCTCTGTTACGAAACTACGCGATCCGGCATCTATTGCCTTCTCTTCCTCAGCCTTGACCCACAGAAGCCTCCCCTATGCTATTGCTATTAGTATTAATTTTTATTATATTAATTATTGTATATTATATAGCTGAGCACAGAATTGTCTCCAACTGTCCAATGTGTTTAGGAGTCATACCATTCAGGTCATTTCCAAACAACTCTAAATGTTCAATCTAGACATATTCTTCTGCATTAGGCTTAATTTCAGCATTTTTTGAAATGTTGATAGGCTGCAAATTTATGCATACACACTCCTTATCTCCTTCCTAATCTCTTCCACATTAAAGATTAATTTCAAAGACTGTGCCAGGTATGTATCTTATTCAGCGGGGAGAGGAAAGGTTGACTTATGTAACATTTCTACAGGGGTTTGAAAAAACAAAGAAAAACAGGGGGTTGGGAAATTATGACTCTTTTAAAAAAAATATTCTTTTGTAATAGAAAATAAAACTTTTGTCATCTGGGGTGGGGTTGGGGTTAAGCAAGCACCAGAGTTGATAAAACAAGGACATCTGAAACGTTCTATGCCAACATGAAGGTTAACAGAAACCACAATATGTGTTTTTAAGGATTGATTTCAAAGCTCTTTTAGCTACGGATACAAGCCATTTCCTCTTCAGACTCCAGCCCTTGGAGCAATTTCTCTGCAACAGCCATCTAAAGTGACACAAGCTCTTTGTTTCTTCCATAAATCTGCGGCCACATTTTGAGACAAAGCTACAGAGTTTTTTTTTACCTATCACTTACGTAGAAATTTTGGCTCCAGCCAAATTGCTTTGATTAGCCTCTCTCTTTTTTTTGGCAGCTGGAATATTTGCAAGCATGCTGTGACCTCACAGAAAGAGCAGGAAGTGGACATTTGTTCAAGTCATTTAAAAATGAAGACTGATCAATGGGATTAATCCCAATGATTGAACGGTAAAAGGAGGGGGTTCGCTTGACACTCATTGGTAGCATTTACACAAAAATTAAGGCCAGTTAAAGATCTAATTATTGCATTTTTAAAATATGCCAATCTTGGTTAGCTTTAACTCCGAAGAATGGCGTGTTGTGCAAACCCAAACTTTTTTGGTTTTCTTATGCGTCAGTGTGCTGTGGAAATCAGAAAAAAGGGTTAATTCAATAACTAAGATCCAACTGTTGTGGGAACACAGAATTATGAGACTCCTAAACCAAGGCTGGGCTCCTATGACAAAAATAGGGTTGGGTAGTTGTAATGCAGAACCTTGAGGGAACCCAGTCATTCTCTTCACAGGTTGTGTGAATAGGTCTTCATGCTAAATCAGTGTAAGGTTTCTTTGGGTGTTATTGCTTTATATGTGAACCCAGCCATTTTGTCTCGTTAAACTAAGTTTACTGAGTTTTGCTAACTTGATCTGGGGTTCAGCTATATAGGCAAAGATGGAGATAAATCCATAGGTTTTCTGGCGTTGGAACCACTTTAGGAGTACAAAGTCACTTGGGGCATAAATGAGATTATGAAATGGTGGAAAAGACAGTATCTTCATGTTAACAGGATAGATGAGGAAACCATGCTTGTTCATCCAACCTTCTCTAGAGCTTCAAGACTGGCCTTCCAAAAACAATCTTTATTAATGAACTTTTTAAGTAAATTGGTATATTCCTGATGATGGATGATCATCGTGAGCTAGTTTAGCTAATTCTTTTTCGTACAGCTTTTGTTTTTATTCCTTGTTTGGGTACACTACTCTGGACTCATCCTCAAGGAAGAGGATGACAGTAATTATAATATGGTATATCATATAGTAATTGGATGTTTCTTGATCTGCCCCACTACTCAAAGCAAACATTTTGCAAAGAGCTAATCCAGGGGTGTCCAAACTTGGGAACTTTAAGACTTGTGGACTTCAACTCCCAGAATTCCCCCGCCAGCTGGCTGGCTGGGGAATTCTGGGAGTTGAAGTCCACAAGTCTTAAAGTTCCCAAGTTTGGACGCCCCTGAGCTAATCTATTCACCCCAACTGTGAAAAAATATACATGATTTCAAAATGAATTAAGCTTGTTGCCACATATAATTAATTTCTTTTTTTGGTTTATATCCGGCCTTTTCTTTAGGATCTCAAACTGGCTTACAATGAGTTGAGGGAAAATAACTGACCCCAAATAACTCAGTGAATTCCTTTGGCTGAGAATAAATGTGATCTTGGATCTTTCAAGACTTAGTCCAAATTCATACACACAACATTGGCTACCAAGTAACAAGAGGGATCTTGGCTCTCAACTACATCTACTGAAAATGTAAGTTTCTTCCAAACATACAACTCGCCCAAAACTTACCATAGAGTCTAAGGCTGATACTAAGCTGGTGATAACTTCATCTTTTTGAGAGAACACCAAGTGCCATTGGTCAGGTCTGCAGTTGTTAAGAAGCCCATCGGAAAGCTTCCCCAGCAGCGCCATGATTGCCTGAAATCAACAAGAACCAACTGAAAGTTAGATGAGTCTTGGGTTGCCTGGACATCAAAAACCACAATAGAACAACCAGATAGCCTCTGAATGTTATGCACTGCCCTGTTCTAGAGCTCAAATCAATTCAAGCATTATAGTGCTTGCTGGAATTCAGAGGTGAAAATATGTCCCCCCACTCACTCTACCCCCAGTCTTGACTCTGCCCGAAAGCATTCTCCAAAACCGCTACCAGATTGCAATTGTTAAAAATGTGCTACAAGAACTTCATTAAATACTTAATTGAATATAGTAATTATATTAGCTGGGTTTCATTCATTTAAAATAAATTTACTTTTAACTGAAATTTCATTTTCGCTTGGTGACTTCTTATAATATACCCTGCCAGTTGGCTACTTAAACATTACTAAGAGAGTAGGTGGTGGTGGGGGAATTGCATAGCATGTTTCCCCCAAAATAAGACAGGGTCTTATTTTCTTATGACCCTCGAAATAAGTGCTTGGCCTTATTTTCGGGGAGGTCTTATTATTTTTGAGGTGCAGGAGGCAACGAGTGTGGTCACTGCGTTGCAATATTTTCGGGGAGGGCTTATTTTGAGGGGGAGGGCTTATTTTTGGGGGAAACAGGGTAGCACTATTCCACAGAGAGAAAGGTAGGGAGATGTGGTTGATAGAGATTATCACAGTATTTCTTTCTCTCGCCTTCACTGAGAGGGGTTAAACAAACTGCACCCACCACCATGCTACAATAATAAAGAATTAACACAAGGACCTCCTGGATGGTGGGTCTTTGCAAATCCCCATTAAAGCCAATTCTTGGCCCCATGGAAGTGTGGCCTCCAATGAAGATAGTGGCTTTGTCCCCGAGACGCAAAGATACAACTGTCACATGGAGCAGAAAACCCATCAGCAAAGTCACACTTACTTCAGAATTTCAAACTGTTTTGCAATGATTACTCTGCTTGAATTCAATTGTTCCTCTTCTTCCTCCTCCACCACCACCACATTGCCATTCTCCTGCAACTATCCCCTGGCCCCCAAACAGACTTCCTGTTACACAAGATTTTTGCTCATAAGCAAGAATATGCATTAAAAAAGAAAACTAAACAACTCCTCGCTGCTTCCAATGGGCTTCTTCAATCAAATTCTCGCACAAGACACACCATTAAAAGAGTACTTTTAGACTTTTAATGGTGGACAGCCTAGGGCAAAACAGTCCCTCTTGTTGAAAAGGACGGCAGAATTCCTAAAAGTAATAAAACTCTGAGACTGGAAAGGAGGAGGAGGAGGGGAAAACAAACAATCAGGAATCTACAAATGAATCTAGCAGTTGGCTGCAAATTTTTGTTTTCATTCTAATGATATGATCTCATCCTTTTCTTAAGTCATGACCTTCTGAAAAAACTAAGAAAGGTGGAACTGGGTGAAGGGCAGCAGTTCCTGGAGATCATTCTGGATGTCCTTCTAACAAGGATGACTTTGTTACTATAATACGGTGCTAGAAAAATGGCAGGGCAGTCATAGGGAAGTTGAAGGCTTTAGCTTCAGCTTAGGCCCTAGGATAGGATGGGATGGGACAGGATAGGGCAGTGATGGCGAACCTATGGCACGCGTGCCACAAGTGGCATGCGGAGCCATTTGTCAGGGCACTCGAGGCGCTGCCCTGTCAGCTGGCCAGCGCGCATGCGTGCACTGGCCAGCTGAGTTCACCTTTTTAAAAGCTATTTTTCGCCTTCCCCAGGCTCCAGGGGCTTTATAGGAGCCTGGAGAGGGAGAAAAGAGCCTCCCCCGCCCCCCCCCCCCGGAGGCTTCAGGGACCGTCCGGAGGCTTCCCTGAAGCCTTCGGAGCGCTTAAAATGACCCTCCAAGCAAACCGGAAGTGACTTCCGGGTTGCTTGGAGGGTGGTTTTAAGTGTTCCGAAGGCTTCAGGGACCGTCCGGAGGCTTCCCTGACGCCTTCGGAGCACTTAAAACCACCCTCCGAGCAACCTGGAAGTCACTTCCGGTTTGCTCGGAGGGTGGTTTTAAGCATTCCAAAGGCTTCAGGGAAGCCTCCGGACGGTCCCTGAAGCCTCCGGAGGGCCTCCGGGGGGGCAGGGGAGGCTCTTTTTGCCCTCCCCAGGCTCCTATAAAGCCTCTGGAGCCTGTGGAGGGCGAAAAAAACATGTAAAAATGGGGGGGTTGCGCGTTGTGCGCACATGCGCACTGGGGGGTCGCACGTTGCATTATGGGTGCGGCACGCCCGCACACGACCCCCCTGCGCTCTCCCCACTTGTGGCACGTGAGCCAAAAAAGGTTCGCCATCGCTGGGATAGGGGATAGGAATCAGAATAGGAATAGGAATAGAATACTTTATTGTTGTGGCCCGTCAGCTGCCAGTGGAACTGGCACCAGACTCGGGTGAAGAGGAGGTTGGAGAGGAACTTGGGCCAGTCCTGGAGTCTGGGGAAGGCTCTGATGGATGCTCTGTGTCAGAAGCAGAGATGGAGCTAGAGCCGTCCAATATTTCTCAGCTGCCTTCTGAGTCAGAGATAAGTGAGGAAGAAGAGCAGCTGGGGTCTGTTTCAGATGCACGTATGCGCAGAGCTGTCAAGAGAGGAGAACAACTGAGGAACAGCAGCCAACTCGGGAATAAAGGCACATGTGGAAGCTGAATGGCCCCTCCCTGGCTGGGGAATAAATAGAAGCAAAAGGGGAATGGTGGTTGTAGGAGACAACTGTTCGGATTTCTTTTGGAAGGTTTGTCTTATTGTGGTTCATGTCTCAGAGACTGCTTGACAGTGTTTAATTTACACTTTACAGTGTTTAATTTACAGCTCCTGGCCTGGCAATTATCCAAGGAATTGATAAGGTCTGTACTGCAGTTAACCCTTGGAAGAATTATTGCCTGGACTTTTCTGTTTGTGAATGCCATGAATTCACAGTAGCTAAACAAAGAGGGTTTTTTCGGGACAAGGAGTCTATTCCTTAGTTCTGCTAAGGCTGGGTCAGGACATTTATTCACCGAGTGTGATTGTCACACAAGGTATTTGTCTCCAGTGCATAAACTCTCACTGTGCATACAAACAACAAAATAATGTAATCATAAGATACCAATAGGAGAAAGTGATAGAAAAGATGAGAAGGATACTAGTAATGCAGCCATACAATATTCTTGAGAGGAATAAAAAGCACGACTTTGTCTAAAATTTCTATATACTAGATTCATATGTCCAGAGACAAATTCAGAAAAAACTATTTCTGCAGCATCGTTAGCCAGCCATCAACACCTAATTAACAACGAAAGGCTTCACACAACCAGGAACCATATAAATACCACCTGTAGGGCAGCACAGTGCACATAATCTGCAGAGAGAAGTTTCCTGATTGGCTGGGCATCAGCACCAGCCAAAAGCTTGGAAGAATAAACTTTTGATCCTGGTGGCCAACTCATATTGGATCCTACAATGTTATCCCAGGGCCTGTATATTTGCCTTCATTTGCGTAATTACTTCTATTTAGCTAAAAATATAATCCATTTTATAATGGTGGAAAAGGAATGACTAAATGAGCGGAGTACATGCTCAGCTGGATATCCAGAAGTTGTGAATGAACAACTGCTATTACCCTGTAATATGATTTTTTCCTCTTGAAATCAGACATGTGCTGCACTGCCTTACAAGGAACACAAATGCCATCCAATGTTAAGAACAGTGACGTCACATTCACTGTTGAGTGATGTCATAATAAAAACACTGACTTTCCTCCTGGAGCTATAAAGATCAATCAGATCCAATGGACACCTAGACTGGAGGCTTTTAAGAAGAGATTGGACTACCATTTGCAAGGGTGTCAAACTCAATTTCATTGAGGGTCGCATTGAGGGCTGTGGTTGACCTTGGGGGACCAGGTGGACATGGCTGGATGGCTGGGCGTGGCCAGCTTGATGCCACTCCCCAAACTGCTGTGGCATGTTTCCTCTTCATCTTGGGTAGACCGGACTGAAGCCCCATTGGGCTGATGTTTCCTCTTCCCATTGGGTAGACCGGGCCAAAACCGCATTGGGTAGACTGGGCCGAAGCAAAGTGAGCCGGCCCCTTACATTTTCCAGGACAGCTCCCACAGCCTGGATCGACCACATTGGATCAGGCCCGTAGGCCTTGTCTTTGACACCCCTGGTGTAGGGTCTCCTGTTGGGATAGGGGGTTGGACTAGATGACCTACAATACAAGATCTCTTCCAACTCTAATAATCTGTTAATCTAAAACCTTCAATCCTTGGCATACTACATTTTTACCCACAAAGAATTATTTAAATGAGGTCAAGGGAAAATAATTCACAGTATGGTTTCTCATCTCTATTTCTATAAATCCAGTTCCATGTATCCTTGAAAAGTGTTAGGTCTATAAATGTCATTAAGTAATCTCTTTCCCTGTCATTCTTAATATAGAATAGCATTTTGCCCATGGTGGATATGCTCTCCATCACTGCTGTTTTCAAGGAGAAGAATCTTTGCCAGGCCTCACAGGGTTACTTATATTATTTTAGCAAAAGTAGGACATGGACATGAATGAAAGGCACCTGAATTAAAGGTGTGAATAATAAATAATACAAAGACTTTATTTATTTTACAGTATTTATAAACAGCCTGACCACTGACACTCTAGGCCAGTGATGACGAACCTATGGCACCAAAAGAGCCCCCCCCGCCCCCCCGGAGGCTTCAGGGACCGTCTGGAGGCTTCCCTGAAGCCTTCGGAATGCTTAAAACCACCCTCCGAGCAAACCGGAAGTGACTTCCGGGTTGCTCGAAGGGTCGTATTAAGCGTTCCGAAGGCTTCAGGGACCATCCGGAGGCTTCCCTGACGCCTTCGGAGCGCTTAAAACCACCCTCCGAGCAAACCGGAAGTGACGGTCCCTGAAGCCTCTGTAGGGCCTCCGGGGGTGGCGGGGGAGACTCTTTTCGCCCTCCCCAGGCTCCTATAAAGCCTCTGGAGCCTGGGGAGGGCGAAAAAAGCATGTAAAAATGGGGAGGTTGCGCGTTGTGCGCGCATGCGCACTGGGGAAGCTCACGCGTTGCATTATGAGTGCGGCACGCCCGCACACGACCCCCCTGCGCTCCCCCCACTTGTGGCACGCGAGCCAAAAAAAGTTCGCCATCGCTGCTCTAGGCAGTGTACAAAGAATGCAAACTATTAAATCCAGAAACAGAAATGAAAACTTAAAGCAACAGCTAGCCAACCAACCAACCAAATAAATAAAATATAGTGTTATTCATATGCCCAGTTCTCATTAGCCTATTACAGTGGAGGAATCCTCTTATTTACAGTAGGTTTTATTTTCTTCTACCAGTATATTTTTCCTCCCTCT
The DNA here is from genome assembly GCF_964273705.1 of Natrix helvetica. Classification (NCBI taxonomy): domain Eukaryota; kingdom Metazoa; phylum Chordata; class Lepidosauria; order Squamata; family Natricidae; genus Natrix; species Natrix helvetica. The sequence goes on along the minus strand of NC_138552.1, from coordinate 280,916,769 downwards.
TTTTTTTCTGCAGACATCTCTTATTCCCTCCTCCTTCTGATTTTGTTTGGTTACATAAATAATGCCTTTGGCAGCCTGAACATCAGGAATAGAGAGACTGCTAAATTGCTGTCCCATAAAATCCTATTTGAAGGCCATCTTGTAATGGATTCCATTAATAACAGGGGGAGGTTGTCAGGATTTGGTCCAATCTAATTCTAGCTGCAGCCAGACTGAAGAAAGGAACAGGTTTTTAAAAAATGGTTTAGGAAAGAGAGGGCAAAGAGGGAGAGGGAGTCTCTAATGAAGCAAGATTGTTAAGCCCAGGATGCCTCTCTACAGAATAAAAATGAAGCAAGCTCAGTTAACTCAATTTGTTTGCCAGACTACCATGGTGTCAAGGATAGCTTTAAGCATTCAGAGGAAGGGAAGGAGGGAGGGAGGGAGGGAGGGAGGGAAGAAGGGATCCAATGTCCTTCCCAACTATGTGATGGAGAAAAAGAAGCTTTTTTTTTGCCAAGAGAAAGAAAAAGGTTTGATTGACCTTGCTGGGAAACTTAGGACAATTTTTGCTGAGCAAAACATTTGATTGTCTCCAATCACAATGGTACCATTTAAACCAGCGCTGGGTTTCATATTTTGTTACCACCCCTGCCCCTTCCATGCATGTGCCCAGCCTCAAAAACGTGCCTAAATAGGACAGCATAGAGCCTGGGGCATGGGGGACACCCACAATTTCCACTACTGGTTTGGGTGAACCAGTCTGAACTGGCTGAACCTCTGATTTAAACACACACTCACTTGAACCATATCTACCAGTTTTGATGGCAGGTATACTATGCTGGTAGGACTGGCATCTTCTTGTGGGTAGGGACAGATTTTTTCAAACTTTTTTTTCCAATTACCAAGGGTGAAGGAAGTAATCAAATAAGTTGGTAAAAATATTTCAATTATGGGGCTCAGTGAAGGCTAGTTTTAAATCTGTCAGATACTTAATACCAACATTTTACATTTCCCATCGGTGGCTTACCAATGAATTTTGAAGCTGCAAACTTAAGAGTTTTGCTGCAGACCCTCCAAATGGGGATAAAGAATTTAAGTAATTAACCTCCCGTTAGAAGAGCGAGTATGCAGAGAAGCATAGTGAGAGTGATATGGAATAACACGCACAAACCAGCATACAGAGACACTGAATAGTATAAAATATATTAGTTTATTATGTAGAAATATAGAGGTATTCAGAGTCTGGTTAACAGTCCGAGTCATACACGGTTCAGTAATTCAGTTATCTAGTCAGTCAATCTAGCATACAAAATATAGCTAACAGTAGCAAACTACAATACCTCAAAATACACCAACCAGCTTCTAACAAACAGAGAGATCTAACAGTCATTCTGGCTCCCTCTTATGGCTGCTTGAGGTAACAAGCCAATTACATCTGTGAATCATTTAAAGTAGCAGTAATCATAGCTTATATACATTGCCAAGCCAAGCCTAGGGTTACATCCCTAACAATATGCAGTCCACAAAGTGCAAATTATTCTTAAGACTGAGGAAGGAGAGGGCTTGCTTGAAGCCATTACCACTAACAGCCACTCGTTTAACTCACACTTGGACACAAACTTTTACACACTTGGACACAAAGGACAAAGCTCAATCTAGATCAAGGTCTGAACAAAACTAATGAATTAGAACTCCTTTTTTCTGTCTATGGAGATTCTCCATTATCCAGGTCATGATTGTCCCAAAAGTGCTGTTCAAAAGGCAACTGGATTTTTCTGGTTTCTTTCTTTGAAAACATTTCCCTTCTCATTCAAAAAGCTTCTTCAATTCTGAATGGAACAGCATCTTTGGGACAACTCCTTTTTCTCTTTTTGCAATCCTGATCCACACAAACTGGTTTTGGCTCAGCTATCCATCTTAATTTAATCCTCTCTCTACTCCTGCACAAATTTGCACAGGGCTTGTTTTGCTTTGGGTTGGGTTTTTTTTTTTTGCATAATTAGCAAAACTAAAAATCCTTCCAACTTTTAAACTACAGAGTTCATTACTGAAAGATATAAACCACTGAACCATACAGAAATAGCTTAGGCTAGCTGGGTCATGAAGCCAAATTATCTTCCCATTTTTCAAAAAATACCATCATAGTAATATCGATAGCAATAGCACTTGGATCACGTGAAGTGTTAATACCACTTTATAATGCCTTGGTAAGGCCACACTTGGAATACTGCATTCAGTTCTGGTCGCCACGATGTAAAAAAGATGTGGAGACTCTAGAAAGAGTGCAGAGAAGAGCAACAAAGATGATTAGGGGACTGGAGACTAAAACATATGAAGAACGGTTGCAGGAACTGGGTATCTCTCGTTTAATGAAAAGAAGGACTAGGGGAGACATGATAGCAGTCTTCCAATATCTCAGGGGTTGCCACAAAGAAGAGGGAGTCAAGCTATTCTCCAAGGCACCTGAGGGTAGAACAAGAAGCAATGGGTGGAAACTAATCAAGGAGAGAAGCAACTTAGAACTGAGGATAAATTTCCTGACAGTGAGAACAATTAATCAGTGGAACAGCTTGCCTCCAGAAGTGGTGAATGCCCCAACACTGGAAGTCTTTAAGAAGTTGTTGGATAGCCATTTGTCTGGAACGGTATAGGGTTTCCTGCCTAGGCAGGGGGTTGGACTAGAAGGCCTCCAAGGTCCCTTCCAACTCTACTATTGTATTGTATTATTGTATTGTATTTATATGCTGCTTCATAATACTTCACAGTCCTCGTTAAATGGATTTCAGAGTCATCCTATCACCCCCAACAATCTGGCTCCTCATTTTACCGACCTTGGAAGGATGGAAGGCTGAGTCAACCTTGAGTTAGTCAGGATCGAACTCCTGGCAGTTGGCAGAATTAGACTACAATAACGCATTCTAACTTATGTAATTAAGCTCCCCGTTAGAAGAGCGAGTATGCAGAGAAGCGTAATGAGAGTGATATGGAATAACATGCACAAACCAGCATACAGAGACACTGAATAGTATAAAAATATAGTAGGTTACTATGTAGAAATATAGAAGTATTCAGAGTCCCGTTAACAGTCCAAGTCATACACAGGTCAGTAATTCAGTTATCAAATAGTCTCAGTTTAACACACAAAGTAGATAACAGTTGCAAACCACAATACTTCAGTAATACACCAACTAGCTTCTAACAAAACAGAGAGAGAATTAACAGTCATTCTGGCTCCCTCTTATAGCTGCATGAGGTAACAAGCCAATTACATATCTTAAGCATTTAAAGTAACAGTAAAGTAATCATAGCTTATATACATTGCCAAGCCAAGCCTAGGGTTGTCAATGTATTTACACACAACTTTACATTCTCAATCCATAAACATCACAATAATGATTTATGTTTTTCTTTAACACACAATACAGTACATAATGTAGGTTCAAGATACATTGCATAATGCATCCCTTATCAAACATAGAACCTATTATATCAACATCATCTAACTCATTGGGGTTTAAATTTCATAAAGGTCTACATACTTCCTATCCACTCCAGTTTTACTTTTATATTTCTGTTTGCGTCTCCTTGCATATTTACTTGAAGGTAAATCAGTCTTGTCAAGCACTCCCAAATCCTGCAATGATTTAAACTCATTGTTCATTTCAGCTTGCCCTAACTTTTTATCCTCAGTTGGATACGTAGTCCGCTCATTGTATGCAGCAGGTACCTTATCCACCTTACATGCAACAGATGCTTGATACCTATCAGGAGGCAGCGTTACACGGGTTGACCTTCTGGGTAATTCAGGGCTTATAGGTGGACTATCCTGAACGTCCTCCTGCTTTATCACTTCATCCTGACTTTTCACTTCCTTCTCCTGAGTAGACTCCTTCCCTTCATCACACGTTTCTGGTATTTCTAATACCTTATTTTGATCTACTCGGGTTTCAATTACTACATCGTTGTTTATTTCCAGTTTATCCCAACCAACATGCTCTAAAAACGTAGCATTTGCACTGTGATAGATCTTAATTGTCCCACGTTCCCAGAACCTATAAGATTTATGGTTTGATTCATAACCAACAAATATTAACTGCCTTGCACGAGTTTGTTCCTTTAACCTAATCTGTGCAGGAATATGAACCCATGCAAGAACTCCAAACGTGTGCAAGTAGCTCAAATCAGGTTTCCTACCATGCCAACGAGTAAATGGTACCTCTCCAGTAGAAGCATTTACAACGTTGTTCAGTAAATGATTAGCACACATTATGGCTTCACCCCATAATGTTTCAGGCAATCCTGAATCGGCTAACATGGTTCTAGTCATGGCTTGTAATGTTTGCCCTCTCCTTTCCACAAATGCATTGTGTTGAGGTCTATAAGGAGCAGAACGTTTATGCTCAATACCAGCTGTTTTTAACATAGTTTGGAACTTATAATTTGTAAACTCTGTCCCATTATCAGTAACTACAGTGATAACCTTGACTTTTATCTTTCTTTCCGCAAATCTCAGCCAATTAAAAAATTGCTGAAATGTTTGTCTTGTCTTTCATTAAGTAGCAGAAACCATATCTTGAGTAATGATCCATGATACTCAAAACATAACAGGCACCTCCCAAACTGGGTTTTATAGGTCCAATTAGATCAGCAAATACTACTTCTAAAAGTTCCTTCTTTTTAAACTCATTATATCTGTTTGCTGGTATAACCCTGCTCTTTCCTTACTACATACATTACAATCCAACTACTTATAGCAAGGTTTTAATTTCACTCCCTCTGACAACTTTACAGTTTGTTGCAGCGTTTTGAAATTAATGTGCCCCATACACATGTAACAGATGTATGCATTCATCATGTTGTTTAGCATTTATATACACAGAATTAACTACAGAATTAACTAAGATTAACTACACTTTCATCAGACATTACATACAAACCATTGTTTAAATTAGCAGTAACCATTTTACCTGCTTTCTCTATGAGACATTTATCTCCAATAAAGGTTACTTACTACATAGCCAATCTTAACTAGAGCTCTTACTGATAATAAATTAAATTTCAGTTTAGGTATATACAACATGGATAAATGCTCATTTACAAATGAACACCTTGCCATACCTTCACCAGATGCTTTCACCCTTCAACTATTTGCCAAAGATACATGTTGCTTGCTGGCAGATATTTTTATAAAACAATTCTTATTTCTAGTAATGCACTGTGATGCTCCACTATCAACAACCCATGAATCATGGCTTATTGGTGCATTTCTAGAGATAGTCAAAGTAGACACACCTAAATTGACATTATCATTTTTCTTAGCCTTTCTAGTATTCTGTTGTTTTGCATGTTTACAGAATCTAGCTATATGCCCCTTAGCCCCACAAGAAAAACATTTTCTAGAAGTATAGGCAGTTGAAGGTAACTCTTCATGTTGTGGTGGTTTCTCTCTCAGTTGCTCTCTTTCCAACCTTCTTCTTCTGGACTCTTCCAACAGTCGTGCAGTTATGTCAGTCAATGTTAGTTCATTTCGGGTTAGGACCTTGAGGGACGATACAAAATCATCATAACTCTCATCCAGTGATGACAGAATGATGTAAATTTGATGTAACTCAGAGAAAATAAGTTTCTTTTCATGTAGCTCTTGGAAAACTCCTTTTATAAAGTTAAAATGAGCTAACATATCTCCACCCTTCAGAAGACGTGCCCTAAACAGTTTGCGGGTAAGCTACAGTGTCACGTACATATATCTTCTTCAAATTCTCCCAACATCTTGCTGCAGAATTCTCCCCACGAATATGAACTGTTGGTCAGTCAACGTTAGACCAATTATACACAATGCTCGTTTGTTGCATCTTTGAAATTCTGCTATCTTCTTGGCATCATCCTCGTCATCTGGATTCCAAGAAGTCACGTCCGGTGGATTCTGTACAGCATCCCACAATCCTTCAGTACGCAGAAGTAAGCTGCACTTCATTGACCAGGAAACATAGTTTGTTCCATCCAACCAGGTTATCAGTGATAAATTTGCTGATAGTGCATGTGCCATCTTCTCCGTAATAGTAAACACTTATAAACTAAACAGCTATCTGTATACGGTAATGCGTACCAACACCAACTCTCTCTTTTCAGCTACGTCTGCAACACTCTGGGCACACAGGGTACACTGGGCCCATAACCAGTGTTATGTAATTAAGCTCCCCGTTAAAAGAGCGAGTATGCAGAGAAGCGTAATGAGAGTGATGTGGAATAACACACACAAACCAGCAGAGACACTGAATAGTATAAAAATATAGTAGTTTACTATGTAGAAATATAGAAGTATTCAGAGTCCCGTTAACAGTCCAAGTCATACACAGTTCAGTAATTCAGTTATCAAATAGTCTCAGTTTAACACACAAAGTAGATAACAGTTGCAAACCACAATATCTCAGTAATACACCAACCAGCTTCTAACAAAACAGAGAGAGAATTAACAGTCATTCTGGCTCCCTCTTATAGCTGCATGAGGTAGCAAGCCAATTACATATCTTAAGCATTTAAAGTAACAGTAAAGTAATCATAGCTTATATACATTGCCAAGCCAAGCCTAGGGTTACATCCCTAACACTAACCACTGCGCCACCATGGCTATCAGTGTCAATGGAACTAACAGCTCAATGTTGTGATTACTACATAGCATCCTTTGCTATATCCAAGGGCAAGCGATCTTGTAAGCAGAGGCCACATGGATTTCTGTCTTCTAATACATTCTCTTTGCTATCCCATCTGCCACTGCCTCATCAGTGTTTATATATGTGTATATATATATGTGTGTGTGTGTGTGTGTGTGTGTGTGTGTGTGTATGTATGTATGTATGTATGTATGTATGTATGTATGTATGTATGTATATGTATATGCGAAAACCACTCATACTGCATCCCAAAATCTCCAGAACCATAAAACCTACAAACCGGAAATGTGGCATGTATGTTCCTCTTGACTTCTAAGTGCTCGCTTAGAAAGGATTTTTTGAAATGACCATCAGATCATTAGTATTTTTTATATTATTATTAACATGCTCTGATGCTAAGGAGTTAGACGTTCTACTCCACTTCCCAACCTGAAAACTTGAATAGGATAGGAGACGTTTCTCTGGGGCAAGGCTGAGGGAGAGAAGAGGATAGGATAGGGCAGTGATGGCGAACCTTTTTTGGCTCCCGTGCCAAAAGCAGGGGGAGCGCAGGGGAGGTCATGCGCAGGCGTGCCATACCCATAATGCTATGCACGTGACACCCCCTCACGCATGCATGTGCACCCAACCAGTGACCTCCCCTTGCTTTTGGCATGTTTTTTTGCCCTCCCCAGGCTCTAGAGGCTTTCTAGGAGCCTGGGGAGGGCGAAAACAGCCTCCCCTGCCTTCCCCCGGGACATCCTCTGGAGGTCTCAAGAGCTTTCCTGAAGGCTCCTGAAAATGAAAAACAGACCTACGGACAAACCAGAAGTTGGGAATTATAACTTCTGGTTTGTCAGTAGGACTGATTTTCGACCTCCGAAGCCTTCAGGGGCCTTCAGGGGCCTTCAGGAGGCTTCCCTGAAGGCTCTGGAGAGCAAAATCGGCCTTATGAGCAAACCGGAAGTCCGTTCCCGAACTTCTGGTTTGCCCGTAGGGCCAGTTTGCCTCAAAAGAAGACCAAAGTCAGCTGGCTAGCACGCGCATGCGTGCTGGCCAGCTGACAGTGCAGTGCCTCGCGTGTCCTAACAAATGGCTCTGCGTGCCACCTGTGGCATGCGTGCCATGGGTTCGCCATCACGGGGATAGGAGATGCCCGATCACATAGTTTTGTAACGGAGCACAGGTATTAGCTAGTTTCTAATATTAGGCCAAAAAAGCAGAATAATGAATATGATACAGTATGATATAAAACACGGGGGCGCATAGCACATTTTGGCCTTATGTCTCTATTCAAAGCATGTGGAGGAAAAAGTGAAAGTTTGACTGGCCCTTCATTTGCCTCATCACTGCTGAGCCACAGAACATCAGTTGCTCTCCCTGATAGAGTTTTTTTTTAAAAAACTTGCCTTTTCTGCCCAAAGATTTGTATCAGATTTTGAATGTTCTCATTCAATTTTAGTAAAAAAAATGCATTCTTAAAAAAAAAAATCAGCCCACATACTCTATCTTAACTGTAGGTGGAACGTAAATCTTAAATAACTGAGCAGGTTACAATTGTAATAAATAAATAGTAAGGCTTTGGATCACAAGCAAGTGAAAGGGTCCTTCTCTTAATAGCAATAGACTTATATACCACTTTACAGTGTTTTGGAATGCTTTACAGCCCTCTCTAAGCGGTTTAAAGAATCAGCCTATTTCCACCCCAACAATCTAGCTCCTCATTTTACCCCCTTGGAAGAATGGAAGGCTGAGTCAACCTTGACCCTGGGGAGATTTGAACTGCCAAATTGCAGGCAGTCAGTAGCCAGCAGAAGTAGCCTGCAGTACTGCACTCTAACCACTGTGCCACCATGGCTTAATCCTTCTTATAAGCAAGTGCTTTATCAGAAGCTCACGGTATTATTTTATTTATTTTATTTCAAATTTCTAGGCTGCTCAACTTCAACAAGTCTGGGTGGCCTAGCATATAAAAGCAGTTCTTATTTTTTAAAAAAATCAAATAAAGGTGACCTTCTTCTGCCCCTATGGAGATTTAAAAAAAAACAAAGGCTCCCCTATCACTTGTCCCAAAAGCTTTTTCTTTTAAAGGGTAGTTAGTAAGGAAGAGGCCATGGGAATCTCCAGAGGGATATTATTCACCTCTAGAAGGCAGGTGCTACAACACTGAGGCCCACCTTCTGGATTCTGCTAAATGACAACGGTTAATTAACGGGATCAAGAAATAGCCAACTCTGCCAGGTCTTACATCATGGGAGATGGGCAGCCCTTCAAACAACTGACCCTAAGCTCTATGGGGAGAGACAGCTGGGTGTAGTAATTAAAGCAAAAGGCGTAGAAACCAAGAGACTGTTAACTTCAATCTTCACCTTAGGCACAAAGCCAGCTGGGTGGCCTCGTGCCAGTCACTCTCTCTTACCCTAGAAAGAAAGCAAGGGCAGCAAACCACTTCTGAAAATCTTGCCAAGAAAATTGCAAACTGTCAAAACTGATTTGAAGGTACAAAAAGAAATGGCTAGCGGGTCTCGACGAAAATGAGGCAGGGTCTTATTTTCTTTTGACCCCCAACGTAAGCGCTTCGCCTTATTTTTGGGGAGGTCTTATTATTTTTGAGGTGCAGGAGGCCCCTTAACCTTGGCCCCCGGCCTGTGCATCAGCTGATCCAGAGAGGGCCGGAAGTTCTGTCTCTGCTTCTGGCGCACTCTTGCAAGCCTTAGCGTCAATGGGCCTGCCGCTCTTTTTGCGGCCGCCACTAAGAGAAGGGGTGAAGTAGCTAGGATTTGTGGGAGCAGCTTCCGCAAGGTCATTCCACATGGATGGCAGGTGCATGTGGGGCATGTTCCCCCCTTCCCCCCCAGAAAATGGTGGGGACTGGCTGCACATGCGTTTAAATATTTTAGGGGAGGTCTTATTTTGGGGGGAGGGCTTATTTTAGCTCATGCATTCAAAATGTGCAGCAGCTGCCAAAAAAGCCAACACAGTTCTAGGCTGCATCAACAGAGGGATAGAATCAAGATCACGTGAAGTGTTAATACCACTTTATAATGCCTTGGTAAGGCCACACTTGGAATACTGCATTCAGTTCTGGTCTCCACGATGTAAAAAAGATGTGGAGACTCTAGAAAGAGTGCAGAGAAGAGCAACAAAGATGATTAGGGGACTGGAGACTAAAACATATGAAGAACGGTTGCAGGAACTGGGTATGTCTAGTTTAATGAAAAGAAGGATTAGGGGAGACATGATAGCAGTGTTCCAATATCTCAGGGGTTGCCACAAAGAAGAGGGAGTAAAACTATTCTCCAAGGCACCTGAGGGTAGAACAAGAAGCAATGGGTGGAAACTAATCAAGGAGAGAAGCAACCTAGAACTGAGGAGAATGACCATTGTCTTACCTGAAGGGTCCTTTTCAGGGCGCTGCAACGGAGAGTCCAAAGAAGGGTTAAACACAGCCAATCTGCCCAGAACTGAATTGAAAACTTTAAGCCACGCCTCTGGTGCTGACTCACCTCAGATTTATTCAATGAAGACGTGGAACAGTTGCGCGCTGAAACTTCAACTGGAAGTCTAATATGGAACAAGTCAAAAATAGTCCAACAACAATAACAGAAACAACAAACAACACTGTGACTTCACAAACACCAGCGGAGAATAGACCCCAGGGCGGGGTGGACTCTCCGTTGCAGCGCCCTGAAAAGGACCCTTCAGGTAAGACAATGGTCATTTTCCAGGGCGCTGCTCTGGAGAGTCCAAAGAAGGGACATGCCCAAGCTAACTGTCATTAGGGCGGGAAGGCTCAGCCATCAGGGTCGCTCCGCTGGTATGGATGCCCTGAAGAACACGCCTCCCAAAGGCCCCTTCCGCCGATGCAAAACTGTCCAGTTTGTAATTTCGGACAAATGGAGACAGAGAAGTCCAGGTGGCCGCCTTGCAGATCTCTTCAATCGGTGCCTGTGTAGACCAGGCAGCTGTGGTGGCGGCGCTTCTAGTCGAATGTGCTGTGATATTGCGAGGCACAGGAACGGACTGTAAAACGTGGGCAAGCGCAATGCAGGCTCGCAGCCATCCGCCGATGGTAGATGAAGAGACCTTCTTGCCTTGAGAAGCTGGTTGAAAGGAGACGAATAGAGATTCGGATTTCCGAAAACTGGCCGTGCGCTTGATGTATCTGCGAATAGTCCTGCGCACATCCAGCATGTGCCAGCGTTTTTCCCTCGGGTGCCGAGGATGCGGACAAAAATCCGGAAGGACCACCTCCTGCGCCCGATGAAACCAGGAATTGACCTTCGGAATGAAGGAAGGGTCCAGCCTCAGGATTACTCTGTCGTTACGAATGAGACACAAGTCCTCTCTGACTGACAAGGCAGCCAGTTCCGATATGCGACGAGCAGACGTGATAGCGACCAGAAAAACCGTCTTGAATGTGAGGTGTCTGAGACTGGCCGTCTTAATGGGCTCAAACGGGGGCCCGATGAGGGACCGCAACACTACATTGAGATCCCAAGATGGGTATCTGTGGACCACTGGGGGTCTCAGGTTGGTCGCTCCCCTGAGGAAACTGCGGATGGTTGGATTCCAGCCAAGAGATGCATAGCCCTCAACTGAGAGGATGGTTGACAGGGCTGCCGCCTGGCGCTTCAGGGTATTAGGAGCCAGGCCCTTGTCCAAACCTTCCTGCAGGAAGTCCAGGATGACAGGAACCGAAGCAAGGGGCGCAGACATACCATGAGCCGTGCACCAGCTGGCGAAGGATTTCCAAGTGGCGTCGTAGATGCGCGTCGTGGACTGCCGTCGTGACGCTTGGATGGTGCCAATCACCTTGTCTGACAACTTGCCTCTGCTTAGGAGATCCCTCTCAAGTGCCAGACGGCCAGCTGCAGCCACTGGGGTTCTGGATGTTGAAGGGCCCCCTGGCTGAGAGAGATGTCCTGTGGAGGAATCCGCCACGGTGGTGTGATCGAAAGACTCACCAAGTCTGCAAACCAGGTTCTCCTGGGCCAGTACGGTGCTACCAGCAGCACCTCCGCCTCCTCTGCTAGGATCTTCCTGATGACTCTGGGAAGAAGAGGTAGCGGGGGAAAAGCGTAAAGCAGACCTTTCGGCCACGGGCCGTGCAGCGCATTGACTCCTTCCGCCCTCGGGTCGTGGAACCTTGTGAAGAACCGCGGAAGATGCGCGGTGGCCGCGGTGGCGAACAGGTCCACCAGCGGGAGGCCGAACCTCTGGGACAGTTGCTGGAACAGCAGCGGATGTAGATGCCACTCCGAGTGGTCGACTGTGGATCTGCTCAGCCAGTCCGCCTGGGTGTTGCTCGTGCCCAAGATGTGCTCCGCCTGAAGAGAAAGGAGATACCTCTCCGCCCATCGACCCAAGAGCTCCGCCTCCTTCATTAGGGATCTGGAGCGCGTTCCCCCGTCGAATGATGTGCGCCTTGGTGGCGACATTGTCTGTCATGATGCGCACGTGGTGGCCCTGAACGGTGCTCTGGAAGCGCTTCAGCGCAAGCCTGACTGCCCTCAGCTCCAGCCAGTTGATGCTGTGAGCGGCTTCGGAAGGGGACCACCTGCCCTGTGCGAGCTGGTTGTGGCAGTGGGCACCCCAACCGAACAGGCTGGCATCCGTTGTGATGGTGAGCCTGACTGGCTCCTTGAATGGCGACCCCTTTAACAGGGCCGGAGACAACCACCACTTTAGAGAGCGACGTACCTCTGCTGGAACTGGAATCAGTCTTGTTGAGCTGCTTTCGTTTGTTCTTTGATATGGAAGCAGGAGCCACTGAAGGGGACGGGAGTGAAGTCTCGCCCAAGGCACGATTGACAGGCACGAGATCATCTTGCCGAGGAGCTGTGAGAGCTGAACCACCTTGACTAGACGTGACTGCTGCACCTGAACGACCATCTCCCGAAGGCTGGCCACCCTTTCCGAGGACAGGGATACCGTGCACGAGGTGGTGTCGATGACGGCCCCTAGATGCTTCAGTCTGGTCGTGGGAACGAGATGACTTTTTTCCAGGTTGATGGTGAACCCGTGGTCCCGGAGCGCCTGCATGGTGTGTTCTAGGTCGCTGACAGCTTGTTGATGCGATGATGACAGAATGAGAACATCGTCTAGGTAACAGTGGAGTCTGACCGGACGTGACCGTAGAAAAGCCGCCACGGCTGCGAGAACCTTTGTGAATGTTCTGGGCGCCGATGACAGGCTGAATGGCATTGCCCAGTACTGGTAATGGAGGCCCACGTAAGAGAACCTCAGGAACTTGCGGTGGGCTTTGCGGATAGGGACGTGGAGGTAGGCCTCTTTGAGGTCTATGGACGTTAGTATATCGCCTGGCCTGATGCACCCCAAGATGGACTGGAGGGACTGCATCTTGAACCAGCGATATGTCACGTGGTGATTGAACCTCTTTAGATCTAATATCCCCCTCCACCCTCCTGAGTTTTTGGGGACCAGAAACAGGATGGAGTAAAACCCTCTTCCTTCCTGGCCTGCTGGGACAGGTTCTATGGCCCTGATCTCCTTGAGGTGCCTTATCTCCTGTTCCATGAGGGATCTTTTGACTAACCCTAAGGGAACTGGACACCGGATGAAGTGGCGGGGAGGGGGGGACCAGAATTCTAAAGTGAGACCCATGCGGACCGTTTGAAGAACCCACTGGTCCGACGTGGTCTGCTCCCATTTGGCGTGGAACAACTGCAACCGCCCTCCTATGGGAGCTGACCTGTGATGGTCATTTATACCTCCTAAAGGGTCGGGAGCCGGAGCCCCCCCGAAATGGCCGCTTGGAGAAGGGCTGCTGGCGACCTCTGTCTCGAAAGGATTGACGGTCCTGAGACCGCTCACCCTGCTGGGGATACGCCCGATGATAGGGGGCGGAGCTGGTGGAGGGCTCATTGTTCCGAAAGGCCTGCCTCCTGTAAGAGCCAGGACCTTTACGATCAGGCTTTTTGGTGACTGATGGCATCACTTTCTTTTTGTCCTTGTTTTCCACAAGGACTGGATCAAGGACCTCACTAAACAGCTTGTCCCCTTTAAAGGGGGCAGTAACAAGCTTCCATTTGGAGCGCATATCCACATTCCAGTGCCTAAGCCACAGGAGGCGTCTGGAAGTAACATTAGACGCTAGGGCACACGAGGCAAACTTAGCAGCATTCAGAGTGGCATCAGCAGTGTACTCTGTGGCTGCCATGATTTTATTGATATCCTGCCTGACTTTAACGTCCTTGGCAGGTATCTTCCTCAACAACTGCCTCAGCCACAGGAGAGCCGCCCTGGAGAAAAAGGAGGCTGAAGCGGAGGACTTAATGGCCCATGCAGCTGCCTGATGGGTCTTGTGACAAGCAGTTTCGGTTCTCTTGTCCTCAGCCTTGAGCCCCTCCAACAGGTCAGGAGGGAGCACAGAAGAGGAGGTAAGAGCCGCTACAGGGGGATCGATAGGAGGGAGCTTGAGCAGCTCCTCCAGGCTGGCATCCACCGTATATAGCTTCTTGTCATGGCTGCTGGGGGTAGCCATGGTAGCTGGCTGCGCCCACTGTCTTTGAACTAAATTGAGGAACATCTTGGGTACAGGAACTATTTCCTGGACCGAAATGGGTTCCTCAAAGAGATCCCCAGATAGATCATCAGGGTCTACAACCACCTGAGCTGGGGGGGTGGACCCCATGTGAGTTGAGATCTTAGCCTTATCTAAAATGGTTTTGAAATTATCCAAATTAAATAAGCCTGAAAAGGCCGGCTTTTTGGCGGGGCTTGCCTCATCCCCAGAGAATTCAGCTTCCTGCCTAGGAAGAAGTTCCTCTTCTTCCTCCCAGTCTGACTCATCGGAGGCCACTGAAGAATGCAGGGACGGAGGTGGAAGGCTAGGAGTCATCTCCCTGGAATCCTCCTGGGGTTGCAAATGGTGGGTCTTGCGAGTGCGCTTGCCACCTTTTCGCATGCCTGCCTCAATGCCCTGGGAAATGGCCCTGTTAATTATTTCCTGCATTTCAGTGGATAGGTTAGGCCCTTGGTCCTCAATGGGGCGAACCCCTTGAGTGGGCCCGGGGATCGGCTGTTGAGGGGCTAAGGGCCCCATTGGAGCTGGTCCCTCCTCCATATCAGAGGGACAGGCAAAGAGATCAGCCTGATCAGCCATGGAATGGCCTGGAGAAGTTGCCATGGCCAAGGAATCCCCTTCCTCTTCACTATCAGAAATGGGGCCTCCCTGGGCTGGAGGAATTTCCCTGGAGGGCTCCCCAGGAGACACCGAAAGGGAAGATTGCGCCTGCTGTTGGGCTTTGGAAAACTGTTTTTCTAAGGCCTTCTGTCGCCTTAATGCATCTTTGTCTAGGCCTGAGCCCTGCTTGGGGCCAAGCCTGGAGTAAGGCTTACTCCCTCTAATGGCCTCCCTGGCAGCTTTCCCGGCCTGTCTTACAGGGGCTCTGGAAGAGACACCCTCAGAAGTCTCAGGGGCCTGATCTGCCATGGAAACAATCACTGGTTGGGACAGTAGGGGGATGGGAAAACCACCACTCACCACCTCCAGAAAGCCCACCGCAGCACGATGCTCCTGAGGAGACAGAGAAACTGCAAGGCCTGAAGTAGCTTGGAATTTCTTAGGCGCGAGCAGAATTCGCTCCCAGCGCCTGCAGGAGAGTAAAGGAGGCGACCCAGCAGGCCACGATCCCACGCCGCTATCACTTGCTTGGATTGGGGCCCAGGTCGCCGGTCACACCGGGCAAGTCTGACTCCACGCGGCTCCTGCAAAGAGCCAGGCACCAGGCAGCTGCGGCAAAAAACTTTTAAAAGTAAAGCCGGAAGATTGCGCAATCCAAAATGGCGGCCGGAACTCACCGGAGCTTTGCGCGCCAAATTTAAAGAGGGAAGAAGCCAAAATGGCTGCCCTGGAAGCCCACGCAGCAATTTGACTTGCTAGAAGCACAAATTGCAACGGAGGGCTTCCAGCGGGAATCGGCCCTCAGTAGGGGTGCCCCAACAGCGCTGGCGTCGGCACTCCGACCCACGCGCTTCCCCCAACAGCTGCCTGCGGCTTCTAGGAGCCAGAGCAAAGCCCCGGACTCCAGGAGAGCCGAAAGGGTGAGAAAAACCCAATTAAAAAGGGAACAAAACAAACTTAAATTTAAACTCACCAGCCTGCTCTAAAAATCCTTAAATATACTGTTTTAAAAAATTATTCTTCCTCTGGAGAGTCCAAGGAATCAATCTTAGAACTGGAGAAAATCTTAAAGCGCGTCCACTGGGCTAGCTGAATTGAAAAAATCTGAGGAGAGTCAGCACCAGAGGCGTGGCTTAAAGTTTCAATTCAGTTCTGGGCAGATTGGCTGTGTTTAACCCTTCTTTGGACTCTCCAGAGCAGCGCCCTGGAAAAATGTCCTGACAGAACAATTAATCAGTATTTATTTATTTATTTATTTATTTATTTATTTATTTATTTATTTATTTCTTAGCGCTTATAGACCGCCCCCTCTCCCGAAAGGGAGGTAGACGTTAAAATTATGCCAGGCCAGCCAGTCGGAACAGATGTGTCTTCAATTTCTGTCGGAAGGAGCGGAAGTCAGTGGTGGTTCTAATGTCGGGGGGGAGGTCATTCCAGAGGGTTGGGCCCATCACAGAGAACAGCTTGCCTCCAGAAGTTGTGAATGCCCCAACACTGGAAGTTTTTAAGAAGATGTTGGATAGCCATCTGTCTGAAACGGTATAGGGTTTCCTCCCTAGGCAGGGGGTTGGACTAGAAGACCTCCAAGGTCCCTTCCAACTCTACTATTGTATTGTATTGTATTGTATAAAAGCCTGATTGGGCTTATTATCCAGGGAGGTCTCATTTTCAGGGAAACAGGGTATGTAGATCATCAGGTGTGACAACTAGGACCTTGAATTGCACCCAGAAGTTCACTGGTAACCAGTACAGTTCTCAGAGCATAGAGAAACGCAGGTTTTTCCATAGTTCCTTCCCTCAACTGTATAAAGTCCCCCCCCCCCCCCCCGTTTGCTTTGTCTCTTCTGTGCTTGGCATTTTAAGATGGATGCCGATTTTCTACTTCTCTTAAAAGAGCTTGGAGACCTTTCGAGGAGGAAGGAGAGATGGGGAACCTACATGCAAGCAGGAACCAGACCTGCCATGTGCACCCAAAATGGATTGCAAAATCATAGATTTTCAGCAACACACCAGGGTTGGGCTATTTTGGATGTTTTAACAGTTGAAGCTGTTAGTACAGCTATTTTCAAACTTTCAACCTCTTTAAAATCCCCCCAAGCCAGGGCTGAAAAGTTTTGGTTCTCTCCCAGTGAAACCACTGCATCATACTTTATGTGTCCACACAGCCTGGATGAAAAGCAAAGTTGCCACTAACACCTGGTGACATTCCAAACAGTCCTACCTCTTGCCATACAATGCAATTTTTGCAGGAGCATTTCTGATACTTCATCTATCCTCCACATCCACCTCTGGCCTCTTCATTTCCTTCCATTTACCCTGGCCAATGTTTACAATCTTTTTCATAGATACCATATTTTTTGGAGTATAAGACGTACCTTTTTCCCTCAAAAAAGAGCTGAAAATCTGGGTGCGTTTTATGCACTGAATACAGCATTTTTTGCCTTCCTTCACCAAAATGGTCGTGCAGAGCCTATAGAAGGCTTTCAGAGTGCTCCTGGGGGCTGGGGAGGGCAGAAATAAGTGGAAAATGGGCCGTTTTTTGCTCAGTTTTGCACCCACCACCCCCCCGAGCCCTCAGGAGCACTCTATAAGCCTCCTAAAGGTTATGGATGCAATTGTTTTCGACAAAAAATGGGCCATTTTTTGCTCATTTTTGAGAGCCCCTACCCCCCAGGAGCACTCTACAAGCCTCCTAAAGGCCATTCATGCCTTTAAAAAAAAAAACGGGCCCATTTTCACAACAAAAGGGCCGTTTTTGGGAGGTCTGCAGAGTGCAAAAACTTTTTTTTTAATTTGCCTCTTCAAAACCTTAGTACGTTTTATACTCTGAAAAATATAGTATATCAGCCTTCATGATATGTCAAAAGTATTATCATTTTTGTTTCATAATCTTTGCTTCCAGGAAACATTCTGGGTTCTTCTCTAGTATTGAATGGGGTTCTCTTGGGAGTCCAAGCAATGAGAAGCAACCTTTTCCAGCACCACAATACTAAAAAAATGTTGTTGTTTTTAGTTGCGAAGTCGTGTCCGACCCATTGCGACCGCATGGACAACATTCCTCCAGGCCTTCCTGTCCTCTACCATCCCCCGGAGTCCATTTAAGCTCATGTCATCCCCTTCTTCTTTTGCCCTCAATCTTTCCCAGCATTAGGCTCTTTTCCAGTGAGGCCTTCCTTCTCATTAGGTGACCAAAGTATTTGAGTTTCCTCTTCAGGATCTGGCCTTCTAAAGAGCAGCCAGGGTTGATCTCCTCTAGGACTGACCGGTTTGATCGCCTTGCAGTCCAAGGGACTCGCAGGAGTCTTCTCCAGCACCACAGTTCAAAGGCCTCCATTCTTTAGCGCTCAGCCATTCTTATGGTCCAACTTTCACAGCCATTCATTGCAACTGGAAAACCATAGACTTGACTATATATACTTTTGTTGGCAGGGTGATATCTCTGCTTTTTAGTATGCTGTCTAGATTTGCCAGAGCTTTCCTCCCCAGGAGCAAGCCTCTTTTAATTTCTTGGTTGCAGTCCCCATCTGCAGTGATCTTGGAGCCCAGGAAAATAAAATCTGTCACTGCCTCCATTTCTTCCCCATCTATTTGCCAGGAATTGAGAGGGCCAGATGCCATGATCTTAGTTTTCTTAATGTTGAATTTCAAGCCAACTTCTGCACTCTCCTTCTCCACCCGCATCAAGAGGCTCTTTAGTTCCTCTTCACTTTCTGCCATTAGAGTGGTATCATCTGCATATCTGAGGTTGTTGATATTTCTCCCGGCAATCTTAATTCCAACTTTTTAACTCCTGATTTTCTTCTACTAACTCACATTGTTTTAGTCACTCTATTCATACAATCAACTACAACCTGTGATAAAAGATTGTGACACAGAAAGCCCACTGACCTCATCAGCCATTGCTTTCTTCTATTAAATTTATCCTCCCATTTTCTGCATCATTCTCCAAACACACGCCAAACGGTTTGACACTATTAAGCACCAATTGTTTTGTTTGGCTCTTTTGCTTCCCTCTAGAATTTTTCCCTTTCGGATTTTTCAGAACTTCTGCAAATTATGAGGTTTCCCCAATCTTGTTGATCCTGTTTTCTGTGCAGAGAGGGCTGTCTGGATTTAGAAATGGCATCATGCTCAATCATCAAAAACCAAATACATCACTCTGTTTAAATACAGTACAGGTAGTCCTCGACTTACAACATTTGGCTTAGTGACCATTTGAAGTTACAAAGGCACTGAAAAAATGTACTTATGACCAATTTGCACACTTACGACTGTTGCAGCAATCCCATGATTTACATTTGGATGCTTGACAACCGATTCACATTTATGACGGTTGCAGTGGCTTTCAGGAGTGACACTGGAGTCCTGTAATCACCTTCTGCAACCTTCTGACCAGCAAAGTCAACAGGGAAACCAGATTCACTTAACCACTGTGTTACTAATTTAACAACTGCAGTGGTTCACTTAACAAATGAGGCAAAGAAAGTTGTACAATGGGGCAAGACTCATTTAACTAATTTCTCACTTAACAAGATAAATTTTGACTCAATTGTATCGCACGTTGAGGACTACCTGTATATGAAGTATCTAAGTAAGTTTCATTTTTTAAAGGCAGAATATAAATTTGTACTACGTACCCAATTTATTGTACTACAATAAATACTACCGCAAAATAATATTTCTTATTGCAGACACTAATTGACAGTGAAAAATATAGCAAAAGCTCCTGGTCTCATGTCTTTCTAGAACAATCACTACACTGCAAGTTGGTCTTTTGATTACAGTGGAATATAATTGAAAATGCAAATGATTTGCAAGCTCTAGTAATGAAAGTCAAAGAGCACAATGGGAAAACATGGGACCACAATTAAATGCAAATAAGAGCCAATTAATGACAACGGTGCAGCAACCAGCCTTAGAATTCAATATAAAGATACTGAAATGGTGGGTCTCTTCTGCCTCTTAGACCAATTATCAACAGCAAAGGAATCCGGAATTAAGAACTTATTCATTTCTAGCATTTCTAGACTTACACCTGACAGCATCGCAATGAAGGCCTCGGAAAAGACAGTCAGATGCTGTGATGTGTGTGTGTGTGTGTGTGTGTGTGTGTGTGTACACACATACACATACATACATACATACATACACATACATACATACACACACCATACAATTATCAGAATCACAAGCAGGCAGTGTTTTTTCCCCCTGTAGCTCTGTACAGAAATGAAAGTTGGTCTTTGAAGAAGCAGGATAAAAAAAAGATTGACGTTTTTGAACTTTGGTGAGGGAGAAGACTCCTTAGAATACCAGAGATAAACAAGAAACAAATAAATGGATCACAGACCAAATCAACCAAGAGTCTCATTCGAGGCACAAATGGCTACGCTCGAATTATCCTCCTTTGGAAAGGCCGACTCCCCGGAAAAGTCTGTAAATGCTGGGAAAGGTGGAAGAAAAGAGAAGAGGATGGTTTTCCTGGAGAATATCTATTTATGTAGTTGCTAAGAGTTGATACTGACTTGATAGCACAGGTTTTTCAAGTGTGCACCCATCGAATTGCTGGCCATCCTCTTCTCTTTCCTTCTACCTAGCCAGCATTATACCATATTTCCCCGAAAATATGACCTACCACGAAAGTAAGTCCTAGCTTGAATTTTTTTACACATGCACCCAATATAAACCCTACCCCCCCCAAAATAAGCCCTAAGACCGCGCCCACTCCAGGGTGCACAGGTAAAAATCAAGCTAGGGTGAGGATGTGTGTGTGTGTGTGTAGCTGCTACTTACCCTTCGGACAGTTGCAGCCAGGCCTCGCACACTCTGATACCTGCCTTGCTGGCCCATTTCATCTGCAGCCGATAACAGAGTTCCAGATTAATCCAGAGCTTTGTTATCAACTGCACAGAAGCCTTCAGGAAAGCCTTGCAGGCTTTGCTGGCCACAGAAGAAGTTCCTGAAGGCCTCTTGACAGCAAAAGGAGGCTGGGGGCAACACACGCAAGTGAGTCAGTGGAGGACACCCCCCCCTTGAAAATAAGAACTGGTGCCTTTTTTTGCGGCAAAATTTTTTATAAGACAGGGTCTTATTTTGGGGGAAACACAGTAGAAGAGCTAGGTCTTTGCATAATAAACTGGAAGAGGGACATGGACTTTTTCCATGTCAAGGACTGCACTTGGACTCTACGTAGCTTACACACGGCTGTACTCCTAGAAGTAGAATCAAATAAAGCTAAAAGTTTCCCTCACACTGATCTCCATTCATGTGCCCCGGCATGGATTCACCTATGGTACCTCTCTTGGGAACAATATGGAAGCAATTTGCTTTTGCTGCCTTCTGGGAGTTTTTAACTTCATTTCAGCTCTGGGATTTCATGCTGGTCACTAACTACCGAACATATTAAGAAGTCCTGCCTAACTTTTTCAGGGTTAGCCAAGAGTAGCTAAGTGCTGCTCACACTAAAATTCATTCCAATTAGTTTTACACTTAACAGCACATTAACATGAAATATCCTAATGAATATGCTTTCTTTTCCAGGCCTGCGTTTCATAATTTTCCCAATCTATTAAAGAACAGCTTAGGCTCAATACCATTATCTCAAGCCAAAAGGTTCTCAGAGAGGCTGAGAAGGATCCCTCTCCTCTCACAAAGAGCTTTTTAGTCACCAGAGGAGAGAAGGTTGGAAGAAAATGGAGCCATCAGAAGCATTTTGGTGCAAGAGGAGATGACAGAAGGATGCTAAACCTGCCTCCATCCTAATTCTATGTATTATAGCAATAGCACTTAGATTTATATACCACTTCATAGTGCTTTACATCCCTCTATAAGCGGCTTACAGAGTCAGCCTATTGCCCCCAACAATCTGGAGCTTCATTTTACCGATCTCGGAAGGATGGAAGGCTGAGTCAACCTTGAGCCTGATGAGATTCGAACTGCTAAATTGCAGGCAGCCGGCAGGCAGCAGAATAACCTGCAGTACTGCACTCTAACCACTGCGCCACCAAGGCTCTTTATAGTGGTTGAGACTACAGGTAGGCCTCATAATTGTTCATAACTGAGACCGGAACTATGGTTGTTAAGTCTTGGAGCTCATTCACTCACCCTAACCCTAACCCAACAATCTTTTTTCTAGTGGTCGTTAAGTGAATGTCATGGTTGTTAAATGATCGGTGTGAACATTAACATTTTGCCGAAAAGGCTTTTTTTTTTTCCTGGAAACTGGAAGTGACCACAAATTTCCAGCAAAAAAATGTTGTAAATCATGATCACATTGGGGGGGGGAAGCCCCCCCATATGTGATCAGGTGACCACAGGGTGGCGGGTGACCTTCAGAACTTTGAAACTGCTCTGAGAAAGTCCCTTGTAATTTTGAACAGTTTCTAAGCAACCAGTTATAAGTTGAGGACTCTCCACAATAGGAAATTGCCAATCCTGAGCCAAGATTATCCAACAGAGATGGAGATGCCTTTGCCTATGTTTCAAAGGCAAGTTTTTCATTTTTCAACCAGGTAAAGCAGCCAGAGACGGAGTCACCATCACATCCTACAACACCGATCTTCACTATCTCTTAGTAGGTACACTAGCAAGTACCATTGGACTCCTGAAGATGGCTTCACAAGTGTACATTTTCTGGGTTTTTAAATTTATGAAATAACCCAGCCAATTTATAGCAGGTTGGGGGGGGGGGTTGATCCTTTGTTTTGTAATTGAAAACAAAACAAGACATTTCGGAGTAGAAGAGTGCAAATGATGAGATGACCATGATTTAGCCGTTGGAGGCAAATATCCGGCAGCAGGCAAAGAGGGTGGGGAAGACAGAAAGAGAGGAAGCATCTGGAAATGGAATTGAGGAAATGGGGTGGACTTGTGGCCTGATAGGCAGAGAATCTGGCTATCTTGGAGAGAGAAGAGCTTTATTTGCAAAGACTCCAAAAACATTTCCAACTGAATTATTATTATTATTTTCTTTTTTGAATAGCAAAGTTCTAGTCTTCCTGATTAAGCACCTGGGCTTCCAAGCTTGTAGAGAGTATTTAATGAATTCTGAAATTATGATACAAGATAAGCAATTAGCTCCAAAATCTGAAGAAAAATGGACAGAGGAAAACAAGGATTTTATTTTACAACTTTGCCCCTACTACTTCTAATAGCAGTGTTCCAATATCTCAGGGGTTGCCACAAAGAAGAGGGAGTCAACTATTCTCCAAGGCACCTGAGGGTAGAACAAGAAGCAATGGGTGGAAACTAATCAAGGAGAGAAGCAACTTAGAACTGAGGATAAATTTCCTGACAGTTAGAACAATGAATCAGTGGAACAGCTTGCCTCCAGAAGTTGTGAATGCCCCAACACTGGAAGTCTTTAAGAAGATGTTGGATAGCCATTTGTCTGAAACGGTATAGGGTTTCCTGCCTAGGCAGGGGGTTGGACTAGAAGGCCTCCAAGGTCCCTTCCAACTCTACTATTGTATTGTATTGCAAAGCTTACAGTCATGTTAATGCTAAGCCCACTGAAGTTGATTTGACTGCTTTAAATTTCCTTCAAATTGCATTAAATTTGACACGGATCTCTGTCTTTGATGGTGATTTTAAACCTGGAGCCTCTCAACAACCATCTCTTGCAAATACCACCAAGTTTCTAATCTCAGGTTGCTAGAAGAAACAAATAGAAACAAACCCCTGAACTCCAATTTGAACCGATAGCTGAACTTTTGCAAAGCTCTTGTTACTGTTTGGCAGCCATACATGTGAAAAGGAATCTAGGCTCGTTTGTTTCTCATGAGCTGAACAGAAGACAGCAGTCTAGCGTGGCTGTTTAAAAAGCTGGTGTGATCGCCAACTGCCTCAATAGTAACAACAAGTCTGTTAACAACTCCCACCCCTCCATTCTACCCTGGTGGGAACTGAAGAGTACTGTTCATTTCTGTAATCCACATTTTGAGAACACTGTGGATTAGAGGGTATTCAGGAAAGACCAGCCATCATAATGAAGGGGGCAAAACACCAAACCCTCTTTTGAATGGTTAAAAGAATTGGGGTTGCCAGGCATCTGAATTCTGATCACATGACCATAGGGATGCTGCAAAGGTCCTGAAAAGGTTCTGAAAAACAGTCATAAGTCCCATTTTTTTTCAGTGCTGCTGTAACTTTGAACAGTCACTAAACAAACTATTGTAAGTCGAGGACTACCTGTATTGGCTTGGGCATGTTCAAATACATTCAGAGGATTCCACAGCCACTTGATTTCCAGGTACAATTCAAAAACGAAATGCACAGGTACAGTATAGGTGGTGCCTTGCTCAACAGTAGTAACTGTGAGAGGGATCTTGGAGTCCTAGTAGACAACCATTTAAATATGAGCCAGCAGTGTGCAGCAGTTGCCAAAAAAGCCAACGCAGTCCTAGGCTGCATCAACAGAGGGATAGAATCAAGATCACTTGAAGTGTTGATACCATTTTATAATGCCTTGGTAAGGCCACACTTGGAATACTGCATTCAATTTTGGTCACCACGATGTAAAAAAGATGTGGAGACTCTAGAAAGAGTGCAGAGAAGAGCAACAAAGATGATTAGGGGACTGGAGACTAAAACATATGAAGAACGGTTGCAGGAACTGGGTATGTCTAGTTTAATGAAAAGAAGGACTAGGGGAGACATGATAGCAGTGTTCCAACATTTCAGGGGTTGCCACAAAGAAGAGGGAGTCAAACTATTCTCCAAGGCACCTGAGGGTAGAACAAGAAGCAATGGGTGGAAACTAATCAAGGACAGAAGCAACTTAGAACTGAGGAGAAATTTCCTGACAGTTAGAACAATCAGTGGAACACAAGTTGCCTCCAGAAGTTGTGAATGCCCCAACATTGGAAGTCTTTAAGAAGATGTTGGATAGCCATTTGTTTGAAACGGTATAGGGTTTCCTGCCTAGGTAGGGGGTTGGACTAGAAGACCTCCAAGGTCCCTTCCAACTCTGCTTTTGTATTGTATTGTATTGTATTGTATTGTAGTGTTGTGTTGTATTGTATTGTATTATATTGTATTGTATTGTAAGGTTCTGACTATCACTTTAAGACACTTGGTAATCTGAAAGATCTCCTTGTCCTGTAGATATCTGCCCCTTCAACCTGATACCCAGATCAAACAGAGTCAATTTCTAACCCCATGATGGCGAACCTATGTCACGTGTGTTGGAAGTGGCACACAGAGCCATCGCCCGTTGCTCTTCCAGGTTCCAGCGTTCCCGCACGCGGGAGAGCTTCTTTGTCTTCGTGCACATGGGAGCTTCTTTGCCTTCGGGTGCGCGAGAGCACCAGCCAGCTGGTCTTCGCGTGCACATACATGCCAGAAACCAGAAGACCAGGTGATGGGCATGCATGCGCACTCCGTAAAACCGGAAGCTCAGCTGCTCTTCTGGCTTCCGGTGCATGCACGATCCCGTTACGGCACTTGGTGTCGAAAAGATTCGCCAACCCTGTCCTAACCAACAGATTGCCACTCAGCAGAGCCTTGGAAATGGCCATTTTCACTGCTCCAACTCTTTGGAATTCCCTCCCAAGTCTTACTTGCCTTCGTTTCTCTTTAGCTCCAGTCTTGCACAGGAGGAGGGTGTGTTATAACTAAAGGTAAGGTTTGCGGAAGCATCACATTTGCATCTTTTATTTTTAATCCTCTTTTGATACATGTGTGGGCGTTATCATTTTATTTTATCTGAACACGGCTAGCTGCCCAGAGCTTCTGGGAAGCAGACAAACTGAATTAATGAAGTTTAGCCTAAAAAGATTGCATTGAGCGAGGATATTAAAAAACTGTCACGCAGAGTTGCTTATCTGCGGATCTAATGGGATGGGCTCCAACAGTGTGCGGAAAGTGTAGAGAAACAAATTTCTCCTCCAAATTAGAGCAACATCCAAAGAGTAAGAGCTGCTCATCAATGGAGTAAGCCACCTTGCAAGCTGGTGGATTTGTATTTGCTGGAAACAATGCAAATAGCAATAGCATTTAGACATATACTGCGCCAGGGTGTTTTACAACATTCTCTAAGTGGCTTACAAGGTCAGCATATTGTCCCCAACAGTCTGGCTCCTTATTTTATTGATCTTGGAAGGATGGAAAGCTAAGTCAACCTTGAGCCCCATCAGAATCAAACTCTGGACCCTGAGCCACTGCAACCATGCCAATTGCCAAGTGCCCGAATTTTGATCATGTGACCGTGAAGATCCTGCAACAGGCGTTAAATGTGAAGACTGGTGGTAAGTCACTTTTTCAATGACATTGTTAAGTTTGAAGGGTCGCCAAACAAATAGTTGTAAGTCAAGGGCTACCTGTTTTGAGGAGCAGGCTGGACTAGGTGACCTCTGGAACCTCATCCAATTCGGTTACTCACGTCAAAGACCAATAACAAGAGGTAAAGAGCTGTGGTGGCGCAGTGGTTAGAATTCAGTACTGCAGCTAACTGACTGCTCACTGCCAGCAGTTCGATCCTGACTACCTCAAGGTTGACTCAGCCTTCCATCCTTCCGAGATCGGTAAAATAACAACCAGATTGCTGGGGGCAATATGCTGACTCTGAAAACCGCTTAGACGGGCCTGTGAAGCATTGTGAAGCAGTATATAAGTCCAAGTGCTATTGCTATTGCTATCTCTTTGCTAGTATCTCTGATCTAGCAAAGTCGTAATTGTTCATCCTAATTAGCACTAATATAATCTGTTCAAGACCCAATAAAATTCCAAAACAAAAGCAGACTCTGCTCTGTGCTCAATGAACTGCTTTCAAGATAAACTCATTCACCACCTGAATATTCAGAAATATTTTATTTTTCCCTTGGTAGTCATGCTTTCATGATCCTTTAATATTTTCCCCTACCTCTCCCTCCCACTGGTTCCTTCTGACAACAGTTCCTCATCCTCTCATGGATAAAGATGGCCATAGATTCCTAGGAAACAAACAATGTGCCTCAGTTTTTCCAATACTTAGCAAGGATGTCATTATTACTCTAAACAACCCTTCCGTCCTGTTGAGCAACAAAATTTCCAATAAATCCATCTTGGGCCCTATTAACTCAGGGTAGTCCTATGCTGCTTATGAGGCAGAGGTACTTTTAGGATTTCCCCTGACACGTGTAATTTTTTAATAAAACTTCTACAGATGGATTTTTTTAACGCTATACAACTTAATTGCGCAGCTCATTTGTTTGCCTTTAAAAGGAACAACATGCATGCATTCACACACATGTGCGTAAGAGTCGCTTGCCAATGTTTGTGCGAGCGTTTTGAAATTCCCTATAGTACCACGTCTTAACAGAATCTAAAAAGTTCTATTTCTAAGATCTGCAGTGAAATTGAGGATTCTAATTCTCAGTTTACAGAATGCAAAATAGTGAGTGGCTAGAGCAAGGGTGTCAAACTCGATTTCACTGAGGGCCACATCAGGATTGTGCTTGACCTTGGGGAGGGAGCCATGGGTAGGATGGGTATGGGCAGCTCGAAGTCACTCATGTTGGGGGCATATGTGGTGGCCCAAGTGTTCAGCCAGCGAAAACAGGCTCCCAAGCTCTGTTTTTGGCTGCGACAGTCTCCTGCAACCCTCTGCCAGTGAAAACAGACCTTGGGGAGGGGGGGGGGCACACAGCCCTCCTGAGCTCCATTTTCAGTGTCAGAGACACTGTGGGCTGGTCCTTCACTGTTTTCAGGGCGGCCTTGTAGACCAGATCTACCATATTTTTCGGAGTATGACACACCTTTTTTCCTCTAAAAAGAGGCTGAAAATCTGGGTGTGTCTTATACACCGAATACAGCATTTTTTTGCCTCCTGAAGCCCCACCCCTTCACCAAAATGCCCATGCATACCCATATGGAGGCTTTCAGACAGCTCCTGGGGGCTGGGGGAAGGGGGGGCAGAAATGAGCAAAAAAGGGCCATTTTTGCCCCCCCCCCCAGTCCCCAGCAGCACTCTATAAGCCTCCATAAGGCTATGCATACAACTTTTGACATAAAAACGGCCCGTTTTTGTGAAAAATGGGCCAGTTTTTTGCTCGTTTTGGGGGGGCCCACCCCCACAGAAGCACTCTGCAAGCCCCCCCCCCCCCCCCGGCTATTCGTGCCTCTTTTTTAAAAAAATAAACTGGCCGTTTTGGGGAGGTTTGCAGAGTGCAAAAACTTTTTCCCCCTTTCCGAAAGCCGTTTAATTAGAGTGGTTGATGAGAATTACATTGATCAAGTGCTGTCCCAGCAGAAACAAAGTTTTAGTGCTACAGGTTGTCAGCTATTTCCTTCTCCAGCACATGGATAAATACACCTGGAAACATCTACCTAGCTACCTACCTACCGTATTTCTATCATCTATCTATCTATCTATCTATCTATCTATCTATCTATCATCTATCTACCTACCTACCTACCTACCTACCTACCTACCTATCTACCTGCCAACCTACTCTCTCTCTCTCTCCCCCTACCTATCTACTGTATTTCTCTCTATTTTTCTTTCTCTATCCCTCTACCTACCTACCTACTTACTCTATCTACTGTATTTCTCTCTCTCTATCTCTCTCTATTTCTCTTTCTATCCCTCTACCTACCTATCTATCTACACTCTCCCTCTCCCTACATACCTACCCACTGTATTTCTCTCTATTTCTCTCTCTCTCTCTATCCCTTTATCTACCTACCTACCAAACTACTCTCTCCCTCTCCCTACCTACCCACTGTATTTCTCTCTCTTTCTCTCCCTCTCTATCCCTCTATCAACCTACCTACTTTTTTAAAAAAATTGCCTCTTCAAAATCTGGGTGCCTCTTATACTCCGGTGCATCTTATACTCTGAAAAATACGGTAACCACCCCACGGACTGGATCCGGCCTCTGGGCCTTGAGTTTGACACCCCTGGGCTAGAGGCAACATTACAGAAAGTAGGGTATCAGGAAGGCATTTTCAATATCTTTCAACCTGTACCCCTTTCTCATACAGGTCTGCTTTTTGTTGGAAAACATCTCCTGTTTTCCCTCCTTAGAAAAACCATTCCCTAAATTCAGTGACTACCATAGATGCACTGCAAGCTATTGTTGCTCCATCACATCAATCCACTGGCCTACTCTGTCCTGTTACGGTCCAGATGTGTTGGAAAACAACACTCCAGATTCCCAGCTAATACACTGAATACATCCGCAGAGCATTAGGTTGCAGAAAGCTGCTATAGAGAACACTGCAGGTAAAAAAATAAAAATAAAAGGGGTCTAAAATAAAGGAATTTTTAGGCTTAATATTCTCAATCCCAAGATATACTGTGGGCTAGAAACACCTCTTATCTCAAAATAGCCCATAATGTGCTCCAATAGCTTTTCTCTCTTAACAGGATTCTGAATTCTGCTTCCCCCCCTCCCCCAATTGATTTTAGGATCTTCTAACATTACCTTTGCAACTAAATCAATGGATGTTGGCTAACCTGATTTTCTGCTCAAAAAAGAGAAAAGAAAAGACTCTCTTTCATGTGCTAGCTAGAGTTTTTCTGTCTGCCTTCAAAACTGAAGACCTTCTTACATTAATTCAAAGCAGTTCTTAGGCTATCTTAACTTCCATTTCTGCAGGAAATAAATAATTGCTCCCACATGCCCTGTAAAAAGCAGCGGAGCAAAATAAGCCATGAGGAAGGATCTGTCAGGTGAAAGAAAATGCTGTGATTCTGCAGCATTTTAAGTAAAGGCATATTTGAAAATAAAGTCTTTATCCAAGGATTGGGGGGGGGGGAGAAGGGAAGGGAATGGCAACTTCAACAAAATGCTGAGTAAAAGTGCCCTATATCTTGTAGCAACTCTGGCCAAAATGGAAAGTCTTATTGTAAAAATAATTTAAAAAAATAGTGTTTGAAGTACTGCCAAGAAGCAATTAAAGATTAATCTCTCCTCCTACGCACGCACACCATCGCGCACACAAACACACACAGATGCACTGCTCCAGCCTCAAAGTCAAGTCACAAAGCTCGTATTGATTTGCAGCAGGGCAAGATCTGACCTTTACTGGAGATTTTGCTAAGCAACAGAGGGGAGTTAGCCAGAGACCAAGCACAGACATCGACACCCCCATCCCTTCACAAAGACCCACGGGGGGAACGATTATCTAATTGACTCTTAGTCAATGGCGGAGGCTTTGCATTGCTCAAACCAAGTGTGACTGTGTTTGCAGAACACACTTCACCTGGTTGGTGAAAGGCCTTAACAATTGGATGTGAAAAGAAGGGTAGCTTCGAAAGTGAAAATGGAATTATATTTGGATTTTATATTGTAATGTTTAATTTGATCGAATTTAATAATAGAACTAATATGCTGATTATAATCAATTATATACTAATGCATTATATATAAATGTATGCTACGGGTATGGAGGGAGGGATGCCTCTCACATTTTGCAACTGCCAAAATTTGTATACCTGTCCATTTACCCTTTTCCCTATAAATTTTGAAAAACCAACAATTGGATGTGTACATTGTGTGCAAAGCTTGACTGGTTTGATATTGGTTGGTTTGTTTTGGGGGCTTTACGTGATTTGCAAACGTACTCCATTTGATTGGTTTATATGAAGATGTGAAATTGATGGGGAATCCCCCCCCCCCGCTTTCATTAAGTGTTGTTAGGGCGCAGCTGTAGGCAGATGTTAGACCAGTACTGGCAATCTGGAAGCTGGGAAGTGGGAGACCAGGAGTTGGGGAAGCACTCAATAGCATGCCAAAAAGGTTGCAACAAGTTCCCAACCCAAACCTAGATACCCCCCCTACGAGGTGACTCAGTAGCCAGCTTGACCTAGCATAGCTTCAGACATGCCTTCCTGAATGAGGATCACAATATGGAACCTACTGGTGATGGGTTCCTACCGGTTCGGCTGGGTTCGGCTGAACCGGTAGTGGTTTGGCGGCCTGGGTCGCTGGAACCAGCAGTGACCCAGGCCTGCCACGCTCCTGAACTGGTTCCCCGGGCGACAGCGTCATCTTGTTTTTCAGTTCTGTCCATGCGCAGAAGAATTGTTGCATTTATGGGCAAATATGCGCACACCGAACCGGCAGGAATGCCAGCAGCAACGCACCCCTGGAACCTACATACATCAGTGGTGGGATGTGAATTTTTTTTACTGCTGGTTCTGTGGGCGTGGCTTTGTGGGCGTGGCAGGGGAAGGATACTGCAAAATCCCCATTCCCTCCCCGCTCTCAAAATTTCCGCTAACGGTTCTCCAGAACCTGTCAGAACTGGTTGAATATCACCTCTGACATACATCATATTCATTCCTTGTTCTTTTCTAGCACTTGTCTTGAGACTGTGGCTATAAGGTCATTTCAAACATCTTGAAACCTCTAGACATAAGAATTAAGATAATTAACATGAGAAAGGGAACCGTGAATACTTCGATTCAGCTGGTTGTGTTATATGTGGAAAAGATTTATTCCTTAGAAAGAGGGGAAGCACAACCGCCTTTCATAGTGACAGAGGTGGCCCATTTATAACACGGCAACTATTCCAATGAGCTAAAAATCAATATGTTGTAAATGATCATCATTCAGATTCTACCGTCTAAGAGCCGTGGTGGCCCAGTGGTTGGAATGCAGTACTGCAGGCTACTTCTGCTGACTGCCGGCTGCCAGTAGTTGGGCAGTGAGTCTCACCAGCTCAAGATTGATTTAGCCTTCCATCCTTCCGAGGTGGATAAAATGTGGACCCAGATTATTGGGGGCCATAGGCTGACACTGTAAAGCACTTAGAGAGGGCAGTAAAGTACTATAAAGGGGTACATAAGTCTAAGTGCTATTGCTATTGCTACCAAGAATGAATGAGAGCACCTATTTTGCAGCAGAGGGTAGGACTGAAATTGCTTGTGAAACTGGTGGCAGTTGTTGTCATTATTTTTACAGTTGCATTAAACCTACTGGAAACTGAGCATACCTATTTTATGTCTTAGTTCAGTGGTTCTCAACCTGTGGTCCGTGGACTCCTTTGGGGGCCACAATACCATCACAGGGGGTCCGTGAAGACTTATGATTTAAATCTTAAGTTTAGAGCAGTGATGGCGAACCTGGGGCACGTGAAGCTATTTGTCATGGCACGCGAGGCGCTGCCCTGTCAGCTGGCCAGCGCGCATGTGTGCACTGGCTAGCTGAGTTCACCCTTTTTTAAAGCCATTTTTCGCCTTCCCCAGGCTCCAGAGCCTTTATAGGAGCCTAGGGAGGGTGAAAAGAGCCTCCCCTGCCCCCCCCCCAAAGGACCTCCGGAGGCTTCATGAGCTTCCCTGAAGTCTCCGGAGCACAAAAAACAGGCCCTACGAGCAAACCGGAAGTTCGGGAACGGACTTCCGGTTTGCTCGGAGGTTTGTTTTGACTGCTCCGGAGGCTTCAGGGAAACGTCCTGAAGGTCCCTCAAGCCTCCAGAGGGCTTCCGGGGGGGGAGGCTGTTTTTGCCCTCCCCAGGCTCCTATAAAGCCTCTGGAACCTGGGGAGGGCAAAAATAGCATGCAAAAAATGGGGGGGGGGAATGCCTGTAGTGCGTGCATGCACACTGGAGGGGTCGCACATTGCATTATGGGTGCAGTACGCCCGTACACTACCCCCCCTGAGCTCCCCCCACTTATGGCACGTGAGCCAAAAAAGGTTCGCCATCGTTGGTCTAGGGGAATTGTGGCCATGGTCCATAGCCACAAAAAGTATTTAAAGAGGGGCCGTTGTGAAAAAAAAAGATTAAGAATAAAAGAAGAGGCTTCTAGATCAGGCAAAGGCCCATAAAAATCAGTGTTCTGTTAACAGATAGATCTACCAGAAACGCAAACAGAAGCACCCAATTAGCATTCTCTGCTGGTCGAGCAGCATATAGCGGTGATTGCTAGGAAGCATCAATAGCCTTAATTCCCCCATCAGTCTCCTAATCTTATTTCCTAGTGGCAAAACCTGGAAATTTACTGCAATTTGGACCAGGAAAGTAAACTAAGCAGTAATACAGGTCAAGTATTTTTTTTTAAATTCTCGAATAGAAATACAGCAGCCTATGAGAAAGTTGCACACTGTTCATCCTGAAGATGTGGACAGCAAAACGGGTAGCCCTCAATTTACGACCACAACTGAGTCCAAAACTTATGTTGCTAAGTGAGACATTGTTAAGTTCCTTTTTTGTTCCATTTTATGATTTTTCTCGCCACAGTTGTTGTAAATCACTGCAGTTAAGTTAGGCATATGGTTGATTGGTAAATCTGGCTTCCCCATTGACTTGGCTGGTCAGAAGGTTGCAAAAGGGGATCACATGATCCCGGGACACTGAAACTGTCATAAAAAACAACCGCTTGCCAAGCGTCCAAATTTTGATCATGTGACCATGGTAACGCTGCAATGGTTTTAAGTGTGAAAAACGTAAGTCATAAGTCACTTTTTTCAGAGCCACTGTAACTTTGAAGGGTTATTAAATGAACTGTTGTAAGTCAAGGACTATCTATCAATTAAACAAGCAAGCAAGCAAATGAATCAATAAACGTTTAAAATTATCGTTGGCCATCTAAATACATCTAAACACAGGTACCTATTTTAAAGATCAGTGCTGTCTTTTTTCCTAGTTTTTGGAAAGGTTTCATTGATTGGTTAATGGTCACAAACAGTCATGGTAGGAAATACCTAAAATTTCATTATTTGTTATTTGTTTTCCACTGCATATTTTCAGAAAGAAAATAGAGATGCGGTGGCTCAGTGGCTAAGACGCTGAGCTTGTCGATCAGAAGGTCGGCAGTTCAGCGGTTCAAATCTCTAGCACCACGTAACGGAGTGAGCTCCTGTTACTTTACCCAGCTTCTGTCAACCTAGCAGTTCGAAAGCACATAAAAATGCAAGTAGATTAATAGGGACCACCTTTGATGGGAAGGTAACAGCGATCCGAGCGCCTTTGGCATTTAGTCATACCGGCCAAATGACCATGGAGACGTCTTCAGACAGTGCTGGCTCATCGGCTTTGAAACGGAGATGAGCACTGCCCCCTAGAGTCGGGAACGACTAGCACATATGTGCGAGGGGGAACCACCTTCAGAAAAAGAATGATACCTTTCCAGAGGTGGGTTGAAAATCCCGATGCTACCGGTTCACTCGTGCTCACGTACTTGCATGCTCACGCGCACAACACTGTGCGGGAAGTGTCCAGGCGGGTTGGCGGTGCCTCCCACCGCCGCCACTACCCGTTCGCCCGATCTGGGCTGAATTAGGAGCAACCTACCTCTGTAACTTTCTCATGGCAAGAGAGATTCTATCCTGGCCTCTTCAACCAACCAGGAAAGATGCATTCTCAGCCATTCATTTCCTCTGCCTCTCCATTCCTTTCTTCTTTCGCATAATATGCATTAAACCATGAGCCTGCAGGGAGCAACTGCCTTATCAGTGCAATGCATATAAAACATTAGACCTTTTATAGGTGTCACAGAATAATAAGAAAAGCAGAAGCCTGTGTCAGGAGAGAGCTTACATATTGAATTAGAGAGGAAAAGAGGAAAAGAGAAGGGAGAAGCAAATGGGAAAAAATGAGTGAAAAAAATGAGTGTTGTCTTCATTTCTGGAAATCTGGAAGGATTCATTCAAGCTGCCATCTGAAAAAGGACAGAACTGCTTTTGAGATAAAAGACATGTTCTCTCATGTAAGGTAAAGGTAAAGGTTCCCCTCGCACATATGTGCTAGTCGTTCCCGACTCTAGGGGGCGATGCTCATCTCCGTTTTAAAGCTGAACAGCCAGCGCTGTCCGAAGACGTCTCCGTGGTCATGTGGCCGGCATGACTAAACGCTAAAGGCACATGGAACGCTGTTACCTTCCCACCAAAGGTGGGTCCTATTTTTCTACTTGCATTTTTACATGCTTTCAAACTGCTAGGTTGACAGAAGCTGGGAGAAGTAACAGGAGCTCACTCCTTTATGCGGCGCTAGGGATTCGAACCG
Organism: Natrix helvetica; assembly: GCF_964273705.1. Classification (NCBI taxonomy): domain Eukaryota; kingdom Metazoa; phylum Chordata; class Lepidosauria; order Squamata; family Natricidae; genus Natrix; species Natrix helvetica. The sequence goes on along the minus strand of NC_138552.1, from coordinate 280,882,059 downwards.
ATGAACTGCCGACCTTTCTGATCGACAAGCTCAGTGTCCTAGCCACTGAGTGGCAAAGTATCACACAGCACACTAAGTCATGATATTTTTAAACCTGAATCATTAAATAGATCACAGATCTCTTCAATCACGCCTCACTGAAGATAGACAAAGGCCCACCTGATCAGTCTGCCCCAAGGAACTGATGGATCCGATGTGGATTTACAGGAAGCTTGGGGTTTTTTTTCCCTGAGACTCTGGTTCACAATCCGCCCATTGAACCTTGGAATAAGCATGTGACAGGAGCCTAGGACCAGATCACATCCATGCAGACTTTCTCTGGCTGCAGATTTCATAGAGTACCTTGATTTACCAAGGAGCTCGAAGAGATGAAGCAACACAAGAGATACCTAGAGTGCCACTGGAGGAAGAAAAGAGCGAGACAGACCGAACACAGGTAACCGACTTTATTAGGACTTCTCACGCAATAAGAGCAACGAAGCAAGCCTACTTCTCTGCTTGTCGCAGGAGTATCAAACTGGATTTCTTTGAGGGCTGGATCAGCAGGGGGTGGACCGGCAGGGGGTGGGCGGGGAGCAGGGAGGAGATGGGATGGATACCTCCTGCAGCAACCTGCCAGCCAAAACAGGGCATGGGGGCCACGCACAGCCCCCTTCTCCGCACCTCATTTTCAGCCTCCATGGCCTCCTGCAGCACTCTCTCGGCTATAAGCAGAGGTGCAGAGGCCCGGTGAGGCCCATTTTGCCCTTCCCAGCCTCCAGCAGCACTCTCTCAGCCAAAAATGGGCTGCGCAGAGGCACCACGGGCTGGTCCTTTGATATTTCCTGGCTGACCCCGCGGGGCAGATTTAAGAATCTGGCCTGCGGGCCTTGAGTTTGACACCCCTGGCTTATCACAGCCACATTTCCAGTGATTAAGTCCTTCCTGGTTAGGAAGAAACGGGGACATGTGTAAGGAATAGTCTCAGCATCTATTAGGCAGAGTTGCTGAGAATATCATTTTGCTATTGCTGGGATGTCCCGAACAAAGCATGAAAACAAACAAACAAAAAACCCCTCATCTGGCTCTCAACATAACTTCCATATCTCTCGTCGTCCATTTCTTCAAATATCCAACTCCGCGTGATTCAAAAGCTTGTACACTTCATTTCTTAAAAGATGAGCTGTTCCCTTCATTATGAGTGACTTTGAAAGTTGCGTCTTGATTGGCACGGAATTTAACAGCCTCTCAAGGGAACGCAGAAGGCAATCTCTATGATTAGCAAAGGTGTGGGGGGGGGCAAAAAGGGAGGGGACTGGCTCGGGTTGATGAGTTGGCATGGTTCACTAATGTACCCTGCTAATTTTAGTCTTCTAAAACTGCTGGATACTGCAAGAATCCTTCTTTGCCACTTAAGCACGTGACGTTGCCACTCTGGAAGAATGACCATGAAGCCCAAATGTGCACTCCATGGCTACTTCCCAAACCTGGGTTGCAGGTTTCCATTTGAAATCTAGCATCCAGGAAAAATGCAAATAGGCTTTATTTTATAGACGTAGTATTTTGCTAAACAAAAAAAAAAAAAAAAAAAACAAACCAGAAGTAGGGGTTTCAATCAAGAAGAAACTAGATTGTGCCAGGAAATAACCTTTTACCATCAGACATTTTAATATAGTCGCCATGCTATTGTCCGATATTTTAAATTACTCTGTAAAATGTTACATTACTCTGTGAAAGTGCTGATTTTTTTTAAAGAAACAACTTTTTATTTGGGTTTTTGTCACAATACTGCAGGCCAGAGGAGATCTTCCATTTACAACCATTCATTTAGTGACCTTCAAAGTTACAACAGCATTGAAAAAAGTACAATACAATAGTAGAGTTGGAAGGGACCTTGGAGGTCTTCTAGTCCAACCCCCTGCCTAGGCAGGAAACCCTATCCATTTCAGACAAATGGCTATCCAGCATCTTCTTAAAGACTTCCAGTGTTGGGGCATTCACAACTTCTGGAGGCAAGTTGTTCCACTGATTAATTGTTCTAACTGTCAGGAAATTTCTCCTCAGTTCTAAGTTGCTTCTCTCCTTGATTAGTTTCCACCCATTGCTTCTTGTTCTACCCTCAGGTGCCTTGGAGAATATTTGACTCCCTCTTCTTTGTGGAAACCCCTGACATATTTGAACACTGCTATCTTGTCTCCCCTAGTCCTTCATTAAACTAGACATACCCAGTTCCCTGCAACCCTTCTTCATATGTTTTAGTCTCCATTCCCCTGTGACTTATGACTGCTTTCCACGCTTAGGATTGTTGTAGCATCCCCATGTCATGTGATTAAAATTTAGATGCTTGGCAACGGGCTTCTATTTATGATGGTTGCAGGCTCCTGGGGTCGTATGATTACCTTTTGTGACTGTCTGACAAGCAAAGTCAATGGGGAAACCATGTTACAACCATTACTAACTTAACAACTGCAATGATTCACTTAACAACTGTGGCAAGTAAGGTTGTAAAATGGGGCAAAACTCACTTAACTCTCTTGGTAAACAATGGAGATTTTGGGCTCAATTGTAAGTCAAGGATGACCAGAAGTCTATTGTTCCTCACATCTGGTTATTCTTTCATGTTGAGAAAGGTGAAGCTAAGAGAAATGAGTAAAGCAGGGATGTCAAACTCCCGGCCGAAGGGCCAGAGGCGTCACGCCCTGGCCACGCCCGGTTTAGCAAAGGGTCATACATTACGTGACATCGTCATGACGACATGAGTTTGACACCCCTGAAGTAAAGGATGTGACTGGAGTTTTAAATCTGATTTTTCCAGCCAGCAATGCATTTTATTTCACTTCTTGTTGTCTTAATTACATTTTATATTACAAATATATGAAAATTCTTCAAAGCAAGTGGGAACTGTTGATCCATCAAGTTCAATAGCCTCCTAATAAAACCATGCTGTTTTATAATTGTACACACATTTGTTAATATAAAATGCAGTAGCATAAAGCAATACCTGCACACACAGCTAAGCTGATCCCATCTAGTTTAATCATATTTACACAGCTCACAATTCTGCAGAGTTCCACTATTTTTTTTGTTGTTGCTGCTGTTATCCTTGCCTAGAGATATTTGGAATTGAACGCAGAACCTTTTAAGCATAGGTCCTTCCGAGCTGTAGTCATTTCTATGGGGATTTTTCCACAGATCTGAATCCAGGATTCCTCTCAATCCTTGAGAAAACTATATCTCTGAATCAAATTTAGACAATCTGTAGTATGGAACCTAATTCCATTAGTGTTCTTCAAAAAAACAAATTGGGATCTCCAACAAGTTATTTTTCCCTAAAGTAACCTGTTAGCAAAGGGAACGGAGGCAGGAAAAGAAAACAGGATAAGAGACACAGAGAAAGGAAATTGCCTTTTTGTCGTCACGTGCCAAAAGCGTGCCTGCCTGAAGCCATAATGCAATGCGCGCACAATACCCCCCATGCGCCTTGCCCCCCCCCACATCCCATTTTGGGCCTAGAAGGTTTTCCTGTAGCAGCTTCCTGGAACCAAAAATGGGCTGCACCCCCTTGCTCCCCCCACGCATGCTTCTCCCACAGGTGCCCCACCCACCACGCATGTGCAGTAGAAACCCAAAAATCAGCTGGCCAGTGGGGAGCATGCGCAGTGGAGCTGAGCATGCGCAGTGGAGCTGAGCATGCGCAGTGGAGCTGAGCATGCGCAGTGGAGCTGAGCCTGGGCAACGGCTCGAGTGCCCACAGAAAGGGCCCTGCATGCCACTTGTGGCACGCGTGCCATAGGTTCGCCATCATGGGGCCAGATGGTGGTTGCAGAAATCAGATCAAAGTGTTACCATCTTACTTTTTTTAAGGCTGGCTAGGGAATTCTGGGACTTGAAATCCACAAGTCTTAAAAGTTACCCAGGGTGGACACCGCTACTCTAAAACCATAACACAGCACTCCTACAAATTCCACCAGGGTAACCTGAAATTACTGGTCAAAAAGCAGTGAATGGAGCCAAGGTAAAAATTAAATGTGGTTGCTTCAGTTACATTTAAATATAATTAAAATGAATTGCAATTAAGAGGAGTATTCACCACTCAAGCATTTATTCGTTTCCTTCTTGTGCCACATCCAAAATTCCTGGAGGTCTCCGGAAGTCACATTTATGGTTCTTAAAGGCCCAAGTGAATAACGGACAAGCCACTTCATTTATTGTTCCTCTATGTCCTTCACAGAAGGCAGGCTCTCTTCCAAGGAAGGGAAACTCTCGCCATGGAGCCCAAAAAGGATTAACTCAGCTGAATAGTTGTTGTTGTTTTTTAAAAAAACTTGCAACTCAATTTTGTGGGCACTTTTACAACTCTGGATTAAGGAGGAGTAAGTGCTTGGAAAAATCCAATATTTCAAGCTACTGTACATGAGTGCAGGTAGGATACAGATGTCCTTGTAGAAATATATAAAGTGCATAGAGTGCATACACCAATATAGATAAAATACATCATAATCAAAGAATCACAAAGCCAGAAGGAGACCCTTGGACCATCGATTTTAATGCTGTGGCCCAGTGTGAGTAAAGGCAATCCTCAACTTATATCTATTCATTTACTAACCATTCAAAGTTACAACGGCACTGAAAAAAATGACTTACAATCAGTCCTCACAATTATGACCATTGCAGCATCCCCATGATCACGTGATCAAAATTGGGGCACTTGGCAACCAGGCATGTATTTATGATAGTTTCAGTGTCCTGTGATTTCCACTTGCGTCCTTCCCAGCCAACCTCTGATCAGCAAAGTCAGTGATGGAAGTTGGATGTCCTTAACAACCATATGTTTCGCTTAACACCTGCAATGTTGGTTAACATTCATAACAAAAAAAGGTTGAAATGCCAGGCACAACTCACTTAAAAACCATCTTGCTTAGTAATGGAAATTCTGGGCCCAATTACAGTCGTAAGGCAAGGACCACCTGTATGTAAATTAAAGCATCTTAGGTAGCTGGCTCTCGAAGCCCACACCAATTTTGGGGATACGTAATTCCACTCTCCGAGTGCTCTTACTACAATTGTCCAGAAATCAGAAAGGAATTGTTTCATGCCTAGAACAAATTACTGCATTTCAGAAGATGTACCAAATTGTTTTAGATCAGCTACCTTTGGGAGAACTAAAAGCCAGTACTAGCTGGATTTGGCTGCACTGGATTTTGGATAAAATAATTAATCCAGGTAGAGTGAACTGGGCAGGTTTAGTCCATATCACCTTTTTTCCCTCCATAGTCGCTTATAGCATGGCATTCTACAATGACCTCCTTGTCCATAACCTTTCCAGAACCTTCCTTTCCCCAGCCATCTTAGGTTTTTTTTTCTATTTTCTCCCCTTGGATCAGTTCTCCCAAATCAAAGCAGCCCCATGTCATTCTAGGCTCAGATTTAAACAGTCCAAACATATTATAGAATGCTAGACTGTAGATTCAGAGGTGAGTTCCTACCGGTTTGGACCGGTTCAGCCAAACCAGTAGTGATTTGGCGGCCTGGGTCACTGGAACCAGCAGTGACCCAGGCCTGCCACACCCCCAAACTGGTTCTCCTATGGGGGCCGCCATCTTGATTTTTGGTTCTGCGCATGCACAAAATAATTGTAATTCCACAAATTTATTTTTTCCCTTTTTAAAATATTTTGCGCATCCTATTTTTGTGCAAATGCGCATATGCGTGGAGCGTCATCTGGCATGTGCATAAGCGAAGCAAGCGTGCGCACACAAATTTTTTGCACGCACCAAACCAGCAGTAATGCCATAAGCAACCCACCCTTGTGTAGATTCCATGCTGCCTGGGAATCCTGGGAGCTGTAGTCCATGTAGAAAGCATCACTCTGGAAAGCTGGATTAGAGTTAAGTGGAAAACTGGATTAGAGTTAAGCTTGGACTTGGAGGAACAAATTTATGACCCAGGTCAGCCTCTGAGTCCATGGGGTAAATTCAAGGGCATATCTGTTTTATCTTTCTCCCTGCTTAAAATTGTGAAGGCAAACAGAGATGGGACAAAACCATTCAGAGAATTTAAATAAAGATGGAGACAGTATAAAATAGGATAAATGTCAGCAAATGTTCATTGCCAATGTTGTTTTAAGGCTAGAGCATTAAACTACAATCAATTTGAAAAGCTCACTAGGTAATGTTTGGCCAGTCACAGCTTCTCAGCCAAACCTACCGCACAGGGGTGTTATAAAGATAAATGGAAGGGAACAAAACACTATATTCTGTACTCCTAGAAGAAGCTCAGTAATAAATACAATAAATATATAATACACCATGAGATATTGTATGACGAGGTGTCAAACTCAAGGCCCGGGGGCTGGATCCAGCCCGCAGGGTGCTTAGATCTGGCCCGTGGGGCCACCCTGGAAACACTGAAGGACCGGGCCTCAGTGCCTCTGCCAAAGAAAATGGAGCTTGGGAGGGTCATGTGACATAGGCCGTCACAGTTGAAAACAGCGCCCGCATGACCCTCCCGAGCTCTGTTTTTGCTGGCAGAGGGTTGCAGGAATCCATCACAGCCGAAAATGAAGTTTGGGAGCCCGTTTATGCTAGGAGAGCATTTGGGCCACCACAGGCGCCCTCAACACAAATGATGTCAAGCTGGCCATGCCACCCCGGCCTCTCATGGTCAAACACAACCCTCATGTGGTCCTCAATGAAATCGAGTTTGATACCCCTGTTATATGATAACTCAGGTGTCTGCATAACCAATTAACCATGGTCCTACATAGAACAACCCATCCAGAATCGGAAGAAACACAACTCCCCTGTTTTGGAGTTACATAATCCTGCAGCCAAACTCCAGGTGACCTTCTGCGATTAACCCTGTCCTATCTATAATCTCTTTAACCCAGCTGGATTGATAAACATATTCCCAAAACACACACTGATCATTTTTCTCCACTGCTTTCCACTGGTCAAGATGAGTGACAGAGGGAGGTAGACGGAGAAAAAGGAGAACACATTTCAAAAACCAAAGAGTAAAATCCAATAGATTAAAAAAATTATAAAATCGCAACAATAAAATCAAACAGTAAAAGCCAATAAAATAAAAAATTATAAAATCAACTAAATAATAACACAAAAATATTTTTAAACAAAAAACGCTCGGGGGGGGAGGGCCTAGTTTGCAAATAAAAGGGGCATACTCACTGGTAAAGAGAAAACTGAAACCAACTGAGCAGAGAAGATCAAAACCATTGCATTATTATTGGTTATTGGTTGTTATTATTATTATTATTTCTTTTATTCATTAAACATGAAACTCAGTCAACTGAACATTTAAAGATGTGTCAAAAATACCACTGACTGATGCTAAGGGTTGCTGCCAGCGTCCTAGGTATCAACCAAGTATCTTCTTAAAATATATGATGTTCCGAGCTGCGCAGTTTTTTGCAGTTCCGTTGGTGTTATTGCAGGAAGCTGCAATTTCTTGATGTGATGATAATGATGATGATTATTATTACCATGATGGATTTGCTAACAATTTCATAAATGAGATTCTGGCTTGGAAAGGCATCCTCAGCCATCCCCAAATGAATCCTGAGATCCCAAAGATTCAGCTTCCGGCCTATTCACGTTTCTGCCACCCTAAAGGTGGGCCAGCTCTTATTCCAGAACTACAAATATCCTTCTCTGCCTCATTTTGTAAAACTCAAGCACACGCGTGTGGAGACAGAGCGATACATGTACGCGGCTGCCATTTGATTCAGCTCCTGTTTGCGTGACCAGGGTAAAAAAACACCAAATCTTAATTCCAGGCCCCATGGTGCCTATGGCAACTGGCATCCGTCGCCTTGGAAACTAATCTCGTGGTATTTGAACAATGTAACAAGGGCCTTTAATCTCTCAAACACTGTAAATCTTTATTCTCACCCAGCTTGGCAGGGGAGCCGGAGAGGAAATATAAAAAGCCTGTTGTTTTCTACCTGGTCAGGGAGCTTGCCTTAACTACAATTTTATGTGTGTGCTTAGGGAATCGAAAAGAGAGGCTCACCTAACAAGTAAATTATTAGCCGTATTTCAAGAATTCGTTCCTTGAAGGAAGAACTATAGAGCTCTTTCCATTTTGGCCTCCCATCCTTCCACTATCACTCCTAAAAAAATAAAATGAAATCTCTTCTGCACATTCATGTTACATTTCCACCAATATATTAATGGTGTTGCACAGGCTTCTGCCCTCACAACAACCCTGCAAGGTAGCTATGGCTCAGACACAGGTCTGCTGCAAGTCAGTGAGTGGGTGGAAATTGGGTTCAAAGTGGACCTTCCATATTTATTTATTTATGTATTTATTTATTTACTGTATGTATTTATTTATTGCTTTGATCCCACCTTTGTAACTTTTTAAGCAACTCAAGGCAGCAGGTATATCTAATACTTCTATTTTCCCCACCACAACCATCCTGTGAGGTTCCTAAAGTTGGGTTCACACAAGACACTACTAGACTGACAGTACTGAAACCTGGCATTGCAAAGACATAGGGAAATAAATGGATTAATCCAATGAGCTATGATGAAGCAGTCATTAGCCAGCAAGGATGTTATGGAAATATGCTGTGTTCCTTTTAAAATAGTAATTATTAAACCTGAAATAGGCTCCATAGGAAGGCAGGCTAAACTGAGCAGATTGAGGCTATATGAAAAGCTAAGTGGCTTAAGAAAAGTTACTATAACCTTATTTTATTCTTTCTTTTCTTTTTTCTTTCCTTTCTTCTTTCTTTTTCTTTCTTCTTTCTTTCTTTCTTTCTTTCTTTCTTTCTTTCTTTCTTTCTTTCTTTCTTCCTTCCTTCCTCCTTCCTTCCTTCCTTCCTCCTTCCCTCTTTCTTCTTCTTCTTTCTTTCTTTCTTTCTTTCTTTCTTTCTTTCTGCCTTTATCATTTTTACAAATACCATATTTTTTTGGAGTATAAGACGCACCGAAGTATAAGATGCACCAAGATTTTGAAGAGGCAAATTTAAAAAAAAGTTTTTGCACTCTGCAAACCTCCCAAAAACGGCTCTTTTTTTTTTTTTTTAAATGGCATGCATAACCTTTAGGAGGCTTATAGAGTGCTCCTGGGGGCTTGAGGGGACAGAATTGAGCAAAAAACGACCCGTTTTTTTGCTCATTTCTGCCCTCTCCAGCCCCCGGGAACACTCTGAAAGCCTCACAAAGGCTCTGCACGGTCATTTTGGTGAAAGGGGGGGGGGGGTTCTGGAGGCAAAAAAAATGCTGTATTCAGTGTATAAGACTCACCCAGATTTTCAGCTTCTTTTTTGAGGGAAAAAGGTGCGTCTTATACTCCAAAATATGGTAAGTGTCTTAACCATTAGAGCATTTATTAAAAACTATAACAATGATATTGAAAACAATGTGTATGCTTTCACACGGTTTCATAGACTTCAAGAGAGAAGCCTTACAGGTAATCCTCAAATTACTACCAATTGCTTTGTGGCCACTCAAAGTTACATCAGACACCCCACCCCCAAGCTACTTTCAACCCAACTCCAAAGTTCCAACAGCTGCCCTCCCCCCATAGTCACATGGCCAGATTTGGACACTGGGCAATCTGGTGGCATTTATGGTCCAATTGCAGCATCTTGTGGTCAAGTGACTGCAATTTAAGCAGCATTCTGATGATGATATAATAAAGATAATGCTTGTTTTAAACACAAGTTTTTACAAGGTCCTATACTGTATTTACTAAGTTTTGAAAGTAGTAGACTATATAAATATGACTGAGATAAATGCTAAAAATTTCAAAGGTTGATATTCTCTTGAATTTAATACTTATTACATAGAATTTGACAACTTGACAATGGATTCTCTGTGTCCTTACTAGGACTGAAAGACTAATACTGCAGCATTGTAAACATAAATACGTATATGGACCATTTACTCAGTAGATTAAATATCTGATGATCTATGAACTGATTGTCTGCAAACATAAAGTTTGTATGGGCAAGTACAATGAAATATGGAATTAATCCATACAAAATATAGGTTAAAATAAAATGATAGTTATATAAATATATTATAAATTCACACGCACTTGAATAATATTCATATTAGATAAATATACAGTATATAGAATTGTAACAATTGACTGTTTTAATGGTATATTATACTTTGTTTAATATGTGTTTTTGTTTTTTCAGGGACGCAGTGGCTCAGTGGCTAAGATGCTGAGCTTATTGATCTGAAAGGTCAGCAGTTCAGCGGTTCAAATCCCTAGCGGAGTGGGCTCCCATTACTTGTCCCAGCTTCTGCCAACCTAGCAGTTCGAAAGCATGTAAAAATGCAAGTAGAAAAATAGGAACCAGCTTTGGTGGGAAGGTAACAGCTTTTCATGCGCCTTCAACATTTAGTCATGCCGGCCCCATGACCACGGAGACGTCTTCGGACAGTGCTGGCTCTTTGGCTTTGAAACGGAGGTGAACCCCATCCCCTAGAGTCGGGAACGACTATCACATATGTGCAAGGGGAACCTTTACCTTTATACTTTGCTTCTTTTTCCACTCGACTTTTTACGCAGTGTTGTTTTTTCTTGAGAATGTATGTATTTGCGTCATAATTTTGTGTTCTTTTTTATTTTGCCTGTTACTGTTTAATTGAAAATAAAAATAATAATAAAAATCATTTTGGCTTCAGGTAAGATGAAAAAATCAAACTGTTGACAGCATAGCAATAAGCAGTAGCTATGGTAGTATCTGTGTTTTAAGGAACTGTTCCAAGCACAGCTTCAGCTGGTTGTTTTAGAGTTTTTTAACAACTCAAAAAGTTGTCAAGGGAAGCCTTGAGCTCTAAGGGGTTTGAATCCAGATAAATAAAAGAGCCAGTTTGGTGCAATGGTTAAGGCACCAAGGTATACACCAGGGGCCTGGGAGTTCTAGTTCTGCCTTAGGCACAAAGTAGCTGGATGATTTTTGCACACTCTTTCTCAGTCCTAAGAAGCAGGCAATAGCAAATCACTTCCAAAATTTTTTACTAGGGAAGCAGCAGGAATTTGTCAAGGCAGTTCAGGAGTCATCAATTGATTCAAAGACACACAGACACATACATACACACACAAAGAGGTGAACTGCTATTTCACGGTGATTCTGAACATAAATTTCCTGCAAAAATCACAACTGGAAAAGGGCGTTGGTACTTACCTGATACGCCTCTTCTCATAGTGGGGGGAGGAGTATCCAGGATGGGTTCACTTTATCCTCCAGCTGATTGGACTGAGTCAGATAAGCTCTTGGGACACGGCCCTGGCCCACCAGGCACTGCCCAGTTATCGGCAAAGAACTCTATCCGACTCGTTATGCCATCCACTCCAGACTTTAGTATGGTTTCAAACCTTTTATTGAAGAATAACTTAACATACCAGTGCAACCTTCAACAAACACATGTTACATAACCATGTCAGGGGGGGCTGGATACTCCTCCCCCCACTATGAGAAGAGGCGTATCAGGTAAGTACCAACGCCCTTTCTCCATAGTGAGGGGGGAGGAGTATCCAGGATGGGACGTACGAAAGCTCGCGCGTCCCTAGGGAGGGTCACATATTGAGGGCACTGGCCAACTAAGCCTGGTGGGGTGTCTCCCCTGCCCTATGAACCGTCTGTAACACCCTGCGCCCAAACGAAGCCTCTGCCGAGGCAAAGGTGTCTAACTTGTAGTTCCTCACGAAAGGTGAGGGGGAAGACCATGTGGCTGCCCTACATATCTCTGTCCATGACGCCTGGGTAGCCCAGGCCACAGTGGTGGCCACACTTCGTGTGGAGTGTGCTGTTTGATGGGACTCGGTGGCTGTGGATGAATGCCCTGAGACTGGTAGGCTGTAGCTATGCAGGTTCTCAACCACCTGCCTATGGTGGTGGAGGTCACCTTCTTGCCCCGAGACCCCGGTTGGAATGAGACAAACAGGGCCTCAGACCTTCTATTCTGCCGGGTTCTTCTGAGGTAGATCCTCAGAGCCCTTCTTACATCTAATGTGTGCCACTTCCTCTCTAGGGGATGAGAAGGGTCCGGGTAGAAATTGGGCAAAACCAGCTCCTGTGCCCTGTGAAAGCACGAACATACCTTAAGTATGAAGGAGGGGTACAACTGCAACACCACTCTATCCTGATGAAAAATGCAGAGGTCCTCCCTGACCAACAGGGCCTCCAGTTCTGATATCCATCTGGCGGACGTGATGGCCACCAGGAACGCCACCTTAAGGGTTAACAACTTTAGTGACACTGTTCGCAATGGCTCAAACGGCTCCCCCGTCGGAGCATCCAACACTTTGTGTAAGGCCCAGGAGGGGTACCTATGTACTGTGGGTGGTTTGAGGTTGGACACCCCCTTCAGGAATTGCCTGACCAACGGTTGTTGAGTGAGTGTCTGGGCTCTGCCACACAGCAGCACTGAGGAGATGGCAGAGACTTGTCTCCTAATAGTGTTGGGAGCCAACCCTCTGTCCAGGCCTGCCTGGAGAAACTCCAGCACTAGAGGAACAGTGGCTCTCACGGGGTCCTGCCCACGGGAGTTACACCATGTGGCAAAGGCCCGCCATGTCGCGCCGTAAATGCGCTCCGTGGAGGGTCTTCGGGCAGCCTGGATAGTCTCTATCACCTTGGGGGAGAAGCTTTCCTCTCTCAGGATGCTCCACTCAACCGCCACGCGGTCAACTGGAGCCATTGGGGTTCCGGGTGCCCCAGGGATCCCTGGTTGAGGGATATTCTTTCCTGGGGAATTCTCCACGCTCTGCCCACTGAGAGTGATTGGAGGTCTGCAAACCATGGCCTCCTGGGCCAGTAAGGGGCAATCAGCACCACCTCTGCCCCCTCCCGAAGAATTTTCTGAATTACTCTGGGAATCAGGGGTAAGGGTGGATATGCATACAGAAGCCCCCTGGGCCACGGGCAACGGAGGGCGTCCGCCCCCTCTGCCCTGTGTGTTCGGTACCTGGAATAGAACCTCGGTAGTTGAGTGTTGAGAGGCGTGGCGAATAAGTCAACCTCCAAGTGACCAAAACGGTCCATCACCTCTCTGAAGATGGCTGAATGAAGTCTCCACTCTGAGTGGTCTACTTCTGCCTTGCTGAGCCAGTTGGCTCTGGTGTTGTCGACCCCCGCTATATGCTCTGCCGTTAGGGATAGCACGTTCCTCTCGGCCCATCGCCCCAGCCTCTTGGCCTCTCGCATAAGGGCCCCTGATTTGGTCCCCCCTGTCTGTTTAAATGGGCCTTGGTGGCAATGTTGTCTGTGAGGACTAGAATGTGCCTGCCCTTGACCAAGCGGTGGAAATGTATCAGGGCAAGGCGGACCGCCCTGAGCTCCAGCCAATTGATGCTGTGCGTCAGTTCCGCCTGGCTCCACTGTCCCTGCGCTATCTGATCTTGCAGGTGGGCACCCCACCCGAACAGGCTGACATCTTCTGGTTCCCCTGGGAGGTTAGTTGGGGTGTGCAGTGCCCGTACCAGATCATCAATGGAGGGCTGAGCTAGAGCCCCAGCCATGTCCTTATCCACATTGAAAAAGATCTTATCTGTGGATGTGGGCGTAGGACCCGCTGTGGGGGCTGCCCACTGGTGCTTGATTGACTCCAGGAAGGCCTTGGGGGTTGGCACTGTGTCGGTCTCAATGGCTTTCTCATCAAAGATGGTTTCTGCCGAGAACCCCTGAAGTTGAGGTGGTGCTTCTGCCGTTCTGTTTCTAAACTTGGCTGCTGCCTTGGCCTTGAACAGAAGCAACTTATACAATGAGGGCTGGAACAACCCGGTGAATGCTGGCTTAGGAGGGGGCATACTTTAGTCCTTGGAAAGTTTATCTTCCCTGACTTCCCCCTCCTTGCAATCCAGGTCGCTGTCCTCCAGCAATGAGACTGAGGAACTGGAGATGTCATCCTCCTGGTCTACCAGGCCTTCTGGTGCCCTGGGGGATAGCACCGCCTGGGGCTGCGCTTGTGGCTGCTGAAAGGCCACTGTAATGCATTGCTGGAAAGCCCGCATCATTAGGTCCTGGAAGTTGGGGACCCCTGATGGGAGTTGTTGGCTGGGCGCCATGCCCACCTGTGCAGGAGGGGAACGCAGCGGTGGAATTCCTATGGGCAGGGCTGGGCCCAGTAAGGCTGTATGTGGAGGGGAATGCCACCCCTGAGTGAGACCCCAAAGACCTGATGTGTCAATTGGGATCCTTGCTTGCAATGGGGGTTCCTCCCCTGTGGCTCCGCTTGAGGAGGGGGCTCCAGGGGCCTTCCCCTTCTGTCCCAGGCCTGGGGTGGATTTGTGCCCACTTGCCTTCTTGTAGAGCTGCTCCAGCCTCTTGTGCCTTCGCGTTTCATACTTGGAGGCTTTGGCAGACTTGTGACCACCCTCTTCCAGCTCTGCCCTGGGGCAAAGGTGCCTTCTCTTTTCCTTAGCCTTTCCTCCCCCTCCCTCCCAGGCAGCCCTTTGGGTGGTCACTAACCCTGGTTGGTCCTCTGCGCTTCTGGCGGGGCTGCTGTCCATCGCTGTAGGTGCTGGACTACTGCCGGTCTCCTCTTGGTTGCTGGGCGCCGCCATCTTGGAACATGTGGTCCCTGCCGGCTTCAAGATGGCGCCCGTGCCAGCAGAGGAAAAGGTGCACTTTTTAAAACTTTTCCTCTGGCGGCTTGTGCTCCTAGGAGCTGCCGCGCGTCTCCCACGCCGGTCTCCTCGCTCCCCTCTGCTCTCTCTGGCATTGGGGAGACTAGGCTCTGCCCGTGGACTCCCTCCAATGAGGTGAGCCACGTGGCTGATGGCGCGGGTGCTCCGCGGCGTTAGGGAAGCCGCGGTTCGCTGCTCAACCCGATGGGGAGCAGCGGAGCGCTCCGGCTCACGGCAGAGACCCTAGCGGCGAGGATCACCTCCTGAGCAGGAATCCAGCGCCGTCCTCGCCTGCCGGTGATCCGCAGCTCGCACTCCAGTGCCTCTGACTTCTTCGTGGCAGGGCTTGCCCTTGGAGGGCTTGTGCCCTCTGTTTGTTGCTTGCCCGGCAGAATTTGATCCCTGAGTGATCCTTGTCTCATTCAGACGCCTGGGCAGCTTGCCGCCCCCAAGGGGGCTTTTGGCAAAAATTTTCTGCCGCTCTGGGAGCTTTCCAGCTCAATTGCGGCTGCTTCGCTGATTTTTCCTGCTTTTTTTCTTTAAATTTGTTCTTGGAGATCCAGGATGGCAACCGTCCAGTTGAGGACTGAGTCGATAACTTGGCGGTGCCTGGTGGGCCAGGGTTGTGTCCCAAGGGCTTATCTGACTCAGTCCAATCAGCTGGAGGATAAGGTCAACCCATCCTGGATACTCCTCCCCCCTCACTATGGAGAACAAAGGTGGTTTAGACACCTCTTGTGGCCTGCCAGCAGCCAGTGGAGCTGGTGGCAGACAATGAGGAGATTGGGAAGGAACATGGGCCCATCCTGGAGTCTGCGTCAGAGGCAGAGATGGGACCAGAGCCATCTGACACTTATCAGCTGCCTTCAGAGTCAGATATCAGTGAGGCAGAAGAACAGCTGGGGCCAATTCCTGATGTGCACATGCACAGAGCTGCCAGGAGAAGGGAACAGCTAAGGAACAAGGGCTGATTCGGGAGTAAAGCCACAGGTGGACAATGAATGGCCCCTCTCATAGGGAATAAAGAGGAGCGAAAGAAGAGTGGAGTTTGTAGGGGACAATTAGTTCGCTTAATTGGTGTGAAGATTTGTTCATGACTCTCAGAGACTCCTTGCCAAGTATTTTCTTGTACAGCATTGTGTTTGGAAAATATCGGCCTGCTAGCTCTCCAAGCCTGATAAGGTCTGTAGTTGTATATTCACCCTTGAAAGACTGTTTGCCAGAACTTTGCTGGTTGTGAATGAGAAGAATTCACATTAGCTTAATAAAAAGGGGTTTTGTCAGGACAAGGAGTCTGCTTCGTGATTTTGTGAAACCTAGGTCAGAACCCTTCTTATCCTATTTCCCCAATTCAAGTTCAATCAATCTATTTACAAGCCAAAAGTTGTAAAGAGATTTTTCACAATCAAGAGCCCCAAATTAAGAAACACTGGTAAAGTACAAGAAGAAAGTTCAACATTTATTTAATGATTCTAGACCAAAACATAAATATATAACACCAACAACTTGTGAACTAAAATATTAAAAACAAATGATGCTAAAAACTTCTAATATGGGATAATATAACAAAACATTATTGTGACCAAAGTTTCCTTAATGTGATCATGAATTATAAGTACTTTGCCACCTTTTTTGACATTTCTGAAGATCTATCCGCTAAGAAAAAGGATGTGCTCTCTTGCAAAGTACATTTGATGTAATGTACATTTGATATAATCTGAAAGGGTAATATTAATCTAGAACACCATGTAGAGTTCAGCGGAAAACTCGACAGAATGTGAGATGTTGATTCCATGCAATAACAGATTTGTTCCTGCAAGAAGAATTTTCTTCCCCTGACCCCACTTGCAAGCACTCCATCAACACCCCACTACTGTGCCTTCAAACAATCAGAGACATGACTATAGACGAGGACAAAATAATGGTCTCATTTAATGTCACAGCTCTGTCCATGTCCATAGATCTGTAATTAGCCAAAGAATCTACATACACAGAGATTGAAATACCCAGGATTATGGATCTCATAAATCTCTACCTAACCACATACTTCTAATCTGATGGACAAACTTATCAACAAATTAAAGGTCTATCTATGGGATCACATCTTTCAGAACTTATTATAGAAGCCATGGCACTTCTACAAATACAACCCAAAATATGAATCAGATAAATAGATGATACTTTCAATATAATAAAAACTAAACTCCAATTTTAGTGCCTGATCACTCAATCCAATATAGCTCAAGCAATACAAGCTATAAAAAATAATACTGCTATAACCAAGAACACGTCAGAAACCCCCAATAACAACTACAGTATATCAGGACCATCAGGAGGAGGAGCTTCCGGCGATGGCGGTCGCCTCTTGAGCTCCAGGAACTGCAGCGGAGCCCCAATGGGGGGGAAGGGGTTGCTGCCGGCCCCCGTTCCATCCGAGGGCCGAGAGTCGGACTGCTGAACCACCCTGGCCTGCTTTGGCCCTATTTCGGTCCGTCAGGGTGGTCGGGGAGGCCGGGGAGACCGGAGAGAGGCTGGAGAGAGGTGAGAGGCTGGAAAATGGATGTGGGGGCCGGGGCTGAAGGCAGGAAGAGGAACGGCGACGGCGTGCATGTGTTTGGCGCAGGCAATGTCGGAGGGAGCAGGGAGACGTCCGTGAGAGTGACTGGCAGGGCTGGGCTGGCTGAGCAGAATGGAGCTGAGCAGCTGAGTAAACGGCAGAGATGGCAGCGGCGGCAATGAGAAGAACGGGAGAGGAGACGCCGCTGCCAGGGGGCCTTGCTGAAGATCTGCTATCTCCGAGCGCCCCCTGGTGGCTCCCCCCGCCTGCAGACCAGCCAGCACTAATAAGAAGACGCCGAAGGCTTAACATCAGGATATTGGAACGTTGGGTGAGAACCTGGAATATGAGGTTTTTGGGCTTTTTGGGAGGGAGCCAGGACAGAGTCTGGAGTTACAGGACGATGGCCGGGGGTGGTCCAGAACAGCAGAAGCTACCGGAAGATCGGGCCTAGGGCCATGGAGAGGCTGGAGTGGTGCCTGGATCAAGCAGGCCTAGGCTAAGAACGCCCCACCCACCCACTGAGGACCCTAGACTTCTGTCCATGAGCTCATGCTCACCGGGGACCATCTTATGCCCACTCGGGACCATATAGGGCTTTCACCCACTTTTGTCATCTTTTGTCATCTTTTATCATCGTTTATCATCGTTTATCATCTTTGCCACCTCTATTCTGCCTGCACCATCTGGACATTTGGACTTCTATCTGCCCCCCCCCTCTATCCTCATCCAAATACGAACAGGATTCTGCCTCTTACCCCCCCCTACTGACTTTGTTACCATCTTCAGCACCTTAACCCCACTGGATTTTTATATCAATTTACCTGAGGTCAGACCTGCTCCGCCTGCGGGAGGCCCCTCTCTCGCAGGCTTGGCCCTTGGCTCTTTCAAGGGCCCGCCTCGAGGACGGGTTCGTGGACCCCGAGAGGTGCAGGAACCGGAAGCTAAGGGGATTTTTAGTAAAATGTTTTTTATCTTTTTTAGGGGGTTCCAGGGTGGGGGGGAGGGCTAATCAGACCGGGAGGAGAGCCAGTGCCGGACAGACAGGTGAGTCCAGGAAGGATGGGGATGCGGTGGAGGGGGGGAATATAAAGGTCACTAAAGCAGAGGGTTGTCCTATTACAACGGTCGCGGGGAGGAGGGGATGCGAGGACAGGATAAGATCCAAAGGTCGGTTGGGAGACCGCGGCTGCTGGTTACGCCCGGTCGCTTGTACCAACCCCTGCAGTCTAGGTGGACAGGTGCTACAGAGCCAGGGCCTGCGGCTGATGCTTTGCAATGCAAGGTCTGTCACCAACAAGGCCCCCCTCATTAATGAGTTGATCTCAGAGGGGGAGCTAGACCTTGCAGGGATAACGGAGACCTGGCTGGGCCACGAGGGTGGTTTACCCCTCGTGGAAATGTGCCCACCGGGTTTCCGTGCATTCCATCAGCCTCGGGCCCTGGGTAAGGGTGGTGGGGTGGCGGTGGTTATGCGGGAATGTTTAGAGCCGAGGGAGTTCACTGTCCCTCAGATACCCGGGTGTGAGTCCCTTGGTGTGAACTGGGGCCCAGGGAGGCAGTGGGGCTTGCTGATTGTATACTTGGCTCCTCGCTATGCATCAGCAGCCCTGCCCGAGCTCCTCGAGCTAATCTCAGCGACGGCAGTTGAGACTCCCAGACTTTTGGTCATGGGGGACTTCAACTTGCCGTCAACGGGAGCGGCTTCCGAGGTGGCTCGGGAGTTCATGGCTTCCATGACAGCCATGGACCTGTCCCAATTAGTGCAGGGCCCCACTCACGAAGGGGGCCACACACTGGATCTCATTTTTGTATCTGAACAGTGGACGAGTGATCTGGGAATAGGGGATTTAGTCATCACGCCCCTGTCATGGTCAGACCACTCATCCCTCCGGCTGGACTTCCCTGGCGCTATCCCCCACCGCGAGGAGGCGGAACCAGACTCTATAAACTGGTACCGCCCCAGGCACCTGATGGAATCTGATAGATTCCAGACGGAGCTTGGGCCAATACCTGTAGCCTTGTCCCGCTCCCGCTCCGAGGACCTAGTGACTGCCTGGAATAGGGTGACGACTGGGGCCTTGGACCTCCTGCGGCATCGACCCACCCGGGCTCCTTGGTTTACTGAGGAGCTTAGGGTGATGAAGCGCCACAGGAGACGTCTAGAGAGCAGGTGGAGGTCCTCACGCTCCGAATCTGACCGAACACAGGTAAGAGCCTATTTGCGGACTTACCTTGTGGCAATAAGAGCGGCCAAACGTAGACATTGTGCTGCTCTTATTGCGTCTGCGGATAACCGCCCTGCCGCCCTGTTTAGGGTGACCCGCTCCCTCTTATCGCAGGGGGCGCGGGAGACACCCTTACAGGGTAGAGCAGAGGAGTTTGGGGAATATCTTCAGGACAAAATCGATCAGATCCGGAGCGGGTGGACCTCCGTCAGTGGACCAGATGAGCCGCCAACAGCGAGTCTTGAGAGACCATTCTGGGAGGAGTTTGACTCTGTTGCCCCCGAGGATTTGGACAGGTTGCGTGGACGGCTGCGACCCACCACATGTTTAATGGACCCGTGCCCCTCCTGGCTGGTACTGGCAGCCTGGGAGGTGACACGAGGCTGGCTCCTGGGCCTGGCGAACGCCTCATTGAGTGAGGGATACTTACCAACCGCCTTGAAAGAGGCGGTGGTGAGACCCTTGCTCAAGAGACCTTCGCTCGACCCAATGGAGCTAGCTAATTACCGTCCAGTCTCCAACCTCCCCTTTTTGGCGAAGGTTGTTGAGAATGTGGTGGCGCAGCAATTTCCACGACACCTAGACGAATCCGACTATCTAGACCCACGCCAGTCCGGCTTCCGACCCGGGCACAGCACTGAGACAGCCTTAGTCGCGTTGGTCGATGATCTCTGGAGGGCCAGAGATAGGGGTTGTTCCTCTATCCTGGTCCTATTAGACCTCTCGGCGGCTTTTGATACCATCGACCATGGTATCCTATTGCGCCGGTTGGAGGGGATGGGAGTCGGAGGCACCGTTTTGCGGTGGTTCGGCTCCTACCTCTCCGACCGGAAGCAATGTGTGTTGACAGGGGGGCAGAGGTCGTCCCTGAGGCCACTCACTTGTGGGGTGCCACAGGGGTCGGTCCTCTCGCCTCTCCTGTTCAACGCATATGTGAAGCCGCTGGGTGAGATCATCCGTGGTTTTGGGGTTGAGTACCATCTTTATGCTGATGATACTCAGCTGTACATTTCAACCCCAAACCACCCCAACGAGGCTGTCGAAGTGATGTCCCGGTGTTTGGAAGCCGTCGGGGTCTGGATGGGGGACAACAGACTCAAACTCAACCCCTCCAAGACCGAGTGGCTGTGGGTACCAGCACCTCGGTTCAGCCAGCTGACTCCATCGCTGGCCATAGGGGGCGAACAACTGTCCCCTGTGGAGCGGGCGCGCAATTTGGGCGTCCTCCTCGATGCCCGGCTGTCAATGGAGGACCATGTGGCAGCCGTGGCAAGGGGGGCGTTCCACCAGGTCCGCCTGGTGCGCCAATTGCGCCCCCTACTGGACCGGAGTGCCCTGCGCACGGTCACTCATGCGCTGGTGACGTCTCGCCTGGACCACTGCAATGCCCTCTACATGGGGCTTCCCTTGGGACGCATCCGGAGACTGCAGCTAGTTCAGAATGCAGCCGCGCGGGTTATTATGGGAAGTACACGTTACTCCCACGTAACACCTCTCCTGCGCGAGCTGCACTGGCTACCTGTGGCCTTTCGGGTGCGTTTCAAGGTATTGATCACCATCTTTAAAGCGCTCCATGGCATAGGACCTAGCTATCTGCAGGATCGCATCCTACCACACACGTCCCAGCGACCTATCCGCTCACACAGGGAGGGGCTCCTCCTGGTGCCGTCTGCTAGGCAATGCCAGCGGGCGACGCCTAGGAGTAGATCCTTCTCTGTGATGGGCCCAACCCTCTGGAATGACCTCCCCCCAGACATTCGAACTACCACCGACCTCCGTTCCTTCCGGCAAAAGTTAAAGACTCACCTATTTCAATCAGCTGGCCTGGCACTTTCTTAGTTTTACCTCCCGGGGATTTATTCTATTTTAATTGGGTTTGGGGTTTTAATTGTGATGTTTTTAGGATTAGAATATATTTATTTCTTAGTACAGCCTATCTCCCCCTCCAAATGTATCTTAAATGTATTTTTATTATTATGACCGATTTTATTGTATTGACTGTACACCGCCCCGAGTCCCTTTCTGGGAGAGGGGCGGTCTAAAAATCTAAGAAATAAATAAATAAAAAATAAATATGAAATCAGTGTAGCACACAAGCAAAATAAAACATGCAAAATAAACCAAAAGACCCAGCAACCCCAGAAGAAAAAACAGGAATCATCTACAACATATAGTGTAATGGTTGAAACGGCCTCTAAGTAGGACAAACAGGCAGAAGACTGGCAAAACGCATCCATGTACACCAAGTAGCAGTCAGAAGACATGATGAAAAGTCTATAATTTCACAACACATAGACAGACTCAACCATAATTTCAACTGGGAAACTGTGACCATCCTAGACCAAGCCAATTCCAAATCACTAGGGAATTTCTAGAAGCCTGGCATTCTGACAAGTTAGCCATCAATAAACACATAGACATAAACAATATATACATCAGTGGTGAATTTCAATATTTTTACTACCGGTTCTGTGGACGTGGCTTGGTGGGTGTGGCAGGGGAAGGATACTGCAAAATCCCCGTTCCCTCCCCGCTCTGGGGCCAGCCAGAGGTGGTATTTGCTGGTTCTCCGAACAACTCAAAATTTCCGCTACCGGTTCTCCAGAACCTGTCAGAACCTGCTGAATTTCACTCCTGATCTACATGCTATGCAAAAGAGACAACCAACAAGCCAAAAAGGGAACAAAAAGAATGAAACACCTCCCCCTCAGCAATAGCATCAAGAAGTAAATAATATCTCAAGAAATTGACAAACAAGCTAACAGTAAACAGCCCAACCAGAGTGTCCAGGTCTATAGGATCACTCCCACCAACAGTGACAAGACAAGCCACCAGAATATAAGGTGACAGCAAACCTCACTAGCATTGATGATGTTGCCTAGTTTAGGTAATGAAACATCTGAAGAAAACAACCAAGCTCAGAGAACACCAAGGACCCCTCTTTTCAGGACCCTTGAGCTACAAATATTCTCCTTTATTGGTAGTCATGTTCATAGATAGCAGCGCTGCATAAAAAGACTAGAAAAGATCCTGGACCAGTTAAATGAAATTTCAAGGGGTTCGCATGCTGTGTGAACTAGGTCACTTTGCTTTTGTTTGGGGAGAGCTCATAATATTATGTGGATATGACAATGGGGTTTTGTTAACTCTGGTTCGGTCGTTTTGCTTAGCCTAGTGTCCGTTGACCAGATGCTGCTCCAAAGTTCATAAAGAGGACACGACTGTGGTTGCTCAGGTTCCTTCTCAATAGTTCAAAGGGATATTCCTCTGAAGGTTTATTCCAGGGTATCAAAAGGGAAGTCAGAGGGGAAAATATGATGCCACAAATCATTCATCCACGTACATGAAGTGTCACCTTTTAAAGCTAACATTTGGGACAATCCAGGCAGAAAATAAAATCGGCTTCTGATTGATTGATGGATTAATTAGCTTCTTAGCAAAAAGAGCAAAAAAGTTGATTTTTGACTTTTCAAAATCCAACACTACCAACTGCCTTGTTCAGTGACCATTTCAAGTTATGACAGCACTGAAAAAGTAGGCTTATGAGCGATCAAACCTGTCGCAGCATCCTGTCATCCCATGACCTTGATTCAAAAGTTTCATGACCCAGTGTGACAATTTCAGTGTCCAGAAATTCCATGATCAGCATTTCTGATCGTCCCATCTGTCTTCCAGCAAGCAAAATCACTGGGGAAACCAGCAGGAAGTCACAAGTGAAGGTCACGTGATATCCCCATGTAACAACTCATAGTGATTTGCTTAACAGCTGCAGCAGAACTGATGTCGTCAGTGCAATACAATCATAGGACATTGCATTTTATGTTCACAATGTTGACAGTCCCACTTGCATTTGATAAGTGAGGACAATACTGTCAATGCTTTCAAAATGTTTGAGCAATACTTTTCATGGTGTCCATTCACTTTACTTTACTTTATTGTCATTGTACGTATATACACAGCATACACATACAACGAAATTCACATAACAGCCAGAGACCAGGCCCAACACACATAACAATCCCTAAACACACTCCCACCCACCAAAAAATTCCCCGCCCCTAAACCACCCAAGCATCCACACAACAGACCAAGTAGTGCTGTCCAATAGCTCACTGATGGTGGCCCGTTCTTGCTTTCCCTCTCCTTTTGGTATATTTAGTGTTTTAAATTTGAGTAAGATCAATTAAATTAAGGTTTGTCTCAAGTTGAGGTTTTACTGCAAATTATGCCATTTTACATCAGTTACAATTAATCAAATGATGTAAGTTACTACGAAGAAGCATTTGGATTTAATAGACATGGCTTCTTCCTGAACGGTCTGTTACAGTGAGAATTTACTTATATATGATGTGTTGTTTTTTTCTAACCTACTTTCAGATATTTTGCTAGAAAGTGGTATAAATATCAATACCAACTGTTATTCCAAGGATCTTTCAAAAATGAGAAATTCTGCAAATTCCAGGAAGATGCCAAGGTGAAGATGCCTGATAGGATTTGAGTTTTTCCTCCATTTATGCCACAATTTGCAGCAACACCCTCAGAATCAGCATTCAACCCCCCCCCCCACTAATTCTCCTTTATTAATGCAATCAAACACTCATTCTAATGCTAACACTCATCTTCACCCTGTTCTAGTTGCAACTTCCTTAGCTTTGATGGCATCATTGCTACAGAGTTTCATAAAAGTTTGGCAGAGCTTCTCAAATTTTAAAAGATTTTTCTTATTCAGCTGAGCTGAATAAAAGATATGAAAATTATAAGTGTAACTAGCACTATAATAAAAACCAGGAGTGTTGCAGTAAACAGCAGGAACAAAAGGGAAAAAGAAAAAAAAAGCATGCAGTCAGACATATTAAGTATGACTTGTTGAATAAGCACAAAACATAGTAAGCCGAAGTCAAACAAATCACATTGTACATTTACTTGAAAATCCTGTATGCTGACAATCCTGTTTTGTCCCTGTGGGTACTTATGAAGTCTAAAATTCCATTTAAAATACAAGGTAACTTTTAAAACAATCATGGTGAAATTACAAAAAAAAAAAATCTAGATTAAAAATTATTTATTTATTCTCTTCTCAATTCTCTCCGTTACTTCTAATAATTTTTGAATTTCAAACAAAGGTAGAGATTGGAGAACATAGATCCTAGAACAGCACAGTTTGATGGAAAAATTGAGGATGTTCATCAAATGAAGAAAGTGGAGGTCAGAGTTCCAAAAACTGAAGGAAAAAATAAACGAAGAGACAAGAAAATTGTTGATACTGACAGTGTGAACTGAGCGTGGTTGGAAATGGAAAGAGTGGAATATGGAAAGGGGAGATAGATGGACTGGAGCTCTACCCCAGATCTCAAAGTATAGAAGAAGAAAAGAGAGAAGAATTGATGGAACTAAGGAAAAATTATTTATTTATTTACCTTATTTAATTAATATGCTGCCCATCGCACTGTCATAGCAACTCTGCCATAGCCCTGCTCTCCACCTTCAAACTAAGATGTTCACAACCAACCACAAGTACATGGGCAACCTAGCAAAATGAGAGTTTTTTCCTTTTAATATTAAATGTATTCAGTGCAAAAGAGGGTAGATGTCAGCTCCTGTTTTTGTTCAAATCTGACTTTATCATAGTTAGCCTGTATATAACTGTATATAATCACACACACACCAATATTTTCTCTATGGCAGTGATTCTTAAAACTTTTTTTCATCAGAATCCCTTTCCACTTTCAAAAATTACAGGGCTGCCCAAAAGAGATTTTATCTGTATGGGTAATATTTATCCACTTTATTGTATTAAAAATGAAAACTGATGCATTCAAACTTCGCTGCCACTACCTCTTCTCACAATTGTTTTGTGGATTATTTGTATTGTTTAATATTATTGTATTATTTCTTCAACATAGGCTGATGAATAATTTGGATTTCACACGTTAACAAACATTACTCTGTAATAAATACTGTCACCAAGATTCTTCAATATGAATGTCAGTGCTATTTTTTTAGCTGTGACATGTAAATTTCCTCTATATGTGAGTGAGTGAATGAGCGAGTGAGTGAGTGAGTGATGTCAGTAGACTTTTTCCTGGATACATGCAATGGAGTCTAGACAGCCTTCAAGAATCATTTTATGTGAATTCTTACCTTGCACTGGTAGTTGGAGTTCGTGCCCCGAATGGCCCCTTTCAACTCTATCAGTCTTACAAGGTAGAGCAGACAGAAAACATGACCAGATGAGCTAATTCTAATTTATTGTAAAGCTACATTAATAGCGTACTTACTGCAAATCTGAAAATACAAGTAGTCCTTGACTTTCGACCTCAGTGGAATCCCACATTTCTGTCGTTAAGTGAGATATTTTTTAAGTGAGTTTTGCCGCATTTTACAACTTTCCTTGCCACTGTTGTTAACTGAATCACTTCAGCTGATGAGTTAGTAATCTGGTTGTTAAGTTAGTGGGGCTTCCCCATTGACTTTGCTTGTCAGAAGGTCTCAAAAGGGGAACACATGATCCTAGGACATTGCGACGGTCATAAATATGAACCAGTTGCCAGGCATCTGAATTTTGATCACATGATCAAGGGGATGCTGCAAAGATCATAACTATGAAAAAGGGTCATTAGTCACATTTTTCAGTGCCGTTGTAACTTTGAACAGTCACTAAATGAACTGCTGTAACTCAAGGATTACCTGTACTTCTCTCCTCCCCGTGTTCCCTTTACTGCCCAAGAAACCAGGAACAGCCCTTCTGGAGCTCTTGCCCATTCCAAGTTCCTACTCAGGGCTCACCCGCCTTTTATCTGACCGTTCCATGGGTTGTATCTTTTTGCCCTTGTTCTGACCGAGGCTTCCCAAGAGCCTGAAGCAAACTCCTTGTCCTGACCCAAAAAAACACCTTGTATTAATTTACTGTGAACTCTGCTCATTCACAACCAGCAAAGTCTTTCAAGGGAGAATTTACAGTCACAGACCTTATCTGGCTTGGAGAGCTGACAGGCCAATATCTGCAAAACTTGGCAAGGAGTCTCGGAGAGGAGGGGCCATTCATCGTCCACCTATGGCCTTACTCCCAAGTCAACCCCTGTTCTTTAGCTGTTCCCTTCATCTGACAACTGCGCATGTGCACACTGGGAACAGGCTCCAGTTTGTCTCACTGATGTCTGACTCTGAAGGCAGCTGATAACTGGCATACGGCTCTGGTCCCCCCTCTGCCTCTGACACAAAGCCCTCATCAGAGCCTTCCCCAGATTGCAGGACTGGCCCATGTTCCTCCCAACCTCCTCACTGTCCGAATCTGCTACCAGCTCCGCTGGTCGCTGGCGAGCCACAACATGCCCATCCACCACAATTAATCCCACAGGTAACCGGCATATAGTTCTCCCGACAACATTTCCTTCTAAAATTATACCAAGTGTTTGTTAAAATTGTCCCCGAGATGCTTAAATTAATCCATACAAATTTTAATATAGCCTTCCTTCTGGTCATGTATTTCCCTTTTTTTAGGGCAACAGGAAAGTAGCCACCCTTTAAGAAAAGGCTTAAATAGACTTTAAAATTAAAGACAAACAAATTTCATACATCTCATGTGAAAGGACACGACTGCCTCATGAATCCAGGACAATTTGTTATTTCGAAAAAAAAATGAAAACAGTAATTGGGGGTGCCACCCCTGTTAGCACTAGCTTGCTGTATACCACCCTGGGCAGAAATAACCTAAATAGTTTATAACAGTGTGTGTGTATGTATGTATGTATGTATGTATGTATGTATGTATGTATGTATGTATGTATGTATGTGTGTTACAACCCCTGGTAAGACTCCTGCCTAAGATATAATACAGCCCAGGTTCAAATCCCAGTAAGGGTATGGCTAGCTGATGAGAGCTAATTAGCTCGAAATAGATCTATACTAGTCTCCCTTTATTTATTTATCAGTACAAATACAACACACACACACACACGTATGTGTGTGTGTGTGTGTGTGTGTGTGTGTATTGGTTTTGAAGAAGTTAAACATGGACATGTTCTTTTCATTCCACTAGCGTCATATATCAAGGTAGCAAATTCTAATGTTTCCTGTTTAATTCTGCTTCTATCAAAGCTCTTTTGAACCTTTTCGCTTTTTTTTAACCCTCTGTTAAAAAAATAATAGAGTTATTACTATCTCTAATAACAGCTTTGGGGGAAATTTATACCTGGGACAAAAAAATCTGAAGGAACTTTCTTCTGTTATCAAGCAACAATTCTTTTCTTCTGACAAGGAAAAACAATCACGATACTCGATCATCCATCTGTTGGCCCCGCAAACGAACATGAATGAGAGCTTTATAGATTCTCAGCAAACACTGACATATTCCATATCAGATGACTGGAAATCACCTGATATTAGGCATAAACTGGTTTGTTTGTTTTCTTTGCAATAAGTTCCCAGTTCTCATGGATGCATACATTCTAAGCACACCCTCTCCTGGAGATAAAACGCATGATGAATGGCATAAAAAGTAGCATTCTAGACTTTTACACTGTTCCTTCTTCAACAGACTTCTTGTCCACATAATTAGACCTGAAAATGCATATAATCCGTAATCGGGATCATGCCCATCAGGTCAACTGTTGTAACAGTCATAAAACATGTCATCCATGTGTCCTATCCAATTTTGCAATCTTTTTTTCTGGGGGGGGGGTTCCTTTTGACGACTATTATACTAGTCGTTAAACAAACCCATGATTCACTGTGAGACGGTTTTGCCCAAAATTGGAAGTAAATGCCGGTGTTCTGACCCAGCTCCCCAAACACAACAAACCCTCTGAAGCAGGGGTGGGTTCCGGATGGCTTTACTGCAGATTCGCTCGTGTGCCCAATTGATGCCCGCTGCCCACGCATGCACAATTCAATTAAAATTGTTCTGCGCTTGCGCAAAACTTAAAAACTAGATGGCAGTGCCAATGGCACCAACCGGGGGACCAGTTTGGGGGCATTGGCAGGCCTGGGTTGCCAGTTCCAGTGACCCACGCCGCCATACCACTATTGGTTCGGCCGAACTGGGCCAAACCGGTAGGAACCCACCTCTGTTCTCAAGTGAACTCAAAGATTCCTTTATTCGGAGCACCAGCAGCCCTGGCAAAAAGTTTCTCTCTCACCGCAGGCTAACAAGTCTGGCCGGCTGGAAGATAGATAGTTGTCTGCCACATCTATTGATCTCCGCCTCCTGCCTTTTATCCCCAGAGCTAGGGTGGGACCTCGCTAGCAGTGGTGGCTCTTCCTTCCCAAGAATCGGCCCACGGATTTCCATTGCTCTCCTCTCTTCTGCCTTCTGCACATCCGTGCATCAGGCACTGGACCCAGCTGTTCCTCCTCTTCCTCATCAGCCACCTCCAGACCTGGGGGCTGTTGACAGACGGCCCAGCCCCCCACTCTCTCTCTCCCTCTCTCCCCCCCCCAGGAGGTCTGTCATAACTTCAGTTGCTAAGCAACTGGTCATAAATGAAGGACTACCTGTATTAAATCAGTGCCAGATGACCAAGGAACAGAATTGTAATATATTGCTCATATATATAGTGTATTGCTCTATATTTGCTATATTCTGATACATGAAATATTAAAGAAAACACACTAGCAGCTGAAAGCAATGCATTCTGAAGCAATTAGCACTAATGTATAATTTTGCATTTAGGAAGCCAGTTCTAGTTCATCAGTTCAATTTCATAATGGGTGATGACTAATCATAACTGTACAGAAAAGGAGCTGTATTCATTTTGCCGTTAATGAGCAAAACCCATTTTAGCACATTCCCTCTCCATGGCTGTTTCAATATTATTCCAGTGTTGCACCATCGTAACATATCTACCTTCATCATACCCATAGGTTGAGATTCCCAGGGAAAAGATCTGAAGGGGAAAGGAAAGGAATTTAGGATGATTGCTTTCATGTTTTCCAAAACAAATGGAAAGGCAATATCTAAAACAAGGACAACCTTTCTGCATAAAAAAGTGGACCTACTTGAGTTTAAAAGGTTAAAGGTTCCCCTCGCACATATGTGCTAGTCGTTCCCGACTCTAGGGGGCGGTGCTCATCTCAGTTTCAAAGCCAAAGAGCCAGCGCTGTCCAAAGACGTCTCCGTGGTCATGTGGCTGGCATGACTAAATGCCAAAGGCACATGGAATGCTGTTACCTTCCCACCAAGGTGGTTCCTATTTTTCTACTTGCATTTTTACATGCTTTCAAACTGCTAGGTTGGCAGAAGCTGGGACAAGTAACGGGAGCTCACTCCGTTACACGGAACTGGGGATTTGAACTGCCGAACTGCCGACCTTTCTGATCGACAAGCTCAGCATCTTGACTACTGAGCCACTGCGTCCCTCTAATTGAGTTATACATCTGCAAATTTAGAAAGCATTGCTGCAATTTAAAAAAGAAAAGTGATACGTTTCACCACTAGAATACCAGCCAAACTAGGAAACCAAAACCAAGGTAGGTATTAATGTTACCTTTATTGTGCGGTTACAGTAACAGTAACAAAATCTTGCAAGTCTGACAAGTCCCCCTCCTGGGCCTTTAAGTTCCAGAGAACTAGAACGTGAGTTCTGAAATGCTTTCTCCAGCTCCTTTCCTGGTTTGGAGTTAGATTTCTTTTATCAGACCATTCTCTCGGCCGCAGCTCTTCCTCCTGTCTCCCAAGGTTATTCTCACAGCCCACTACAAGGGCCAATGGAACCGTATAGGACAATTTCCCAATCTTTCTGGCTTTGCAGACTGGTGGAGGTGGTGAGAGGGGATGGTTCCGTGTGAGCCAGCAGCAAACAAACATGCGCTGCATGTCATTCTCATGCAGATGGAGCACGTGCTCGCCTGCTGTTCACGCAAATGGGAATACGTACACACCCTCACCCGCCATTTTCGCGGCCCGGTTCCAAACAGCTCACAGCCCAGTAGTGGGTTGCAGCCCAGAGATTGGGGACCCCCCATGTACAGAACATAGGCATCCATTGTACAATTAAATGACAAGACTAGCATTCCCGTAGTGGCGCAGTGGTTAGAATGCGGTACTGCAGGCT
Organism: Natrix helvetica; assembly: GCF_964273705.1. Classification (NCBI taxonomy): domain Eukaryota; kingdom Metazoa; phylum Chordata; class Lepidosauria; order Squamata; family Natricidae; genus Natrix; species Natrix helvetica. The sequence continues at coordinate 280,851,631 of NC_138552.1, read as the reverse complement.
ACTTCTGCTGACTGCCGGCTGACTGCAATTTGGCAGTTCAAATCTCACCAGGCTCAAGGTTGACTCAGCCTTCCATCCTTCCAAGATGGGCAAAATGAGGACCCGGATTGTTGGGGGCAATAGGCTGACTCTGTAAACCCCTTTAGAGAGGGCTGTAAAGCACTGTGAAGCGGTATATAAGTCTAAGTGCTATTGCATCATCATAAGCTCTATCTCTTTAGTACCAACATCATCACATCATGTATATGTGCAAAATATGGATGGGAACTTCACTGCAGTTGTGTGCGTGTGTGTGTGCGCGCGCGCATGCACACACGCACCTTGAAGTCAGTGTTGATTCTGGCAACTGCCTGGATAAACCCTTGCAATTTACTTGGCATGGTTCTAGGACTTACAGAAAGGGACTGGCACAAGCTCACCCAGCTGGGATTGTCCCACAGGTGGGACTAGAACTCATGGTCTCCCAGTTTCTAACCTGGTGCCTCAACCACCACACCAAGCTGGCTCTCACTGCAGTAGTACAACTCTGCTCTCATCATTTTGACAAAGCCTCTGATCCTGCAGAGTTCTCTTCTCCCTAAATGTTAGAAGGCATCTTATCTCCACACTCAGCCCTCTATTCTCACGGTTTTCTACGTTTAAATTGGACTCCGACCAGACAGCCATTCAAGTGGAGCATTCTCTGTAAAAGACACATGGCAACCCCTTGAGAGTTTTAGGCCAAGTGTAAAACAGCTTCTTTGTGTTTTGTATTTCCCATCTGATGTTCTCAAATGAACTGGACTACAACTTTTAGATCCTCTCCGAGCAAACCTGGCCACTAATTAACCTTCTTAAACAGAGATGATGGAGAGTGTAATAAAACTTTTCCAGAGAACACTACGCTGGGGACAATTGCCCTAAACCAGGGGTGCTCTGCTGGCTGGGGAATTCTGGGAATTGAAGTCCACAAGTCTTAAAGTTGCCAAGTTTGGACACCCCTGCCCTAAACGTTTGACTCGTCTGCTGATTTGGCAAGATCAAGCAAACAGACGCATTTAGGAGGGGGCAGAAAAAGAGATCATCACATGCCAGCGTTGGAGGGAAGAATGGGCCACCTCTACAGAACAACCTTCCCCGGAGAGAGAATTTAGAACAACGGTGGAATTATCAAATGAAGATCATCAATTAAGGCAGTTGGCCTCTTGTCAACCAACAAGGAATGGCACAGCCTATATCCGTGATGGCGAACCAATGGCACACGTGCTGGAGGTGGCAGGCAGAGCCCTCTCTGTGGGTATGTGCATCGTTGTCAGCTGCTCGTCTGGTTTCCGGATCACACATGCGTGCTGGCCAGCTGGTCTTTGCAGGCGCTGGAGTGCCAGAAAACAACTGGAAAATGGCCTGGAAAATGGCCAAAAACCAGGCAGTTTTCCAGCTGTTTGGGGGCCCTAAAAACAGCCTGAAAATGCCCCCAAAATGGGCAAAAATGACCAAAAAACAGGCATGCATGCCAGCCAGCTGCTCTTCAGGTTTCCAGTGTTCCATTGTGCACGAAGACCAGCTGGCCGGCACGCATGCACATGCCAGAAACCCAAAGATCAACTGGCTGGCACATGCATGCGCACCGGCCAGTTGGTCTTCAGGTTTTTGGCACTGCGGCACACGCCACATGCACGTTCTGATTTGGGCACTCAGTGCCGAAAAGATTCACCATCTATATATTCAAATCTTAGCAAGGGTCTTTGCTGGAAGAGGATACTGAGCCAGAGAGCAAGGAAATATGCTGAAAGCAATCTCGTTAATTACAGAGAAAGAAGGAAATGGCCTTGAGGAGGAGATTCAACTCCTCCTCGAGGAGGATGCCTTAAGGGGGCGGTGCTCATCTTTGTTTCAAAGCCAAAGAGCCAGCGTTGTCCGAAGACGTCTCCGTGGTCATGTGGCCGGCATGACTAAATGCTAAGGCACACAGAACGCTGTTACTTTCCCACCAAAGCTGGTTCCTATTTTTCTACTTGCATTTTTTACATGCTTTCGAACTGCTAGGTTGGCAGAAACTGGGACAAGTAATGGGAGCTCACTCCGTTATGTGGTCCTAGGGATTTGAACCGCCGAACTGCCAATCTTTCTGATCGACAAGCTCAGCATCTTAGCCACTGAGCCATCGCGTCCCTAAACAGAAATTAAATATGCAATATTAAGTGAGAGGTATCTGGTTTGGCAATAATATCTATGTAACATATCACACAATTGTCAATGGTGGACAGGGATGCATTTGTCTGTAATTCTTTATTCTGTATTTCATACAAAATATGGCCTTTTCTGGGGAAGAAAGGTAACTGCATAATCCCAGAAAGCTGCATAATCCCAGGAAAAAAATGCAGCTGCCTTAAAGAATTGCAAACAGGTGCAGCATTCCTTTTTCTGTGCTCTTCAATATGTATGTATGTATGTATGTATGTATGTATGTATGTATGTATGTATCTATCTATCTATCTATCTATCTATCTATCTATCTATCTATCTATCTATGTATTTAAATCCAAAATGCAGTGGTACAGTACAAGAGGACAAGTAAGAATACATAATCAAGAAATGCTATTTGAAATAGGTGCTTTGTAAACCTATCTGTGGCAAGTTTCCCCAGCCACTGTTTTACAAAAGCATTCACAACAATAAATATCCATCAGAATCCAAATATAGTGCTCCAACTTTAGATGACATTTATGGCTGCTTATTTTGTTTCTACTACTAGTAAAGAAATGAGTGAGAAATCCTCATTTTTATCATTATTCCTGAAGTGGAAAAAAATAATTATATTAAAGGCTTCACATTTAATTGAATATATCAAAGCCAAAGATGAAATTCCAGTAAATTAGAATTTGCTCACAGAAATTCCCAGATTAACCCATGACATCTCCAGTAAGTGATAGGAAAGCTCTTTTTCCACCTAAGGCCCAGAAGAAATAGTACTGAGTTAAATAGACTATAAGCTTAAAGGTAAAAAAATGATATATGCAGTGTTATATCTTCATTCATCTGTCAAAAGGGTTTTGTAGCTCCCGGTGTTTTCTTTTCTGTGGGAAACGGGACCAAATGCCTCTTTGAGGGTTTAAGACTGCAGACCCCGGCTCTGGGCTGTGTGTGTGTGTGTGTGTGTGTGTGTGTGTGTGTGTGTGTGTGTAAAAGGCAGCACTGATCACTGATCATAACAGCAGAAGAACAGGCACTAAGCAACAGATCCATAGAAGAGGGATTTACCACACTAGATAGAACCCAAGGGATAGATCAGTGTTTCTCAGCTGAAAGATGCATGGACTTTAACTCCCAGAATTCCCAGCCAACCATCAAGGAGTTTCCACAGATCAAGCAGGATAATAGAGCTAAGAATCTGTGAGAGTTCTGGATCCAGAAGAAAAGGCAGGCATTAATTACTCAACTAGACACTGTAGTAGTAGACAAATTAATAGACAAAGACCAGAAGAGCTCGGGAGGCCAGGCAAGCGGGGCAAAGTGCCCCCCAATGTGAGTGATGTTGAGTTGGCCACGCCCACCCAATCACATGACTACCCAGCCATGCCCACCCAGCTGGCCATTAGGGCACAGAACCAGTTGTTAAATTATTTGAATCTCTGGTTGCATCATCATCTATATTTCTGAATCTTAAATTCCATTTGCTCGCCTCTAGTGATCCCAACAGCTATTTATGCCAGTGCGACCTGGAAGCCCTCAGCGAGTATTAAGAAGAGACTCAACGTCTTCCAATAAAAATGCCTTCACCGAATCCTAAAGATTCACTATTTTGACCATGTTACTAATGAAGAAGTGCTCCAAAAGGGTTTCTCTTGCAAATTACGTAACACTGTCACACGCAGAAGTCTCCAACTTGCAGGTCCGTAAGGAGAACAACTGAATTCCCAAGATGGCAATGAGATGGACACATACACCCACACGATGCCCAAACAACCAAGAGGACACCTTCAAAATACATGGTGAAGAACGTTCATCGACGACTTAAAAATTTTAAACATCACTGGGAAGATGCTGAAATACTCACCCCAAACAGAAAATACTAGAGATCCTTTGCTGACTGATATGCCATATAGCCGTGATGGCAAACCTATGGCACATGTGCCAGAGGTGGCACGCAGAGCCCTCTCTGTGGGCTCGCGTGCCATCACCAGCTGCTCTGGTTTCTGGAAGAAAACCAGATCTGTGTGCCAGAGCCCTGGAAACCCGAAGACCAGCTGCGCACCAGCCAACTGGTCTCCGAGTGTCCGGGAGTTCAGCACACAGGCATTCCGGTATGGGCTCTTAGTGCCAAAAAAGGTTCACCATCACTGCTATATAGCATGGGAGGATCTAATGCTAATGTTAATAACTCTCTTTCTCAGTCTAACCTATCTTAAAGGCTTGTTGTTTTTGTGCGGGAAAGTTAGGAGAAGGAAATGTTATGTGTGCCATATTGCTCCTGAACAATAAAGAGGATATGAAACTAATAAAGCAATACACCTAAGCAACAAAAAAGTATCTAATGCCCCAAGAACATTACATGTCCACATTCTAGAACCCTCAGAGGTTAAAAACAACAGAAGAGATCTTATTTCAACACACAACTTCACTCTGAATCTTCACCTTTCCTCATAGGGGCTAAAATCTCACGGGGCTAAAAAAAGGTTTGGGAGATATAGTCTCAATATCTATGGAGATCACCAAGTTGTGGAAATTATTTATTAATATTTATTCACTGGTACATTTAAAAAGAGCGTTGGTGTAATAGTTAAGGCATCAGCCTAGAAACCAGGAGACTGTGAGTTCTAGCACTATCGTGGGCCTGAAGTCAGATGAGTGACCTTGGGCCAGTCTTTTTCGCTCAACTCTTGGAAGGAGGCCATGGCAAACCACTTCTGAAAAACCACTTCTGCCAAGAAAACTGCAGGAACTAGCCCAGGCAGACTCTGAGAATTTGACATGATTGAACAGAAGAAAAAAGAAAGAAATATTTGCGGTCTGTTCACTAAACATAGGACCTCAAAAGTTAAACACCAGGTTAGATTTTCCAATAAGTGCTCAAGGCCCACACATACAGGTTCACGGTTCTAGCAGAGCAACTGGTCACATGATTACCTCATGCAACCTTCTGAGAAACAAAGTCAACGTCGCAACCCGATTCGCTGAACAATCGTGTACTAACGTAACAACTGCAGTGATTCACTTAACAACGGTGGCAAGAAAGGTCCTAAAAAGAGACAAAACTCACTTAACAACAGCAACAGAAATTTTGGGCCTAATTGTGGTGGCCGTAAGTTAAGGACTACCTGTAAACAATCAGAAGGGAAGGCCTTGATAAAGGATCATAATATAATTAAGCCAAAGTGAATTGATTTTTTTTTAAAGGTAACACAAAAAGATGCCAGCCCTGTCTTTCATTCAGAACCCTAATAAAAATAATTCAACAAGCTTCCCCTTTTTCCTGCTTTTGAAGAAATCATTTTGATCACCATTCGATTCTTTAAGATATTTTAATCACTGACTGTGTCTTATTTTGCTGCTGGTTTTTTTCTCTGATGGTTCTATAGCACAACTGTACCCTACTAATTTTTATCTGATTTGGGTTGAATTTTATATTAGTCATGCTTTATTTCATTGGGAATGCAAGACATTCAGGAAGATTTCCAAGGCGGAACAGAATAAACTGATAAACAGAGAAACAAATAATATTGACTTGTGTTTGGGGTAAGTACTTCCAAAAGAAAACAAATAAGAGATTCCATAAATGTTTCTCCTCCTCCTCCATCAAATAAACTTGCTGGCCAAGACTTCCTTATTCCTTGATTTAGTTTCATTTGGTTTGTTTCCATCTCTGATTTTAACATCTGTTGTTTTTGTTTACTTGGCCCACAATAAGTTTAACCGGAAGGACAGGATATCAACTCTTTTCAAAGTAAAAAATTAAAAGTCAACAACCTGTACAGTCCTTCAGCAATAGGCAGCTGAAGAGTTAGTATATCACCTGCCTTCTCAGGTGATTTAATCAATAGCCAGCTGTTTTCCCCTGACTGAAACCCAAGTCGGTGTTCTCTCTGGCAAAAGATTTTTCTTCTTCATGAAAAAAAGATTTAATTCTCTTAGGGGGCGTTATGAAAAGACTTCAGCCACGGCTCCAGAGCATAGCACTCGACATATGCCATTTAATGACAGCCACTGTTTAAGACAAGGCACATTCTGTGCTTGCCTACCCTCTTGAGATTCAGTTTCTAGAAGCCGAGAGACCATCAGGCCTGCTATCAGTTTGCGCTAATCAAATTTTATCAAGCCAGAGACAGTTGCAGCCTGTTTAATGGCGTGTTATTATCATTCCAGACAGCGGGCTGCAAAAATCCCTTTGTTATTACTATTACTTCAGCATTTGCTTGCTTCAACTTACCCCAAGATACTGCTACCCAGATGTCTTGCAACTTGCAGAATTCCTAACCATCAGTATCTGGGAATCTGGGAAATGTTATTCCAAAATACTGGAAGGTTGATTTATATTTTAATTGTGATTGGACTAATGGTCTTAGCCAATTACAAGTGTTACCTGAGCAAAATGTGGTCAGATGGAATGTTCCTTTCCCTATACTCCATGCCCAACTTCCATACAATTTCCCAATTTTTTCCACCAGTGCTAGTTGATTCTCACAATGTCTTTTTATCTACTGGGTATAAGAACCTACTCTTTGATTCTTGGATTTACTGTTGGACTCTTGAATATAAGAATCCATAACCTTGGATTATGGCTGTAGTATTATTGTAGCAACAGCAATAGCACTTAGACGTATATACCGTGAATATACGTTACAGCCTTCTGTAAGCAGTTTAAAGAATCGGCCTATTGCCCCCAATAATCTGGGTCCTCATTTTACCCACCTTGGAAGGATGGAAGGTGGAGTCAACCTTGAGCCTGGTGAGATTTGAACTGCCAAATTGCAGGCAGCCGGCAGTCAGCAGAAGTAGCCTGTACTACTCCACTAACCACAGCACCGTCGAGACCCTCCTTCTCATCTTCTCTATTATCCCCTCTTATCAGTACCATTATTATGATTATTATTACAATGCAATGCTATGTCATTTTTATGATATATTATTGCATTGCATGTATACTGAGAGCATCTGCACCGGAGACAAATTCCTTGTATGTCTAATCACACTTGGCTAAATAAAGTATTCTATTCTATTGGAGAATGCACCTTAAGTATATACTTTATACTTACATACAAGTAGTTCTTGACTTAAAACCATTTTATTTAGCAACTGTTCAAAATTACAACAGCACTGAAAAAAGTGACTTATGTCCCGTCCTTGGACTTATGACCATGATAGCAACCCCATGGTCACACAATCAAATTCAAGGGCTTGGCAACCAATATGTATTTAAGACAGATGCAGTAAGATAGAGTCACGTGGTTGCCATTTCTACCCTTTCCAAATGATTTCCAACAAGCAGCATCAATGGGAGAAGCCTGATTCATTGAACAACTGCAGAGATTCACTTAACAACCATAGCGAAAAAGGTCATAATATTCGGCCTGGCTTACTTAATAATTGCCTTGCCTAACAAAATAAATGTTGGTCCCGATTGTGGTTATAAATTGAGGACTATCTATAAACTAGTGTTATGTATCTAGACAGAGATCCAAAAAGCTGTTTCTATGTATAGCTATACAAATAAGGTTTGATCTATACATCAGATTTCTTCCTGAATATTTCCCTGCACTTTATGCACCATCTTTTACCTAAATATAATCATCTTTAGGGAGATGATACGTTAGGGAGTTAAGTTAGACTTCTTACCTATTGTGTATTCCTTGGTTGATCATGGTTGAAAAGAGAGTGGATTAATACAGAGTAATACAGTTGGAAGGGATCTCAGAGGTCTTCTAGTCCAACTCCCTGCTCAAGCAGGAGACCCTATTCTATTCTAGACAAGTGGCTGTCCAGTGTCTTCTTGAAAGCTTCCAGTGTAGGAGCACTTCTGAAGGCAAGCCATTCCACTGGTTAATTGTTCTCACGGTCAGGAAATTTCTTCTTCTGGGTTGGTTGTCTCCTTGATTAGTTTTCATCCATTGCCTCTTCTTCTGCTTTCAGGTGCTTTGGAAAATGGGTTGAGCCCCCCCCCCTTCTTTGTGGCAGCCCCTTAGATGTTGGAACACTGTCAGGTCATCACAGTCCTTCTTTTCTCTAGATTAGTCATACCCAGTTCCTGCAACCATTCTGCACATATTTTAGTCACCAGGTCCATAATCATCTTTACAATACAATACAATAGTAGAGTTGGAAGGGACCTTGGAGGTCTTCTAGTCCAACCCCCTGCCTAGGCACGAAACCCTATACCGTTTCAGACAGATAGCTATCCAACATCTTCTTAAAGATTTCCAGTGTTGGGGCATTCATAACTTCTGGAGGCAACTTCTGTTCCACTGATTCATTGTTCTAACTGTCAGGAAGTTTCTCCTCAGTTCTAAGTTGCTTCTCTCCTTGATTAGTTTCCACCCATTGCTTCTTGTTCTACCCTCAGGTGCCTTGGAGAATAGTTTGACTCCCTCTTCTTTGTGGCAACCCCTGAGATATTGGAACAATGCTATCATGTCTCCCCTAGTCCTTCTTTTTCTTAAGCTAGACATACCCAGTTCCTGCAACCGTTCTTCATATGTTTTAGTCTCCAGTCCCCTAATCATCTTTGTTGCTCTTCTCTGCACTCTTTCTAGAGTCTCCACATCTTTTTTACATCGTGGCGACCAGAACTGAATGCAGTATTCCAAGTGTGGCCTTACCAAGGCATTATAAAGTGGTATTAACACTTCAAGTGATCTTGATTCTATCCCTCTGTTTATGCAGCCTAGAACTGTGTTGGCTTTTTTGGCAGCTGCTGCACACTGCTGGCTCATATTTAAATGGTTGTCCACTAGGACTCCAAGATCCCTTTCACAGTTACTACTACTGAGCAAGGTATCATCTATACTGTACCTGTGCATTCCGTTTTTGTTGCCTAAATGTAGAACCTTACTCTTTTCACCATTGAATTTCATTTTATTAGATAGTGTCCAATGTTCACATTTGTCAACATCCTTCTGTGTCTTAAGCCTATCTTCTGGAGTGTTGGCTATTCCTGCCAACTTGGTGTCATCTGCAAATTTGATGAGTTCCCCATTTATTCCCTCATCCAAGTCATTGATGAAGATGTTGAAGAGTACTGGGCCTAAAACAGAGCCTTGGGATACTCCACTGCATACTTCCCTGCATGTAGATGCAGTTCCATTGAGGACTACACGTTGAGTGCGGTTGGTCAGCCAGTTACGAATCCATCTGGTGGTAATGCTGTCTAACCCACATTCTTCTACTTTATCTAGTAGTAGGTTATGGTCTACCTTATCAAAAGCCTTACTGAAGTCCAAGTAAACTATATCAACGGCATTCCTCTGGTCCACTAATTTTGTCACATTATCAAAGAATGCAATAAGATTAGTCTGGCATGATCTGTTTTTGACAACCCATGTTGGCTTTTGGCTATTACTTTGTTTGCTTCTAGGTATTCGCAAATTCGTTGCTTGATTAATTTTTCCAGAATCTTTCCGGATATTGAGGTCAGGCTGATAGGCCTGTAGTTTCCTGGATCTATTTTTTTCCCTTTTTTGAAGATGGGAACCACATCAGCTCTTTTCCAGTCCTCTGGTAGTTCCCCGGTGTTCCAGGATCTCTGAAAGATATAATTCAGTGGTTCTGAGATCTCGTCTGCTAGTTCCTTCAGAACCCTGGGGTATAATCCATCCGGTCCTGGTGATTTGAACTCGTCTAGGATAGACAGGTGCTCAGTTACCATTTTCTTCCCTATTTCAATTTGTGTTCCTAATCTGATTTTTGTGGTGCTGCTTTTGATAGGTTGGACTGTTTTATCCCTTTGTGTAAAGACAGATGCAAAACATGAGTTAAATAGTTCTGCTTTCTCCCTGTTGCTTGTCACCTTCTTGCCACTTTCTCCTAGCAATGGACCAATTGTTTCCTTAACTTTTTTTCTTGTTTTTAACATGTTGGAAGAAGCTTTTTTTTGTTAATTTTTACTTTTGTGGCAATCCTTTCTTCATTGTGAGCCTTAGCTTTCCTCACTTCATCTTTACAGGCGCGGGCTATTTGCTGATATTCTGCCTTAGTTATGTCCCCCTCCTTCCACTTTTTATACTTACCTTTTTTGTCTTTCAGTTTGTCAGATAGTTCTTTATGCAGCCATGCTGGTTTCTTTTGGGAGCTGTTATTTTTCTTCTTCATTGGTATTGTGCTAGACTGGGCTTTTGTAATCTCATTTTTCAAAATTTCCCAAGCTTCTTGACTTGTTTTCCCCTTGAGGATTCTCATCCATGGAATTTTTCCCAAGCTCTCTCTAAGTTTATTGAAATTAGCTTTCTTAAAGTCCAAGACTCTAGTTTGACTTTGTTCTACTACTTGTGTTTGGATAATGTTGAATTCCAATATTGCATGGTCACTTGCCCCCAGGGTTCCTATGGCTTCAACACCTTCTATCATTTCCTCTCTGTTAGTGAGAATTAAGTCCAATATGGCTGATCCCCTTGTTCCCTTCTCTACTTTTTGGAAAACAAAGTTGTCTGCTAGGTTTGTTAAGAACCTGTTGGATCTTCCACTTGGTGCAGAATTTGTTTCCCAGTTGATGTCAGGGTAGTTAAAATCTCCCATTACTATTGTGGTGTGCTTCCTACATACCTTAGTTAGCTGACTAGCAAAAAGTTCATCTACTTCCTCTGCTTGGTTGGGTGGCCTGTAGTATAAACCTATGGCAATGTCATTTCCCCACAACCTTTAATATTGACCCAAATGCATTCAAGATAGTTCTCATTATTGTTGTGCTCTATTTCTGTAGAGATGTAGTTATTTCTTATATATAGTGCAACTCCACCTCCTCTTTTATTTGGTCTATTTCTTTTAAATAATTTAAATCCTTCTAGCTGTATGTTCCATTTGTCGGTTTCATCCCACCAAGTTTCTGTAATGGCAATAATATCGTATCTGCCCTCTTTTACTTGAATTTCTAATTCGCCCTGTTTATTCCTCATACTCTGTGCATTGGTGTATAGACATTTGAGTCCATTTTGATTGACTTTGTTGCTCTTTGTTGCTCTTCTCTGCACTCTTTCCAACGTCTCAATCAGGGATGGCATTCACTTACCTTCCCTAACGGTTTGCAAATGTAAGCCCGCATGTGGTCGCTTCGCTCGCATACACTACCTTCCACGCATGCGTTTTTGGAGAAAAAAGGACCTAAATGGGATGGCATAGAGCCAGGGCAGGTGGGCAGGGCCACCCGCAATTTCTGCTACCAGTTCAGGTGAACCGTTCCAAACCGGCTAAATACCACCTCTGGTCTCAATGTCTTTTTTATAAGGTGGTGACCAAAACTGGATGCGGTATTCCAGGCGTGTTCTTACTAAGATTTTTAAAGTGGCGTTAAGGCTTCAAGTGATCTTGACTGTTTAATTCTTCATTTAATCAAAAAGGGATTTTGATTAGGATCAGGCTTGGGGGCTATGGGAGAAAAAATTCCTCAAAGATTTCTCCAATATAATCCTGTAAGGGAGGGAAAGAGTAATAATGCTGCCAAATTCCTCCCTTTCAGGCACATGACCAGAGTGGAATATATACAACTTGTCCAGCCATCTCTGTATTCACGCAGAATAGAACAGCAGACATACAGATAGTTCCTCCATATATAACCACAACTGGACCAACCTTTCCACTGCTAAGCAAGACAGTTATAAGTGTCTTGTGAATCGGGCCCAATTCTTGACCTCTTTAGCTATGGTTGTCAAACAAATCTGGCTTCACCCATTGTCTTTGTTTGTTGGATGGGAAAGTCACAAATGACAATTTTATGATCTAGACACACTACATCCTTGTAAATACATCCTTGGACAAGCACCCAAATTTTCGTCACATGACCATGGGGATGCTTTGACAGTCGTAAGTGCAAGGACCGGTTGTAAGTCACTTTTCTTAGTACCATTGTAAGTCTGAGTGGTCACTACACAAATGGGCACGGACTAAGTCAGATTGATGTGGTTCTTCCATCTAATTGGACACATATTAGAGGTGGCTTGGTGGATAAAACGCTGAACTTGTTGATCAGCAGTTCGGCAGTTCAAATCCCTAGCGCCGCGTAACAAAGTGAGTTCCCGTTGTACCATCTTCTGCCAACCTAGCAGTTCAAAAGCACATAAAAATGCAAGTAGAAAAATAGGGACCACCTTTGGTGGGAAGGTAACAGCGTTCCGTGCGCCTTCAGCATATAGTCATGCCAGTTACATGACCACAGAGACGTCTTCAAACAGCGCTGACTCTTCGGCTTTGAAACGGAGATGAGCACCGCCCCCTAGAGTCGGGATGACTAGCACATATGTGCAAGGGGAACCTTTATCTTTAGAGGTGAAACCTGAACTTCTACTTTTAAAAAGTTAGTAAGATTTACTGATTTAATTTCTAGAGAATCTCTGGAGAAAGGACTGAAAGGATAGCTATAATCAAGGAGGGAAATGACTTGTTTGGTTGAGGGCCATATTTGACCTTTGAGTAATTTATGAGGTGCTGCTACACCCAGAAATAAGGAGCCAGGATATTTTTTTAAGAGAGGGTATCAGAAACATTACATATGATTTAACAAGTTATTACCAATTAAACTTAATAGCACTGCTGATGCTTGAGAGAGGTCTGTAGGAACCATCCCAAGACCTTCAGAAACTATATGCAGCCCCAGATTAGATTCCACTGTTATAACAATACACTGTTTATGAAAAAGTGAACAAGATAAAGCAATTGTGAAATGCAAAACAGAGATACTAATTCACCAGGACCAGAAAAGGTGTAACTATAAGCAGACTCTCTTCAACCCTGATCTGTCTGATCAAAATATGCTGCATTTTGTCCTATTGTCACTGCCCTCTGCACATGTTGCAATGCCACCCCACAGCCTTATTGGGTACACAAATTAGCACCTTGCGGCCAAGTAGATGACATAAATTTCGGATAATGGCAACAGATGACTCAGAGGGCCTTTGGTTAATGTATATACTCACATAGATAGATGACTGCCAGGCCCTCTGTTATTAGCGGAATTAGGGAAAATGCAACACAAAAATCACACAACGTTTGGAAAGGAAAAGTTTTTTCTACCTCAACTCTCCCAAATCCTCAGCTGATTCTTTCACAGCATGCTGCTCTACCACAATAGAGCTGCCCCCAAATGTTATTTATTTCCCTAAACCAGGGGTGTCAAACTCGATTTCATTGAGGGCCGCTTCAGGGTTGTGTTTGACCCAGGGAAGGGCATGACCAGGGTGGGCGTGGCCAGCTCGACATCATTTGTGTCGTGGGCGACTGTGGTGGCCCAAGCACTGTGCCGGCGAAAATGGGATCCCAAGCTCCGTTTTTGGCTGCAATAGCCTCCTGCAATCCTCTGCCAGCAAAAACAGAACTCAGGAGGGCTGACCACGACCCTCCCGAGCTCCATTTTCGCTGGCAGAGGCACGGCGGGCCAGTCCTCCACTGTTTTCAGAGCAGCCCCACGAGCCAGATCTAAGCACTCCGCAGGCCGGCTCCAGCTTCCCGGCCTTGAATTTGACACCCCGCCCTAAACAATAAAACATTGCCTCAGTGATTTTACCAGCCTCTTGGATGTTGGTGACAAGCAGAGAAATCCACCACAATAAATCAACTTCTTAATCTCTTACTGCCTTAAGTGTCAAGTTTCTACAACTGACACACTCCTGTGAGCAATTAAATTGTCTCTTAGCATTCCATGATGCTGCAACAGTTCAGCCAATCAGGTAACCTGTATTTGTTCCATTGATTTATATAACAGAATGCCACTGATTACTACTGTAGCAAACCTGAAGGAAGTAGCTGTACCCCATGGACCAATTAAAAGAAAATACCCTGCCTCAGTCATATCTCAGCTGTAAAATGGACACAGATGGATCTCCCAGGTGACTTTGCTATTGAATGACTAGTTGCATTATATAATCTACTAGCTGTAACTTATAGAGAATATTAATACTTTCACAGTGCTTTCTGATCTCTCAATGCTACCACGACTCAAGCCTTTAGACTTCAAGCCTTTAGACTTAAGACTTCAAGCCTGAAATTTGCAGATGATACAACAGTGATTGGTCTCATTCGAAAAAAACAATGAATCTGCATACAGAGCAGAGGTGGGTTCCTACCGGTTCGGACCAGTTCAGCCAAGTAGGTAGTAACTCGGACGCCCATGCCTCCGAACCGGTTCTATCGGCGGCGGCGTAGACGCTTGTTTTTTGGTTCTGCGCATGCGCAGAAGCAATTTTTTCACTACTGTTCATGCACGTGTAACGCGCATCAAGCCCACGCATGCTCAACATGCATCCCTGAGCAAACCAGCAGTAGAAGAATCCAGAACCCACCCGATACAGTTGGGAGATTGAACAACTAGCCTTGTGGTTCATCCAGAACAATCTTGATCTAGATACACTCAAAACAGTAGAAATGGTGATAGATTTTAGGAGGAGCCTTCCTATAGTATCTCCTCTTACAATACAAGACAACACAGTATCAACAATAGAGTCCTTCAAGTTTCTAGGATCTTTCATATCTCAAGACTTAAAATGGACACCTAACATCAAAAATGTCATCAAAAAAAGCACAACAAAGAATGTTCTTTCTGCGCCAAATCAGAAAGTTCAAACTGCCCGAAGAGCTGCTGATTCAGTTCTACAGAGGAATTATTGAGTCTGTCATTTGCACCTCCACAACTGTCTGGTTTGGCTCTGCAACCAAAGAAGAGAGACACAGACTTCAACGGATAATTAGAACTGCAGAAAAAACAATTGCTACCAACCTGCCTTCCATCGAGGACCTGCATACTGCACGAGTCAAAAAGAGGGTGTGAAAATATCTGACCCCTCACATCCTGGACATAAATTGTTTCAACTTCTACTCTCAAAACGATTTTACAACCCTTTCTAAGCAGTGTTCAGAGTCTGCATATTGCCGCCAACAATCGGGGTCCTCATTTTACCGACCTTGGAAGGATGAATGGCTGAGCCAACCTTCAACCAGTGAGGATCGAACCCCAGGCAGTCAGCAGAATTAACCTGCAATATTGCATTCTAACCAATGTGCCAGCATGTCTCTTTACTTGGCTTCCTCTTGTAAATTAATCAAATAAACCAGGGGTGTCAAACTCGCTTCATTGAGAGCCGCATCAGGGTTGTGTTTGACGTTGGGGGGCTGGGGTGGGAGTGGCCAGCTCAACATCACTCATGTTGGGAGCACCAGTGATGACTAAAGCGCTCTGCCAGTGAAAACGGGCTCCCAAGTTCCGTTTTCAGCTGCAACGGCCTCTTGCAACCCTCGGCCAATGAAAACAGAGCTCTGCGGCCGGCCCTCCTGAGCTCCATTTTTGCTTGCAGAGGTACCGTGGGCTAGTCCTTCGCTGTTTCTAGGGTGGCCCTGTGGGCCAGATCTAAGCACCCCGCAGGCTGGCTCTGTCCCCCGGGCCTTGAGTTTGATACTCCTGAAATAGCCTCTTCCACACTCTACTCACTTTTTAAAAACAGAATACAACCCATCCAAAAACTGCAACTATTGTAAAGGTAAAGGTTCCCCTCGCACATATGTGCTAGTCGTTTTCAACTCTAGGGGGCAGTGCTCATCTCCGTTTCAAAGCCAAAGAGCCAGTGCTGTCCGAAGATGTGTCTGTGGTCATGTGGCCGGCATGACTAAATGCTAAGGCACACGGAACGCTGTTACCTTCCCACCAAAAGTGGTCCCTATTTTTCTACTTGCATTTTTATGTGCTTTCGAACTGCTAGGTTGGCAGAAACTGGGACAAGTAACGGGAGCTCACTCCGTTATGCGGTGCTAGGGATTTGAACCACCGAACTGCTGACATTTCTGATCGACAAACTCAGCATCTTAGCTACTGAGCCACTATTGAGGCTCTCATAAATAATGAGATACAGGAGCTTCAGTAAATAGTACAGCAATGGACCCATTTTACCGAAGACAACTCATCCTGAAAGTACATCACTCGTGGTTGCAAAATAGTATACAATAATTCTCAAGATGAAATGTATTGTATTATCTGATAGGAAAAGAAAGTCTCCTGTGAAGGATACAGAAGTACAGGTCCTTTGATCTTTCTGTCCAAAATTTGTTTGGACCGACCAACTTCCTGGGCAGTTCATTGATCTGATCATTGGATCTAGTTTAACTTGGCAGGTTAAGAAGCCTATTAAATTTCCATTCACAGGGCAAGCTGATTGAATGTGCCAGGACATGGAACTTATTACAGCAAAGAAGGCCCAACAGGAATCCTTTCCATGCACCATCTTCCCTGTCAAATGTCATTTTTCAGCAGGGATTCAGGCCATGTCAAAATGGTGTTTCCAATCCCCAGTGCAAAATGCCCGCTCCTACCTATCCCACCAGTAATTCCCTTGCAGAAGGGCAAAGCCTACTGGTTGAATCTCTCTCTAGGTCTGGTTAGTGGTTTTGCTGGTAAGAAAAAAAAGGAGGGAGTGTCTCACCAGTTAAACACTTGTTTCTATTTTTAAAATAAGACTGTGCGTGCTGCCTTGGTTCCTCTCCCTCCTTCCCTTTCTCTCCCCTCTACCCCCTCCCCTTCCAACCTTTCTCCTGCAGCCTTTGCTTGCTCATGGATAAATCTATTTAGAGTGTTTTGTTTTGTTATTGGTTTATTTAGCTACAGCCATGGATAACACAAGGATGAAAATTGTGACTGTTTATGTGTAAGGTTCATTTGCACCATAGACTATTTCATGGCTGTATCTGTCTTAGGTCTATGGTTTTGATGCACGTACAAAAATAGCAGCTATTAGCATCTCAGAGAAAATAATCATGTCCACCATATTAAAAGTGCTGTTTAGGAAGCACTTTTCTTAAAGAGTTCAAATTCCACTGATGCAGCACTTCATACCGAGTGTGTATCGAAGGCTAAATGCTAAAAAAGAAATCTTCCTTCATCCAATGTATAGCCACACAAACAAATCAACCAGCATTTTTTTGGGGGGGGGGATGTTGTGTCCAGTACAGAAACAAGACTGGACTCTCAAAAACTGTACAGAATAAATAAAGCCTCTGAGCATGTGCAAATCAGTTTCTCCCAGCCACAGATCTACCCACAAACAGGCCCTACAAGATTTTCACTTTCAAGGTTAGATGTTATTGAGAGATCATCTTGACACCTGGTTTTGGAACATTTGAGCACACGTTTCAATCATCTGGTAATTTGAATTAGAATAAGAAACGCCAGGCGTGTGAAAGAAAGCGTAGGTCTTTCTTTTAGACTCCAGGCGGAATTTGAAGTAGCCTGGCAGGTTAAAATAGAACATCCTTAATTACAAACAAAGGTAACAGCGCATCAACATGGATAAAAATCATACTCAACCCACACATTTATTATTGGTTTAGGAAACGTGCTGCTTGGAAATTAATGCTTCCTAAAGTTCAAAAAAGAGAATACATTCACCCTTAAGAAAAAAATCGATAGGTTCAGCTTTTACAAGAGAGCCATCCATATTTAGACTGAGGGGGAGGCAAAAGGCAACCAGGTGTGCTGAAGTGGGAGAACCAAAAAGTGGTTGTAAAGCATCATGGAGAAGGTAAAGAGAGAAAAGGGGGGATTTCAGTTATCAAGTCACTTTCTTCCTTTTGGCTTTTTCACTTTGACCTCATTCCCCAGCCGCAGCAGAAAAGGAGAGAGGGGATGGGGGGGGGTCCCCTTTCCCACACACCCCTCAACATCTGCTGCAAGCAACGATTTCTGCAACTCAGCCCGGAAAGAAGCCCTCTCCCCCACCCCCACCCCGCAAAAACACACACAGACCCACAAACACAGCAAGAAAATATCGCCGGAGAAAATGACAAGCCAGAGACACCGGTACAACTGAAGAGAGAAATCTCCTCCGGGGATCGAAGGGGAGAGAAACGATCCCCTTTCGATCCCGGGTCACCTCCCGGAAAGCAGATTCCGCTCTCCGCCCCCCCTTTCCAGGTTTGCCCCCCCCCAATAACTTCTTTCATTGAAAATAATCCCATGTCAGCCTCTCTCTCTCTCTCTCTCTGTCCCTCCCTCCCCAAAGGCTGGCCGAGAGCGGCCGCACAATCAAGGAGAACGGGAGGAAATGCAAAGGAGAAGGAAAATGCCTAGCGGACGTCGTCGATCACCCTCTTATCAACCATCATATTTTGCACAGATATATAAATAATAATAATAACGATAATGCAGATTATTATGATCGGGGGGGGGGAGATTAGAGGGATGGAGGAGGAAAAGCGGGCTGGAGGATTGAAAAGTTTTTTTTTTCCTTACCGCAAGGGATCAGCCTCTCCTCGGCTCCTCCCGCCCGGATTGCAGGGTTGAATTAATCTGTAAAGACGAGAAGGAAGGAAGGGAGGAAGGAAGGAGAGAAAGAGGAGGAGGAGGAGGAGGAAGAAGAAGAGGAGAATGGGAGATTGGCAGAGCGGTGGGGCGCGGGAGGGGGGGTGCGATTCTCACCCGGGCTGCCTCCGGGAGGGAAGGACGGCTGCGAAAGGGAGGGGGTCCTGGGCCAGGCAGAGGCCCCCCATGCAGCCAGCCCCTGCTCCCGGGGGCTGCAGACAAGGCGAAGGGGAGGGGGCCTCTTTGTTCTGTAATCCCAGTAAGATTGCAAGCCATTCGCCCCGGCTCTAATCCCAGCCCAGCTCAAGAGCCGCCTCCATTGGCTGTCATTTACATACAGGATTAAGAGGCAGGCGGGCGGGCGGGCAAGCTGGCGAGGGGGGAAAAGAGGCAGAGATCGCGGGAGGTTTCGCGGGTTTCCCTCCGGATTCTCCCCCCCCCCCCCAAAGCCGGAGCGAACCTGGGTTTCGGGCCGGGGGGGGGAGGGGTGTTAGAAAAAGAGGGAGCGAGGAGAGCAAATGATTAGAAAAAAGTTGCGGGAGATCGCCGGGGTTGCGGGCACGTACAGGTAGTCCTTGATTTGCGACCGTCGTTGGGACCGAAAATGTCTGCCAGGCTTTGGTCAAGCGAACCTTGCTCCGTTGGACGACCTTTCTCGCCCACGTCGGTGAAGTGGTTCAATAGGCAAAAGGGTTGTTCACAGTGATTTTGGCTTCCCAAAGCCAAAAGTTTGATCGTGGGACCCTTGCAGGGATGCCGCAACAGTCATAGGAGTGACGAACGGTCATAAATCGCTTTTTTTCAGGGACGTTGTAACTTTGAACAGTCGCTAAATAAACTGTTGTAAATTGAGGACTACCTGTATTTCTCTTTTTAACCTAAAGGTGGGCCGGTAATTGAACGGTTGCTAAATAAACTTTTGTAAATAGAGGACTACCTGTATTTCTCTTTTTAATCTAAAGGTGGGCCGGTAATTGAACAGTCACTAAATAAACTTTTGTAAATAGAGGACTACCTGTATTTCTCTTTTTAATCTAAAGGTGGGCCGGTAATTGAGTCCAGAAGAGTTGGGTTGGGTAAAGAGAGGGCAGGGCAGGGCAGGGTAGGGTAAAGGGCGAGGAGGAGGAGAACGACTTTACAGACAGAAGATTTCACCCATCTCGGCATCTCCAGAGTTTTTTTAAAAAATCATTTCTGGATTATCTTTCCAATCCACCAAATAACTAAAATGTATTCCTTTGGAGGAGAAATAAAGATGGGTCATTAAGAAATAGATCTGCAGAGCTACTGGTGGTAAAGCCGTTGAGAGTCCTCGGACTCCTCTAAACCACAAGACCACAAGTCTGACTCACAGCATAGGAGTATGTCATCCATGGGTGATGAAAAAGGAGATCCAGTTTTGGTTGCCACCATATAAAAAAAGATGTGGAGACTCTAGAAAGAGTGCAGAGAAGTGCAACAAAGATGATTAGGAGACTGGTGGCTAAAACTTGTGAGGAACGGTTGCAGGAACTGGGTATGTCTAGTTTAATGAAAAGAAGGTCTAGGGGAGACATGATAGCAGTCTTCCAATATCTCAGGGGCTGCCACAAAGAAGAGGGAGTCAATCTATTCTCCAAAGCCCCTGAAGGTAGGACAAGAAGAAATGAATGGGAACTAATGAAGGAGAAAACCAACCTAGAACTAAGGAGAAATTTCCTGACTAATTAATTGTTAGAACAATTAATCAGTGCAACGATTTACCTCCAGAAGTTGTGAATGCTCCAACACTGGAAGTTTTTAAGAAGCGATTGGACAACCGTTTGTTTGAAATGGTATAGGGTCTCCTACATGAGCAGGGCATTGGACTAGAAGACTAGAAGGTCCCTTCCAACTCTATTATTCAGATCTTCACCCAAAGTCCATGAAATTGTCCACTCCACCTTCCACTTCTTGCAGGGATCTAGATTGAATCACCCAGAACCCAGTATTTGCTTGAAGATGTTATCACATCTTTCTGAGCTATAAAATCCATTGCCAGGTTAGAATTACACTCCAAAGTTGAAATGTGAGAGTGAGATATTACTGTCTTAAATAAATAAATTCCCTCGGCCCATGGGGGATCCCTCCTGAATTCCCAGCTCCTGTTTGGGATTAGGGTGCCTCTGCACAGATTTGGCTAATACAGCCATTGTGCTCTTTCCTGGACCAGTGTACATGGCGCTGCCCTTGAAGATTAACCAGAAACTGGTCCAAAACATAGCAGCAGACACTGATGGGACCCCATGTAATATTTTTATTGTAAAAACAGCATTGGCTTTGTTATGGTCCACTCATGGCCTGCAGAGCTGGAAGCAGAGTCGTACAGTGAGGAGATTGGGGAGGAGCATGGGCCAGTCCTGGAGTCTGGGGAAGGCTCAGACGAGGGCTCTGTGTCAGAGGCAGAGAGAGAGCCAGGGCCATCTGGGAGTTATGTGCTGCGTTCAGAGTCAGACATCAGCGAGGCAGAGGAACAGCTCCCCCTTTTCCCAGTGCGCACATGCACAGAGCTGCCAGAAGGCAAGAAGAGTTAAGACAGAAGGGACGACTCGGGAGTAAGGCTTGGAAGTGATTGGCCCCTCCCATAGGACATAAAGGAAGAGCAAAGGCATGTGAGCCTTTGCAGGAAGCAACTTGGTTCATGCTGGTCAGTTTTCCTTCCGAAGCTCCATTTTGCTCTGTGTGACCTTGCCAAGCTAATTACCAATTAAGTCTTTTGCAGCGTTTCAAAGAAGATATCAGCCTTATCCCGAAAGACTTTGGCAGCCTACTGTAGGACTCTTTACAACTATTTGGGACCCATTACGGGATGTGAATGAACATAATTCACAGCCTTTGAAATAAAAAGAGTTTTTTGGGGGGACTAAGCCCGTGCTTTTTACTATATCAGGAAGCCTAGTTCAGAACAGGCTTCCAATTTTTTCCGGGTGCAATTCCAGGTACTTGTCATCATTTTAAAAGCCTATATGGCACAGGGCCAGGTTACTTGTGGAACCACCTTTCCCTAAGGACATCTACCCATCCTACCAGGCCAGATAGCGTGGGCATGCTTCTAATTCCTTCCTTTAAACACAGCCATCTGATGGGAACTAGGAAGCATGTCTTTTATGTGATAGCCCACGCTCTATGGAACACACTGCCCACCTAAGATTAAGCAGGCCTCTAACCCTCCTAGCCTTCTGAAAAGCTTTGAAAACCTGGCTTTTCCTCCAAGCACTGGGATAAGATGTGACTGCATATCAGAAGCGTGACTTGGTGCCAGGGTTTTGTGCATTTGGGTTTAATACGTTTTTTTTAATGTTATTTTTATTTTTGACTGGTAGATGCCCAGAGTTTTTGTTATAAGATTGGTGGCTGTATAATGTTTAAAATTGAGATAAATAAATTGGAGGTGTGCCATAATATCACAAATCAAGTTCAAAATGTCAACAGCAATGAATTCTTCTTCCCTTTCTCACAAGTTAAGAACTTGGGAGTCATCTACCATAATAAATGGAGAGGCATACAGGATCAATAAAAGGAACAATTTCTTAATAAAGAAAGAACTAAACAATAGAATTTTGCTGCCATTAGATGTGGTGCTGCTCCCCAAAATAGATAGTATTAAGAAGGTTTAAGGCAAATTCATGAAGGATCTGCCTCTCGGTGCCTTGATGCTTTAATGCTTAAAATAAATCCTTGCCGAGAAATCAACAATACAAGAGAATTCTCCCTCCTTTTGTGTGGGACTGATAACATCTTAGATGCCTCTGACTGACCACCTAAGGAGCAAAATGCTGATCTAGCAGATTGAACAGCTAGGTTTTTTTTTAAATCAGATGCTAGGCAGGTGTGAATTGCAGCACAGAGAAACACCCCCATTCTGGCTCATTTGCAAAAAGTCAATAGAGGCTTTGCTACACTGTTCTCTTCTTTACATGCAGTGTTGTGAGTGGGGGACAGATATCACTCAAGGCTGCTCAATCTTAGTGAGGCCATCCAGAATATGTCATTGGCAGTTTCCCAAGTGGTATTTCACACCTAAATATCCCTACTACCTCTGTGATTCTTCTGAATGGTGGACTACAGGTAGTCCCTGATTTACAGCTATTCCTTTAGTGACCATTTGATGTTACAGTGCACTGAAAACGGTGACATGACCATTTTTCACACTTACGACCATTGCAGACTCACCATGGTCATGTGATCAAAATTCAGATACTTGTCAACTGCCATGTACATTTATGATGATTGCCGTGTCCGGGGGTCATGTGACCACCTTATGCAAACATCTGACAAGCAAAAGTCAATGGGGAAGCCAGATTGACTTAACAACGGCGTCACTAACTTAACAACTGCAGTGTTAACTGTGGCAAGAAAGGTCGTAAAATGGGGTAAAACTCCATTAACTGTCTTGCTTAGCAACAGAAATTTTGGGCTCAATTTTGGTCATAAACCAAGGATTAACTGTAGAGAGGTTTGCAATATGTTGCCCTAGGGATTAATGGAATCTAGGAATGCAACTCTCGAAGCCCCTCCCCATTGATGGCTCATATAACACGCGGTGTCAAACTTGATTTCATTGAGGGCTGAATCAAGGTTGTGTTTGACCTCGGGGGGGGCAGGGGGAGCCTGGCCAGGCTGGGTGTGGCCAGCTCAACATCACTCGTATCCAGAAATGGGTTCCTACCAGTTCAGCCAAGTAGGTAGTTACTTGGCTGGCCACTCCCCTGAATTGGTTCTATTGGCAGCACCTATGGCAGCGCCATCTTGTTTTTTGCTTTTGCACATGTGCAGAAGCAATTTTTTACTACTGTGCATGGGTGAAGCGCATCCATGAGTGAACCGGCAGTAACAGAAGCCGGAACCCACCCCTACTAGTGTCGCGAGCACCTATGGTGACCCAAGTGCTTTGCCAGCGAAAACGGGCTCCCTAGCTCCATTTTTTGGCTGCGACAATTTCCTGCAACCCTCTGCCAGGGAAACAGAGCTCTTCCAAGCTCCGTTTTCACTGGCAGAGGCACCACAGGCCGATCCTTCCCTGTTTCCAGGGTGATCCCGTGGGCCGTATCTGGCCTTGAGTTTGATATAACAAATATATCAACATATTTTGTTATGATATAACAAAAGGCGGAAATTATTAGGGTGAGCAAAGCAGCAGAAAGCTATACCGGTGTTTCTCAGCCCTGGCAACTGGAAGATGTGTGGACTTCAACTCTCAGAATTGCACAGCCAGCCATGAGCTCTCTCAGCCCTCTTTCTCAATCTCCGTGACTTGGAAGATGTGTGGACTTCAACTTCAGCATGGCCGGCTGTGGAATTCGTGGAGTTCAAGTCCACACTCCTTCAAGTTGCCAAGGTTGAGCTATACCATTTCATGCTGCAGGAGGGGCGGGGATGGCAATATCTTCCCAGCAATGCAAGTGCCCCTGTTGGGCTTTATCCACCAACCAATAAAGAATTATCTTCTTGATGAAATATCCAATTCTGTTCGATTTCTTCACTGACTCTGTGATACATCAGCTTCTAAGTTATGTTAACCCTTAGTTGAATCAATTCTGTCTTCCACCTGCACAGTATATCCTGTGCCAACGGCTGCCACTCAAACTTAAACCATCAAAGAGTCACTGTGGTTGGCAAGGTGTTCATTTCATTGAATGCTTCAACTTTTTTTTTTCCTCAAACGCATCTTATTTATTCCCCCCCCCCCAAAAAAAGTCACAAACGCTTCTGATGTTTAATAAAATTTGTTAATCGGAAGAAGTGCTATCAGGTGCCTGATTCTTTGCCACTGTACAGCTCTCTTGTAATATCTTGTAGGATGTTAGTGGTTGAACAGTTCAGTTTTTATTTTTATCAGTCCAAAGCGCTTTGTCCCAAACATTCCAGACTTATCAAAAATTTTGTTTTGCATACCTTAGACTTTTATGATAAGCGGGAGAAAACATTTCCTTCTGTTAACTCTCCCATGAAGTTCACTGTTATGAAAATACACCGTGCTGCTGATCTGTGGATAATTACTCCAGCATGAGCTAAATTTTTCAGAAGATTGTTTAACCAGTTTTCAACCACTCTGGGGACAGTTCTAGCAGAGTTTTTCTTGGTCTTCAAACTAATGCCTGATTTTCAGTGAAGCTGAAAGGAAGTTTGCTATTTTATATAATAATCCAAAGTGTTAGATACTTGTTCTAACTACAGTGGTTTCCACCAAGGTCCTCTGTTCCGGCAAGAACAGAGGTTTAATCCTATTGGTCGAAGGGTCTGACAGCTCCCTATAAAAGGGCTGCTGTCAGACTCAACGTTCACTGGATTGTTCTCACTTGTTGTACTTAATAAAGAGCTGTTGTTACAGTTAAGCCTGTGTGTGCCTATCCATTACTCAATCTAACACAAAGTAAATCTCCAAATCAATTGTGAAGTGAATGATTGTAGATTTCAAGAGAAGAACTAGGGGTGACATCACAATAGCTTCTTCCAATACCTGAGAGACTGTCACAGAGAATAAGGTGTCAACCTACTCTCCAATGCACCTGAGAGCAAGACAAGAAATAAAAGATGGAAGATCATTAAAGAGAGATCTAACCTAGAACTAAGGAGAAACTTCCTAAGAGTGAGAAGAATTAACCAGTGGAACAGCTTGCCTTCAGAAGTTGTGGATGCTCCATTACTGAAGATTTTTAAGAAGAGATTGGGCAGTCACTTGTCTGAAATGGTATAGGTCAGTGATGGTTAACGTTTTTGGCACCGGGTGCCAAAACTGGAGCGCATTCTTCCAGAACCTGGAAGAAAGCAGCTGGTCTGGCGCATATGTGCACTAGACCAGGTGGCTGTAGCACATGCGCAAGATGCGCCAGAAGAGCAACTGAAGATGATGCACAGAGAGGGCTCTGCATGCCACCTTTGGCACCTCTGCCATAGGTTTGCCATCACAGGTATAGGTTCCCCTGTCTGAGCAGGGGGTTGGACTAGAGGACCTCTAAGATCCTTTCCAACTCTGTTATTCTATGTTGTTTACAGGAGAAAAAAAGAGAAAGAATGAATATTATTGAAAATATGTGAGTCAAACTCAAACATGTGTATGCAGAGACCTACGAATATTTCTGAGCTAGAGGAGTTCTGGAAGGAAGTGGGGGCGGGGGGGGGGAACCTGCCTCTAAGCAGGCTATAGAAAATATATGGACACTGTCCTTTCTGTTGAAGGAAATGCTATGAAGTATTGACCGAAACAGTGTCTACATTTCCTTGCTATATTGTTTTCTTGTTTTGAATCTGTAAACAATTGCGCATAAATGCTAATGCAGGCATGCAGTTTTGCAAAAAGACCATTGTGTTTAATTTTGTCCCATGTAAAGGCTGTGTTGACTACTGATCACGTTGGGATTTATTGAAAGATATAATTTGATACCTTCACTTTTGCATATAATTGTACAAAATAAAATAAAAAGGTGTGGGGGGAGGAAATGGGACAAGTTTTAAAGGAAGATGACAGACCTACAGCCCAGATCTACAGAAATGTCAAGGGAGCAGAAGCCTCAAAGTAGGGGTGAGTTGCTACCGGTTTTACTACCAGTTCGCAACCGGTGTGCAACCCCCGCACGCCCTATTCAATGTAAATTGTTTTTTGCACAGAACAATTTACAGTGAACTGCGCATGCGCTGTCGCTAAAAAGCAAAATGGCAGCAGCCCAGAGGCGGCGAGGGAAACAGTTCAGGGGCGTGGCAGGCCTGGGCCACTGCCGGATCTGCGAGCCAGGCCTGAATTCCACTACTGGTTCAGCCAAACAAGGCCAAACTGGGAGCAACCCACCTCTGCCCCAAAGAAGCTGGTATTAATTAAACACGTATAAGCAAACAATGAGAAAATTTGTTCTTTAGTTATGTTTCTTTAAGCGAAAGAAAAGCCTATCAGCTGCTCAGTAGAGATTATAAAATGGTAATTAGCTCAGTTGTCTCCAAGAAAAATGTATGCTCCTCCAGGGAATTATGAAGAGAAGAATGAAAGAGCAAAGAATTAAACCTTGAGAGTGATAGGATCATGATCAGGGAATTTCTCTGAATTACTTTATACCTTCAAAGTAAGGTTATGTACATTCTAGATTACTAGACAAACTAAATATAATAATGATTTGGCTGAAACCTATAAACGCTGATATATCTAGAAGGAACAAAATTTGCAGACATTAGGCCAAATTTCTGCAATAATTTACATCAATTGGCTAATTATATATTAGGTAGATGACATCATTCATATTGTTTTTTCTGACAGTGTTTATTTATTTGCATATTTATAGACCACCCCAATCAACTAGGATTCCAGGCAACAAATAACACAACTGCTCTACTCACAGTTAAAGCCATAAGTCCAAATGTAAATTAAATATACAAACTGCTCCAGAACAAACCCACACTAATAAACAGATATCATGTAGTCCTAAAACTACAGGTAGTCCTCAACCTATGACCACAATTGAGCCAAAAAAATTGTTGCTAAACAAGACAGTTGTTAAATGAATTTTGCCCCATTTTAGTACATTTCTTGTTGTTAGATACTTTTTCTAACCACAATGGTTTCCACCAAGGTCCTTTGTTCTGGCGGGAACAGAGGTTTAATCCTATTGGTCGAAGGGTCTGACAGCTCCCTATAAAAGTGCTGCTGTCAGACTCAACCTTCGCTGGATTGTTTTCACTTGTTATACTTAATAAAGAGCTGTTGTTACCGTTAAGCCTGTGTGTGCCTATCCATTACCCAATCTAACACTGGCGACGAAGGTGGGATTGGAAGGCAACTAGGCGAACCAAAAAGAGCATAGCAATCCAGCAAGTATATCCAGCCCGGAGCTCAGCGTGGCTTTGAGCAGCCGTTTTTGAGTGGCAGATTCCCAAACGCCCTCAGAACACAAAATGGCCATGCACACCCCACCGACTCCGTATGACCCAGTCACCAAGCACTGGGACTCGTACATGCTACGATTTTACTGCTTCCTCGAGGCAAACGACCTCATGGGCCTTTTTGAAGGCCGCAAGAAGAACATGTTCCTCGTATAATGTGGCCGGGAAGTGTTTGAGACGGCGAAAGACCTCTCTGAGCCGACACCACTGCAATCAGTCGCCTGGTCCGTGCTCCAGCAAACGCTGAGGACCCATTATGCCCCCAAGCCGTCCAAGCACATTCGCCGGCATAAGTTTAACATCAGAAACCAGAAAGAGGGCGAGTCGATTAATGAGTACGTTGCAGAGCTCTGCAAGGCCGCAGCGTACTGCGAATTCCGAGACCTGGACGAGCTGATTCTGGACCGCATAGTATGTGGCGTATGGAACATTAACCTACAGAGGAGGTTACTTGCTAAATCTAACCTCACTCTGCAGATCGCCTTGGACGAAGCCAGGGCGTCCGAATCAGCTGTCAAATCTACTGAGACGCTGCAGTGCCAAAGCGCTCCACAAGACGTGCAAAAGAGTACACACGTACATCGCGATGTTGCAGAGCCCGAAAGCTCAGAAGGCGAAGAAGATTACAGCTGCCGCATGCGCAGTAGCCACGCACAGCCAGCACGCAAATTCAAACTGCACCTCTCACCTTGCGCTAGCTGCAGAGGAGACCATGCCAGATCGGCTTGCCGTTTCTGCGACGCAACCTGCCAGCGCTGCGAGCGAAAGGGGCACATCGCCAAGGTGTGCAGGAGCAAATTCCCTGCCACTACCTGGCAGCCTAGAAGTGTACCAAACCACCAACAGAGGCCCAAGCAAGGGGCCTGGCAGAAGCCACCATGGCACTCAGAGGACAACAATAGAGTCACCTACCATATGTCAATCGGCCAAGTCTGCACCAGGCGGCCAAAAAAGCTGAAGGTTACAGTCCTCATCGAGGACTCTCCATGTGAGATGGAGATCAACACTGGGTCATCACTGACAACCATGCTGTGGCCTACCCTAAAGCAGGCTATCCCTAGGCTAAAAAAGCAGCATCTTCGCACCCCTGACATCCGCCTACGAGATTACCAGGGAAACCGGGTCCCCATCGTGGGCCAAGGTACCTTCCAGGTGAAGCTCAAGCAGTTCAGCGGGAAACTCCCAGTGACAGTGGTCAGCGGCAACCTGCAGAGCCTCCTAGGGCTAGATTGGTTGCAAGCCCTGGGTCTAGAACTGACCGGTATCAACGCCTTGAAAGACGACGGCGCTGAAGCAATCTTTAAGGAGTTCGAGGATGTCTTTGGCACCAGTCTGGGTAAGTATGTGGGGACTCCAATTTCCTTTAGTTTGGACCCCAACATAGCCCCAATAAGGCTAAAAACCAGGAGAGTACCTTTTGCTCTCCGCCCAAAAATTGACAGGGAAATTGACAAGCTCGTAGGCCAGGGAATCCTAGAGCCGGATGATCATGCACGCTGGGAGACTCCTATTGTGACACCTGTCAAATCTGACAGGTCTGTCCGCATCTGCGCAGACTACAAGTGCACAATAAATAAAGCGCTACAACAAAGCGCCTACCCTGTACCCATTGTACAGTACCTCCTTTGTTCATTAGGCCCCGGAAAACTTTTTGCAAAATTGGACATGGTGCAGGCATACCAACAATTGCCTGTAGACGGTGCTATGGCAGAGGCCCAAACCATTGTGACGCACAGGGGTGCATTCAAATGTCACCGCCTGCAATTCGGCGTTAGTATCGCCCCTGGACTGTTCCAAAGCATCATGGAACAGCTTTTGCAGGGGATTCAAGGAGTCGTCCCCTATTTTGATGACATCTTGGTATCGGCTGCAAATCAGGCGCAACTTTTGAAACATGTACGAACAGCTTTGGCTCGAATTAGAGACAAAGGCCTCCGTCTCAAAAAAGAGAAATGCCAAATTAACATGCCAAGGGTTGAATTCCTAGGGTACCTAATAGATGGTTCTGGGATTCACCGGACCACACAAAAAATTAAAGCAATTCAGGACGCCCCCACACCTCACAATCAAACCAAGTTGCAGGCGTTCCTCAGGCTCCTTAATTTCTACAGCGTCTTTCTCAAACAGAAAGCCACCGTTGCTGAGCCCTTACACCGTCTCCTGGCTAAGAACGCGAAGTGGTCCTGGGGCAGAGCCAAGGCTGCCACATTTGCCACGGTAAAATGACTCCTGTCGGTTGACTCCTTTCTAGTACAACACACCTAGACCCTGCCATTGGTGCTGACCTGCGACGCTTACCCGTTTGGCGTCGGCGCCGTCCTCAGCCACCGCATGCCCAACAGAACTGAAGCCCCTATTGCATTTTACTCCAGGACCTTGTCCGCCGCAGAGAGGAACTATAGCTAGCTGGACTGTGAGGCTTTGGCTGCAGTTGCCGGAGTAAAGAGGTTCCATGAGTATCTATATGGCTGGGACTTCGAACTGGTTATGGACCACAAACCGTTGTTGGGCTTACTGGCTGGGGACCGACCTACCCCAGTGTCATTATCACCTCACATGACCAGGTGGACCATCTTCTTAGCTGCCTACTCCTACCACCTCATCCACTGACTAGGTTCCACTTTGGGGCACACTGATGCGTTAAGCCACTGCCCGCTGCCTGAACTTCTCGCTGACCCTACCCCCGAGACGCCAGTCCTCCTTATTGACTGCCTTGCGACTGGGCCTGTCTCGTACAGTGATGTTGCCCGTCACTCTGTAAAGGACTCCACCATCAAGCAAATTTTGAACTGGGTGTGGAGAGGTTGGCCCAAGGGGTGTGTTGGGGTTGATTTCAAAATGTATTTTATCAAACCTGATGAGTTATTGGTTGTTAATGGCTGTTTACTGTGGGGGGACCGGGTCGTTGTCCCACCCCAACTGCGCATTGCAGTATTAGAGGCTTTACACATAGGGCATCCTGGAATTGTCAGGATGAAGTCTTTGGCTAGGAGTTACGTGTGGCGGCCTAACATGGACAGGGAGATCGAAGAATGGGTGGCTATCTGCACACCGTGCCAGGAGTCCAACCCAGTTCCCCCAGAGGTGCCCGCTAACGAGTGGGAGCAACCTCAAGCACCATGGTCTAGGGTGCACATTGACTTTGCTGGCCCAGTTCACAGCCAGACATTTCTTGTAGTTGTGGACACCTACTCGAAATGGTTAGAGGTAGTCCTGATGACCTCCACTACGGAAGAAGCGGTCATCAAGGTGCTATGGAGACTGTTCTCCAAGCACAGCCTGCCCGACGTCTTGGTCTCTGATAACGGGCCCCAATTCATGGCCAAGCAATTTGAGACCTTCCTTGCAGCTCAGGGAATCAGGCATGCCCTGGTTGTGCCATTCCATCCGGCCTCCAATGGTCAGGTGGAGAGAATAGTGAGATCTGCAAAAGAGGCCCACTCTAGGATGGGCCCGGGAGATTGGCAAACACGGGTTGACCACTATTTGCTAATTCAGCACATCACACCCAGTGCCACTACAGGGAGAAGCCCCTCCGAGCCTCTCTTGGGTTGCCGGCTAAGGTCCCACTTAGACCGGCTACATCCCAATTATTCTGCCTCATCGCCCTCAGACTCCACAAGCAAGATTTGGACATTTAGCATAGGAGATTCGGTATACGCCCACAACTACGCCGGGGGAACTCTGTGGATTCCTGCCACAGTGATAGGCATCTCCGGCCCTCGCTCTTACCTCCTAGAGCTCGAGGACAGTAGGAATTGGAGAAGGCATATTGACCAACTCCATGGCCGCCTCTCCAACTCCACTCTTAGACAACCAGAGGTAACTCCTGCACGAGTTAGCCAAAACCATACCCAAACGGAGCGAACACTCATTCCTTCCACCGCCAGCTGAAGCCCGAGGGTACTGGGAAACTTATCTGGTTATGCAGGCCTGTAGCGAGCTCCGAGCAAACCGGCTGTAGAAGCTCCAGCCGCGGCCTGTGAAAGGTTCCAGGAGCTTCCACCAAGCGGAGCTGCAGAGCAAACAGGTCCGCCCGACCTGTCCAAGGAAACCCCTCCTTCTGAACTGCGCAGGTCAGGCAGAGCTACCCAAAAGCCCGCCTACCTGCGTGACTACGTAACAAATAGGATTGTTCTGCTGATAGTATACCTGGCTCCTCGCTATACTTCAGCGGCCCTGCCCGAACTCCTTGAGCTGATCTCATCGGTGGCGATTGAGACCCCCAAACTTTTAGTGATGGGGGATTTTAATCTGCCGTCGATGGGAGAAGCGTCTGAGGGGGTTCGGGAGTTCATGGCTTCCATGACAGCCATGGACCTGACCCAGTTAATTCAGGGCCCTACTCACGAGGGAGGCCACACCCTGGACCTTGTTTTTGTCTCTGACCAGTGGACGAGTGATCTGGGAATAGGGGATCTAGACACTATTCCCCTGTCATGGTCGGATCACTCACTTCTCCGGCTGGACTTCCCTGGTGCTACCCCCCGCCGCGAGGAGGCGGAACTGGAAGGTATTAGATGGTTCCGCCCCAAGCGCCTGATGGAACCGGATAGGTTCCAGACGGAACTTGGGCCACCTACTGTGGACCTGACCCGTCCCCGAGTGGAGGACCTGGTAGACGCATGGAATAGTGCGACTACCGGGGCCCTAGACCGGGTGGCGCCTTTGCGGCCTCTCCTGCGGCGACGAACCACCCTGGCACCTTGGTTTACCGAGGAGCTAAGGGTGATGAAACGCCACAAGAGACGCCTAGAGAGTCGTTGGAGATCCTCCCGTTCCGAATTTGACCGAGCACAGGTACGAGCATATTTGAAGACGTACCTTGTGGCATTAAGAGCGGCCAAACGTCAACATTGTGCCGCTCTTATTGCGTCTGCAGATAACCGCCCTGCTGCCCTGTTTCGGGTGACCCGTTCCCTCTTGTTTGAGAGACCACGGGAAGCCCCACTACAGGGCAGAGCAGAGGAGTTTGGGAATTATCTACAGGACAAAGTCGCTCAAATCCGGATGGGATGGACCCCTTTCAGTGGTTCAGCAGAGACGCCCGTTGCGAGTCTTGAGGGACCGCTTTGGGAGGAGTTTGACTCGGTTGCCATCGAGGATTTGGACAGGTTGCGTGGACGTCTGCGACCTACCACATGTTTATTGGACCCGTGTCCCTCCTGGCTTGTACTGGCATCCTGGGAGGTTACGCGCGACTGGCTCCTGGGCCTGGTGAACGCCTCCTTGGGTGAGGGGTCTCTACCGGCCGCCTTGAAAGAGGCGGTGGTGAGGCCCCTGCTCAAGAAGCCTTCCCTGGACCCAACGGACCTAGTCAATTATCGTCCAGTCTCCAACCTTCCTTTTTTAGCGAAGGTTGTAGAGAGTGTGGTAGCACAGCAGTTCCCACGTCACCTGGAGGAAAATGATTATCTAGACCCGCGCCAGTCCGGCTTCCGACCCGGGCACAGCACAGAGACGGCCTTGGTCGCATTGGTTGATGATCTCTGGAGGGCCAGAGATAGGGGTTGTTCCTCTATCCTGGTCCTATTAGATCTCTCGGCGGCGTTCGATACCATCGACCATGGTATCCTGTTGCACCGGCTAGAGGGGCTGGGAGTCAGGGGCACCGTCTTACGGTGGTTTGGCTCCTACCTCTCTGATCGGACGCAACGTGTGTTGACAGGGGAGCAGAGTTCGACCCGGAGGCCACTCACATGTGGAGTGCCACAGGGATCGGTGCTCTCGCCTCTCCTGTTCAACACGTATATGAAACCGCTGGGCGAGATCATCCGTGGTTTTGGAGTGGGATACCATCTGTATGCTGATGATACTCAGTTATACATTTCCACTCCGAACCACCCCAATGAGGCCGTCGAAATGATGTCCCGGTGTCTGGAGGCCGTACGGGTCTGGATGGATGGCAACCGACTAAAACTCAACCCTTCCAAGACGGAGTGGCTGTGGCTTCCGGCCTCCCGGTTCAACCAGGTGTTTCCATCTCTGGCCATCGGGGGCGTCCAACTAGCCCCCATGGAACAGGTGCGCAATTTGGGCGTCCTCCTAGATACCCGGCTGTCCATGGATAACCATGTAACAGCCGTGGCAAGGGGGGCGTTCCATCAGGTCCGCCTGATGCGCCAATTGCGCCCCTTATTGGACCGGGATGCCCTACGCACAGTCACCCATGCGCTAGTGACGTCTCGCCTGGATTACTGCAATGCTCTCTACATGGGGCTTCCCTTGAGATGCACTCGGAGACTACAGTTGGTCCAGAACGCGGCCGCGCGGGTGATTATGGGGAGGACTAGATACTCCCCTGTAACACCTCTCCTGCGCGAGCTGCACTGGCTGCCTGTGGTCTACCGAGTGCGTTTCAAGGTTTTGATTATGATCTTTAAAGCGCTCCATGGCACAGGGCCTAGTTATATGCAGGATCGCATCCTGCCCCACACATCCCTACGACCAATTCGCTCACACAGAGAGGGACTTCTCCGGGTGCCGTCCGCCAAACAGTGCCGGGGGGCGACACCCAGGAGCAGAGCCTTCTCTGTGATGGGCCCAGCCCTATGGAATGACCTCCCCCGTGACATCAGGATTACTTCCGATCTCCGCTCCTTCCGTGTACAGCTGAAGACCCACCTCTTTCAATTATCCGGCCTGGCTCAATCGCAATCGTAATTTTCCCATTCCTCCAAACTGTTTTTTAATTGGTTCTTAAATATTAATTTTATTGGGTTTTTACAATTGGGGTATTTTAAAGCAGATTTTTAACTGTCTATTGATGTAATTTGCTTCCTCCTCCGTGTATGTATGCGTGTTGTGTATGTATGTACGTTTGGTGTTGTTATATATTTTTTATGTCATATGCTCCATTGTACGCCGCCCCGAGTCCTACTTGGAAAGGGAGCGGCTAATAAATCCAAATTTATTATTATTATTATTATTATTATGTTCCATCCAAGAGGATCCCTGGATAGCCCTGCATTCTTGGGCGTGTTAGATACTTGTTCTTACAGTAGTTTCCACCAAGGTCCTCTGTTCCAGTAGGAACAGAGGTTTAATCCTATTGGTCGAAGGGTCTGACAGCTCCCTATAAAAAGGCTGCTGTCAGACTCAACCTTCGCTGAATTGTTCTCACTTGCTGTACTTAATAAAGAGCTGTTGTTACCGTTAAGCCTCTGTGTGCCTATCCATTACCCAATCTAACACTTGTCACAATTGTTGTTAATCATTGCAGTTGTTACGTTAGTAACACAATTGTTAAATGAATCTGGCTTCCCCATTGTCTTTGCTTGTCATATGGTCACAAAAGGTGATCATGTGACTCGGGGACACAGCAACCGTCATAAATATGAGTCAGTTGCCAGGCACCTGAATTTTCATCACATGACTATGTGGATGCTGCAACAGTCATAACTGTGAAAAACGGTCATAAGTCACTTTTTTCACTGCCATTGTAACTTTGAAGAGTCCCTAATAGACAGTTGTAGGTTGAGGACTACCTGTGTTTGTATTGAAACAGTTATAGAATCATGAAAATCCAAATGCACTTCCCTTCATGCTTCTTTATGTCTATGTGAAAAGCAAGTGGCCCGCCAGTGACCAGCAGAACTGGTGGCAGACTCAGACAGTGTGGAGGTTGAGGAGGAACATGGGCCAGTCCTGGAGTCTGGAAAAGGCTCTGATGAGGGCTCTGTGTTGCAGGCAGAGATGGCGCCAGGGCCGTCTGACAGTTATCAGCTGCCTTCGGAGTCGGATATCAGTGAGGCAGACGAACAGCTGGAGCCTGTTCCCAGTGTGCACATGTGTACAGTTGCCAGATGAAGGGAACAACTAAGGAACAAGGGTCGACTTGGGAGTAAGGCCACAGGTGAACGATGAATGGCCCCTCCCAGAGGGGAGTAAAAGAGGAGCGAGAGTGGAGTTTGCAGGAGACAATGAGTTCATTCCTGCATTCTTGGGCATCTGAAAAATATTGGCCTGGCCACTCTCCAAGCCTGATAAAGGTCGGTAATTGTGAACTATCTGGAAAGACTGTGGGCTGAGACTTTCCTGGAGAGGAATTCACTTTAAATTAAATAAATGGGGTTTATCGGGACGAGGACTCGGCTTCGTGCTGCTGAGGAAGTCTAGGTCAGAACAGTGACTGTCTTTTTGATAAACTACTTGATGAACTACGTAAAGACTTGTTTATCTGATCGTTGTCTTGTTAATAGATTGAAATGTGATCTAAGGATCCCTGGATATCCCTGAGATCATTTCAAGGGATCCACAATGTCAAATAAATAAAATTTAAACATTTCTTGCTTTAAATTTCTAATATAATAAATATTAATAGACACATCCCACTTAAACCAAAGCTCTTTGTGGCACCCCATCATTTTTAAGAATGTAAAGGAGACTTGAGATAAAATTGTTTGAAAAAATTGCTCTATACACACAACAATGAAGTAACATCCATTTGGGGGGGGTCACTGCATTAGTTACCATAGTTTTTTGTATACAGTTCAATGTGCTGGCTTGATATTTTTGTGATTGTGTGGAAAAACTGTCCTCCCTCTTCCTATATACTGATGCACTGATGTTTTGAATGGGAATGGATCAACACAATATTAAGATAATCTCCTAGTCCTTAATGTCAGAATGGGACAATTGGGCCACAGCTGCTTGGGCCTGGCCACTTCACACATACCCTGCCCCAGTTGACCCACTGCAACCATCCCTCCCCTGCTGCCCCTTCCCCTTAGTTCCCCCCCCCACTTCTCCCTCTCTGGTCCTTCCCCGTCGCTTCGCCAAATCGCCCCAGCTGATTCGCTGTGCAGGACAATTACCTGTGCATCCCGGTGGTCAATCAGTGTACCAAGGAATGGGGCTCTGCCTTCCCATTGGATGTGGTGCACAGAGAGGGTGCCAGATGGGATGGGCAACAACCTCATGTGCCGGACTTTTTCAAAAGGCTATGAGCTGGAAGGCAGGGGAGATAGTAGTTGTATAGGTAAAGGTAAAGTTTCCCCTCACACATATGTGCTAGTCATTCCAGACTCTAGGAGGCAGTGCTCATCTCCGCTTCAAAGCCAAAGAGCCAGCGTTATCCGAAGACGTCTCCGTGATCATGTGGCTGCATGACTAAATGCAGAAGGCGCACCGAACGCTGTTACCTTCCCACCAAAGATAGTTCCTATTTTTCTACTTGTGTTTTTACATGCTTTCGAACTGCTAGATAGGCAGAAGCTGGGACAAGTAACGGGAGCTCACTCTGTTATGCGGCACTAGGGAGTCAAACTGCTGAACACCCGACCTTTCTGATCGACAAGCTGAGCGTCTTAGCCACTGAGCCACCATGTCCCTTAGTAGTTCTATAGACCCCCTTAAAGGGGTGAAGAAATAGGAGTGTTGATTTCGATACAGCTTGAGGACACAAGATTGAGAAAAAAGTGATAAATAATAACCTCAAGATATCATTCCTTCTTTGGATAAAAGTCATTGAGAACATGTTCATGGTTTGATACTCCCTAGATTGGGCCACTAGCGGGAAATGCAATTAAAAACACAAGATTGAAACCAGGAAGTAATTTCGTGCTTACTTAAGCAAAGGATTACAAGCGAGCAGCATGGAGAAGAAATTTTGCCTTGTCACCACAGCACCCACAACAAAACAGCTTAGCATGACCACAACCAAGGTCAACCTGATAGTCTGATGTTTCAATTGGGTCTTAGGCTGAGTTTACAAGTGGAAGTTTCCTTCTTTCTCTCTCTTCCCCGTCAAATCTCTGGGTAGAAATAAACGCTGAACAACATTGTTGGGAGTTTTTGAATTAGATCATTTGCAAAGATTCCCTGGCAGCCTTGTGGATGGATATATACTTGTCTAAAAAGCAAATAGATCATGAGATTTAGTGAGAGTGTCAACATCCGATTGGTTGTAATATTTATTTCCACAAAATCAAGATGAGATTGTGAACATTCGGAAAAGATCAAGCGAAATGAGCAGGGGTGGGATTGAAAAATGTTAGCAACCGGTTCTCTGCCCGACTGCTAGGTAGGCATGGCCTACTTGGCCTCTGCACCATGTTGGAGGGGACATTTTCACCCTCTCCAGCAGTGGTGGGTTTCAAAATTTTTTGGAACCTACTCTGTGGGTGTGGCCTGCTTTGTGGGAGTGGTTTGCTGGCCATGTGACTGGGTGGGAGTGGCTTGCCGGCCATGTGACCAGGTGGGAATGCTTTGCCGGCCATGTGACTGTGTGGGAGTGGCGAAGACGATGTCACTGAATTCTTTGCCCCAATGGATGAACTACAATAAGATTAAAATAAGTACAAAAACAATAAAAGAGCTACTTACAGAAGGAAGATGACTGTTCTTGCCAGTCTTCAGTATCACTGATTCTAATCAATGGGCTGCACAAAGAAGAGACACAGAAATGAACTCTTTCATTGTATGCACTGCATTGAGATGAAAGCAGCACACAAAACACTGGCTTGCCGGTTTTCTGCACACTACCTTATCACTTTGCTTCAAGAACCTGCACAAAGGAGAGACACAGAAAGCAAGACTTTAATCGCTTGCACTTACACCTTACATAAGAATAACACAATGAAAGAGATACACTCAAGTACTTACTTGTGTTATTGCTTTCCTGGTTGTTAGGTCGGTCCAAGTAGCTATTCAGAAGTTAGTGGTTAGAAGCAATGGCAAAGCAAGGTATGGAATTAAACCAGAAATATTTTGTTGGCTATTTGAAAGGGAGTACAATATATATTTAATTTTGCACATGTTAGCAGCTGCTGGAATTGTGTTTGCACAACAGTGGAAAAACAGAGATATGAAAATGAATAAATATTACAATCTGCAGGAATAAATAAATTGACAATTAAAATCAAGAAGGCTTTGAATACTTTTTCACGTGGGATTTGTTTTAGCAATTGCTAACTTAAAGAAACGGAAATTAGAAATCCAAAAGTATGAAAGAAAACACCAATTATATAAGGAAAGGTCACTAAAATGTATAAGGAAATATTACCAGATCATTATTAATGCATAGATAACTGCGGGACATTACACACCCATCACAAACTATGACAGTGCCAGGAAAACACCAAAAAATAAGAATTCCCCCCCCCCAAAGACTGCAAATGAAACCAGTTTTTTTCCCTAACCCTAAGGACAGGAAAGACAAAGCCACTGAAATAAAAACCATCAAGGCATTGTGGAAAATTATAAAGGACAGTGCCAGGAAGCTCACAGAACCAGCAACCACCTCACAATTATCCAAACAACCAGGTATCACACAGAAACACACAAAATCTGGCAAAGCTGCCTTGCACCAACCTGGCCTGCCCATAGAAAAGCAGCCACTTTGAGACACATAAACCTGGTCTGAACACTTAAAAGCAACATATTGCATCACAAAGAAAACATTTGCAAAAAGGAATAACATTTCTTGTAGTAAATATATTTTATAAACAATTAAAAAATAAAAATGCCCTAAAAATAATTTTTGAAAAAGATATTCTATAAATAAAAAAATCCTTCAAAACCATGGTTAAGTATTCCACCAGCAATAATTTATACTGTAATCATTTTAGGATATTGTACTAGTATTAGTATACTGTAACCGTTATTCCACCAGCAATAATTTTTACTGTAACCATTTTAAGGATACAGCAATAATTTATACTGTAACCATTTCAAACTATTCCACACACAATAATTTAAAATGAAACCATTAAAAATATTCCATACACAATAAATTACAATAAAACGATTTAAAACAATTCCAAGCACAATACATTTTAAAGTATTGAGTATAGAATTTTTTCAAATGATTTATTTTAATTTATTTTGGATAGAATCTTTTTTTAAATAGTCTAAGACAATTTAAAAAAAGAATCCACACACAATAAATTGAAGTAAACCATTTTAAAATATTCTATACTCAATATTTTTAAGTAAAACTATTTTAAAAAATTCTATGCACAATAAATAAAATATTATTTTAAAATACATTTTAAAAAAAAGAAAAAAAACTTGGTCACTTACCAGCAGGCAGAATCAGCAACTCTCCAATGCGATGGATCAGATGCGATGGATGGATGCAGCATGGAGCAGGCAGGCAGCGAGGTAGCAGGACAGGTAAGACTAGACTGGAAGGACAAGGGACAACTTAGCATGCCACTTGGCTGTTGTGACCTGCTAGCAGCCAGTGGAGCTGGTGGAAGACTCAGACATTGAGAGGTTGGGGAGGAACATGGGCCAGTCCTGGAGTCTGGGGAAGGCTCTGATGAGTGATGTGCGTCAGAGGCAGAGAGGGGACCAGGGCTGTCCGACTGTTATCAGCTGCCTTCAGAGTCGGGGATCAGTGGGGCAGAACAGCTGGAGCCTGTTCCTGATCTGCGCATGTGCAGAGCTGCCAGGAGAAGGGAACAGTTAAGGAACAAGGGCCGACTCGGGAGTGAAGGCACAGGTGAACGGTGAATGGCCTTTCCCAAAGGGAATAAAGAGGAGTGAAAGGGGAGTGGAGTTTGCAGGAGACAATTAGTTTGCTGAATTAGTGTGAAGATTTATTTGTGACTCTCAGAGACTCCTTGCCAAGTATTGTTTTGCACAGGATTTCCAGTTTGGAAGATACCAGTCTGGCAGCTCTCCAAGCCTGATAAGGTCTGTGGTTATAAATTCACCCTTGAAAGTCTGTTTGCTGGGACTTTGCTGGATGTGAATGAGAGGAATTCACATTAGCTTAATAAAAAGGGGTTTTGTTGGGACAAGGAGCCTGCTTCGTGATTTTGTAAAGCCTAGGTCAGAACATTTTTTGCCAAAGCACCAGTTTTCAGCAAAAATATAAATCACAGTCGTGCGACCCTAGGACTCTGCTAATAGTTGTAAATGCATACGGTTTCAAAATGCAGTCACATATCTATGGGGTGGGCTTTGGCCATTGGAACTTCAGAACTGGGTTGTAAATATTTGGGGGGGGGGTTGTAATTTCGAACACTATGCCACCAATTGTAAGTCGAGGATTACCTGTACTTAATTGGTATCAGTAGTGGGTTCCTACTGGTTTGGACCAGTTCAGCCAAACCGGTAGTAGTTTTGCGGTGTGGGTCACTGCTGTTCCAGCAACCCAGGCCTGCCACGACCCACGAAAAGGGCTCACGGATGATAAAAATCACCAGGAGAAGAAGGACACAAAAAGAGGGTGTGTCTCTTCCTAGTCTAATTGACAAAGCATGCAATAATACCCTGTTCCCCCCAAAATAAGACCTCCTTGGATAATAAGACCATTTGGGCTTTTGAGTGCATGCACTAAAATTAGCCTTTCCCTGAAAATAAGCCCTCTCTGAAAATTTACAGCAGCAGCCATGAGGTGACCACGCTCGCTGCCTCCTGCACCTCAAAAATAATAAGACCTCCCAAAAAAAAGGCCAAGCGCTTATTTTGCAGGGTCAAAAGAAAATAAGACCCTCTGTCAGGCCTGTAGTTATATTCTTTTTAGGATCTTTGGCCTGCCACACTTTCTTATAATTTTCTATGCTGTTTCATTAGTGTAGTAGTTGGGAAGGGGGAATAGAAAGGAGTAGGATTGTGGAATGTATTGTTATGGATTTTCTTAGAAGCTCAAGGTCGTCTTTTGTCTCCGCACCTCGACACCTGGCCGGAAGAAGAGGGGTGTACATGCCAGCGTGGAAGATGAAGATTGGATCATGTGATGAATTATGGGGTGTGGGGTTTTCGGGAAAACACGGTGATGATAATAATAAATGCTCTTGCTAAAATGTCTTTTCTCACTGCTTAAATTCTGGAGAGGTGTGCTTAACATGCCTAATCAAGAGAAGGCATCTAGAATAGAATAACAGAGTTGAACTGGACCTTGGAGGTCTTCTAGTCCAACCCCCTGCTTAGGCAGGAAGCCCTATACCACTTCAGACAAAGGGATATCCAACATTTTCTTAAAAACATCCAGTGTTGGAGCATTCACAACTTCTGGAGGCAAGTTGTTCGACTGATCAGTTGTCAGGAAATTTGTCAGCCAGACAACGAAAGACAATTGTGGATTTACTTAATGACTGTGTGATTCACCTAACAACAGGGATAAAAATGGTCATAAAATCCAATCTTGTCACATAATGAGTTGCTTAAAGATCATGTTATTGGATTGAAATTCTGTTCCCAATTGTAGTCAGACGTCAGGGTATACCGGGACAGCATTCCTATCTCCCTGAGTTGGTATTAATATTAGGATAAAACAGAGAAAGGGAGAAAGAAACATGTCACTAATGCTCCCATTCTCTCATGGAAAGGCAGGGATGAAAGAACTAAAGCAACTGTGGTGACTCCTCAAATCAGGGTTGGATTCAGGGATCTCAACTCTCACTTTTCAACAGCTTCTCCTTCAAAGTAGGCAATTAATGTATCTGGAAACATCAGACAACTCTAGCAAAAGCTGGCTTCCATTAGGGTTTATTTTCCTTCTTTTTTCCTTTCTTCTTCCTGCCACCCCCAAGCCCTCAGTTCTAGTTCATGCTATGTTTTTTTTCCCCCCACAGCTCCCCTGGCTATTTGTAATCCTGAAGCCTTATTGAGATTCACAGGCACACTTCAATTCCTTCATCCTTTGCATAATTCTTTTTAATTAATACTTCAAAAGGTTTAAATGCAAGAGCTGTATAATTCCTCCAGCAAATTTTGACAGAATCTCATGTATTCTTAAGCTTTCCTTTTGCTTCGGCTAAGACCTAAAGCTTCATTAATATGCTTTTAAAGGCAGAAACCCTGAAGAGAATGTAGGGTAGACGGTGCATTGCCTAGATTTCTCCTTTGCAGAATCCAAGGGTTGGAAAGGTGTTGTAGGTTATGAGACGCGGCTTTCCCCCTCTCTGCAAAATCCTCTTCATCACCCTCCAGTGTAAAAGCATCCTTCAGAAAGACCTTTGTATAAGGTTCTACCTTGAACTAACTCTGCCTCTGGTTCAAGACCACAATGTTGTGGCCCACCAGTGGCCAACAGAGCTGGTGACAGACTCAGACAGTGAGGAGGTTGAGGAGGAGCATGTGCCAGTCCTGAAGTCTGGAGAAGGCTCTGATGAGGGCTCTATGTCAGAGGCAGAGAGGGGGCCAGGGCCATCCGACAGTTATTAGCTGTCTTTGGAGTCAGAGATCAGTGCAGCAGAACAGCTGGAGCCTGTTCCCCATGTGCGCGTGCGCAGAGCTGCCAGGAGAAGGGAACAGTTAAGGAACAAGGGCCGACTCGGGAGTAAAGGCACAGGTGGACGGTGAATGGCTCCTCCCAAAGGGAATAAAGAGGAGCGAAAGGGGAGGGGAGTTTGCAGGAGACAATTAGCTTGCTTAATTAGTGTGAAGATTTGTTCGTGACTCTCAGAGACTTAGGAACATGGGCCAGTCCTGGAGTCTGGGGAAGGCTCTGATGAGGGCTCTGTGTCGCAGGCAGAGAGGGGGCCAGGGCCATCCGACAGTTATCAGCTCTCTTTGGAGTCGGAGATCAGTGGGGCAGAAGAACAGCTGGAGCCTGTTCCCCATGGGTGCATGTGCAGAGCTGCTAGGAGAAGGGAACAGCCAAGGAACAAGGGCCGACTCGGGAGTAAAGGCACAGTTCTGAAATCTCATGAAAGACTGTTTGCCGTGACTTTGCTGAAGAGGAATTCCCTTTAACCTAAATAAAAGAGGTTTTATCGGGATGAGGAGTCTGCTTCATGCTCTTGGGAAGCCGAGCTCAGAACACACAACAACAATTTTAAAAGAAGGCATTCCTATTGACATACTGTTCTTAACACATGCATGACAAAAATATGAACAAATCAGACATCAGGTTTATAGTAGAGTAGCCAACAAGGGTGTGGGGATAGTAATAATCCCACCTCTTTTGTTTTTCCAGTGTTCTCATTGGCTGTGTACTCTCAAGGGCATCAGCAGCAGACTTCTTTCATAGACAAATTATTTTAATCAATGGGCGACTGGCACAGTTTGTGCCATTGTTGAGGTAATGGGTAAGCAGAAGTAATGTTCAAGGGAAGAGGGCCCCAAGAAGGCTTCTGACCAGGGTCCTGTCCAGCCTTGAGGTGCTTCTTTCAACAAATGGAGGCACAGGTTCTGCTTGAAGACTTCCAGCGAAGGAGGGATTCCTGATTTATACCCAGTAACTGCTCTTCCAGTTAAAATATTTCTTCTCAAGGTCAGTTGACTCCTCCCTCTTGGTATCTGCCCCTTATTTAGTCCTTCAAATATTCCAATGGGCAAATAATGCCACACCTGGAATCAATGGTGGTATTCAGCCAGTTCGGTCTGGTTCAGGCAAACCAGTAGTGGCGTCCTGTGGGCCCAGTGCTATGCTGTCCTATTTAGCCATGTTTTCTAAGCTGCATGCATGTGTGCAAGCCGCACGCGCAAGCAAAACACATGCGTGGAAGACAGCACGCATTTACGGAAGGCGCAGGCGAGCGTGAAGCAAGAACTGATGGTAAAATTACAGGAAACCCACCTCTTTCTGGATATACAGCATCCAGTTTTGGTCACCACAATATAAAAAAGATGTAGAGACTCTGGAAAGAGTGCAGAGAAGATCAATGAAGATGATTAAGGAGATGGAAAGTAAAACATATGAAGAACAGTGGCAAGAACTGGGCATGGCTAGTCTAGTGAATAGAAGGACCAGGGGAGACATGATAGCAGTGTTCCAATATTTGAGGGGCTGCCCCCCAAAAGAGAGGGTCAATCTATTCTCCAAAGCACCTGAAGCTTTGGAGAATAGATTGAAGGCGGGACAAGAAGCAATGGATAGAAACTAATCAAGGGCAGAAGCAACCTAGAACTAAGGAAAAATTTCCTTACAGTTTGAACAATTAATCAGTGGAATGACTTGACTCCAGAAGTTGTGGGTACTCCAACATTGGAAATTTTTAAGAAGCCACTTGTCTGGAATGGGATAAGTCTCCTACTTGAGCAAGGGGTTGGACTAGAAGACCTTGAAGGTCCCAACCAGTGGTGGGATTCAAATAATTTAACGACTGGTTCTCTGCCCTAATGACCCACTGGGTAGGCGAGGCTCAGTGGGCCTGTGACTGGGTGGCCATGGCCAACTCAACCTAACTCATGTCCATGGGCGCTTCACCTTAGCTGTTGCAATGTAATAAGGGCTAACCGGAGAGGCAGTTTCTGTAAGCAGGGCAATCAAGATGAGGCTAGAAACACCACCAGAATGTTTCCTTCCTGCCTTCCTTACAGGATTAGACCTGCAAAGTGGAAAAAAACAAAATGAGATTTCTTCCAACAAGCGGTTCTCCGAACTGCTTAGAAAGTTAACAATAGGTTCTCCTGAATAGGTCAAACTGGCTTCCAACTCTGTTATTTTATGCTTGCATTGCTGCTGATTGTCCTGTTCTATTTCTTTCCACGTTTCCCAGCAGTGAAGCCTCATCCAG
The DNA here is from genome assembly GCF_964273705.1 of Natrix helvetica. NCBI lineage: Eukaryota > Metazoa > Chordata > Lepidosauria > Squamata > Natricidae > Natrix > Natrix helvetica. The sequence goes on along the minus strand of NC_138552.1, from coordinate 280,806,871 downwards.
AGAGCTGGATGTTTGCAGAATATGTCCACATTGGACACTTTCAGCCTGGTTGTTTATGCCTCCCCGTATATTTAATTTGTCCCGTTTTTTTCAATGTGTTTCTTGGAGTTTATTACTGGAGCTTGCAGATCCTTTGCGTTTTGGGATATCAAGGTAGTTTGATTGGCATAGTGTGAGTTATTGAGGATTCTCCCTCCAGTTTAACACCATGCTCATTTTCTTCTGTAGGAAGTTAGCACCCACCCCTCTCCTAGAAAAATGAAATGTTTTAGGAAATATCAAAAGGGCAGAATATTTCTCCTAAAAGGGAGGCAGAAACTCAGCCCCCCACCTTTGTCAATGGGCCATTAAGGCCTGGGCCAGTGTATTCTACATAACGAAGATGTACCTCATTCAGCCAGAGCCATAATAGGAATCCCAAAGCCCTTTCATTACATCATCGCCAAGCAAGAGTCAACCAAGCTTAGGGCTCAGGACAGCCTACAGAATTGCCCCTGTATGGCCCCATGGGAGTCTAACAACCAATCAGAATACAGGCTTAAATTCAAAGCCCAACAGAAGGTATAAATCTCTCTCTCTCACCCATGTGCTTTTTTTTGCCCAAGACCTCAAACCATGTGGTCCTGTCCACCATTAAAACCTTCTTTCCAAGCAACTTCCATGAATCCAGTGTCTTTTCCCCCACTTGGAATTGAACCCAGAAGGACATTTCTTCCAGCACTTCCAATACCATCCCTCCTTAATATATATTCAGCATTTAAGTTGAATAAATAAGAGGAGAGTCCTCATTGCCAGTCTGGAGCCAATCTGTTTTGCTGTGTTCTGCCTGTATTGTGGCTTCCCAACCTGTATATGTGTTTCTTGGAGAACAATGAGATTTCCTGGCATTCCCATTTTTCTGAGCGCAATCTATAGCTTGACATTATCAACACAATTGAAGGGCTTCCTATAATCAATGAATGTAATTATGATAATCATAGTAATACTTGATTATAGAAAATTATAGCGCTATAGCTATAGCCAGTAGTTGACCTAGGTGGGTTCATGGGACACCATGCATTTCCTGGAGAATGCGTGGTTTTGTAATGCCAAAATAGTAATTTTAACCCACTTACTGTGATTATGCATTATATTAGAACCACCAGTAAGGATTTCTAACTGAGTTAGCTGCTGATCTTGTTAAATGGGTTATCAAAACTCAACCAACGTATTTTTGGCTTTTCCTGGGTCTGAGTCCTCTTGGCCTTCAGAAGTGATATTATTTTTTTACTTGGAACAAATTGCTTGAACTTGATTTGAACTTAAAGAAATTGAATTTCCCCAGGAGAGAAAAACACCTCATGGGAAGAGTTCGCTCTTGAGATAATTTATTTTAGGATTTAATGGATGGGTGGGATATCGGGGAATCTTCACACAAGTCATTCACAAACCTTTCCCTAGACCACAGCTAAATTAGAATAGAATAGAATAGAATAACAGAGTTGGAAGGGACATTGGAGGTCTTCTAGTACAGCTCCCTGCTCAAGCAGGAGAACCTATACCACTTCAGACAAGTGTCTGTCCAACCTCTTCTTAAAAACTTCCAGTGTTGGAGCATTTACAATTTCTGGAGGCAAGTTGTTCCACAGATTAATTATTTTAGCTGTCAGGAAATTTCTCCTTAGTTCTAAGATGCTTCTCTCCTTGATTGGTTTCCACCCATTGCTTCTTGTCCTGCCCTCATGTGCTTTGGAGAATAGCTTGACTCCCTCTTCTTTGTAGCAGCCCCTCTAGATGGGATTTGACGGAAGCATATGTAGTTATTTTCCTTTGTACAGTAAGCTTGACCTGTTTGTGACATCCAAAATCACATTAGCCTTTTTGTAATTACCTCCTTGGTGATATAGATTTATTATTATGCTGTAGTAATTGGCTGTACATTATGAACCTATATTTCCAACTATCTAATTTGGACTTGGGCCAAGAGGAGTACTTTTTTAAAAAATTGAAAATGTGCAGTCAAACTTCTCTGCTGTATTCAAAAAGGCTTTGAGAAACCATTTCTTACAAAGGTGCTTTTTCGAGAGGCAACTGGACTTTCTGGTTTTTCTTTTGAAGAGGTTTTGCATCTCATCCAAGAAGCTTTTTCAGCTCTGACTAGATGGTGGGGAATAGAAGGATCTAACCATCCACTCGGAGCTGAAGAAGCTTCTTGAACGAGAAGCGAAACGTCTTCAAAAAAGGGAAAAAAACCCAAGAAAGTCCAGTTGTCTCCTGAAAAAGCACCTTTGGGGACAACCATGACTTAGATGGTTGAGAATCTCCACAGATATTTCTTACAAATGGCTTGTTTTTCAGTGTGCATATTATTGGTAAAACTTTTGTTGATTTTCCAATGCTGAGATCCTCGACTTACAACCACAATTGAGCGCCAAAACTGTTGTTAATGTTAAGTGAGTTGTGCCCCATCTTATGACCTTTTTTGCCACGGTTGTTAAGTGAATCATGTGGTCATTAACAAACCTGGCTTCTTCCATGGACTTTGCTTGTCGGTGTATTGCTCCAATAGACAATTACTTGGGTTTTATTGTGTTTTACTAATCTAGATGAAATGTTAATATACAGTATATCACAGGAGTACACCCCCTCACATTCTGTAAATATTTAAGTATATCTTTTCATGGGACACCACCGAAGAAATGTCAGTTGGCTACAATGTAAAGTAGTGAGTATGCAGCTTGTATAACAGTGTAAATGTGCGGTCCCCTCAAAATGGTGCTATCTTGATTATTGCTCTGTACGTCGCCCCGAGTCCCTGTGGGGAGAGGGGGCGACTAATAAGTTCAATAAAATAAATAAAATAAATAAATAAAATAACGCAATACACAACCATTAATGTTTAAACTGCTGGCAACAAAAGTGAGTATGCCGTTGTCATGTCACTAAATGAACGATTGTAAAACGAGGACTCTCTGTATATAACCTTCTACTACTGGAAGGTCATTACTACTTCCATGAATGGTTAGACACTTTCCAGCTTGACAGAAATAGCAATCAGCTATAGGATACCACCAGTGGTGGGTTCCGGCCGGTACGGCCCAGTACAGGCGTACTGGTAGTAGCCAGGGGCAGCTGACAGTGTACCGGTATGGTGGCTCGTTTTATAGCAGTTTTTAAAGAAATCATTTGCACCTGCACGCAAACCGTGCGGCCCCTCCGTGAGCTCTGACAAGCAGCGGAGTGTCTCAGGGGCGTTGGAGTGCGCATGTGTACAAAAGGACGTGTGGCCCCGTGAGCACTGTACCGGTAGCGATGGGGAGAGGAACCCACCACTGGATACCACTTTTTGATAAGCAACTGTAAGTGGGAATTGGATAGTCCTGACTTATTCCAGGTTTGTCCACATGTGTTTTAAAAATTGGGAGGGGGGGCTTTAACAAATGTAATGAAAAGTAGTGAGTTGACATGGCCCAATGGACCAGGAAATTATTATTTACAGCAAAGGGGCCATTATTTGATTTACTGGATTAAATCAAGAGAGATGCGTAAAGCAGAGTCTCACAAGTTGTTCCAGAACTAATGTAATAATTCAGGCTAACGAGATCTGACTGTATTTAGATAAGGCATCTAGTGCCGCCTAGTGTTCGATTTTAAAAGTATCAGCAACAACCAACTTCACTACTCTCTGGTTTGAATTTTAAATCCCATCCGATTGGTCCGTCACAGACGAGACCAATTTTGAATTGTACCTGAGACGTTTGGAGAATATCAGCCTCTTCTCTTGGAAACACTTTGGAACAGCATCAGTGAAAGGACTTTTTGTGGTCCTTGCAGGACTTCAATAATTAACATTAACATGAAGAATGCAGATGGGGAGGCCTACCTCAACATCGGCAGGTCTTCTATTCTGTAACCAATTACAGGTAGTCCATCACTTGCAATCACAATTTGGACCGGAATTTGATAAGTGAGTTGTGCCTGATTTTATGACCTTTTTAAAAAGCAAATCTCTTTAAAAGTGTGTCTTGCGGTTATTAAGCTTCCACCATTCACTTTGCCTATCAGAAACCAGTTGGGAAGATTGCAAACGGTCATCACCACGAACTGCAGTCATTAAGCTTCCACCATTCACTTTGCCTATCAGAAACCAGTTGGGAAGATTGCAAACGGTCATCACCACGAACTGGGACACTGCCACTACATACATACCAGTTGCCGACCACCCAACTTTCAGAATACTGCAATGGTTTTAAGTGCAAGAACTGGTTGTAAATCACTTTTTCAGTGGTGTGGTAACTATAGTTTTCCTCTATTGTTTCATTTATTGCACAATTTCAGAAACACCAGATTAACCAGTAAGTTGTGATGGCCCAGTAGTTAGAATGCAGTATTGCAGGCTAAATCTGCCGACTGCCAGCCATTCATTCCCGACAGGCTCAAGGTTGAGTCAGCTTTCCATCCTTCCGAGGTTGGTAAAACGAAGACCCAGGTTGTTGGGGACAAAAGGCTGCCTGTAAATCTTTAAGAGGGCTATAAAGAACTATAAAGCTTTATATATGCCTAAGGGCTATGTAGTGTAGCTTCAGCTTCACTCTGTCTCGGGACTGTTGTGAGGATAAAGAGAGAAAAGGTAAATAGACAGCAACACGTGAGGCTTGGAAACAAGTCTTCTTTTCTGTGATGAAAACACAGCATTAATGCAGTGTCCCTATGTTCTCTATTTCAGAAATCTGTCCTTTGTTTTTCAAAAACTAAGGTCCTTTATTTTGATCATTAATTTTTAGCATACCGCTGACAGCCACCTGTTGTGGCCCAGCCGGTGCCGCTGTCACCAGACTCCGAGAGTGATAGTCCATACGAGTCAGCTCCAGAGGAGATGGGCGATCCTGGACAGGATTCGGAGGCTGAGCAGGAATCCGAGAGTCTAGTCGGCCACCAGGTGGTGCCAGAGGCATGGAGCAGCGGTGAGAGCCAGAGGAGGAGGACTCCCGATGCCCTGCCTTGGAGCAGCGGGGAGGACAGTGACTCAGGACTTAGCAGGGCGTTTCTAGATGCCCGTTTCCGGCGCGCCCACAGACGCAAGGAGCGTGGGCGTAATTATAGGCAGTAAAGAGCTCTCAGGTGCTGTTTGGGAGACGCCCTTTTTAGGTTATAAAAGGGTTGACTCTGGAGAGGCTCTGCGTAGCAATCAACAAAGAACTTATGCCAGCAACTCTAGTCTGGGATCCTGGCAAGCTGGATAGCTGCTTTTGTGTGTTCTGTCCCTGTGAATTCTGTCTTGGTGGCTTGCTGCCACAAAACCTCTTGTCTGTTGGTGTAATAAACCTTGTTCCCTTGTACTGTTCCGGAGTGTGTGTGCTGTGTGGGCAACGGAGGAAGGGGGGTCAAAACAGATTGATTGCTACCCCAAACGTATCTCCATTCAGCTATGATGGAGCAACTTCAGGCGGAGAATGCTCTCTTCGCACAGCAACTTGCCTTGCTAACAGCGCAAGTTGCACAGCTGTCTGCTCCTGTCAACCCCCCACCTCCCCAGCAGCAACGAAGGAAATGCCCAGTGGCCATGCCGGATAAGTTTGATGGCAGTCCGAAACTTTTCTCGGCGTTCCTGGGCCAATGCTGGTTGTTCATTGCCTTGAGAGCGGAGGACTTTCCCACCGACCAGACGAAGGTGGGCTTTGTGATAAGCTTGCTCTCAGGCACAGCAGCACGGTGGGCTACGCCTTTGCTGTCTCAGCCGAGCCCCCTGCTGGATGACTTCCAGGGTTTTTGCACTCATCTTCGGCTGACGTTTGAGGACCCCATCAAAGGAGAAACAGCCACCAGACTCCTGAAAGAGTTGCACCAAGGGCGTGGTTCTTTACTGGACTACGTTACCGAGTTCCGGCTGCTCAGTCAGGACTCTGAGTGGAATGAGCCAGCCCTTATGGATGCTTTTCAGGATGGCCTGTCAGAGGACCTGCAGGATGAGCTGGTGAGAGTGGACAGGCCTCCAACGTTTGACGCGTTGGTTCATCTATGCCTCCGGATTGACGGCTGGCTGCAGAGGCGGAGGCCTCGCCGAGCGTCCCGGGAGGTTCTGAGAGTGCCAGTTCCACGAGAGACTCCTGTCCCACGGGAGGAGCATATGGAGTTGGGTGCAGCCAGACCCCGCTTGTCACGCACGGAGATGGAGAGACGGCGTGCAGGGGGGTTGTGTTTTTACTGTGGGGATCCGGGACATCAGGCTACGGGTTGCCCCAAGAAGGGAGGTAGAGGGGCTGCACGGTCTACGGCCTCCCCTCAACGACGGACCTCCGTCTCGGGAAACGGGGGAAGCCCGATCTGAGGGAGACTTCGGGTCGGGCACAGGCCGGAACAGAGGCGGAGGGGCCTCCACGACATCTGATTCTTGCAGCGCACATTCTCTTGTCGGGTAGTCCGCAGGGAATTCCAGCCCATGCCTTGGTCGATTCCGGGGCTACCACGAATTTTATGGATGCAGCGTTTGTCACGAAATATCACGTCCCTCTGTGCCCGGTAGACCCTCCGATGCGAGTGGAGACCATTGACGGCCGGGTGCTTCTTTCTGGGCCCATCAAGAACGCCATGCAGCCTTTGTGCCTGATCCTCAGGGAGCATGAGGAGGCCATTCAATTTTACGTGGCTTCGGGTCTGCATTTCCCTGTGGTGTTGGGCTTGGCTTGGCTGCGGGCGCACGATCCCCAGATCCACTGGTCGCAGAACCGCATCTCGTTCCCGTCCTTGCAATGCATGGACCACACCCGTCATGTTTGCGCGGCTCAGGTGCCCAGTTCGGCTGAGGTGACAGTGCCGCTGGATTTAGCGGAGTTCGCGGACGTGTTTAGCGAGCAGGAGGCGGATCAACTGCCACTGCACCGGCCTTACGACTGTCCCATTGACCTGGTACCTGATGCGAAACTCCCGACGGGCCGCCTATACTCCATGTCTGAACCGGAGTTGGCCGCATTGTGGGACTTCCTTGACAAGAACCTTGCCCGGGGTTTTATCCGGCCTTCGTCTTCGCCCTTGTCTGCCCCGGTTTTGTTCGTCAAAAAGAAGACCGGGGATCTAAGACTTTGTTGCGATTACCGGCGCTTGAACGCCATCACGATCCGTAATCGCTACCCGTTGCCTCTGATTCCCAAGTTGTTGGAGCGGCTCCGGGAGGCCGCGGTGTTTACAAAACTGGACTTACGTGGAGCTTACAATCTGGTCCGAGTCAGGGCGGGGGACAAATGGAAGACAGCCTTTGGCACCCGATACGGACATTTTGAGTATACGGTCATGCCGTTCGGGTTGACCAATGCCCCAGCTGTCTTCCAACATTTTATGAACGATATCTTTCGGGACCTTTTGGATCAGTTTGTCGTCATCTACCTGGATGACATCTTGATCTACTCTACGTCTCGGAAGGATCATCAACAGCACTTGCGTCAGGTCTTGCAGCGCCTTCGAAAGCATTGCTTATTTGCCAAGCTGGAGAAGTGTCAGTTCTGGCAGACCACCATCGAGTTCCTGGGGCACCGTATATCCCCTGAAGGAATTGCGATGGAGCCAGGCAAGGTGGAGGCATTACGAAGTTGGCAATCTCCTCGACGGATGAAAGACGTTCAGAGACTCCTCTGGTTTGCCAACTACTACCGGTCCTTCATCCCCGGCTTTGCTTTCTTGACCGCGCCCCTCACTCGGCTCCTGCAAAAGAAAGTGCCGTTTCACTGGGGGTCCACGGAACAACAAGCGTTCGTGGCCTTGAAGCGCGCTTTTACAAAGGAGCCGATCTTGAAACACCCTGATCCCCATCGCCCCTTTGTAGTCGAGGCGGATGCGTCCGACATCGCGGTGGGGGCGGTGTTATTGCAGGCTCACGCCCCTGATGGCACCCTTTTCCCTTGCGCCTATTACTCTCGGAAACTCAATCCTTCCGAGCGCAATTATACCATCTGGGAGAAGGAGTTGCTGGCTATCAAGGTGGCGTTCGAAGCCTGGCAAAATCACCTGGAGGGGGCCAGGCATCAGGTCGAAGTCCGGACAGACCATCGGAATCTGGAGTTTTTGACAACAGCGCGGAAGCTCAATCAACGCCAGATCCGGTGGTCTCTGTTTTTTGCCTGGTTCCACTTCAAGGTCACGTATATCCCCAGTGCCTTGAACCAGAGGGCGGATGCCCTGTCTAGAAAGCCGGAGTACTCAGACCCTGCTGACTCACTGCCCCCCCGGACGGTCCTACCCGTCGAGTCCTTCGCTGCAATCCAGGAACCCTTGGATTTACGGTCATTGATACGGAATGCGCAGCGAAACGACGAGTGGGTGGAACAACGGCGGGCAGAGGTAGGGCCGACATCCCCGTGGACCTTTGACGAGGACCTTTTGAGGTATCGGGATCGGCTCTACGTGCCTGCAGGACCGCTCCGTGGATTGGTCCTCTCCCAATGTCATGACACTCCGGCAGCGGAACACTTTGGCCTGTTCAAAACTTTGCACCTGGTTTCCCGTACGTTTTGGTGGCCTCGCCTGCGACACGACGTGCAGACGTACGTCACGTCATGTGTGCAGTGTCGACAGGCCAAATCAGCGACGGGAGCTCCTCCAGGCTTGCTACAGCCATTGCCGACCCGGGACAGACCCTGGGGAGCTGTGTCCATGGACTTCTTGACGGAACTGCCTCCGTCGTCCGGTTTCACTACGGTCCTAGTGGTGGTGGACATGCTCACCAAGATGGCGCATTTCATCCCCTGCCGGAGATTGCCGACAGCCCGCGCCACCGCCTACATGTTCATCCAGCACGTGTTCCGGCTGCACGGCCTACCTGACCGGGTCGTCTCCGATCGTGGTACACAATTCACGGCCCAGTTCTGGAAAGGGCTGATGGCCGCTCTTGACGTTCAAGTTTGTCTGTCCTCGGCGCACCATCCCGAAACCGATGGAGGGACGGAGAAGGTGATTGGGATTCTGGAACAATATCTGCGCTGCTTCGTGAACCAGCAGCAGAACAATTGGGCGGAGTACCTCGCCGTGGCGGAGTTTGCGTTCAACAACTCGCAGCACTCCTCCACATGGACGACGCCTTTCATGGCGAACGTCGGGTACCACCCTCGTTTTTTCCCTCTCACCCCCATGGACTCTCCGGTCCCCGCAGCGCAGGATTTCCTCTCTGAGCTTCAGGCGGTTCACCAGATGGTGCGCCGCTACTTGAATCAGGCGAAGGATTACAAGCGGGTGGCGGACAGGTCTCGCCGTGCGGTGCCGGAATTGGCCGTGGGTGATCGCGTGTGGTTGTCCACGCGGCATCTTCCGTCCCACCAGCCTACGAGGAAGTTGGACCAACGGTATCTGGGGCCGTTCCCTGTGGAGGCCGTTATCAATCTGGTGGCCTATCGCCTGACCCTCCCGCGCTCGATGCGAGTACACCCGGTGTTCCATCGCTCACTCCTGATCCCTGAGCGGTCGGATTGTCCTCTCCGACGTCCCTCTTCGCCCCTGCCATCGTCGCCTGAGGTGCACGCACGGCCATCGCACAGAGTGACCCGGATCCGTGACTCGAGATGGGCGATCCTGGACAGGATTTGGAGGCTGAGCAGGAATCCGAGAGTCTAGTCGGCCACCAGGTGGCGCCAGAGGCATGGAGCAGCGGTGAGAGCCAGAGGAGTAGGACTCCCGATGCCCTGCCTTGGAGCAGCGGGGAGGACATTGACTCAGGACTTAGCAGGGCGTTTCTAGATGCCCGTTTCCGGCGCGCCCACAGACGCAAGGAGCGTGGGCGTAATTATAGGCAGTAAAGAGCTCTCAGGTGCTGTTTGGGAGACGCCCTTTTTAGGCTATAAAAGGGTTGACTCTGGAGAGGCTCTGCGTAGCAATCAACAAAGGACTTATGCCAGCAACTCTAGTCTGGGATCCTGGCAAGCTGGATAGCTGCTTTTGTGTGTTCTGTCCCTGTGAGTTCTGTCTTGGTGGCTTGCTGCCACAAAACCTCTTGTCTGTTGGTGTAATAAACCTTGTTCCCTTGTACTGTTCCGGAGTGTGTGTGCTGTGTGGGCAACGGAGGAAGGGGGGTCAGAACAGCCACCTAATGCAATATTTCAGTTCATGTGGAAACTATAGAAACTGATTTGTTTTTTTAAAAAAATAAATTTACACCTACTGTTTGGTTTTAGGTATTTTTATTTGAATATGCATTTCTGTAGTTTTTCTTCATTTTGCTCTTGATTTCCCTTTGTAAAGCAAAGTTATAAGCAAACTTTTTTTTTTATTATGAACCTCTTTCAGATTCGTTCCTTGTTCAGGTTTGTTCTTTATTTCTTCCACCCCCTCAAAATATGGTCACCATATATTAATGAAATTTGAAGGATAAAAGGTTAGGAACCAGGAGACTGAGAGTTCTAGTCAAGCATGAAAGCCAGCTGGGGGACTTTAGGCTAGTCACTCTAAGCCTAACCCACATCACAGAATTGTTGTTGTGAGAAAAATAGGAGGCAGAAGAAGTATTGGGTATGTTTGCCTACATGCGTTATTCATTTACAAATATAATAAAAATGAGATTTTAAAAAATCTGAAACAAAAACTTTTAAGACTAGTAATTAATAAATAGTGTTCCTTTTTGGAATTTTAATTTCTTTACTGTGTATTTAACTGTAGCAAAACATTGATATTACAACTAATGCTGGATTAGAAACTTTTAAAAAAACCTACAAACATTTCAGAATGTTGTGTCATTTTTCCGATTCCTCAGTTTTGTGTCATCATTCATCAAGGAGAGGGACAAGAGGCAACTTCTCTTCTGCCACAATTTTTATTGGTTTAGTATGAGTTCATCACACTATAGAAAGCCAGTCTCGGGGCCTGTAATACACGAATACATAATCTGTAGAAGTAGTTACACTTTGACTCCCATCTGTTTAAGCTTTTTGTACAGAGGAAACGAACAGAAAAAAGGCGATAATAAAATAGACATTCGCTGTCAAATCAATTTTCTTCGTCTAACAAAATTTGATAGCCAAAAAAGTGTCTAAAACTACAAAATTAGGATACATACCACATGGGTAAAAAGTTATCCATTTTTAAATAATAATTATTATTATACTTAGTTTTGACTGGATTCTTTTCCTGTTCAGGAACCTGATAAATTGGACTGGCAGGATTAGTGGATTAATATATCTCTTCAAAGAATAAATGCTGAATGCTCTCCACTGATAGTTTCGCCTGGAGTTGGATTTTGACTTCCTGTGAAATGGCTATGCGTATATTTATTTGAAACACAAAGAGGAATAATAGAGTTGGAAGGGACCTTGGAGGCCTTCTAGTCCAACCCCCTGCTCAGGCAGGAAACCCTATACCACTTCAGACAAACGGTTGTCTAATCTCTTCTTAAAAACCTCCAGCGTTGGAGCACCCACAATTTCTGGAGCCAAGTTGTTCCACTAATAAATTGTTTTAATTCCCAGGAAATTTCTCCTTAGTTCTAGGTTGCTTCTCTCCTTGATTAGTTTCCATCTATTGCTCCTTGTTCTAGCCTCAGCTGCTTTGGAGAATAGCTTGACCATAGCAAAATGCAGTATCCCCAAATTTGGTACCCTCTAGATGTATTGGACTATACCAAAATTCTCAGCATGTTATATTTGAGAATTAGAGACTAGTAAGTGTGGAAAGCATCCGTTTGAGAACATAATGTGCACGGGATGTAGAAAGACTACATCTGCACTTCCGTTTCAAAAGGAGACACACGATTCTCAACCATGCTGCCAAAATTGAACAAAGTTGCTGTTTCCTATGAGGGAGTGGGGGGGGGGGAGGAGATCAACTTTCTGGATTTTTGGCAGTTCCGCTTCGGAATGAGGCAACTCGCTGCTGCCAACTCATTGCAGCCAAGTCACCATGGGACAATTTAGCAATTCAATTTAATTATTGAAAATAAAGTTTGAAATATTTTTTTGGTCATTCCCATTTCATTTTCTCCCGCTTTTCGCATCCTTTCTTTAAGGATTCCATTTCACCATTTCTTTGATAATAGCGTCACTCTTGTCCCACGGCGAGTTGACTGTGGCAAGCTGGCCTTTGTGAGTTGGCTGCAATGAGTTGGCTGTGGCAAACTGCCATAGACCTGTCCCCACGCATCTACCACCATGCAATGCTACAAGTTCAGACTTTCATTAAGTGTCCCACTAACCCTTCTGTTGCTTAAAAGTCAGAAGGGCTGGAAAATAAACCAGGAATGTTAGCGCTTTTATAACATTCTTTTGTTGCGGAATTTTGCTTTCCATCTCTCTTTTTCCTCCTGATGAAAATGGTAGGATGGACTGGCCTCTTGCTTGTAAAATACCCTGTTTTCCCGAAAATAAGACCTCTCTGGATAATAAGCCCAATCAGGCTTTTGAGCGCATGCGCTAAAATAAGCCCTCCCCTGAAAATAAGCCCTCCCTAAAAATATTGCAACATAGCAGCAGCCATGAGGTGACCATGCTCGCTGCCTCCTGCACCTCAATAATAATAATACCTCCCCCAAAATAAGGCCAAGTGTTTATTTCGGGGGTGGGGTGTCAAAAGAAAATAAGACCCTGTCTTATTTTTGGGAAAACACAGTAGCACAATTACTTTGGCTTGCAATCCTGTGCAGATAAACTACTAGTAGTTTTTAAGGGTCATAATGGACAAATGTTGCCATTAGGTGAATAAATAAAACAAAGAAGCAGCTGGAAAGGACTCAAATAATTCCAGCTCTCTGTCAGAGGATGGAAAATAAAGAAGTTAATTGACACTCTTCTTTCAAAGACAGTGTTTGCATACAAAAGTAAACTGGAATTCTGATGAATCCTGGCTAATCATGAATGAATAGTATGCTAAGTACAAATTCCCACTTCTTTTGGCCTGATGGCCCAAGGAAATACATTTGTCTTTGGAATCTGGATTCTTTGTTAATTGCCCCCCATACAGCCAGTGTTTATAAACCAATATCAATCCCTTGTTTAGCTGTAGAATAAACCAGGATTCCATACAGATATTAAAGTATGTTTTCTATTTCTGGTTAGTTAAGCTGTTCACATTTATAGAATTAGCCAAGCAGCAGCAAACTTTGCATTAACAGACAATTCATTTATATTTCCAAGATCCTGGCTTCTTACTGGCCATCTCTGCAATTCACTTCCCAAAAGGTAACTTTAATTAATGGCATGATAAAACAGTATCGGTGAAAAGAAAGAGATGGTAAAGATTTGTAGAAGTGTCAATTTTTTGGTTCACTGACACATAGACATAATTTATCAAAGCAAAACAACAACAACCCTGTGTTGAGAATTATCACACTAGTAACATCTCATTAGAGTTCCTCCAAAATATTGTTTTCCTGTGGTTTTACTTGTCAGCTTGTCCCAATTCCTGTCCATCAAAACAGAACACAGAAGGAAGACAAACACGATTAGAAAATGCACCATCATTGTTTGCACTGCCCATTTTTTTTTGCAGGGAAAAAAAAGATCAAGCAGCAACATTTCAGGTGATACAATTCAATGAAGGAATATAGAAAAATGACAAAGAGCTGGAGAAAAATAGAGGTATATGAAGACAAATGGGTAACTTACTATCCTTAATACTGTAAATCAACTTTCCTCATCCTGATGACTCCCGTACGTGTTGGGACTCCAATTTCCAGACTAAGCTCTAGCATAGTCAAAAGCTAGACATCTTTATACGGGCTTGGAGATCCCAATGAAACCAGAGGACGTCAGTGTGTGAAAGTTTCCTGTACATACTGGCAAATCCGTCACTATGAAAGTAGAGTCCAAGGCCTTTTGAAGGATCATAAAATACATGAAGCTGACATGGCACTTCCTCCTAGGTAGCAGTTTTCAATGAGAATCAGTTGGCCGCCTTAAGAGAAAAAGCAGCAAAAAACACATTCACAACCTTAAAATGCCTGATCAGAGCCCAGAGAGATAGTTTCTCAATTGGAATCCTACATTCTCCAGCCACCAGTTTCTCTTCAACAGATAATTTAATAGAGAAGAAGACACCAAATGTGAAGCTCCAAGATAGGATCCTGGTTCTTAATTCAACCCTCTCAAGGAAAGAAGCAGAGCCTAAGAGGCATAAAGGAGTAGTGGGGTAATCTGGTCTAAGCACCAAGGAAAGGGTCCAATTGGATTCCAGATCTCATTGGAGCCGGCAGCTCAGCTGCTCCAAGATTCAGCCCATTTGGATCTTTGGTGCCCTGGGATGTTATCCTTGAGAGCACAGAACTGGGGTTACAGAAAGAACATGTAGGTTTAGCATTTTAAGCTCTTGGTTTCCCAATTCCGGCTCCCTCATTCAAAGAATTTCTGTTTCCGTAACACTATTTTGAAACTACGCCAACAGACTAGCGTCAATCCAACCTGTAGGATACATATTTCTGAATGCCAGACATCTGTCTGGACTATTATTCACTTTGCTCTTTTTCAGCTGGCATCTCCGAGTTTGATGAGAATAGCAGGAATGTGTTCTTGCTTCGGATGGTTACTAGGACTGACAACAATGTGGACTTTTGTTCCTCTGAAATCCTCAAATCCCATAGTGGTGGTGGGATGGAGAAAAACCACAATGTAATATTGGGAGAATGAAGAGAAAGAGTGCTGGGGTGGGAGGAGTAGATCTTTTTTGAAGGCCTCTCACTCTGGACCAGGGATCTCCAACCTTGGCAAGTTTAAGATTTGCAGATTTCAACTCCTAGGAGCTAGCAAGCTGGCTGAGGAATTCTAGGAGTTGAAATCCACAAATCTTAAAAGTTGCCAAGATTGGAGACCCCTGGTCTGGACTACTTCTTAGGTTCTCTCTACTTAGCACCAATTTCTAGACAGCTTCTTTTAACAAATCATGTTTACAAAAGAAGGCATTTTGTAAGACAACACTCAAAGACACTCATTCTCTCTCTCAAATCTGCGTACCACTGCGTCTCAAATTTGTACATGCAAGAAAACCGAGGGAGGACATACTATCGGAAGATTCCTGCCACAGGCTGGCAAATCATTTGTGCTCCAAAAGGTTTGGTTGGAATTCTTCTGGCCTTCACACCAAACAAGCTTCTTTCTTTCCTTGTCGCCTCACACAAGTTACTTTCCTTGTCATTTGCGGTGGTAGAACGCAAACACACAAACAGACCGGTCTGTGCAAAACAGAGGCACAGGCAGGCAACCTATTCTCTGCCTATTTTGGATTCCCCCCCCTTTTTTTTGCAGTTCTGTCTTAATGATTGGAAGCTGAATTCCGAAACACATGAAAAGCATCTTATTTGGGTGTAAAGGGTTTTTAACCCTGCAATTCTGCTGCGCGTAGAAACGGGCCCTAAGCTGTTTAAAAAAGAAAGGAAAAGAGCTATTGGGAAAATGTTTCCGAATTTCCAGGTCGAAGAGAAAGAAAGAATGCCACCCTCCCCTCCACCCTCAAAACAAGGACATCTCAGCTACCTCCAGAGAGTTGCTGATTAGATCTTTAGGTCAACTCAACTAGTTTCAAGGGCTAACCATCATTGGCTTAAAGATGATGTATCTCTGAATGAGAGATGAGAGATGTAACTATACGGGCACCAGCTTAGAAGTCCACCATTGGCTCAGAAACTCTAAAATCACCAATGACTTGATAATGACTGAAGTTAAAATAAGTTAGAGAAGGTCCACCTCAAAAGGCGTATCCCATGTTATATCGTTAGGTTTTAAGCAAAGTCTCTATATTTCTGTCACCTCAAGAGAGGGTGTTTTTTTTTAACGTAGTGAGCAGAGATTCTTTTCAAACAG
The DNA here is from genome assembly GCF_964273705.1 of Natrix helvetica. Lineage (NCBI taxonomy): Eukaryota > Metazoa > Chordata > Lepidosauria > Squamata > Natricidae > Natrix > Natrix helvetica. The sequence goes on along the minus strand of NC_138552.1, from coordinate 280,791,134 downwards.
GCATTGGGTTGTTCCCTATGGTCAACGGTGCTCGATCTTCGCTCTTTTGCAGGCCTGTAATCTGGGTCCATCTGGAGGATCTGGAAGGGGAAATCTGAAAGCTGTGTGCAAAATTATTAGCTACTTAAGCAAGTATTCAAAGGGACTTAGAAAAATCTCCAATGTCTTTCAAAAGCCACTGAAATGAGGTATCTCGCCGGCGCAGCAGGAAGTACCTCCCTCAAAAAACCTGACATGATCTACACCATGCCAATAAAAATGACCGCCAAAGGCTGCAGGTAGCAAAGGAGAAATTCAGCCACAGGTACGACCACTGTACCGCATCTTTGGAGGAGCTGGACCCAACGCAAAACTAAAGAAATCACTGGGGAGGAACCCTCCTTCTTGACTTCCACTTGGTTCATAGAGTGGAAATGCTCTTGATGGTGCTTTGGGGGAGGCGTCTCCAAGTTTCCCTCTTCTTCAACAACAGATCCAATGATTTCCATATTCCTTTCCTCTCTTCCTTCCTTCTTTTCCATCAGTGTTTCTCCTGTAATACAAGAGACCAGATTAGGAATCTGATAACTGCTCTCATGATGAAATACAAGTGGTTCTTGACTTATGACAGTAAGACCCTGCCCATTATGGTCATAACTGTGATTGGCCATAAAGAGGGTCCTCAATTTATGGAGCCAATTTTACGGTTTTTCTTGTGACAGTTGTTCAACGAATCATTATGGTCAGTAAGTGAATCCACAGTTGCTAAGAGACCGATATGGGGGGGGGGGGTCCTCCATCAATACTAGAACTGATGATGCTACCTAGTTTGGTAATGTAACATCTTTAAGAAAATCACGGAGCTTGGAAAGCACTAAAGTTAAATCCTGAGCTACACATTTTCTCTTGTAATGCTTGTGATGGCTAGTCCTTTGCCCTCTTTCCAAGTAACATTGGTGGGGTTCCAGAGGCAGTCCAAAATTATGACATCTTAATTGTCTTGAAGGCCAGGGTCAAAGGTCACCACAATCAACTAGCCCTCTTACTGGTTCAGCCTTTGAATGGCTTAGACCAGCTGTGTGATCAGCTGGAGCTTTCAGAAAGCAAAGAGTTAAAATGAATTTTCCCCAAAAAATGTTATTTATGGACATTTGCTGAATAACTCATATGATCATCTTCTATCATCTGGGGAAAAATGGACAATTGTAGGGGGTGCTTTTAAGCAGAGTAAACCTATTTCAAGTTGGGGAAGAAAGTAATTAGTATTAAAAATACTTGAAACATCTAATTGCATCCTACCTTACACAATAAGCAGATAAGACATCTGGTATCTCAATTTCAGGAGTAAAGTCAGAAGTGGAACTGGAGAAATTCTTACATATTTAGATATTTAGAGATATTTAGAGTCACCAACCTCCTGTTTGTGAGACTTTTCTTGCTGATGGACTCCATTAGCGGATCCAGAATTTCCAATAGTCTAAATTTTTAAAAAAGATTTATAAATGAGTTATGAATTCACACACTTGAACGATACATTAAAAAGAGATAGAATTCCATTAAAAAATGAACAGTTTTATATGATGTAAAGAAGAAATATGAGACATTAGAGAAAAGAAAATTAATAAAAAGTAATAATGTTTTATTAAAGTATAAACTGAAACTGTATTTCCATATTAATCTCCTCTTTGCATAACAAGAGGCTCAGCTAAAATAACAATAATACATTCATGAAATTTGAATCATTTGCGTGTCAAATTATACCCATGTTCAGTAGTTCATTGACTGCAGAAAAATAGGTGGTTTTCAACTTACGACCACAACAGAGTTCAAAATTTCCACTGCTAAGCAAGACAGTTTTTAAGTGAGTTGTGCTTCATTTTATGACCTTGATTCTAATCCCGCTTTGGGCATGAAAGCCAGGTGGGGGACCAGTCCAGCCCACCTCACAGGATTGTTGTGGGGAAAACAGGAGAGTAATGTCAGGCATGAACTACCAAACTTTATTGTTCTATACCTATTTCACAGGAATCTCTCCAGAACCAGAACGAAAATAAAAACCCTTACCCAGGGGAAGAACCCAGTGGCTGATTACATACAAGAGTTTCGTGAATTGTCCGTTAATATGCGGGAGTAGTCGGAAGAAGCTTTAATGGACAGTTTTATGGATGGCTTAAACAAAGATATATACCAAAACTGTGTAAACAGCCCCCTCCCACCGTAACTTGCAACAGTGGTACGAATTGGCAGCAGACATGGAGATCGATTTAGCCAGAGACAAGTACCGCGAAGACAGTGAGAAAGAGAAAGCTACCCCACCCAACCCGCCCAAAGGAACTCCGAAAGGAGGAAAAGTTGGTCTACAAGCAAGCCCCGGTCTGCCACCTACTTCCATTGCGGAAAGGAGGGGCACCGGGCAGCAAATTGCCACTCCAAGATTGGCCCAAAGCCCCCTGCCGAGGGGGAGAGGAAGCCAGACAAACAACCTGAGAAGAGAAGGGACACCGCCATGAAAGGGGTGGAACCTGTTGTGCAATTCCCTCCCATCCCAAGAGAAGAAGAACCGTCCTCCTCATCGGGGGAAAGTGAAACCGAATCCGATGACAAGCATCTGGTAAGTTCCCGATCAGGCCCCATGACCATCCCAATAGAACTTAAAGTGCCCTCTACTGGCGCCCAAGCAAAAATGCTGGCCCTTTTAGACTCGGATGCGCATGTTGCATTGTTAGCCATGAAGTGGTGGAAAAAATGGGCTTGAAACTGAGAACTTTGAAAGTCCCCATTGCTTTCTGCCAGTTAGATGGGTCTATAGCTGGGGGGGGCTCCTGCCCATTTTGTGACTGAACCTATAGATATGTGGATGGGGGATCACCAGGAAACATTAAGTTTCATTGCGGCACTGGGGATGGACCGGCCTCTCATACTGGGCTTACCCTGGTTACGTAAATGGAACCCACACATCAACTGGAAGAAAGGGTGGTTGCGCATCCGATCTGCTAAACCCCCTGAGAGGGAAGGGAGGGTTTCCAATATTACCAACGCTGAAACTAACCTAGTGGCCGCGGTGCAGAAAAAAATTGAGAGGGAGGAGAAACTCCCAAAGGAATATTGGGACCTAAAGGAAGTTTTCAGTGAAAAATCCTCTGATAAATTACCCCCTCACCGTGCGACGGATTGCAGCATTGAGATCCTCCCAGGAGTAAAATTCCAAAACCCCAGATTTACTCAATGACCCCACGCGAGATAGAGGAATTACGGAGGTTTATTGACAAAAATTTGAAAAGGGTTTATTGTACCTGCTAGGCCACGTGTGGTCACCCCTGTGTTGTTTAGAGAAAAGAAAGATGGCTCCTTTCGTCTCTGTGTTAACTACAAGAATCTTAATAGTGTGTGCGTGGAAAATGTATACCCCCTCCCTCTGATGAAGGATATGTTGGCCCAGTTGGGTAAAGGGAAGATCTTCACGAAATTTGACCTAAAAGAGGCCTACTACAGAGTCAGAATCAAAGAGGGAGATAAATGGAAAACTGCTTTCAACTGCCCACTCGGGTGTTTTCAATTAAGAGTACTCCCATTTGGGCTACAGGGGGCGCCAGCTGTTTTCATGCAATTAATAAATGAAGTTTTACATGAACAACTGTACAAGGGCGTGATGGTCTACCTGGACAACATCCTTATCTACATGGAAACACATGATGAACACATGACTTTAGTATGATCAGTACTCAAGAAACTCTGGGCCGTAGAACTTTATGCCAAATTGTCAAAATGTGAATTTCATCAAGAGAAAATTAATTACTTGGGCTACCACATCTCCCACAACGGCATCGAGATGGACCCAGTGAAAGTCCAGGCTGTAACTGAATGGGCACCTCCTCGCACCCGCAAACAATTACAAAGTTTTTGGGGATTTGCAAATTTTTATCGTCAATTTATCCCCTCGTTTGCCAGCATTGTTCTGCCCATTACAAATGTCCTAAAGTCAAAAGGGGAAGCCAAGCCTAGACCGGGTAAGCCTTTGAATTGGACTATGGAATGTCAAGCCGAAAAATTCAAGCGACTCTTTGCAGCTGAACCCATTTTTTATCGTTCAAGCTGATGCCAGTGATGTGGCGGTGGGGGCAGTATTACTTCAAACGAACGCTGATGGAAAATTGCAGCCATGTGCTTACACCTCTTGCAAACTGACAAGAGACAGAGAGACGATGGGCTATATGGGAAAAGGAAGCTTTTGCGGTCAGATGGGCTTTGATGACCTGGCGACATTTCCTAGAAGGGGCGAAACACCCTTTTGAAGTATGGACTGATCATAAAAATTTGGAAGCATTGAAGACTCCACGTAAGCTATCTCCTAAACAGGTGCGTTGGGCACAACATTTCAACCGTTTCAACTTTACCCTTAAGAACATTCCAGGGGGGAAGAACTTCATGGCTGATGCCTTGTCTAGGCTTCCCCAATACAACAGCTCTAAGCTGAGCGTGGTTCACCCAGTCATCCCAGCAAAAAATCTAGCTGCCCTGGTGATTACTAGAAGCCAAGGCATTTCGAATTTAGAGGTCACGACGGACCTCATGTGCAAACTCAAGGTGGGCCTTGAGTCCGATGACTGGTTCAAGGAACATTCAAACAAATGCACTATGAAGGATGGAATGGCTTGGGTAGGGGCTAAATTATATGTTCCTGCTGACCTGAAAACTATTGTTCTTAAATGGGCCCACGATTCGAGAATGGCAGGCCATTTTGGATTTGTAAAGACTTTACATCTGGTTAAAAGACAATTTTGGTGGACCTTCACTGAAAAAAGACATTGAGTCTACATAGCCTGTTGTCCCGTTTGTGCTGCCGCAAAGAGCCCACCGGGAAAACCTCAGGGCCTTCTCCAAGGTTTGGCCTGCCCTGAGGCCCCATGGAAGGAGATATCAATGGACTTCATTGTCGAATTGCCAGAGAGTCTAGGAAATACGGTGATTTGGGTAATTACTGACCAGTTTTCCAAACAAGTTCATTTTGTACCATGTTCCAAAATCCCATCAGCTAAGTCATTAGCTAAATTGTTTAATTCACATGTATACCGGTTACATGGAGTACCTGAATGCATAATTTCAGATGGGGGGGTCCAGTTCACCTCCCTCTTCTGGAAAATGTTTCTGAAGCTAATTGGCTCTGCCCAGGGGCTAAGCTCTTCCCCCCATCCTCAGACTAATTCTGTTTTGGAACAGTACCTCCGGTGTTTCATCAATTATCAACAAGATAACTGGGCTGAACTGTTACCACATGCTGAGGTGGCGTACAACAACTCTGTGCACAGCTGTACCGGCTTGACCCCTTTTAGAGTTGTGTTTGGGCAGGACTTTGTACCAATTCCTGAGTTGCCTCAAGAAAAACCGCAAATTTTGTCCCTCTCCGAATGGAGTGACCAGGTTCGCCAAATTTGGCCCATGACCCGCAAGGCGTTGGAGGCTGCTCACCGGGCGCACAAGAAACAGGCTGACAAAAAGAGGGTGAAGCAAAGGGAGTACAAAGTAGGAGACTGAGTGTTTTTGTCCACCAAGTTTCTACAAACCACCCAGAAATCAAAGAAACTGGGACCGAAGTATGTCGGTCCTTTCCCTATTGTGAAAATCATTAATCCTGTTTCTGTACGATTGGAGTTACCAAAGCATCTTAAGCAGATTTATCCTGTGTTTCATGTAAACCTGTTGAAACCAGAGCACACTTCTTTTCTTGCGCCCCTATCTGCACCTCCTGCCTCTCTTCTTATTGAGGGAGAGCAACACTTTGAGGTTAAGGAAATCTTTGACTCCAGGAAGCATAGGAATCGAATTCATTATCTGGTATCCTGGAAGCATTTCCCTCCCTCCCAGGCTGAGTGGGTTGATAAATCTCACGTTAGAGCTCCTAGACTCTTACAGAAGTTCTACACTAACTACCCTGATAAGCCTTGATCATATTTGAATCATACATGTCTTATGTTGTCTTTTCTATTGCTTTATTTTCTTGCAGGGATGACTTCTTTTCCTGAAGGAGGGCCGGATGTCAGCCTCTGTTTCGCTATTTGCTTTTGGCTGCCATTGAAACAGGGAAGGGGGGGCTGGTATTTGGGAGGGGAAGTTTTAGTACAGGAGAGATTGTAAAAAGGGAGTTTTGGTCTCACCGTCTACTGCGCATGCTGGAGATTAGTGCTTGGTGTCGGTCAAGGCCAACCGTCCTGCATACCAACCTGATGATGCTCCTTGAAGATGGAACTTACATGACACCTAAGGGATTTGCAGATTGGACACTGGGATGAGGGTTACCGGGGGGAGGGGGTTTGGTCACATATTGATATGTATGATTTCGTGCGCTTTTGCCTCAGACCTTGCTTTGCTTAGCTGCTATCTTTTCATAACCAGTAAAAGTACTCTAAATTCTGCAAAATGGTTTCTTTCTTGGTTGCTGAGGGAGGCCGGCTTGACAGTCAGGGTTCTGACCGATGCCCTAATTAAATCATGAGCCTCATGCCAGGCTTCAAAAGAAATCCAGTTATTTATTAGGAACTTCAGGTGGCACCGACCAAATAATGCGAACTCAGACCTCACTTAATTTACATCCCAGTTCTGACCCTGTTTCCCCCCTCCCCCCAAGGTGTGTCATCCGTCACATTCTCCAAGGAAGCAATTTCATGGGTTGTAGAGGTCACTCCCCCCCAGCCGCAGAGGTTTCTGTGGAGACAACCTTGCCTTATCAGTTGGAATGTGCTTTGGTTTGACTGAGATGCCAGCTCCTTGATGTAGCTGCAAAGTTTGTTTTCCTATCCCTCTTACCTAAGGCAACTCGAGAGCAGGTCAGAGATGCTTTGCAAGTTGACACCCAGTTCTTAGATTTTTTTAATAAGTAGAGGATGCACATCCAACCTCCCTAACCAGGTCCAGTCCAGATATAGCCATGAAAGACTGACCTGTGCTTTTTCAGAGCAGCTGCGCATAGCTTCCATCAGTTTTTCCATTTGCTGGCCCTGCTCCAAGGCGTTCCTCAGGACATCCTCAGTGCTGACCAGCCGGTGTTGCAACCGGAGGATCTCGGTCTCCGAAGAAGGATCAATAAGGGAATACCGCCGCTGATCTGTGACTGCTTTTTCTTTGTCCTGCATATTTATTTTTTTAAAATTAGGGAATTAGAGAACTATTTGCTGCATTCATTTATAGAAAATCAGGAGAAAAGTATTACATGAGCATCCAAAAGGGGGAAGAGGAAGAAAAGGTAGGAGATGTTTTGAATAATATTAAATATTAATTGTTTTTATTTGGGCAACCTGGTCTACCCAAATATGGGACGGAGCATACTGCTTCAAACACTTAATATCTCCCCTGGTATAGCTGACAAAGTGAGGAGAGCCCATGGCTTAGAGGTTAATACATCTACCGTACCTAATATGTAAGTAGCCCAAGTTTGAATCCCAGATGGGTATGGCTAGCTGACGAGACCTAAATTGCTTGAAATAGATCTATATACTAGTCTCCTTTTATTTCTTTGTTGGTAAATATAAATACAACACATTAAATAATAATTTAATAATAATAATATTTAACAATAATATTAAAAGGCAGTGTTTAGATGCAGAGGTGGGGAACAATGGCCCCTTTATGACTGGTGGATTTTAACTCCCAGAATTCTGGGAGTTGAAATCCACCAGTCATAAAAGAGATTGTATTCTGGCTTAGAGATTGACTTCTGGGTCATGGAAACAGCGAAGGACCGGCCCCCCTGAGCTCCGTTTTCACTGCAGAGGGTGGTAGGAGGCCATTGCAGCTGAAAATGGAGCTCCGGATCCCGGTTTTGCTGGCAGAGCGCTCAGTCCACCACAGGCGCCCCCAGCACAAGTGATGTTGAGTTGGCCATGCCAACCCCGGCCCCCCGACGTCAAACATAACCTAATGCAGCCCTCAATGAAATCGAGTTTGACACCCCTGGAATAGAATAACAGAGTTGGAAGGGACCTTGGAGGTCTTCTAGTCCAATCCCCCTACTTAGGCAGGAAACCCTACACCACTTCAGACGAATGGCTATCCAAAACTCTTCTTAAATACTTCCAGTATTGGGGCATTCACAACTTCTGGAGGAAAGTTGTTCCACTGATTAATTGTTCTGTCAGTAAATTTCTCCTCAGTTCTAAGTTGTTTCTCTCCTTGATTAGTTTCCACCCATGGCTTCTTGTGCTGCCTTTATGTGCTTTGGAGAATAGTTTGACTCCCTCTTCTTTGTGGCAGCCCCTGAGATATGGAAACAGTGCTATCATATCTCCCCTAATCTTCCTTTTCATAATTCATGCAATTATTCTGCTGTGATGAGGTGAACTGTACTTCCTCCACAACGTACCCCATCAAGGCAAACCTGCCTTGCGGAGGCTTCGCATACGATGCCTGTCACCTGGGCTAACCAGCCCTAAATTCTCCACCCTCCCTGTCCTCACCAGGATGCTGAGTTTTTCTCGCAGTCCTTTGATGTCATCTTTGAGCTTCTGCTCCTTCAGCCTCCACTCGGCTTTGTGCACCTCGCGGCTTAAGTCTCGTTCAGGGCCTGGCGAGTGCCGGTTGGCTTCCATTAGCAACGCCCGTAGCTCGTTCAAGCTTCTGCAGGAAGAGTGAAGAGAAGATCAGAAAGAGATCTCAGGCTGCCTGGGAGAGAGAATCTATCAAATACCTTAACGAATTTGATTCTAATACTGGAACTGCTTTTAGTTTTTATGGATGTATTTATTGCTTTCAAGTTGTTCCTAACTGCTGGGGAGTGAGTCGGCATTCATATGTGGGATGTATAAATTATATGTGTGTGCATTCTATATACTACTCTGGCCTCCTTTAGGAGTAAGAGATTACAAAAATTGCATAATTTATTTATGCTTTTAAAAGTGCAATATGACAGCTAAAAAGCCCTCCATCAATAAGGAGATGATACCTAACCCAACAGTTGTATTTGATAGTTGCCATCTAGAAATTAATAACCTGGGAGTCAATTATCTAAGAAGACAGTTCCATAACTGAAGTAGCAACTGTGAGAAGGGCCTGCTCCAAATCAGGGAGGGAGGGAGGGAGGAAGGAAGAGAGAAGGAAAGAAGGAAGGAAGGAGAGAGGGAAGAAGGAGGGAGGGAAGGAGGAAGGAAGGAAAGAAGAATGAGGCAGGGAGTTTGAGAGGCGTGGGCTTAGAACAAAGGATTCAAAATGGCGTTGATTTATAGCTGAAAACCTACAGAAAACGAAAGCTAATTACCTGCTGATAGCAGGGGCAGTAAAGGCGGAACGGCTGAAACAACCCTAACTATTAACAATCTTTAAGCCAGTTTACATAACCTGAACTACTTAAATGTCAAAGTTTTAATTTCGAGCAACTTAGAAAGAAACATTTGCAAGTATTAATTTACAGCTGAATACCTAAGGAAAACGAAAGTTAATTGAATGGTGACAGCTAGAGGCGGCTGTAAGAATTATTAATTATGGCAACGGGAAAAAAAGCTTCACCGGGTGCTACAATAAATTATCAGGATCTCAAGGACTTTATAAGGGAAGAAAATGCTTTTTTACGCAAAGAAATTAAGGAGGTTAAAGAAATGGTTCAGGATACCATTAAAAAACATGATCAACTTGATAAAAAATTACACACTTTAGCCACAGGTCTGTCAGAAGTTGTTCTTAAGGTGGACAGCAAAGTTGATTATCTGGCTTTGGATTTGGAAACTAAAACGAAGGAAACAGATTTGAAATTTGTTGAAATGGAGGGGAATATGCAGAGGATGGATAAGGAGATTATCATGATGCAATTTAGATCTATGGAGTACGCTGTTAGACTGAGGGGTATCAGAGAAAACCCCAGAGAGGACTTAAGAAAAGTTTGTGCTGATGCTCTGGCCACGTTATTGAAGATCCAGGATTCTTCTGAGATTTTTGCAAGGATTGACAAAACTTACAGAGTTAATTCACGTATTGCATCACAAAGGCAACTACCAAGGGATGTTGTGATATACTTTACTGAGAGAAATCTCAGAAATGATATTCTGCAAAATTCTTATTATTCATCTTTGCAAATAGATGGAAAAACGATCGGAGTCTTTAAAGAATTACCCCCAGCGATGTTAAAGCTTAGAAGGGATTT